>NC_090271.1:287090275-287742359 GCF_040414725.1 Anabrus simplex
CCCAAGGAAGACCAAGGGAGACCTATGTGAAGACCTTCCCCAACAGCTTGTGAACCTACGCAGAGGTGACACGTGCTTCTCAAGACCGAGTCAAATGGAAAAGAATCATCACAGGGGCAAACATATGACTGAATAACTTATGAATAATAATAATAATAATAATAATAATAATAATAATAATAATAATAATAATAATAATACATTTGAAGATATCCAGGAGCGTGTCCGACTTAAGAAAAAACTCCAAGAACATCAGAGTTTTCTACCAAAGCCGAAAATGAAAACTGGAAAGGCATGGACAAAAGAGCGAAAGGAGCAACACCGTATACGAATGAAGGAATACTGGACCAACATTAAAGCTCAAGGGAAACAGTTGAAATGATGTGGTCCTTAGTTGGCCGAAACGAAACGAAACAAAATAATAATAATAATAATAATAATAATAATAATAATAATAATAATAAAGAATGAAATTTTAAACACAGTAAAACTTGAGGTTCAAAACAAAGCATCGGAGCACAAAACGTAAACAAAATGTTAGGAAACATGACAGCTACAGAATGGACATGGAAAGTGGCATGGAACCCTGTGAGGTAATGGACCATAGCCTTTTGTGAAGAAAGAAAAGGTAGAGGGTAATTGCCCTTGGATTACACACATTTATTTTAAGAAAAAGGAAACAAATTAAACTCATAATAGAAAGAAACAAATCAAAACCTAAAAACAGAAAGAACTTTACAAGGCTTTTTGCGGATGATGTTATTCTGTATAGAGTAATAAATAATTTACAAGATTCTGAGCAACTGCAACTTGACCTCGATAATGTTGTGAGATGGACAGCAGGCAATGGTATGTTGATAAACGGGGTTAAAAGTCAGGTTGTGAGTTTCACAAATAGAAAAAGTCCTCTCAGTTTTAATTACTGCGTTAATGGGGTGAAAGTTCCTGTTGGGGATCATTGTAAGTATCTAGGTGTAAATATAAGGAAAGACCTTCATTGGGGTAATCACATAAATGGGATTGTAAATAAAGGGTACAGATCTCTGCACATGGTTATGAGGGTGTTTAGGGGTTGTAGTAAGGATGTAAAGGAGAGGGCATATAAGTCTCTGATAAGACCCCAACTAGAGTATGGTTCCAGTGTATGGGACCCTCACCAGGATTACTTGATTCAAGAATAGTAAAAAATACAAAGAAAAGCAGCTCGATTTGTTCTGGGCGATTTCCGACAAAAGAGTAGCATTACAAAAATGTTGCAAAGTTTGGGTTGGGAAGAATTGAGAGAAAGAAGAAGAGCTGCTCGACTAAGTGGTATGAAATGGACAACTTGTAATAAGTGGTATGTTCCGAGCTGTCAGCGGAGAGATGGCGTGGAATGACATTAGCAGACGAATAAGTTTGAGTGGCGTTTATAAAAGTAGGAAAGATCACAACATGAAGATAAAGTTGGAATTCAAGAGGACAAACTGGGGCAAATATTCATTTATAGGAAGGGGAGTTAGGGATTGGAATAACTTACCAGGGGAGACGTTTAATAAATTTCCAATTTCTTTGAAATCATTTAGGAAAAGGCTAGGAAAACAACAGATAGGGAATCTGCCACCTGGGCGACTGCCCTAAATGCAGATCAGTATTGATTGATTGATTGATTGTTATTTAGGATTTAAACACGCCTGCAGACATGCGTAGTGCACTAACATAAATGTAATCACAGAATTTGAATCTAGAAATACTACTCAACGATACATGCCAATTAAAATGAGGGCTAATCCCAATCCCCACCAAGGCAGAAATAAAACTGAACAAAGAGGTACAGAAAACTTACATCACTATCTAAAACACTTCAGGAAATGTGCATAGATTTTCAAGACTTATGTGACACAGAAATACGGGCAGGCAAACCCGAGGGATAATTACATTATAAGTTACAATGTTAAGGAAAAAAGGTATTGGCTCCGAAACAAGAGATAGAAGATCTTAGCTGAAAAGCTAAGTCATTTCGACAAAGTTAGCGGTGAACGTGAAAATCGAGGATAAACTCCTGCGTAAGAAAAAGAAATTATTACATTTAAATGACGTTGAAAACCGAAATAAACCTCCGCTCACTAAGATGGTAACCAATCAGAATATAGTATTTGCCTTCGACTTTCACATTCACCAATTACATTAACACTTATTTTCTCCAATCAAAAGTCTCTTCGTACTTGCTGACACAGTGATAAATGTTCGAGAAAAGTCTTTGTTTGTGCAACATGAAACGCGCTTCCTGAACTGCACATGTAGGTAAATGTCAGTTAGGCAAAGATATCAAGGATAATTTAATAAAAAACCACCTATTCAATACTTTCCACGTTTAATGTGGTTATTATCTACATGATTTTATGTAGACTTATTTGGTCAGGTACATGTTTCACCCATTATTTTGGGCATCTTCAGCCTGTAAACAACCTTTAGGTCAAGGTTTGGGACCTTATTTAACCAATATAAACATACCAATATATACAATATATACATTATATACAATATATACAAACATAATGAACTCTTAAGATGGGTAACATAAGTTAATACAGTTAAGTTTTTTGGTCCTAATCTATCTAATATGAAAAATGTCCAAAACTAAAATGGATCTTCTTTTCGGTAAAGAGGATTACATATCGGGGTTTATGTGACCCCTATATCATATTAAGTTCTTGACGTACCGTGTCTGGTGACAGGATGTGTCGTCAACAATAAGTGGAGATTTGAACTGATTGTTGCTTGTAGGTTGGTCAAGATTGAAAATATAAATTTAAATTAAATGTGTTTTAACTTGGCAGTTCTATTCTGGTTAATTTAAAATGTTCAAAAATAAAAATAAAATGAAATGGATCTTCTTCTTTTTTTTAATCATAAGTCTTGAGAAAGGGTGATATTAAAACTGGGGCTTATTTGACCCACGATTTTCATTTTCATGTTCTTGACGTAACTAATATTTAAATGTGTTGTCATGCACAAGTGGAGATTTAAAAAGCCGATTGTTGTAGGTAGATTGGTCAAGAATGTTGTGAATGAAACTGTTAGCGTCTTGACTTTGGATCTCATGTAACGTCAAGGAATTGACAAGAGTACAATATTAAGCTGTTTCATAGTTTTAGGCTGCTGCTTAATTGAGAAGGAACATCCTAGATACTTGATACAGGCTTGTGTGAGAAATTGTTCCCGTTGATGTGTTGCTTGGTCTTTGGGTCCGACTCCTTGGCTGAACGGTCAGCGTACTGGCCTTCGGTTCAGAGGGTCCCGGGTTCGATTCCCGGCCGGGTCGGGGATTTTAACCTTAATTGGTTTATTCCAATGGCACGGGGGCTGGGTGTATGTGCTGTCTTCATCATCATTTCATCCTCATCACGACGCGCAGGTCACCTACGGGTGTCGAATAGAAAGACCTGCACCTGGCGAGCCGAACTTGTCTTCGGACACTCCCGGCACTAAAAGCCATACGCCATTTCATTTTGGTCTTTGGGAGGGATCTTAAGAATATCTGTAATGAAGTAGAAAAATAATATTGAATTAAAAATTTAGAGCACACGTTGTGATAAAATGTATTAAATTAACACCTCTTAACTGTAAAGTGACTTCTTGTTCAATTAATACTAGATGGACCTGTCTGTTCCGGCAGCGCCTGTCTTATCACCATTTCTACTCCTGGTGTTGTACTGGTGCGGTAATGGAGGGGCGGGGCATGGAGGGAGAGTGGGGGTAGGCTGGTCTATGGGCGTGTGTGATGTTGCTGGAGGGGAGTTTCTCGAAGCGATATGGGCGGGTTTAACTTTTGGCATGGTGGATGAAGCATTTGAGTGTGGAGATTTAAATAATTGAGGGATTTTGTTTTGATCTGAATTCACGATATTAATTAATCTAGGTGTTAATTCGTACAAAGGATTTTTAATTTCATTGACGTCGTTGAGATTTTTATTTTTATTGTAGGTTTGGTCTAAAAGGATGTGTAGATTTTCCAGTTCATTCATTAATTTCCCTTTACCTATGCTTCTAATGATGGTAAGAACTTTCTCTATGGATGTAAAGTGATGGCCCGTTTCTCTCATATGTTGGCTCATCGCTGAGTACTTATTGTGTTTTTGAGCGTTATAATGTTCCAGATATCTTGTGTTAAAGCTCCGGTCAGTCTGTCCGATATAAGAAAAATCACATTGTGTACATGTTAGTTTATATATGCCGGACCTTGAATAATGGTTGCTATTGTGATTGACCTTGTTGTGGTTAAAAAATGTGTTTTGATTGGTGTTAACTGTCCTGAAGGTTATATTGATATTGGGCTTCTTTAAAGTATTTGCGATCTGATGGACGGCTGGGTTGTTATATGTAAATGTGGCGAAACTAGTTTTTTTAGGTTTTTCTGGGACGAGGTTAGTGGACAATTTAATTTTGATTTTATTAATCAAACGGTTGACCATATCTATTTTAAACCCATTGAGTTGAGCAAGATTCCTTATGTACTTCAGTTCAATTTTTAAATTGTTGGGAGAAAGAGGAATTTTTAAAGCTCTATAAATTAAATTATAGAAAGAGGCTTGTTTTTGGGACTTGGGGTGTAGGGATGAATTCATAATAGTTAAGGGAGAGTGTGTAGGTTTCCTGTATATTCCAAAATCGAAGGTATTATGTCCGCGTGTAATAGTTAAGTCCAAAAAGTTTAATGAGTTCCTAACCTCATCCTCTTTAGTAAACTTAACATTGGGGTCAATTTTGTTTAGGGACTCCAAGATCTCGTCACTATTAGTGACGTTTTTGTCGAAAATTACGAAAGTATCGTCTACAAATCTCAGCCATAAACATACGCCTTTTATTTGTGTTATAATTTTTGTGTGTTCTATTGTGTCCATATAAATGTCTGCTAAGATGCCGGAAAGAGGGTCGCCCATCGCTAAGCCTGTTTGTTGGTAAAACTTTCCATTGAAAGAGAAAAAGTTGTTGCTTAAGACAAAATTTAATTTCTTCATGAATTCTTCAATTTCCATCTTACTAAGGCCGCTGTGTTTATTGATATTATCACTGATGATTCTTACAGTTTCTTTGGTAGGGATGTTTGGGTACATATTTACGACGTCATAGGAGCACATTGAGTGATTGGGTCGCAGCTTAAACTTGTTTAAAATTTCGCAAAAAGTGAATGAACTTGTTAAAGGATGTTTATTATTGAATACGTAAGGTTTTTTGAGGAAGCCGTGAATGAATTTTGATACTTTATAGGTGGGGCTGTTTCTACAGTTTATGATAGGGCGTATTGGAATGTCCTTCTTATGAATCTTTGGTAAGGCTCTGGCTGTCGGAATACTAGGGTTCATGTTAAAAAGTTTTTGTTGTTCTTGTTCATTGAAAAGAAAGTTGGAACTTCTTATTAGAGATTTTAGATTTCGCTGAATTCTTGTGGTTGGATCTTTGTTGACTATTGTGTATATTTTGTCCTTAAAAAAGGCTTCTGTTTTTTGAATGTATGTGTTTTGATCTAGGAGAACTGTGGATCCTCCTTTGTCCGCTTTTGTGACAATAATGTTGTTGTCGTCTATTTTCTTTTTTACGTTCTGGATCAATTTTTTGTGGTTTTTGTGGTTGTAATTAGGTACATGTCATTTCACAAATTTTGACAACAGAAAAACACAAATATTGAAAAACACAGATAAATGATAATTTAGATACAACCTATAAATAAGGGTTTCTAAAACAGAATTCTTCCAAGTCCAAAGTCCAATTAAGAAATTTCAATCCATTCCCAAGGAAAACGTGAAGGAACTTTCATCTGCTCTGATAGCGCAAATGAAACCGCTGTTGGACGGATGCCTTCCGGGCTTCCTCGAGTCTCCAAGGCTGGAAAGTGGAGCAATGGTGCTGATCTGTGCAAATCAAGAAACTGAAACATGGCTGGAACAGACAGTGGCCAATTGCAACCCCTGGAAACGGGAGAATTTGGAGGTGGCAAAATCCAAGAAGGTGCTGAAGACTACAAAGGTCATCACCAAGTTTCCTCCTCCATCTGACAAGATGAAGGTTGATGATGTGCTTGTCAGGATACATCGCATGACACCAAACTTTCGACAAAAGAGTGGAGAGTGCTGAATGCAACACCTACTGATGACACAGGAAGAACAATTGTTTTGGCCCTTAATGAAAGAGATTTTGAAGAGCTCAAGAAGAGAGGCCTCAAGGCCAAGCTTGGACTTGGGCAGATCAAATTTCAAGTAATTAAGGGAAAAACAAAACCTAGCGTTGGCAAGGATGGTATTGAAAGTTTTAGAGGCCAACCTACAATATCAAAAAATTCAGCTGTGGCCAATTTCGTCAGGAAGTTCAAGTCCGAGGCTATCGATGTGACTTTTATAAAAGAGCCATGGGTAGTTAAGGGCAGAGTAGCAGGACTGGCAGAATCTGGAGGTAAGCTAATGTATGATACTACATCGAATACGCCTAGAACATATTTACTTGTGAGCAGGAAACTAAAATGCCTTCTATTCAAAGGACTTAGTGGCGGCCAGGATAAAACTTGGAAACTGGGGAGGTCCCAGAGAAATAACCATAGGCTCCGCATACCTCCCATATGGCTCAACTAATCTGCCCCCATCACCAGAAGTTGAGAACCTAATTTGCAATGCAAAGAGGAAAGGCGAACACCTAGTCCTTGGAGCAGATGTGAATTCACACCACCACGGCATGGGACAGGACGAACTGCAATGCAAGAGGTAAGTCTTTACTAGAGTTTATTATTGGAACCGAGTTGACGATACTAACCCTAGGAAACAAGCCTACATTTATAAATAAAACTAAGCACTACACATATTGCAAACTTTATAAAAGACTGGAAGGTGCTGGAGGAACCATCATTGGCAGACCACCAGCACATCCAATTTGCAATAGATGCAAGACTATGTGGGATTGAGATGTACAGAGACCCAAAAAGAACCAACTGGGATAGATACAGGGAAGGCTGTACAGAAAATTCCAACTAATGTGAGAGGATAGAAAGAATTGGATGAGGCAGTGGAACTATTAGAAGAAGCCATTATAGACTCATTCCATGACAACTGTCCTCTCAAAGTAAAGAAAAACACCAAAAATAAGGTGGTGGAACAACAAACTAGCCAAAATGGAAAAAGAGGTTACGATGTTGTATAGAATACCATCTATAGGTTACGATGGCATGTGGGACTTATATCATAGAAAACTCACTGAGTATAACCTAAAGATACGGAAAGCAAAAAGAAAACCTTGGAGACTGTTCTGTGAGAAAGTGGAATCACACACTGAAACAGCAAGGCTCCAGAAGGTTCTTAAAGCAACCCATATAAATCAGATGGGGACAATGGAGAAACCAGACGGATCGTTTACTCAGGTGGGGAAGGACACGCTGGAGATGCTAATGGCATGTCACTTTCTTGAGGCTGAGGAGATGACAGAAGAAGAAACAGTTGGAACAGAGACCGGAGCTCGAAGAGCAGACAAACTGTGCCAACAGAATAATAAAATACAACCATGTAAAATGGGCAATTGACATGTTTCACCCTATAAAACCTCTGGGGCCAGATGAGATACTTCCGATACTCTGACATGAAGGACGGGAGATACTCGTCAATGCCCTGACAGACCTCTTCAGGGCTAGTCTAGCTTTAGGGTACGTGCCGAAATCATGGTCTGAAGATTAAGCAGTATTCATACCTAAGCCAAAGCATACAGATCATTATGTTTAACCTCCTTCATGCTGAAGGCAATGGAGAAAATTCTGGATAAATGTAACGGAAGAAGGGTACAACTTAATTCAATGTTACATGAAAATCACTTTGCATATAGACCTGGCAGAGTAGCACTTCACCAGTTGGTTTGTAAACTAGAGGAAAGCCTAGAATATAAAGAAATTGCAGTGGCGGCATTTCTAGATATAGAAGGAGCCTTCAGCAATACGACCTATGACTCTATGATCAAAGCATTTAAAAAGAGCAAGGTGAGTAAAACCGTCGTCAAATGGATTAAATCCATGTTAGGCGGAAGGAAGATAAAAGCAACCCTGTTTGAAGAAATGCTGATGGTTAGAGCCACCCGAGGCTGTGCTCTGCTGTGGAACCTCGTGGTGAACAAAATCATAGCTATGCTCAACGAACAGAGTTTCTCTACACAGATACACAGATGACCTAGTGATTGTGGTAAGAGGTAAGGTCATCATCATCATCATCATCATCATTCCTTCGCTCCAGTAAGCCGGGTGCGGTTGTGTACGAGACTCCTCCAGTTTGTTCTATCTATACACAGATGCTGCTCATATATGCGACACCAGATCACATCTCTAATTTCAAGGTCCTTCATTATCTGTTTTTCCCAAACATCACAAGGTCTTCCTCTTGGTCTCTTCCCAGGAACATTGTGACCAAAGTATGTTCAAGGAGTCCTGTGAGGGTTCATTCTTTTCATGTGACCATACCATTGCAATCTTTTCACTTCTAGAGTCTCCAGCAAGCTTGTTTCCAATCCAAGCTGTTGTCAGATATCCACATTCCTTATTTTATCCATTTTTGTTTTTTTGTAGGCAAGAACGAAGGAACTTCATTTCTGTTGCCTGAAGACGACTCTTTGTTGGTCCAGAAAGTGTTGCTGCTTCCAGGCCATACGTCAATATAGGTACTAGATATATTTTGTACAAGCTGATCTTGGAAAATAACGGAAAGGTTTCATCCCAAAGTATTTGACGTACAGAGTGATAGAATTTGGAAGCTTTCTGTATTCTGTTACTAATCTCTTGATGTATGGTATTGTCTGATGAGAGAACACTACCTAAATACTGGAAGTTGTCTACAATATCCATCTCCTCATCTCCAATTTTTAGATGAACAGTTGGAGAGTTTCTACTCATCACCAAGCCAACTGTCTTAGTTTTGCTGATTTTGAGATCTAAGGTTGTAAAAGCTTCATGCCAGAGATCTAGTCTAGTTTGTACTTCCACTTCTGTCTCACCGCATACCATTACATCATCAGCAAAAACCAGGACATTAGTTGTTGGATCCTTTTTCTTAACCGCTTTTAAAACTTCATCCATTATGATTATGAAGACAAGTGGTGAAAGACAACTTCCTTGCTGGACTCCACTCTTCGTTTCAAACCAACCTGACCTTCCATCCTGGACCTGGACACAACACTTGCTTTCATAATATAATTGTTGTACTCGTGCTATGATGTCATCGGACACTTTCTTATGTCTGAAACATTCCCATATATGCCTGCGTGGTACATGGTCATATGCTTTCTCGATGTCCAGAAAAACAGTTATAAGTGCTTTACCTTTCTCCCAATAGTTCTCATATAGCATTCTGGTGGCAAAAATGAGGTCTATAGTTGATCTGTTGTATGTTGGGTATTCAGCCCGAAGGCTGGTTTGATCCTCCACAGCTTTGCCAACAGCTGTCATAGATGGCCTAGGCATCACTGAAGAGGCGTACTAGGGAAATGAGGAGTGAGGCAGTTTCCCGTTGCTTTCCTCACTGAGCCAGAAGTTGCTCACATATCAGTCTGCCAAGCCCACTGAAATGCACGCACCAACCAACCCTATATGTGATATTTTCATACCATTCATAACAGGGACTGGCTGCATAAGGAATGGTATTACTAGCATCGCTCATACCTCAGTCACTTTCATACTGTCAAAGCCAAGGATGACACTGAGACAATTCAATGAAAGTAACAAATTTATTCTAGCCCATACCAGAAGACATAGTGCACTGTAAACACTACATCTCTCCAGCAAAGACATATAGTTGATCTATTAGGTCTAAATCCATGTTGTTCCTCCTCAAGTGTAGGTTCAACATATTTTCTAATCCTGCTCTCAAGGATGGATTCGTAGATTCTGAGGCCATGTGACAGCAGAGTTATACCTCTGTAGTTGGTATATTTCTTTCTATCCCTGTTTTTCAACAATGGGATGATGACTCCTTGCTTCCAGTCATTGGATATTACATTATCTTTCCAGATTCTATTTAGTACCCTGTACATCCACTGTTGTCCTACCTCTCCTAGTGCTTTGATCATCTCAACACTTAATCATCTGATCCAGTTGATGTGTTGTTTTTCAGCTTAGATATTGCTGTCTCTACTTCCAACCATGTCAGATTAGTGGTATATGTGCTGCTAAAATCATAAGGTTCGTCGTCTAATGGGGTGACATTTTCATAACAGTTCAACAAAGTTTCAAAGTGCCTTTGGAACTCCTGTAATATTTTGGTCTTATCCCTAGTCACCTCACCATTAGGAAGTTCTACAGATTGGATAGATTCATTTTGAGTTCTTTTATTCTTAACAATACTGTATAACAATTTTTTTATTTCCATCCTGCATTATTTTGGTAGCCAGATCTTCCTTGCATTTCTGCTTTTCAGCTATAGCCAACTGCTTGACCTGTAATTTTTTCTTTCTGTAAAGTGACAGCTTCTCCTCTACTTCATGTTGATCTCCCCGCGTTTTTGCTTGATATAAGGATCTTTTTGCACGGTTTCTGTCATTGATAGCCTTTTTAATATCATCATTCCACCAGGCAGTTTCTTTAGGTTTTCTTATTTGACTCTGTCGTCCACATACATAGTTTTCTTCCACTTTGTTTCACTCAGGCCCATGATCAAAAGCTTCCTCCTTTCCATGGGGTCGACCAGCCCTTCAGTTTTGTTTGTCAATGTCAGGACATTTAATGTTCCCACTCTGATACTTTGTCTTCGTTTGGTTTGGGTAGCTGGTGTAACATCGGGTTGTAAACCGTCATTCGCATCAAACTGATGTCGTCGAAGTGAATTCCTACATCCGAGGCTTGTATTATTCTTGAAAGCAACTTCTTCAGTAATCCCTCTGTTGACCTACTGAGCCTAACACAGACAGAGATTTTCTTTTAGGGTTTTCTCCCTTAGCTTTTGGTGTCTAGTCACCTCAACATACAAGGCAGCAGGTTGTACTCATATTAATCCCTGAATACAGGGCTGCCTCTTCTGCCATCTCCACCATACCAAAGTCCACCTTCTCCGCTGTAGAAGTCGTTGAGGTCTTCACTCGTAACCCTGAGCTGGAACCCTTACCAGATGTTACACACCGGGTCAGTGTGCTCTGGGACTCACATAGGCAGGGGCGCCAGTCCCTGGGTAGGGCTGCCTCCGAAAAGGGTCCCTACCTGCTAACGAGGTAAGGTAATGAGTGTTATCCAGGACCTCATGTAAAGATCACTCAACCTTGTGAAGAACTGGTGTCGGGAAGAACAACTATCCGTCAACTCAAACAAGATAACTCTCATCCCTTTTACAAGAAGGAGAAAATTAGAGGGAAAGAGATCACTGAAGCTCTTTGGGCAAGATATATATATATATATATATATATATGTGTGTGTTTGTTTTTGAAGTGAAGGAACTTGGTGCCTTCTACACTTTATTGAATTCGATATGTCTTAATGATGCGATATCACAACTTGATGACGGACATGACTGTTGCATGCGTAACCATTTTCAACAATACAAAATCATC
Source organism: Anabrus simplex (assembly GCF_040414725.1). Taxonomy (NCBI): domain Eukaryota; kingdom Metazoa; phylum Arthropoda; class Insecta; order Orthoptera; family Tettigoniidae; genus Anabrus; species Anabrus simplex. Next base: position 287,101,811 of record NC_090271.1, read on the forward strand.
TGACCAATCGGTAATAGGCTTGGAAAGTGCCAACTTCAATTAATGAAATACATTTGCAAAAATTAAGTCTCTTCATAACATCTTGCCCCCCTTGAAAGGAGTTCTTTCAACTAACTATTGTAATCTTCTACCTATTGTAAAAATACTTATTCTTAACATATGCATTAATACAAAACTCTATACGTACATATTTTTTTCATTAAAAGAAAATAATATTGAAATTATATTGTTGATGAAAAATAACACAAAGTTAAAGATATCACAGGAAATCTTAAATTCAGTTCTCCTTGCCATTCCCTTCAATGGGAAGAGGGCATATTTTCTTGATGCTTCGGGTGAAAGTTCCACCAGCCGTCCGAACGGTGACAACCCTCACCTCACCATCTCGTCCAGGGTGAACTTGAACTATCCTACCTCTGGGCCACTCTAGAGGAGGGATGTTGTCCTCAATTAATAGCACCAAAGAATCGACATCAATACGTCGATTGGTATCATGCCACTTGACACGTTTTTGCAATTCCTGCAAGTATTCTCGCTGCCATCTCTACCACAACCGCTGCCGAATTTTCTGCAAGTGCTGCCAACGTGACAAGCGGTTATCAGGTTCTCTCAACAAATCCCTTTGCACGGGATGCACGATCGAGTCACTTACAAGAAAATGTGCTGGTGTTAAGACTTCTAAATCATTTGGATCATTTGGCAAGGGAGTAAGGGGACGTGAATTTAATACAGCCTCTATATCGCAAAGAATAGTGCAAGTTTCTTCGAAAGTTAGCACGCGTCCCTGTGTTTCAGTCAGCAAATGTCTTTTCATCATCTTTACAGCTGCTTCCCACAATCCCCCAAAGTGGGGTGACCAGGGAGGAATGAAACTCCACTGTATCTGCTGCTGAACGAGTGAGGAGGTAATGTTCGTTGACCCCTTTTCCAAAAAGGACTGGATCTTGTAGTGCGTTGGCTGCTCCAATGAAATTCTTCCCATTATCAGAGAAAAGCTGCTTGCACAAACCTCTTCTCGCCGTAAAGCATTGCAGTGCAGCTAAGAAAGCTTCGGTCGTTAGCTCCGACACCAACTCCAAATGCACTGCCTTGGTACTGAAGCATGTAAATACAGCTACGTAACTCTTGTAAGTATGAATGCGCCCCTTCTGTGGCTTTCTCTTACAGATATTGGACCTGCATAGTCCACTCCTGTGGTAACAAACGGTCGAACAACTAACGTAACCCTTTCTTTTGGTAAATCTGCCATGCGTACCTCTGTAACTGTAGGATGGTAACAAAAGCACTTCAGGCACCTCGACAATCCTTTTCGCTTCTTTTCTGCTGCTGATAGGCCAATATCGTTGTCGAGTTGCATGTAGCAGTTGCTCTGGGGAACAATGCTTCAGACGACGATGTTCATTTTGCATGATCATTCTGGTGATGTGATGATTTGCTGGTAGAAGCACAGGATGTCTCTGTTCTGATGTTAGCTCCGAAAAACGAAGCCTTCCTCCAACCTTAATCCGTCACTATCCAGAAACGGACTGAGTGACTTTAGAGAACTCTTCTTTGGGAGGTCTTGATTATTAATTAAGCAATGTAGTACTTGAGGGAATGCTTCTAATTATGTCCATTTGACTACCTATTTCTCTGCTTTACAAGTTTCTTGTATTTCTAGTGAACCCTTTTTCCTTTCTGGCGGCTTGAGTTTGCAATTATAAATGAATCTTTGACAATATGCTACTATACGGCATAATTTCGGAAATGACGAGAATTTATTCAGTAGAATGCTGGTTGATGTTGCTGTCAACGTAACTGCTGTGACCTTCAGCTCTGGTAGTTCTGTTTCAAAGTCTTCTGAATGCTCTGGTTGTTGACGACGTGTGCGAAGCCAAGCAGGTCCACTCCACCACAGCTTTTTATCTTCGAGCTGCTGAAGTAACTCCTCTTGAGAGAAGATCAGCTGGATTTTCAGTCGAAGGAACATGCTTCCAGGTGGTTGCATCAGTGGCTTCTTGAATCTTTGCAATCCTGTTTGCCACAAATGTCTTTAGCAGCCTTGGCTCAGTGTTAATCCATCCCAAAACAATTGAGGACCGTTTTTGCAAAACTTGCTTTCTGCAAAAAAATGGGAAATTTACTTTTTTATTGATTCACATTCATATTGAAGTCCTCTATAGGATGGTGAAACCTGTTTTTGTATAACATGCTTCTTGCTGCAGTAATAGTCGATAAAATTTAGCGAGCTTTTGCAAAACTAGCTTTCTACTACTTAAGAGTTACAGCAAAACTTGCTTTCTACAGGAATGATTTTCATTTTGAAGTCATTGAAACTGTTAATCTTTATAACTGCATGGATTTGGTTTAAAATTAATACGACAATGGTCCTCTTGTTGGTGTTAATAAATATCTGATAAAATTAGAATGATACTATTTTCCTTTCTTTTTGTGGTTTCTTTTATATTCATAAAGCGTATATGCCAAAGACAATGTTTAAATTATTTTGAAGACTATGATGTCGAATAATTTTGAGTGAAAGGTGGATAAAATGTCCATGTAAACAAATTTCATAGAACAAGAATAACATTCCCTTCTGAATTAACTGACGGTGGTGGTGATTATTGTTTTAAGAGGAAGTACAACTAGGCAACCATCCTCTATATAACACTAATCAGAGGGAAAACTGGAAGGGATCTGACACTTTGAAAAATGAAGGTATCGGCCAAAGGAAGACAAAGGCCACGAAGGGCATGAAAATGAGAGACTCCCTAGGCCTCCATACGTAATACCGTCGGGGTCCAAAAAGGACAAGAGTTGACCAAGGGAGGTAGAATAGGATAGATGAAAGTGAGGAGCCTGGAACAATTAAGTGGAAATAATGCCAGGACTCAGCTAAGGGCCCCGTGGTCGTCAACCCACGCTCCAAAGTTCAGAGCCCCTGGGACCCCTTTTAGTCACCTCTTACGACAGGCAGGGGATACCGATATTCATCAGAGTGTACATATCAGAAATTGCAGGAATGGTGTACTGTAAAACTTACACTGTTATTAAATACATTTAATTGATGGAAAAACCAAGATAACTCATGTTTTAGTAAAATTACTAACACTTTCTTCACTAATATTTTGTGTAGAATGCAAGTTTTGAAAGAACTGTTGACTTTTGAACCCTCATGCAGTGTACAATTATTAAATTAAATAAAACCCAAAGATCACCCTGTAATAAGCACTAATTATAAAGTTGATCAACAAAAAAGAAAGGTTATAACTAAAAAGCCCTTCTTGGAAAACATTTTTTTGTCTCTCCTGAAAAATTTCACTTTTTCACAAAGCAAGTTTTGCAAAAACGGTCCTCAATTGTACTGTCACTCCATAATCTGATCTGACCAATTCTTTCTTTCAAAGCACTCACTGTTGTTTTGACAAGTTGTACAAGAAGAAGGGCTGCCTCCAATTCGAGTCTTGGCAACGAAATGGTTTTTAAAGGAGCTACTTTAGTCTTTGCACAACGTAAATTGAAAATGTAGAGACCACTTTGCGTTTGACAAACTGCATAAATGCATGCTCCAAACGCCTTCTCTGAAGCATCACTAAATCCAAACAAATCAAAAGATCCAGAGCAATTCCCAGGATTTATGTTTCTCATAATTCTGATGTTGTTCAGTCTTTCTAATGATGTATAGTACTCATTCCAAATCTGAAGGTGCTCTCGAGACAATGGCTGATCCCATTCAAATCCATCTACCCATAAGTGTTGCATCAACAACTTCCCTTTGATCAGTACTGGACCCACGAGTCCTAGTGGATCAAAAATCTGTGCGATTTTGGAGGCGACTTCTCTTTTGGATCTTGGTGACTGCTTTGCCAGCTCAACTCGAAACTTAAGGCAATCTTGTGCTGAGTCCCAGAGGAGTCCAAGAGTCTTACTAGCTTCAACTTCGTCGCTTTTGCTCTCCAAATCCTGCAAGATCTCTTTGCTGTTGGACCTCCATTTCCTCAAATGCATTCCACCACTCTTGAATATATTTTTTATTTGCCCGATCACGTCTTCTAGAATGTCTCCTCCCCTTAAGCAGTCATCCATGTAAAAATCATCACGAATAGCCTTTGCTGCTGCTGGAAATTCATTTTCATGAAGAGTAGCCAATTCATTTAGGCATCTCATGGCATGGTAAGGTGCTGATGCTGTTCCATACGTTACTGTATTCAACCGATAGATCCTCACAGGGGCTGAAAATTCCTGTTTCCACAAAATCTGCTGGAATGCTCGATCTTCAGGATGGATAAGGATTTTACATGTAATAAATATCATTTTTGGTCCGTATTGATGATATTAGATTGAAATAATAACATTAAGTTATTTATTAGACCACCTAATCAATACAAAATCGTCTTGGATGATTTACATAAATTTGTTAGCTAATAATGGGACATGTTTCGCCTTCCCTGAAGGCATCATCAGCCATAGTCTTAACCTTAAATTAAAAATAAGCGTCTAAATAACATGTAGTAATGAAATGAATTTTAAAAATCTTGAAGAGATTTGAAGTAAAATAAAGTTAAAAATAACAATGATGGTTTGAAAATACAATGTGATGAGATACAATAGTGGAAGTATTAACAAAATTAACATTAGAAGGCTGCTAAAATAAGTACAATGGATAAAACAATAGATCTTCAAGATCATGATGAACTTTGGATCTCTCGACTAACTTTGACTTTTATTCTCTCCTCTTTACTTTGATTATATAAGATTTTTCGCCATCGTCCAATTATAACCGCCATGACTATCAACTTTACTTTTATGCAATCTTACTACTTGTTGTATAACAATCTATTGTTTTATCCATTGTACTTATTTTAGCAGCCTTCTAATGTTAATTTTGTTAATACTTCCACTATTGTATCTCATCACATTGTATTTTCAAACCATCATTGTTATTTTTAACTTTATTTTACTTCAAATCTCTTCAAGATTTTTAAAATTCATTTCATTACTACATGTTATTTAGACGCTTATTTTTAATTTAAGGTTAAGACTATGGCTGATGATGCCTTCAGGGAAGGCGAAACATGTCCCATTATTAGCTAACAAATTTATGTAAATCATCCAAGACGATTTTGTATTGATTAGGTGGTCTAATAAATAACTTAATGTTATTATTTCAATCGGATAAGGATTTGCCGAAACATCTTTTCCACATCTGCCGTCATGACGTACTTATGGCTGCGAAATCTAAGTACAATGTGAAAAAGATCTCGCTGTAAATTAGGTCCTGTCATGAGCTTGTCATTGAGTGATGTCCCGAGTGATGTTTTTTCCGAGGCTTCAAATACCACTCTGACCTTTGTGGTGTCACTATCTGGACGTACCACTGGTTGATGGGGTATTAAGTATGAATTTGGTACATCTTGATTTTGGTTTCTTTCAATCAAGCTCATATGTCCTAGTTTTTCATATTCATTCATGAAATCTGCATAAGCTGTCTTGAGTTCAGGGTGTCTGCTTAATCTCTTGACTAATGATTCTAGTCTGTTTAGTGCGTGTTTTCTTGATTCTCCAAGGATGACATCTGGCTTGATAGGGAGCCTTACAATGAATCTACCTGTTGTATCTCTCGAAACGGTGTTCGTGAACTGTCTTTCACATATTCTTTCTTCTGATGTGTAATGTTGAATCTCTGGAATTGCTTCTTGTTTCCAAAATTTATCCATCTGATCTGATAATTGTTGATTGCTAATTTTCATGCATATTGTTGTTGATCCCTTATTTAATTTATTTTCCGGGTTGAACCGTGTTGTACTTGTACGCATATCACGTACAGTTTGCCGACGTTTCGAATACATTGCAGTATTCTTTGTCAAGGCGACTGAAATACCCCTACTCGATCCGAGGTAATCAGTCTCCCAGGCAGAAATTACACTACTAGAGTAGCCTTGATCTTGGCCTTTTATATCCTAGCCTATCTGGCTGACGTAAGCCCTGGCTGTCTCGCGAGGCTTCTGGAAAGTTTATGTCACAGCCAGGTAGTGGGGGCTTGCCCGCGCTGTTATGTAATGGGGTTGCGGCCCGTGTGTTTATGTTGTGGTCTGTATGTCTTAAACTATGAATGATGGGCATCCAAGAATTACTGATTTTGTATCCTTCTTCTAAATTTATGTTATTCGGATGTTTCTTGATTTCGATAGCCTCGCGGATTTTCCTTTCCAGGTTCCAAGGGATAGCTGCTAGGATCTTGGTCTTGTCAAATGATATTCCGTGCCTAGTTTCGTAGGAATGCTTGGCTACTGCTGAAATATCAGTGTTTTGGTTCTTGGTGTGATGGATATGTTCTTTTAAGCGGGTGGAGATCAGACGTTTTGTCTCACCTACATAACAAGCTCCGCAGCTACATTCAATGTGATACACTCCAGGGGCCTGTAATTCTATTGTGTCTTTTACTGGTGGTAGATAACGGGCTAGCTTACGGTGAGGTTTATAGATAGTTTTTATGTTGTGTTTGTCCAGTATCTTGCCGATCCTGTCTGTAGTGTTTTTAATGTATGGCAGTATCGCTGTTTTCCGGCGGGTCAGTTCTTCTTTCCCGTTGTTTTCTCCTGTGGTGGTCTTTTCTTTCTTCTCTTCTGATTTTTTAAGGACTCGTCGGATGTTATTGAGCGAGTAGCCATTTTTCCTAAGGGTTTCCGTGAGGTGTTCTTTTTCTTCCTCGAGGTGCTCTGCGTCAGATATCGCTATGACCCTGTTCACTAGTGATGTTAGGACAGCCTGCTTTTGTGATGGGTGATGATGAGACGAGGCGTGTAGGTACCTGTCTGTGTGAGTGGGTTTCCTGTATACTGCGCGACTCAGCGTCCCATTGGGGTTACGTATTACTAGCACATCCAGGAACGGTAGTTTTCCGTCTACTTCTATTTCCATGGTGAACTGAATATTTACGTGTATGGAGTTGAGATGGTCGAGAAATAGCTGTAGGTTATTGCTCCCGTGAGGCCAGATTACAAAAGTGTCGTCCACAAAACGCAGAAAACATTTCGGTTTCAGGGCAGATGTAGCTAAGGCTTTCTGTTCGAAGTGTTCCATATACATGTTTGCTATTATTGGAGAGAGTGGCGACCCCATCGCGGCCCCTTCTGTCTGTTCGTAGAACTCCCCGTTGAAATAGAAATAAGTGGCGCTAAGGCATTCTTTAGCTAGTGTTGACAGGTCTTCTGGAAGTTTCTGATCTAATAGCGGAAATACTTCTGTTAGCGGCACCTTGGTGAAAAGTGACGTGACGTCAAAGCTTATTAATAGGTCCGTACTTTCAATTGATTGGTCCTTAAGGAGCTGGATGAAATGTCGGGAGTCCTTCACGTAGGTTTCAGTGTTTCCTGTATGTGGCTGAAGTAGTCCAGCTAGGTAACGGGCGATCTCGTGCGTGGGAGAGCCTATGGCGCTCACGATAGGTCGCAGAGGTATGCCTTCTTTGTGGATTTTAGGCAGGCCATACAATTTTGGAGGTATCGGGTCCGAGGATATCAGTTTCTTCTGTATTTCGGCTGGGATACTGGAATTTTTTACTAGTGTGTGGAGTTTGCTCTTAATGCGGTTGGTAGGGTTCCTAATTTTCCTGTATGTAGAATCGGTGAGTAATTGTTCTATTTTCCGAGTGTAGTCTGTGCGTGTCATTATCACCGTAGCGTTGCCTTTATCTGCGGGTAGAATAATTGTTTCCGTATCTTGACGTAGTGTTTTTAGGGTATGAATTTCTTCTTTAGTCAAATTGGATGGCGGCGGCTTTGCGGATCTAAGTAGACATGATATATCCTGTCTGATCTCCTCTGCAGATTCGGTAGGAAGGTGCCGGATTGCAATTTCTACTTTGCTAATTATTTCTTCTACCGGTATACTATTCGGAGCTACTGCGTAGTTGAGTCCTTTTCTCAAGACCGAGGTAGTGGGTTCACTGAGTGGCTTATCTGTGAGGTTTACTATTACAATCTTCTTCAGTGGAGCAGGTGGTTTCGGTTTCTGTTTTTGTAAGAGGCGGTTGAATTTCTTGTTTTGCTTGGCAGTGGCTAGTTCCAGTGTACGCTGGGATTTTGTGTTGCTAATGCTGTCTAACGTGGTCCAATCATTGAGCGACAGAGTGCTGGCAAGTTGCAGGTGGAGATGAAATAATTTATTGTTGAGGTAGTCCAGAGTCTGTCTTGTGTCACTGATCCGTTCTCTGAGGAGTTTTATGCTGGTTTCGTGAAGAATAAAACTTTCCAGAAGCCTCGCGAGACAGCCAGGGCTTACGTCAGCCAGATAGGCTAGGATATAAAAGGCCAAGATCAAGGCCACTCTAGTAGTGTAATTTCTGCCTGGGAGACTGATTACCTCGGATCGAGTAGGGGTATTTCAGTCGCCTTGACAAAGAATACTGCAATGTATTCGAAACGTCGGCAAACTGTACGTGATACGCGTACAAGTACAACACGGTACAACCCGGAAAATAAATTAAATAATTCTTCACACCGTGGAAGCTTCACTTCTAAGATACGAAACCTTTACGGGGAGGATATTCTCAAAGCTACTAGGCAGTTCGACAACCTTCGGAAGAAAATGAGTAACTACCTGGCTCGACTCGCCTTTCTGAAACGCTGCAGGGACAACAGCATTATACCAGCATGTGTGAGACTGAAATATCACACCAAGAACCGACGGACTGACCGTATTCTTCACGAAACCAGCATAAAACTCCTCAGAGAACGGATCAGTGACACAAGACAGACTCTGGACTACCTCAACAATAAATTATTTCATCTCCACCTGCAACTTGCCACCACTCTGTCGCTCAATGATTGGACCACGGTAGACAGCATTAGCAACACACAATCCCAGCGTACACTGGAACTAGCCACTGCCAAGCAAAACAAGAAAATCAACCGCCTCTTACAAAAACAGAAACCGAAACCACCTGCTCCACTGAAGAAGAATGTAATAGTAAACCTCACAGATAAGCCACTCAGTGAACCCACTACCTCGGTCTTGAGAAAAGGACTCAACTACGCAGTAGCTCCGAATAGTATACCGGTAGAAGAAATAATTAGCAAAGTAGAAATTGCAATCCGGCACCTTCCTACCGAATCTGCAGAGGAGATCAGACAGGATATATCATGTCTACTTAGATCCGCAAAGCCGCCGCCATCCAATTTGACTAAAGAAGAAATTCATACCCTAAAAACACGACGTCAAGATACGGAAACAATTATTCTACCCGCAGATAAAGGCAACGCTACGGTGATAATGACACGCACAGACTACACTCAGAAAATAGAACAATTACTCACCGATTCTACATACAGGAAAATTAGGAACCCTACCAACCGCATTAAGAACAAACTCCACACACTAGTAAAAAATTCCAGTATCCCAGCCGAAATACAGAAGAAACTGATATCCTCGGACCCGATACCTCCAAAATTGTATGGCCTGCTTAAAATCCACAAAGAAGGCATACATCTGCGACCTATCGTGAGCGCCATAGGCTCTCCCACGCACGAGATCGCCCGTTACCTAGCTGGACTACTTCAGCCACATACAGGAAACACTGAAACCTACGTGAAGGACTCCCGACATTTCATCCAGCTCCTTAAGGACCAATCAATTGAAAGTACGGACCTATTAGTAAGCTTTGACGTCACGTCACTTTTCACCAAGGTGCCGCTAACAGAAGTATTTCCGCTATTAGATCAGAAACTTCCAGAAGACCTGTCAACACTAGCTAAAGAATGCCTTAGCGCCACTTATTTCTATTTCAACGGGGAGTTCTACGAACAGACAGAAGGGGCTGTGATGGGGTCGCCACTCTCTCCAATAATAGCAAACATGTATATGGAACACTTCGAACAGAAAGCCTTAGCTACATCTGCCCTGAAACCGAAATGTTTTCTGCATTTTGTGGACGACACTTTTGTAATCTGGCCTCACGGGAGCAATAACCTACAGCTATTTCTCGACCATCTCAACTCCATACACGTAAATATTCAGTTAACCATGGAAATAGAAGTAGACGGAAAACTACCGTTCCTGGATGTGCTAGTAATACGTAACCCCAATGGGACGCTGAGTCGCGCGGTATACAGGAAACCCACTCACACAGACAGGTACCTACACGCCTCGTCTCATCATCACCCATCACAAAAGCAGGCTGTCCTAACATCACTAGTGAACAGGGCCATAGCGATATCTGACGCAGAGCACCTCGAGGAAGAAAAAGAACACCTCACGGAAACCCTTAGGAAAAATGGCTACTCGCTCAATAACATCCGACGAATCCTAAAAAAATCAGAAGAGAAGAAAGAAAAGAGCACCGCAGGAGAAAACAACGGGAAAGAAGAACTGACCCGCCAGAAAACAGCGATACTGCCATACATTAAAAACACTACAGACAGGATCGGCAAGATACTGGACAAACACAACATAAAAACTATCTATAAACCTCACCGTAAGCTAGCCCGTTATCTACCACCAGTAAAAGACACAATAGAATTACAGGCCCCTGGAGTGTATCACATTGAATGTAGCTGCGGAGCTTGTTATGTAGGTGAGACAAAACGTCTGATCTCCACCCGCTTAAAAGAACATATCCGTCACACCAAGAACCAAAACACTGATATTTCAGCAGTAGCCAAGCATTCCTACGAAACTAGGCACGGAATATCATTTGACAAGACCAAGATCCTAGCAGCTATCCCTTGGAACCTGGAAAGGAAAATCCGCGAGGCTATCGAAATCAAGAAACATCCGAATAACATAAATTTAGAAGAAGGATACAAAATCAGTAATTCTTGGATGCCCATCATTCATAGTTTAAGACATACAGACCACAACATAAACACACGGGCCGCAACCCCATTACATAACAGCGCGGGCAAGCCCCCACTACCTGGCTGTGACATAAACTTTCCAGAAGCCTCGCGAGACAGCCAGGGCTTACGTCAGCCAGATAGGCTAGGATATAAAAGGCCAAGATCAAGGCCACTCTAGTAGTGTAATTTCTGCCTGGGAGACTGATTACCTCGGATCGAGTAGGGGTATTTCAGTCGCCTTGACAAAGAATACTGCAATGTATTCGAAATGTCGGCAAACTGTACGTGATATGCGTACAAGTACAACACGGTTCAACCCGGAAAATAAATTTAAAAAAAAAAGTTGCTGATCCCTGTTTGTTCTCAAAAACTTCACCGCCTATAATCCAGCCTAATCGGGTGTTTTGCAGAGCTGGTTGTCCTTCAGCTTCATTCTTGGGTGGACCTATGACAATTTTCCAATAAAGTCCTGCACCAATTAACATGTCTATGTCTCCAGGCTTGTTGAATGTGGGATCTGCCAAGCGAATGTCCTTTGGAATAATAATCTTGTCCTTCTTGATCTCCAACTGTGGCAATCGTCCCGTTATAGTTGGCAAAACTAGAAATTCTGCTTCCACCTCAAATCCGTCATTCCTTGAAGCGAGCTGTACTCTCGTGATCCTTTTTTTTTCCCCCACTTTGGAACAATCTACTCCAATGATCTGTGTGTTTGTCTTGACATTCGGTAAACCAAGTTTCTTATACAGACCTTCCTTTATTAGATTCGACTGAGATCCCGGATCCAATAAGGCTCGGCATGTCATTCTTCTTCCGTGAACATCTTTCACATCAATTAAAGCTGTTGACAAAAGTATTTGTGATGTTATTCCTTTCGCCAAGCTCACTTTGAGTGAAGCAGGTGAATGCTGAGATTCGACACACAGGTTTATGGGCACTTGATTTTCTTTAACATTTTGTTTCTGTTTGTCATCTTCCTCAGCATGTAAAAGTGTGTTGTGAAGAAGTCCACATTTCTTGCAGTTTGATCCTCTGCAATTTTTTGCAATATGTCCTGGTTTCAAACAGTTCTGACACTGTCCTTTTTCTCGGAGCAGTTTTCTTCTGTCTTCAACTGATCGCTTAATTAATTCTTCACATGTAAAAATGGGGTGACTTCCACCGCATAGATTACAGCTTGCCTGAGTCGTCGTCATAACAACTTTCTTGCTAGGTTGTTTGTCCTTCGGATTTGCCTTCGTGCTCAATGCCTTGGTTTTGTTGTGATTTAACAGCATATATGATTGGGAACGCTCAGTTAAAAATTTCAAGAAATCATCCAATGTTGGCATCTTCTCTGGAGTGTTGCCTTTCACCCTTTCCTGCCAGTCTCTTTGCTCAATGAAATCCAGCTGCTTCTTAGCTAGATGAATAACCAATGTGTCCCAATATTGTACCGGTTGCTTCATTGCTTTTAATGAAGCCATGAGAGTTTGGATATGAAATTGTAATTGCCTGAGTGATTCAGATTTGTTCTCTTTAAAAACTGTAGGAAACTTGGAAAGTTCATCTAGATGTGTCTCGATTATCATCATTTGATTATCATATGTATCTACAAGCAAGTTCCACACACTTGTGTAGTTTTCTTCTGTAATGGTAAAACCTTGAATGACTTTGCGTGCCTCGCCCTGCAGAAGACCGATCAGATCCTGATATTTTTGGATATTTGTTAGTTGAGTATCATTATGAATGGTTGACTCAAAACTGTTCTTAAAAAGCAACCATTTTGTGAATTCGCCGTTGAATTCCGGTAATTTAATTTCTGGTAATTTATGTATTCTTCTGTTATGATGTTGTGGAACTTCCTGTTGATGAACGGCGTTGTTTACTGCCGTGTTCATTTGAGCTAGTAAATTATTTTGAACATCCCCTGCTTCATCTATTATCGTTCGCAGTTGCGTAACTGCACGGAAATAAATAGATTCAAAAAGCTCTCCCTCTCCCTCACATTCCTCTTGAAACTGTAGTGCAGCTGTTTCATCAGTGATCTCTGTTTCCTCAATTTTAATTTGTACTTCTTCAAAAGAATTCCATAGCTCTTCACATTTTTTAATTCTAAACTTCGCCTCTGATTTTGACGTGTCAGCTGTAATCGACTTTATTATTCTTGTTAACATGCCTTTTACTCGACTACGCGATTGTTTCAATTTCGTTAGTTGCGACATATGCTGTGAAAGCTCGAATGGATTGCGTGAAGGTTATGTATAAGTTCAAAGGAATCGTGTTGCTGAATTGAGGTTATATGACAAAGGAATTTGAATCTTTTTTATTTATGACAACAGAAGGATCAAAGGACTTCGATTATCATTTTATTATTATTATGTTGATCAGTGCATGTGCATGTTACAAAAAAGTGCGCAAGAGAATCTAGAATCTAAGAGTAGAGTGCCGTACATATAGCAAGGATGGTGTATATGTCAAAGAGACTCACGCTCTCACGGAGATTCTTGCAATGAATGGTGAGAAGAATGTAAAACTTGAAATCTTGTCTTTACTTCTTTGTATGTATGTAATATCGAATCGTACTTGCCTGATTACTGATTTATGCTGCACTCCGTTGAAGTTGTTGGCCTCAGCGGTCTGATTTTCGTTATGAACGAGAATGCAATATCCGTGAATGATTCCACGAATTCAGGATGTGTTGTATTTTTACTCCGGTGCTTAACCTCAATCGCGACGCATTGTTTTCACTTCTGCATTTCACATTTCATGATCTTGCTTGTATTGAACATCTCAGGTTATTGAGAGCCCCACGTTGGGTGCCAATGTTTGTTTTTGATTTTGAAGTAAAGGAACCTGGTGCCTTCTATACTTTATTGAATTCGATATGTCTTAATGATGCGATATCACAACTTGATGACGGACATGACTGTTGCATGCGTAACCATTTTCAACAATACAAAATCATCTGACCAATCGGTAATAGGCTTGGAAAGTGCCAACTTCAATTAATGAAATACATTTGCAAAAATTAAAAGTCTCTTCATAAACAATATGGAAGAACAAGCACTGCACCTAGGTGTAGTTAAAATAAATGAAAATCTAACCTCGAATCCACATATAGAAAGGAACATAACCCGGGCCAAGAACTTGCTGTATACATGTAAAAGAGCTGTTGGGAAGACATGGGGCCTAAGACCATCAATGGTAATGTGGATATACACAATGATCACTAGACTGTTGATGGCCTATGCTGCAATCATCTGGTGGCAAAAAGTAAGTCAAGGAAAAGTTGGCAGTAGATTGGATAGCGTACAGAGAATGGCGTGCATAGCCATAACTGGGGCTATGAGAACTACGCCGAGAGAAACCTTGAATACTTTACTAGACCTCCTCCCATCACTATGCAATTTCATGAAAGGACAGGATAGAATGAGTTCATATACACAGGCACAATCAGGGTGCTGGAATGCACAAAGACTCAATCTACGACACTAAAATTGACTGAGTAATAACAGAGGAAGTTCTACACATGCCTTCTGATCATATGATACCAAAGGACAACTTTGAAAATCTGTTTGAGACCCAGATAATAAAAAAAGAAGACTGGGATATCAACAAATGGAATACTGAAAAAGAAATACAATGTGGTGGACTGATGGCTCAAAAACTGGGGATGGCACAGGAGGAGGGATCAACGGGGAAAGACCTGAGAGATCAATCCAGATGAGCCTGGGCAGACACACTACAGTCTTCCAGGCTGAAATGATAGCTATCACAACATGTCTTGAAGAAAATCTGAAAATGATATACAGGAATAAGAACATTTTCATTTTTTATGGACAGCCAAGCGGCTATTAAGAAACTAGAGGCAGTCCAGATAATATCCAGAATTGTCTGGTATTGCCACTCACTTCTTCTGAAGCTCTCGAAGTACACCATTGTCAAAATAATGTGGGTACCAGGGCATGCAGGTATAGAAGGAAATGAAAAGGCAGATCAACTGGCCAGAAAAGGGGCAGAAACACATTTTGTTGGCCCAAAACCTGTATGCGGGATTTTCTATGGACAAGCCCGATACTACATAGGAAAATGAGTACAAAAGAAACAAACGGAAAACTGGAGTACTCCAGGATGCAGGCTTGCAAAGGAACTGATAAAAGGACCAGACAAGCAGCATACTAAATACTGTTGAAACCCAGCAGAGAAAATATCAGATGGGTAGTAGGACTGTTGACAGGACACTGCCATTTGAAAAAACACCTACATAGAACTGGAGTAATAAAAGACAACATATGCAGGAAATGCAATGAAGCAGAGGAATCAGCTGAACACATACTTTTTGAATGTGAAGCGCTGGGTAGAATCAGCCTCTCCACTCTAGGAATACCAGGTGAAGAGAGAGAAAAAATCCAAGAAGACCCAATAAGAACAACCTGTAGCTTTGTGAAGGGAGCAAGTATATCTAGGTGGCAATGAAGGAAAAACATGGTAGCAAAAGATCTTACGAGGTCAACGCTAATTAGGAACTAATATTTAGAGGCCCCATGAAGAAAAAAAGAAGAAGAATAATCCATTCCCACTGCTGTCTTTATACTGCCACAATAATAATAACACCGGGCGAGTTGGCCATGCAGTTAGGAGCGTGCAGCTGTGAGCTCGCATCCGGAAGATAGTGGGTTCGAACCCCACTGTCGGCAGCCCTGAAGATGGTTTTCCGTGGTTTCTCATTTTTACACCAGGCAAATGCTGGGGCTGTACCTTAATTAAGGCCACGGCCGCTTCCTTCCCATTCCTAGGCCTTTCCTGTCCCATTGTCGCCATAACACCAATCTGTGTCAGTGCGACATGAAGCAAATAGCAAAAAATAATAATGATAATAATGAAAAATGAAAACCTATGACCTGTTTTCCAGTCATTGACCAGGTCAGGGATGTAATGAATGAATCATATATAGGCTATTAGTACGACGGGGTCGCCACTCCCAAAATGATTTATGAATGACTGAGAGATCCTATGAAATGAGAATGGAGAGTGTTGCTGGAATGAAAGATGACACGGAAAACCGGAGTACCCAGAGAAAAACCTGTCCTGCCTCCGCATTGTCCAGCACAAATCTCACATGGAGTGACCAGGATTTGAACCACGGTATCCAGCGGTGAGAGGCCGACACGCTGCCGTCTGAGCCAGGGAGGCCCAATGATGATAATAATAATAATAATAATAATAATAATAATAATAATAATAATAATAATAATAATAATAATAATAATAATAATAATAATAATAATAATAATTGTAATAATTATAATAAAAAACCTACAACCTGTTTTCTAGTCACTGACCAGGTCAGGGATGTAATGAATGAAACATATAGGCTGTTATTACAATGGGGTCGCCACTCCCAAGGTGATTCATTAATGAGTGATAAATGCTATGAAATGATAATGGAGAGTGTTGCTGGAATGAAAGGTGACAGGGAAAACCGGAGTACCCGGAGAAAAACCTGTCCTTGTCCAGCACAAATCTCACATGGAGTGACCGGGATTTGAACCACAGTATCCAGTGGTGAGAGGCCGACGCGCTGTCGTGTGAGCCACGGAGGCTCTGTAATAATTATAATAATAATTGTATGAAAAATACAGAAATTTGGACAGCAAAAATATTAAAATTCACAGATAAATGATAATTCAGATACAACCTATAAATAAGGTTTGAAAAACCCACACCAAATCCATACTCTGAACAGCCCTCCCTCCACATAAGAACTCAAACAAATAATCCAAGAACTAAATGACAACAAAGCGTCAGGCGAAGATAGATATATTTCTGCACATCTGGCATGCCAAGAAAATTCCCAAGGATTAGAAATGTACATTAAATCACCCAATTCACAAGACAGGGGACAAAAGAGATATAAATAACCATTTTTGTAGTGGTTTTCTGTCATTCTAATACATCAAAGGTTGTCGGCGATGCAAGGAAAGGACTAATTAAGGTGCAACCTAAGCATTAGCTTGGTGTGAAAATGGGAAACCATGGAAAACCACCTTCAGAGCTACCAACAGTAAATTTAAACCCTCCCTCTCCCGAATGCAAGCTCACAGCTATGCGACCCTAACCACATGGCTAACTCGCTTGGTATATACATAACTACAGCAGATATTGTAAAGGACAAATCCTAAACCTACAAACAATCCTACAAATTTGCAAAACCGAAGAAGCAGTAATCACGTTTGTTGACTACAAAGGGCATACAATGCCATAGTTCTGATAGACAGACATTGTTCAACACACTAGAGCAGTGGTTCTCAAACTTAACAGCACTGTAGACCCCCTTTGTATGTCAGTATCTTTGAGGACCCGTTTAAAGTCATCAGTGAAATGATGGGTAGGTTCGATTTTGAGGTTAATGATAATAAGCAGTTATATTTCTGTTGTACTTAACAAAACTTAATTAACTGGTCTTCATCATTGGTAGATATTTCATCTTGAATATTCCGCTTTAAGTTATCTCTCAGAAGCTGATTCATTCAGTATGAGACTAAAAATTTTTTAGCAGCCAGTAAAACCAATTCCTGTACAACTGTGTACAGCTCACCACGTTTAGCAATAAGGAACAACAGCTCATATAAAGCAAGGGTTGTTTATTCATTATTCTTTCCCAATACCAATTTCTAAGTGACATTTCTTGTTTAACATTTTTGGCTTTCATTGTAAAAATCTGCTCACTACCAGCATGGTTTAGATTCTAACTTCTCACTTTAGATAATGGGACATCAAACTCATACAAATGACCCTGAGCAAACCACAAGAAGATTTTAAATTTATTCGCTCAAAAATTTTCATTGTACAAGTACATTAAGATATAGGATAATTTATTACTAAACTTCCTACTGACGAAAGTTTTACAAAACACAGTACCTTTTAACTTAGTAATAAGACGCTTTTTAAGACTTAAAATAAGAGTTTCAACATTATAATACGGTAATAAAATGAATGAGTATGTGAATGAACATCAAGATCAGTGACATTATAATGAACTGGTGCACAATTTTAGACTTTTAAATTCCTCTTTCAAGCATATTTTAATACTACAATGCATCAATGTAATTTAGAATTAGTCATTTAAAATTAGAACAAGTAGTGTTTTAATATTACAAAGGGCACTAGGAAAGTTTCGCAATAAGCATAAACAGTTGGCTGGAAACCCCTGTTATGGTGAGGGATGAAAAGAGGGGTGAAAACCGGTCTAGAAGACAGCAAGCCGCGACCTTCACACCAGTTGTTACCAAGCAGTGGGATTAAAGCAAGTTAAGATGTTAGTGTGGTCTAAAGGTGAATATCGCACAATTGCCCACTACAATTTTGCTCGTGGATTAACTGTTGACCAGTGCCTGGAGGAAATGACTCCTGTGCTGGGGAAAGACTGTCCACATCAGACAACAATTTTCCATTGGTACAAAGAGTTCCAGGGGGAAATTTTGGGGTTGAAAACGATCCTCGTTCTGGGCGATCGTCTGAATCAGTGATTGAGGAAAACATTGAAGCTGTGAGGGAAATGTTGCAGCAAGAGAGGCGGTTGACATATCGGCAGGTAGAAGAGACCCTCCACATCCCTGCACCAGCTATTCATTCCAATCTACACGACCATCTCCATTTTAGAAAGGTTTGCTCCCTCTGAGTGCCCCATTCAATTTCAGGGGAACAAAGGGCACATCGAGTGAAATGATGCCGACAAATGCCAAAACAGTTTGAAAACGGGACTTCACATAACATTGTTACAGGTGACGAAACTTGGCTTTATTATTACGATGTCCCAACAAAATCCCAGAACAAGGTGTGGCTGTTTGAAGATGAGGGTACTCCTGTGACTGTGCGAAAGTCAAGGTCAGTGAAGAAAAGGATGATTGCAGTATTCTTCACTAAACGGGGCATCCTGACTCGGTTTGTGCTAGAAACACAAAGGACAGTTACTGCGAAGTGGTACAGTGAGACTTGTCTGCCTCAGGTCATCCAGGCTCACAAGCAGCTCCGTCCAAGGTCACGACTCAAAACTTGGCTCTTGCAACATGACAATATTCCAGCACATCGTGCTAATGTAGCAACAGATTTTCTTGCCAGATCAGGGTTGACTGTGCTTGATCACCCTCCATACAGTCCTGATCTTGCCCCATGTGACTTCACACTCTGAAGATGAAGCTGAACGGGCGGTGTTTTGCATCCGACGATGAGCTTCTGGCAGCAAAGGATCAAGAGTGTGAAAATGTAACCGAAGTAAAGGGGCAGAGTTGGTTCTTCTTTTTTTTTTTTTTTTTTGCTTTACGTCGCACCAACACAGATAGGTCTTGTGGTGACAATGGGATAGGAAAGGCCTAGGAATGGAAGAAAGCGGCCATGGCCTTAATTAAGGTACAGCCCCAGCATCTGCCTGGTGTGAAAATGGGAAACCACGGTAAACCATCTTCAGGGCTGCCGACAGTGGGGTTCGAACCCACTATCTCTCGATTACTGGATACTGGCCGCACTTAAGCGACTGCAGCTATCGAGCTCGGTCAGAGTTGGTTCAGTGACTGGTTTCAATGTATGGAGAAGTGTATGGAGAAGTGTATTGAGTGTGGTGGAAATTATTTTGAAAAAAGACTAAAGCGTTCACTCACACTGCAAAACTTTCCTAGTGCCCTTTGTACATGCTATTTTTAATAAGATCAAGGTTCTTCATCAGCTGAAGATGACCCACACATACGGTCGAAACCAGTACTGCGATGTAAAAATGCTTTAAGTACTTTATAATAAATAATACAACGAGCTCGATAGCTGCAGTCGCTTAAGTGAGGCCAGTAACCAGTATTCGGGAGATAGTAGGTTCGAACCCCACTGTCGGCAGCCCTGAAAATAGTTTTCCGTGGTTTCCCATTTTCAATGGGGCTGTACCTTAATTAAGGCCACGGCCGCTTCCATCCCACTCCTACCCCCTTCCTGTCCCATCCTCGCCGTAAGACCTATCTGTGTCGGCGCGACATAAAACAACTAGCAAAAAAAATTAATAAAAAAATAATACAGGGTCTTTCACTCGAAGTGGGGCCGGCCGGTCGGCCGGAACAGCGCAGCGGGTAAATGGACGAGCTGGTCAGACAAGCACATGGCAACTCGCTTAGCTTGGAGCCAGGAAAGTGCCCGTATGAATCGCATATAAATAACAAGCACATATAATACCGCAAAATCAAAATAAAATAATTTCTCACCTTGTCACAGAATATGTTGAAAATATCTTCCACCTGCATGTACACATTTCTGGCTTCATCTCAGGAAATGTTCATTCATACTCATTAGTTCATCTACCGAGATAGTCTCAATTTCTCTCGTGATATTTTGAGTTCATCTGCAGTGTGAAAATGGGAGTATTGGCAGCAGTAACTGCAGACAGGATTAATAGGGCCTATAGTTTTTGAAATCACAATCACTGGGCAGAGATGCAGGAATGACATTCTTGTAGCATATTTTAACAATTGATGGACAATGAATGTCAGTCTGAATAATACCAGCAAGACTCAGCAACCGCGCATACGGCTAACGAGTCAATTAAGTTTAATTGAGGAAATTTTTGACAACAGAGTAATTAGTAAACCATTGCGGCCCACAAGATCCCCAGATCTTACAGTTTGCAATTTTTAATTATAGGAAAAATGGAAAAATAAGGTTTATGCAACAAACCCTTACAATGTAGATGAACTCAAAATATCATGAGAGAAATTGAGGCTATCTTGGTAGATGAACTAATACATATGAATGAAAATTTCCTTAGATCAAGCAAGAAATGTGTAGATACAGGTGGAGGACATTTTCAGCATCTTCTGTGACAAGGTGAAAAATTATTTTACTTTGATTATGCGTTATTAAGTGTGCTTGTTCCCACTTTGCGTGAAAGACCCTATAGTATTGATTAGGTGGAAAGTTCCAATCTTTATACTTGTGATCATTGGAAATATCACTACGGAAAATGAAGTTAATAGATTATAAGGATGTCTAAGGCCAACTCCTGTCCGTAAAATATATTAAATCATCAGAATAGCACCACCAGATATTCGGAGAAGAACAGCTGTGGAAATGGAGAAGAAGCAGGAATCTAATCCGCGACATCCCCTGTACAGACACCAACCACGGCTTCCAAGGCTAAGATCAAGAAAGGGCTTCTTGCAGTAATGGTGGCAATTACATCAGCACCTACTAAACAGTGACTCTAACTGTGGCGAGATTCGTTACCTGAAGAGCACAGGGAGAATGTTGAGGAGGTACCTCCGGCGGGCTATCATTTGCCGTATGTTACATGGAAGATGTTAAATATGCTGAGAACAGGAGTGCCCCGATGTAAGGTGAATGTGAAGAAATGGGGATACATCACTGAAGAAAAGCGTTGCGAGTGCGGGGATTTACAGGACCCACAACATCTGGTGATCTACAGAAACCTGTCTGAATGTTACAGCATGAGCGATCTAATATAGGGCCATCAAGACTGCTGAATTCTGGTCCTCAAATTCCATCTAGTAATGTAGTTTGTATTCTTTCACAGATTTTTCTATAAATAAATAAATAAATAAATGAATGAATGAATGAATGAATGAATGAATGAATAAATAAATAAATAAATAAATAAATAGATAAATATATAAATATATAAATAAATAAATAAATAAATCAATAAATAAATAAATCAATCAATCAATCAATCTTTTAAGTAGCTGCCTCTGTGGATCAGTGGTAGAGTATCAACCTCCAGATCCCAAGATAGCAGGTTCAAACCCAGCAACGGTTGTCAGATTTTTGAAGGGCGCAAAAAGGTCCATACTACACTTCATGTCATATGATGTCGGCATGTAAAAGATCTCTGGTGACATATTTGAAGTTTACCCGAGAAAATTAATTAAAACTCAGCTACAGGCACCCAAGAGAAATTTGGTTTATTCTGCCATTAAAATGTCTGCACACGGTAGCTGAGGCCATACCATCATCATCATCATCATCATCTTTTAAAGTTAGCATATATATTATAGACCAAAATTTAAGGTTTTAAAATACGGTCAGCTGTGATTATCCACTGTTCCAGCATAACAGCTGCACAGGCACAAGAATAACTTGCAATAACGGGTTTGCACGTTTCTGTAAATGAAACAATCACGAGTCAAGGTCAACACCTTGAAATGCATACAAGCAACCACATCATGTGCAAAAAGACAAATTATACCCGACCAAAAACACATTAGCAAGTTGGAGGACGTTTCTAACAGAAGGAGCTGAGAGCAAAAATTTAGAGTTAGAATTGTAAGAAGAAATGCTTATTTTTGTAAAATTTTTGTGGTTTTTACATAAAATATTTGATTTATTTGACAAGTATTATGCTTCTATTATAACTTATTTAGAATAGCGTACTTTTAAACCTTTCATACAGATGACCTTTCTTGTTTTTACCTAACAAACTGTTTACAATGTATGTTGAGGCGAGTAAATATCATGTTCATCACTGGTGAAGATAACGGTGGGGTTCTCAAAACATGTTCAAAATTGTTAATGAAGATTACGTAATTTTTTAATAGTATTGACAAGGCAGAAATAAATATTTTCTGGTGATTTTCAGTGGTATTTAGTGATTTACACCAACTGAACAGAGCTAACAAATTACACATAATATTTATGTATCACTTGCAAAACCAATTCTGAAAGGCCTAAAAACCAAATAAACTCAGAGAGAGAGAGAGAGAGAGAGAGAGAGAGAGAGAGAGAGAGAGAGAAAATCATATCTTAGGATATCCAGCTATCCATGATCAGGAAAACTTTATTTTTTTCTTTGCACATACAATACAAATGATGATTTACCACCGACAATGAATAGTGTAAAACATCTAAACAAATATCTTTTAGAAACAAAACAGGAACACCAAAATGAAGGAAGAAATTACCTGAAAATTTAGTGACAGATCCTGATGCACTGAAGAGTAACCCAATCACCTCCCAGCAACTAGCGGGTGTGTAATACTGTTCTTCAAAGTACTTAAATCAGGGGTCGTAGTGTCTCTTCTTTTCAGAATCAAATTCTTTGGCGTGTGAATTGTTATTCTCAAACCTTAAAGTTGGATCAAGAACAACACCGATGTTTCTCTTCCAGTCAATTGCGACAATGTCTGCATGTTTACTGAATCCATCGTTAGAAATACAGTGCACTTCTTCGGAGACTTCAAATCTGTCAGAGTTTTTGAGAAGTTCTGCAATACTGCTCCTGACTTGACGGTGCCTGTTATAAAGGGCACCAGGAAAGCTTTGCAATACGCAAAAACAGTTGGCTGGACATCCCTGTTATGGTGAGGGATGAAAAGAGGGGTGAAAACCGATCTAGAAGACAGCAAGGCATGACCTTCACACCAGTTATTACCAAGCAGTGGTATTGAAAGCAAGTTAACCCTCTACTGCATACTGTTGCCTTTAGGCAACAAATAACTTTTCACCTGTATAAATGGATAAATATTGTAGACAGAGGTAGTTTTACGGCACACCTTCAACTGTACAATCAATTAAACACATATCCCAGTGATGCCTTGTTTTTTTTTACATAACATAAGACAAAACAGCCGTTATTTTACGTGGGCCCTCCCCATCACATTACCACAGGCTTCCGGAGTACCTCTGGCTCAACCTCAAAGACATTACCGACCTACGGTTCTGCAAGTTGTACTTGCGCCTTGCAGTACGTGCCCATGGCCAGTAGGTAGTAATGTTCGGTCTTTGAATGTTAAAAGCTTAGCGTAAAATCGTGAAAAATCGTATAGAAATTTTCTTCACCAAACGAAAACTAAAAATAATTCATGCAGTAGAGGGTTAAGATGTCAGTGTGGTCTAAAGGTGAATATCGCGCAATTACAAGCTACAAATTTGCTCGCGGATTAACTGTTGACCAGTGCCTGGAGGAAATGACTCCTTTGCTGGGGAAAGACTGTCCACATCGGACAACAATTTTCCATTGGTACAAAGAGTTCCAGAGGGGAAATTTGGCGGTTTACATATCGGCAGATGGAAGAGACCCTCCACATCCATGCACCAGCTATTCATTCAATTCTACATGACCATCTCCATGTTAGAAAGTCTTGTTCCCTTTGGGTGCCCCTTTCACTTTCAGAGTAACAAAGGGCACATCGAGTGAAATGGTGCCGAGAAATATTAAAACAGTTTGAAAATGGGACTTCGCATAATGTCAATAGCATTGTTACAGGTGACGAAACTTGGCTTTATTATTACGATGTCCCAACAAAATCCCAGAACAAGGTGTGGCTGTTTGAAGATGTGGGTACTCCTGTGACTGTGCTAAAGTCAAGCTCAGTGAAGAAAAGGATGACTGCAGTATTCTTCACTAAACGGGGCATCCTGACTCGGGTTGTGCTAGAAACACAAAGGACAGTTACTGCGAAGTGGTACACTGAGACTTGTCTGCCTCAGGTCATCCAGGTTCTCAAGCAGCTCCGTCCAAGGTCATGGCTCAACACTTGGCTCTTGCATCATAACAATGCTCCAGCACATCGTGCTAATTTAACAATGGATTTTCTTGCCAGATCAGGGTTGACTGTGCTTGATCACCCTCCATACAGTCCTGATCTTGCCCCATGTAACTTCGCACTCTTCCCAGAAGTGAAAAGGCGGTGTTTTGCATCCGACAAGGAGCTTCTGGCAGCACGGGATCAAGAGTGTGAAAATGTAACCGAAGAAAAGTGGCAGAGTTGGTTCAGTGACTGGTTTCGACGTATGGAGAAGAGTGTACTGAGTGTGGTGGAAATTAGTTTGAAAAAGTCTAAAGCGTCACTCACATTGCAAAACTTTCCTAGTGCCCTTTGTATTTCTCAATAGTTCCCCATTTGAGCAGAAACCAAGAACAGAAGGGTTTCTATCTTGTTGCAGTGATGTCAACGGTTTTCTTGGCTTCTATTGGGAATGCTTCGTACTGCTATCACATTGCAGTTCATTTTAATGGCATTAGTCCATTGGGAAGTTGAAAACCCTTTCCTTGTTGTAATCCAGGTGTTTGTTTGTGTCCATTCTGAAAAACGCAAGACACCTTTTCTACAGTGTGGTAGTTTTTTCCATGTTTCAAACTGCAGATCACTCAGTTTCTTCCAAAGAGTCTGTACCTTAGGTTGTTCATCGGGAATGAAGCCAAGGCTTATCAGACTACCCTTTATTTCTTGTTGAAAATTTCTTGTTTGTACCAGAACGGGGTCAACAACAAGTCCAGGCTGTTACAAATGTTAATGTGTTGAAGGAAAGCTTCCCACGATGCTCTCATAATGCCCAATAAGGTTTTCCTGCTTATCAATAGATGACACCTGCAGTCCACTCATAGTCCTGATAACGTTCACCAATTGCCCATTCTCAATAACTATAGCTTTTGATTTATAAGTATTTAGAGTGAGTCCTACTTTGGACAGCCATTAGCTTGCTGTGTCAATCATAAACACCGCAGATTTTTTATCTTTAGATATTAACACAATATCATCAGCAAAACGTGGCACTGCCATCTTGTCGATATCTTGTACAAGATTGTAGACAAATTAAAAAGCATGTTCTAAGTCGTTTAACTCCCATAATATGAAATCAATTGCCAAATTAAACAGAAGAGGCGATAGAGGCGATCCTTGAGCTACTCTGCTATGAACTTGAATTTCCTTTGTTTGAGTGGTCGCATCTAATTCCATGTGAATCGAATTATTCCTGAAAAGAGATATTATTAAACACCTCAGCTTCTTGGAAGTAGATGTTGAATTTAGTGGATATTCCAAATGATTATGACGAATATTATTGAACACTTTGGATGCACCTAGAAAAGTGATTCAACAGTTTTTTTTAAGTTTCGCGTCTTGAAGACAACTGTAGACCAAAGATGAATTTATGAATGTACCTGGTGTACACACAAAACCTCTTTGCTGGGTTGACAAATTAAGGAAAGGTCTCATTTTTCTTTTCAGACTTCTTTCAATGATCCTTCTTAAAATAGAACAAATTGTTATTGGATGCCAGTTACTAATTACATTTGGATCTCCTGACTTAAATAACAGGATAGTACGACCTCTTCTAAAATTTCGCAGAACATAATCCCAGGTTATCATCATATTTCCTATAATACTGGTGATTTTCGAACATTTGATTTCCTTAATGACCTTTAGAAATACTTGATCAGGGTCAGGAGCAGTATCAACATTTATTCCCTTCATTGCTTATTGAATCTCCTCGTCTGTCACCGAACAGTCATATTCATTATCCTCATCATCAGAAGAAGTATAGTTACTTAGAACAGAAGGATTTTCTATGCCTATAGAATTTGAACAGAAGTCATATACTTTCAAAGCACGAAGTTTACACTGTTTACCTTCAGTATTTGTCATAATATTTTGAACGATCTTCTTTCTTCTATAACAGTAATAATGTTGAATAAGATCATATTTATACTGATTTCGTGTCTTATCCCTAAACCGTTTATCTTGGTGTTGAGGATTGCTACAAGTAGAATATTTTGAAAGTACACGTGTAATTTGCCTAGCTTTTCGAGCTCTTAAATATTATACTGCTGGATGTTCAGGACCTTTGCATTTAGATATTTCCCTACGCAAAAATTCAGTGAATGTCTCTATTACACTGTCAATTTTTTTTCATCTTTAACGGCATTTTAAATTTCTAAGAACTGTTGTTCCCATAGCATAAATTATCATAATCGGAATTTGCGTCCAAATTATAAGTTTTGACAGGACGGGGTAGAGGATCAATCCTGCACCCCATATCGCTGGGTAATGTTCTGCCTGTGGTTATCAGGATGAGCACGAACTGTATGAATATTGACACAACAAAATGTTTTACCACAATACAGACAAGTATCAGGTTCTTTCAATTCAGGAATACTATGTTCCCATTCACGGTTATGGTGTTCATTGTCATTGCTGATAGTTTAAATTCTTCTATCAATAATTTATTTGAAACTATCATCTGATTCTGAATCACATTCTCTATAATTAGGGCGAAATTATCTACCCAGGTTAGAATTGACTCCTGTGACCAAAGATGATGATGATGGTGGGCCTAACGTCAATTACAGTGTATTACAGTTTTTACATATATGAAGTAGAAAGTATGATATCAAATACAGTTTGGTGAAGAAAAAAAAATACTTAAGTTCAAAACCAGTATTTCATATTAAAATCCGAAATTAGTGAAAAACGGCCAGTCCAGAGGTTCAAAAAGCGTAAAAGTGAGCATGACCTCAACGTGTTAATCACCAAATTCTGAAAAATCTTCCAAGTAAAAGAATTCAAGCATCTGGGAAAAATTATTCAACCAGCAGGGGTACATCAGCAAGCAAAGAAAGAAATGCAAAATCGCAAGAGCTTACAAAACCACCTGGAACAAATACAACAAAAAATCTATATTTTAAAAATGTGAAATTACAATGTAACACAGTTGTAAAACTAAGAGGCACTTTACTCAGCAGGTCACAAATAAAATACACTGAAAATCAAGAGAAGAAAATTCTCCTAGAAATCAGAAAACCAAAATGTGAAAATGGAAATTGGGTGAAAAAGAAACCACAACAAAACACAGATACAATCAGAAAAAGGGGATTAAAATTATACGGCCACCTATACAGAATAGACAACAACAAGCTGGCAAACTTCTAACCTTAGCACTATCCCTGAAAAACTGTAAGTAATGATTGACAGAAATAAACTAAGCCTTACAAGAAATTTGTATAACCTAAGAAGCCATTCAAGACGGAATGAAGTTAAGAAGCATAAAAAGCATAATTTGCAGAGAAACCTAAACAAAAATATACAGGACTAGGTTAAGGACCTGTTCTCCGTATGGATTAATAAGCCAGGATTACACAAAATGAAATGTGAAATCTATACCCATCCCACTGTAACGGTCCAAATCCCATTAAATGTATTATTATTATTATTATTATTATTATATCTGTATTATAGTATTATTACTATTATTGTAACTATTATTACTGTTTGATTCAATTCTATAATCTGATTTCGCTTTGTATTAATTAATTATTGCTTGCTTTATTGTATTTAACTTATTTTGTACTGTATGTGTGTGTGTGTGAATATTAGCATTAACCATGTAAAGTGCGACTTACTACCTAATATCATATATGGATATATTATTTGTGATACTACCTTTTAAAACATTGCACCACATTGTGCAATACTGCTACCGTGACTGTTGAGTCATAGCTCTGTCATTGTATGCATTTAGCGATAAGCTCATATTTAGGAAGTTCCTAGTTTGCTTCAGGCTATTTCACCACAACCTGTAACACTTTGAGTTGGGTGGGCGTAAAATCATTGCTATTTTGGCAAATGACGTGTGGGTGTCAACTTATGCCTATATATGAGCTGTGTCTTATAGCATCAGTCATTTGGATGGAGAGACCTCAGTCGGTCAGTCAGTTGGAGAGTTCAGTTAGTTGGAAGCAAGTGGTTGGAAGGAGATGAATGGAGAGACTTGCCATGGAGTCAATTGAAAGGAGACGAATGGAGAACAGTGATATGGATACTTAATCATCAGTGACCACGTGGATAATATGTTCGGAGTGTGTTTCGTGCATCTGTTCGGTCAAGTTGTTGTGTCAGCCAATCAATAAATGAAAAAAGGTTCCACCTAATCGATACTTTCTCTTTTTTATTTAGCCTTGGCCTAATTATAAAGACATTAATAATCTCAGAACATGTTTCGATTGCTTAGCAATCATTATCAGCTGTTGTAGCTTAGGTAAAAATAGCATAAATTAATTAATTAATTAATTAATTAATTTACATTAAAACATTAAAAACAGGTGTTAGTAGAAAGCGTATAGGAGGGAGGGGGGGGGGGGGGGAGAGTGCATTGAGGGCAGTTGTTAGTTGAACATTAAATTTAATATTAAAAACACTTATTGGACTAAAATGTCTTAGGTTCATTATAAGTCCTGAGAGCTTTTCCAATAAAATCACTTGCTGTTAAAAACTTGGAGATTTTTGGTAAAATGTTCCTGTTGGAATGTTTATGTCTTCTTAAAACAGCTTCTGGTTTTCTTCCCATTCACTTGTCTCTTATTAGGTGGAAAAGTGTGGCCCGCTGTTGAATGAAGTCTACTATTTGGTGTTTGAGAATTTGTTAAGTTAGATCGTCTGTATTATGACCTGTAACCGGCAGAAAAAGATTGCGTCAATTAGTAGTGGTCGCCTAGAAACGTATTACATAGGGAAGCTATTTAGTATTGACAGATGTGGGAATATAAACTTACCCTTGTCCAGTTGGTTTTCTTTACTTCCCATGCTACGGGTGTGGGTTTGTATCTGCTGTTCTCGACCTTGTGTTGTAGCAGTATGCTGTGGTCTGTAAGCTAGCTTGGTTCGGAGGGACGGAGGGCAGCAAGGACGTGTTGTCATTTGCTGTTTCGGGCGGGGGGGCGGCTTCTGTCTGTGACGTAGCGGCCTTGTGATTGTTTAGTGCATTCACTGGGCGTATTTGATATCTTCCTAGTAACTCCGTGTATCTCAATATGTGTTCGAATAAGAGGTTTCTCTGTTCATTTATTTCATTTAAGTTCTTGTCCCTGTTAATTGACTTGTCTAGAAATATGTGAATACTTTCTAGACTGTTCATTAGTCTTCTCTTGTTTAGTCTATTAAGAATTACCAGGTCTTGTTTAATATCTGTAAATCCATGGCCCGTTTCGCTCATATGTACTCCCATTGTGGAGAACCTTCTATGTTTCTCTGCATTAACGTGTTCTTGGTACTTTTTTTCATTTATTGATTGGATTACAATATCGAAACGGTAATGAAGTGGACAGTCTGTAATTGTTGTGGCAGTTCGGTGACAGCCGAATACTGAGTCGTCGTTATGCAGACTGTTATCAGTGAAGTACTTGTAAAGTTGACTGTGAAGTGTAAATATAATTTCAAGCCATACTATATCTTGTTTGTGAAACTAAAAGTATACATCACCAAATTAGGCTTGAGATACCTACAGCAGATAACAACTCAAAGGTTGATGATGATGCTTGTTGTTTAATGGGGCCTAACATTGAAGGTCATAGGCCCATAATGATATATGATATGATATGATATGATATGATATGATATGATATGATATGATATGATATGATATGATATGATATGATATGATATGATATGATATATATGATATGATATATGATATAATATATGATAGTAAAGAAAAATGATTATGAGATTAAAACAATCAGTGGACCTATTATGCAATGCCTTATTTCTAATAAAATAATAGAAAATACAGGTGACAACAGAATAAGGCATTGCCTGGAAGTACAGATATATATATAATTCAAGTTAGAAGTTAAAATATCACGTTAAAATACGCAACACAAAAATAAAGTCAATGGGATAAAAGCGTAGTTAAAACAAATACACTAGAACAAAGGACATCAATACACACGATAAAAAAGACCACTATCCCTCATAAAACGGATGACGAGGTCTGCTAACTGCTCGTCATCTCGCAGGATGAGAGAGATTGTACTCAGGAGGTTAAGCCTACGGCGCAGATCGACCAGGTCCACACACTCCGTAAGGATGTGTACCACGGTAAGATGATCGCCGCAAGTACACACCGGAGAGGGTTCTCCTTTCAATAGATAGGAGTGCGTCAGGATATCGTAGCCGATTCGAAGACAACATAATACCACTGTTTTCCACCGAGAAGACTGAAGGGAAGTCCTCCATACCTTCGTTGTTCCTTTTATCGCTCTCAGATTATTTGGAAGTGGAATGGCCTGCCACTCCATCTTCCATTGGGACATAACCAGATGTCTCAGCTGAGTGCGAATATCACGTGCTGGAACCTTGTAAGGCAACAGGGGCAGTGTAACTGCCTCCTTAGCGGCCTTATCTCTAATTCATTTCCTTCTACACCCATGTGGCTTGGGAACCATAGAAACATGATTCTGGTGCCGGCATCCGAATACCCGGCCAGCAGGTCCTCGACCCGTTGCACCAGAGGGAACCGAGGGAAACAGGTGTCTAATAGACTGTAGCGAGCTCAAGGAGTCAGCACACACAAGAAAGTGTCGCGCTCATCGGACAATGCGAACCACAGAGCTTCGCAGATAGCATAGAGCTCTTCTGTGTACACACTACAGGTTTCCGAGAGAGCAAAAAGAAACCTATTATCGTCAACAATGAACGCACAGCCCACCTTTCTTTCTGTCCTTGAACCATCCATGTAAACGACAACTGAACCTGGATACCGGCCAACAACAGACAGGAAGAACCTCCGATAAATCAAAGGGTCCGTGTTTTCCTTCGGGCCAGTGTGCAGATCCAGAATTATTTCACATCGTCGTACTACCCACAGAGGTAGGCAAGGCAAGGAACCGAAAGTATGTGAAACAATCTGCGTTTTGCTATCCACGCGTATACCATCCGGCCGTGCTGCTCGAGAACAAGCAGCGTGCAGTAGACGGTGTCCATTATTGAATACGCAAGGATAGCTTGGGTGAAGTGGCACCTGTCGCAAATTTGCAGCATACGACAGAAGAAGCTGCTGGCGCCTCAGGTGTAAAGGTGGCACACCAGATTCAGTGAGCAGGCTAGGTATAGGGGCTTGTTCGAAAAGCTCCCATCGCCTACCTAACCCAGCTGTTGTGGACGCTGTTCAGTCTTGCAAGAATGCTTGGTCTTGCTGAGCCATATGCTGCACTGCCGTAGTCTAACCTGAATAAAATATGTGCCTCATAGAATCGTAGGAGCACCGTACGATCAGCTCCTCAATTAGTGCTGTTAAGAAACTTCAAGAGATTAAGGCTCTTGGTGCATTGCAATTTTAGCTGCCGCACATGTGGCTCCCACGATAATTTACTATCGAAAAGGAGCCCAAGAAATCGGTAAGTGTCAACTAGGGAATAGAGACATTTCCTAGATAAAGTTCGGGATGAAGGTGACGACTATGTTGACAACAAAAGTGGACAACAGACGTCTTTGCTGTGGAAAACCGAAAGCCATGTTCTAAGGTCCACTGCTCCACTCTCCTAATAGCTTGCTATAATTGTCGCTCTGTGACTGCCATATTACGTGAGCTATAGTGCAGAGCAAAATCGTCCACATATAGCGATGGTATTACTGCTGAACCAGCAGCAGCAAAAATACTGTTTATAGCAATCGCGAACAGAGTGACAATAAGAATCGATCCCTGTGGGACTCCATTTTCCTGAACATGGTATTGTGAATATGTACTCCCTACTCGGACACGGAATAGACAGAGGGACAAGAAAAATTGCAATAAATACCGGCAAGTGACCTCGGAATCTCCACTGACTCAAGACTGAAAGGATATCATATCGCCATTTGGTGTCATAGCCTTTTCTAAGTCAAAGAAAACAGCTACCAAATGCTCTTTGCAGATAAACGCATCCTGGATAGAGCTCTCCAGGCATACCGAGTGGTCAGTGGTTGAGCGTCCGACTCGTTGGCTGAACGGTCAGCGTACTGGCCTTTGGTTCAGAGGTCCCGGGTTCGATTCCCGGCCGGGTCGGGGATTTTAACCTTAATTGGTTAATTCCTACAGCACGGGGGCTGGGTGTATGTGTTGTCTTCATCATCATTTCATCCCCATCATGACAAGCAGGTCGCCTACGGGAGTCAAATAGAAAGACCTGCACTTGGCGAGCTGAACCCATCCTGGGATATCCCGGCACTAAAAGCCATATGACATTTCATTCCAGTGGTTAAGCGAGCGGCTCGAAAAACACGCGGGTACTCGGACAAGAGTCCTTGTTTTTCCAGACACCACACAAGTTGGCAATTTACCATTCTCTCAAACAGCTTACACAGACAGTTTGTAAGACAAATCAGTCAGTAACTTCCTGCATACTTAGGATCTTTGTCAGGCTTGAGGACAGGAATTACTATACCCTCTAGCCACTGAGACAGAAAATCACCCTCTATCCTCATTCGGTTGAACACACGGAGATATAGTAGACTATCCTCACTAAGGTGTTTCAACATCTGGTTATGGATACTGTCTGGTCCAGGAGACGTGTCCTTGCAAAGCGCTAAGGCACTGTGGAGTTCCCACTCTAAAGGGCAAGTTGTAGTCCTCTGGAGCTTGAGTGGCAAAACTAAGGTGATGACGTTCTGCCTCCTGCTTCAGAGTGAGGAAATCACGATGGTTAATTCCCAGAGCCAGATACATCCGCGAAATGACTAGCTAGATGGTAAGCAATCAAGAGAGGTTCAGTGACGACACTACTTGCAATGGAAATCCCGGTACAGAAGATGTTCTGTGGATACCCGAAATCGTGAAAGTTGAGTCCACACTTGAGATGATCGACTATGTGACGTCATAGACGACACATATCTCTCCCACGAAGCTTTCCTACTTTGGCGAATAAGAACTCACACCTTAGCGCGCAGTTTTTTAAATGTTACCAAATTGACTACAGTAGGCTACCTACGATAATGTTTATGAGCATGACGGCGTTCTTTGATAGCTGCTGCAATTTTCGCCTTCCACAAAGAAACGAGTTTTCGGCGAGGAGTCCCAGAGAAAGAAGGAATGGACTCCTCAGAAGCAGAAAGAATAACTTGGGTGATGTTATTTCCTCGCCGACGGTCCGCCTGGTATCGTCGTTAAAGACAGCTAGTGATGTGTACTTTGGCCAGTCACCATCTTTAAGAATGCATCGAGGAGGAGCCTCGACAGATTTTTGTTTCAACAAAATAAGGATGATGGGAAAATGGTCACTGTCACAGAGATCATCATGAGTATACCACCGAAACAGCAGAACCAACGTTCGGCTGCATAGACTTCCATCTATGCGAGAATATGTGCTGTAACGTACACAAAAGTGAGTTGGTTCCCCTGTGTTCAAAATACATAAATCCAGCTCTGTTACTAATGTTTCCAGCTATCCTACCCGGGAGCAAGGCGTCTCAGAGCCTCATATGGGGTGATGGGTGTTAAAATCGCCCAACAAGAGGAAGGGAGGTGGAACCTGATCTACAAAGGGCACTAGAAAAGTTTTGCAATACGCAAAAATGGTTGGCTGGACACCTGTTTTGGTGAGGGATGAAAAGAGGGGTGAAAACCGGTCTAGAAGACAGCAAGGTGCGACCTTCACACCAGTTGTTACCAAACAGTGGGACTGAAAGCAAGTTAAAATGTCAGTGTGAACTAAAGGTGAATATCGCGCAATTATCCACTACAATTTTGCTCATGGATTAACTGTTGACCAGTTCCTGGAGTAAATGGCTCCTATGCTGGGGAAAGACTGTCCACATCGGAAAAAAATTTTCCGCTGGTACAAAGAGTTCCAGAGGGGAAATTTTGGGGTTGAAGATGATCCTCGTTCTTGCGACCATCTGAATCAGTGACTGAGGAAAACATTGAAGCTGTGAGGAAAATGTTGCAGCAAGAGAGGCAGTTGACATATCAGCAGGTAGAAGAGACCCTCCACATCCCTGCACCAGTTATTCATTCAATTCTACATGACCATCTCCATGTTAGAAAGGTTTGTTCCCTTTGGGTGCCCCATTCACTTTCAGAGGAACAAAGGACACATCGAGTGAAATGGTGCCGAAAAATGCTAAAACAGTTTGAAAATGGTACATTGTTACAGGTGAAGAAACTTAGCTTTATTATTACAATGTCCCAACAAAATCCCAGAACAAGGTGTGGCTGTTTGAAGATGTGGGTACTCCTGTGACTGTACGAAAGTCAAGGTCAGTGAAGAAAAGGATGATTGCAGGATTCTTCACTAAACGGGGCATCCTGACTCGGGCTGTGCTAGAAACACAAAGACAGTTACTGCAAAGTTGTACAGTGAGACTTGTCTGCCTCAGGTCATTCAGGTTCTCAAGCAGCTCTTTCCAAGGTCACGGCTCAACACTTGGCTCTTGCATTACGACAATGCTCCAGCACATCGTGCTAATGTAACAATGGATTTTCTTGCCAGATAAGGGTTGATTGTGCCTGATCACCCTCCATACAGTCCTGATCTTGCCCCATGTGACTTCGCACTCTTCCCAGAAGTGAAGATGAAGCTGAAAGGGCGGCGTTTTTCATCCGACGAGGAGCTTCTGGCAGCATGGGAAGAGTGTGAAAAGAAAAGTGGCAGAGTTGGTTCAGTGACTGGTTTCGACGTATGGAGAAGTGTATTGAGTGTGGTGGAAATTATTTTGAAAAAGTCTAAAGTGTTCACTCAAATTGCAAAACTGTCCTAGTGCCCTTTGTATAAGATCAGTGACATCATTTATGTTAAGGGGCTGGCCTGGTGGAAAATAAAACGTTACACACTGTTGCTATGACAGGCAGCGGTACCCGCACCACAACTGCTTCCAGTGGGGTCCTTAGAGGAACCTCTTCACTATAGGTATAAGAACGAACCAGACGCCCGGTGAGCATAATATCGTTCTGTCGAGTATAGTCTGAAAGTTCTCAAGACCTGGTCTGAAGTTTGTCTCCTGAATACAGACTATACTCACCACGTACTCAATAATGAGCAGACGTAGCTCAGCAAGATGCCTGTCATAACTGTTACAATTCCACTGTAACAGTGCCATAGTATGGACTATAAAAGGAGTGTTAGGTTATGATCGACAATACGCTCGTGAACCTAAACACTATCAACATAGATGACAGCGAGACGTCCATCCCGTCATCAACAGATGGCGGGGATGATGCCCTGAACTTCGACACTTTTCGGGGGTGGGAAGTTCCCCTACGAGGGGAACGCGCAGGTTTTGGAGCAGGAGTACCTGCTGGCGCAGACTCATACCCTCCAGATGGAGGGTATGATTTCTCTTTCGCAGGGGAAGTGAGGGAGCGCCCGGTAAGGACGTTCTTCTTCGCCGCCTTTTCTAGTGTAGACGGACTGGGAGATGATTTCCCAGCCCTGGTCGACGATGTCGCCTCCGTTGGCTGGGGCACGGCTTTCCTCGACCCCTTATGGGGGGGGGGGGGCGAAGGGAGACTTAGAATTCCCCCTTGCTGTGCCGGCTTAGAACTGCCAGCTGGCACAGACTTCTGGTTGGTTGAAGGTGGGGTGGTCCGACTGAGCTTTTACTCTTTGTGACGTTGCTCTGAGGAGCAAGAGTCACCTTGGGCGCAGCGATCATCACAGGTAACGATGTCGTGAAATATGAACCTGGGAGACTCTGAGCTATCATGCTGTATTCGAGTGTACGGGCAGGTGAATTCATGGAATTAAACTTACGGCGTGCTTCCTGGTAGGAAAGACCATCCAGGGTCTTCATCTCCTGAATCTTCTTCTCATAATAATAATGCTATTTGCTTTACGTCCCACTAACTACTTTTACGGTCTTCGGAGACGACGAGGTGCCGGAATTTAGTCCCGCAGGAGTTCTTTTACGTGCCAGTAAATCTACCGACACGAGGCTGTAGTATTTGAGCACCTTCAAATACCACTGGACTGAGCCAGGATCGAACCTGCCAAGCTGGGGTTAGAAGGCCAGCACCTTAACCGTCTGAGCCACTCAGCCCGGCAATCTTCTTCTCACTCAGATACGTCGGACAGTTCCGATCCCGAGGAGAATGAAGACCAGAGCAGTTAGTGCACTTATACGGTGTTGTGCACTCCTCCGCACCGTGAGCTACTCTTCCACATGTACCATACACAGACTGATTTGAACAATCAGATACCATATGTCCGAATCTCTGACATGTATAGCATCGCATAGAAGGCGGGATGTACGGTCTCACATCGCAACGATAAGTTGTTACCTTGACTTTCTCTGGTAACACTGACAACTTGAAAAAGACAATGAAGGCACCAGTGGCAACGTCTTCACTGTTGATCTTGCGCGTAATGTGCCGGATGTGTGTGACGCCACAGTTCTTCATGTCTTTCATCAACTCTTTGTCAGTGTTCAAAATAAGGTCGCAATGAAAGATGACTCCATGAACCAGATTCAAGGATTTGTGCTCCTCGACTTTGATGGGGATTTCGCCAAAGTGGTCGCACTTAAGCAACTGATCAGTTTGCAGTGCTGTACGAGTCATCAAAAGCAAACTACCTTTGCACATCTTCTTGAGATCCTCAAGTTCACCGTAGACACCTTCAATGTGTCTACTAAAAAGGATCAATTTTATCAGCTTAAAATCATGTCCATTGGTTAGCAACCAGAAACCTAGGGAAGCTGAATTCCATTCCTTCATGCTGCGCATGTTCCCAGGGAGTTGAACCTCTCAGTGAAGCAAAAGTTAAAGACTTGGTGGGGGACCACATTGGGATGGGTGACTATTTCGAAGCCATGCCCGAAATCATCCTCCCCAAATGCCACCCACTCTGATCAGGGGTCTCTGTAGCCGAACCAAGCTGCCAAGGCAATACCCACCGGGTCATAGCCGGTACTGCCTGGGTCCGATGTTGGAAGATGCCTAATACGGGATGACTGAGGCAATGAGCACTAGGACTCCCTTCCTCCAGTCACCCGCAACAGCATGTACCCCACAGCATGTACAGAGCACTAAATATAGAGAAACAAGAATTAATTATTAACAATAATATGCCCTTCTGGCATTCGGCTGTGTGGGGACCTGTGTTGTCAGGTGGATACTACTGCCAGGGTACATGGCGCTCCCACCCGCAAGATTCCTGGGTGGTCAAATATGGGCTTTTGGGTGTAACCACACACGTAAGAGGCCCATCTCTGCGCAGCACGCACATCAAAAATTTTGAATTGGTCTACAACTAACCCTAAAAAAAAATTTAAAAATACAAAGAGGGGACCATGGCCACATGACCCTTTTAGTCACCTTCTACAACAGGCAGGGATT
This sequence comes from Anabrus simplex, assembly GCF_040414725.1. Lineage (NCBI taxonomy): Eukaryota > Metazoa > Arthropoda > Insecta > Orthoptera > Tettigoniidae > Anabrus > Anabrus simplex. Next base: position 287,139,463 of record NC_090271.1, read on the forward strand.
ACCTGTGAATGTATTCAACCACTCCCATCCACAGGAGGTCCAACACATTGTACCAAACCGCAATCCATGTCCGCGCCTAGGTCGCCTCTTACGACACGCAGGGGATACTGCGGATGTATTCTACATGTGCATCCCCCACCCGCAGAGGGTGGAATACTCAAAGGAATACATCGTAATAACACTCAAAGTGTTTGAGGTACAGTCAAGTGAACAGTGAGGGATAAATTTTTTTTATAACTTTTAAATGTCCGGTCAAGAAGATTTCAAATTTAATGCCTACAGTTTCCATCAGTTACAATGTCAGAGTTTTATATTTTATTTTATATTTATTTATTGCAGTAAATCTCACTCGTTAAAGTCGATTTTTAAAGAATATATTTTGTTCATTACCAAATATAATTGATTGTTTCATTTCTATAGTAGATCAGATAACCTCACATTTTAATGGGGAAACTGAACACCAATCTCCTTTTCCCAGAACTTATATGTTATCTATTTGTAGCTGGCGCCCATCAACTATTGTATGTGTAAGTAAACAGGTGAGTTCTAAGTGTGAGTACATAGTCCGACAATTGAGCATTTTATTTCATGAATATTTTAATATTGTGTTTCATTTTAATTCAGTTCCACATTTTTTAATCAGTGAAGTAATCACACCACCGCCCACAGACCTGAAGGTGGTTTTCCATTGCTTCCCATTTTCACACAATGCAAATGTACCTTAATTAAGGCCACAGCCACTACCTTCCCAATCCTAGCCCTTTACCATCCCTCCATCGCCAAAAACCTTTGATGTATTCGTGCAACGTTCAAACACCAGCAAAATAATAATCTACACCTACTAAATAAGATTACTAAACCTACACAAATATTATCCCTTGCCAAGCAGATAAATTTTTGCTTATGACTGTAATTATGAAAATGAAAACCTACAACCTGTTTTCCAGTCCTTGACCGGGTCAGGGATGTAATGAATGAACTAGTTATAGGCTATTATTACAATGGGGACGCCACTCCCAAGGTGATTATTAATGACTGATAAATGGTATGAAATGAGAATGAAGAGTGTTGCTGGAATGAAAGATGACAGGGAAAACCTGAGTACCCAGAGAAAAACCTGTCCTGCCTCAGCTTTGTCCAGCACAAATCTCACATGGAGTGACTGGGATTTGAACCATGGTATCCAGCTGTGAGAGGCCGACGCGCTGCATGACTGTAATTATGTTTTGTAAAAATTATTTTTATTCATAACACACATGAAAATGCAAATATGTAAGTACTCTAAAATTTATTAAATCATTCATACCTGATTTCAGGAGGTCAGCTTGTAGGTATCTATATAATCTTGAAAAAATAAATCTTTAACTGATGGTTATAGTGCAAAAATGGCACAAGGCTGAACACAAAGTAGTCTGGATAAAGATCACTAAACAACTGAGCTGTAATTCACTTTCTACCCTACTTCATAATCCACTACGACTACTGTATAAATATTGAACTGGCAAATTTGCTAATAAACATGTACAAAAACAATCTAACTAATATTTATGATACAATTTTATACACATGATGCTGAGTCTTCCCTGACAGTTTAGAAACTTTCACTTGTGTGATACATTTCACAGCATGTATCAGGGTGTAAGAATGGCTTTTCTGTGCAAATCAAAAGTATCCCTCATATCCTATCTAAAACAGACAAACAGCCAATCCTCTCAGTTTTATTAATATTGCGTTAAAACTGATACGTATTATATTATGTATTAATAAAACAAAGGATTGGCCGCCTGTCTGTCTGCTTTCTTGCATTTCCCCCACCATTTTGCCCAGTCTTCAGCATCGGCAGCGTGAACACTTGCAGCTCTCATTCTACCTCAGGCAGTTCATCCACCGCTTTTACGTCAGCCTTGAGGCCACTGACATCTGGAGTGAATGTAAGTGCTCACATAATAGTAGATTATGCATGTCTAGTTGCGTGACTCCCAGCGTCCATTAGGTGCAGGATCTGCTTGTGTCTCTTTGTCGCAGGCCAACATTCCCAAGCCCATGGAGTACCAATGGGAGAATGACTCTACTGTAGATTTTTGATAAGAGACACAGCAGGATCTTGCAGTCACATCCCCTGTTGTCGGGGGAGGCAGTAGAATAACATCAATGGTATCCCCTGCCTGCCATAAGAGGCATATAAATGGGACCCCCAGGCTCTTAACTTGGGAGCATGGGTTGGTGACCAACGGGCCTTTAGCCAAGTCCTGGCATTGCTTCCACTTACTTGTGCCAGACTCCTCACTTTCATCTATCCTATTCTATATCCCTTGGTCAAATCTTGTTTTGTTTTTTTCAACTCTAATGGTAGTAGCTTTGCAAGACCTAGGGAGTATTTCAATTGCAAGCACTACATGGCCTTTCTTCTTTCTTTGGCCGATACCTTCACATTTTGAAGTGCAGGACCCCTTCCAATTTTTCCCTCTGATTAGTGTTAATAGAGGACGGTGGCCCAGTTGTACTTCCTCTTATAATAATCACCACCACACTCTCACGGTCAAGAAGGATGCCCGTGACCTGGCATCACTTCAACCAGGTGGCGCCAACTCAAGCGTCTACAAGACTATCACTGTCAGGCTGTCACGCAGGAGCCAAGGTAACAAAATGCAGATGTCTTTGGTAGTGGGGTGCTGTCAACCAATACTATGCCATCTGTCTGGGTGCCACATTCCAGATGGTTTTTGTTGTTGTTGTTGTTGCTGCTGCAAGATTTAGGTGCAAATCCAAATTTTTCCAGCCTTCTTTTCCACTCGGAAACCAATTCATTACACTTGCTTCATGAGTCCCTAGCTAATATAACAGCATCCGCATAGGGAAGGGTCTGTGGATGGGGTGTTTGCAGGTCGGCGGTTATATCCATGCAAGAGGATGAACGGGAGTGGTGACAAGGTGGGTCCTCGATGAACTCCCTTTTGAATGTTAAATGGTGCTGTGACTCAAGCTGTACACTGGACAGAGCTTGTAGAGTTGTGGTAAAGGAGATGAACCCAATGGACATATTCCTCTGGGACATCATGGCTACGGAGTGAACATCAGAGGAGTTCATGAGGGACTTGGTCAAATGCATTTTTAAATCTAGAAAGGCCATATGGACTGTTCTTCCCTTCTCTCTGTGCCTCATTGCCAGCAACCGGACAGCATGGATAAAATCTGTTGTTCCACGGCCTTTAACAAAGCCACACTGGTTTGATGTGAGAATAATGATACTTTGTAGGCGTGTGTCAATTACCTGCTCAAAGATTTTCATTGTGTGGCCTTATGTATATATTACGAAAATAAACCCCTCCACAGACACACACACGCACATACATGCACGCAAAGGAAAAAAGGCAAACCTCAATCATCATTAAATCGCATTAATAAAGTTAGATTTAATTTCTGTTTTCTGCCTTATTCTATTAAATTAGTTTACATCTCCAATTCAATTACTAGCAAATCAAATTCCTCTTGGGGATGCCAAAACAGAACAACTTACAGCAAAGCAGCAGACAGCAATAAAAACAGTACTTTTAATTTCTTCTTGAAAATCATTCAATGCCTTCTTTTTCCTGGTGCTATTTCAAGGAGGAGCTTCAAAGGAGATGTTGGAGTCGATTAGTAATACTCGTCAAGCTGAAGCCTGCTAGCAGTAGTGCAACTTTTAAGTCATTCTCTTGTAATCAGTATGATATATGAATATACTTCTTTAACAGTTATTGATCTAATTGTTAATTATTTACAGTCGAAACTGGTTAAGACGTCCCTCTCTAGTGCTTCCCTGGTTATTACGTAATTATTCCTAAGTCCCAGTCCATGTCGTATTAAATATGTGTTAAAGAAACCTGAATAGCACATTTACGTCACTCTTTTTATATTCGTAATATTCCCAAGATAAGAAATTTAAATTAGAGTTTCTGGAAACGTTGCACACACAATGTACCAGCAGTGACTGGCCTGGGTTAGGATTTGGTACAGAACTTAATTTCACAGCCCTAGCATGTCTGTCTCAAGCCAGTCTTTGATGTGGGCGTGTGTTTGTTTGGATCGCACAACAGGAGCTCATGTGACGTGTTGGTGCTTAATTTGACGACCGTAAGTGCATTATTTGCCTGCTGCCATTTCTTGATGGATACAGTACTTTTGTATCCATCTCTTGGCACAGGCCAGAGTAAAGTGTAGCTTTCACCGAAGTCCCAGTCTCATCCATGGCTGTGACAATATGGAAGCTGCTGGGGTATGGGTGGTGCTGAGTAATGGCATTCAGAGCACGACTAGTGCATCTGCGTGTTATGAAAGGTGTTGCTCATAGGGTTAGTCGTGCTGCAATAGCACTTTCTGACCCAGTGAGGAAAGCAATGGCAAACTACCTCGCTCCTCGTCTTGCCTAGTACGCCTCATTTTGGTGCTGCCATTGGTTTTTGCGGTTTCCTTTTAACCGCATAACCTTTGGTGGTACTATTTGAGGATCCAACCAGGCTCTGGGCTGATGACCTAACAGACACAGACAAGTGCATTGTGTAACAACACACATCTACTAAGTTTGCACAAATCTCATCCACCTGATGATGTGAAAATGCCGACCCAGGGATCGATACCCGGCCAGATCAGGGATTTTTACCTGGATTAAAAAATGTCTGATATAGATGTTGATTCCCATAGGGAATCTGAAATATTTGTCCTGAATGAGTAAATTTATAATACCAATATAAATGGTCCGTTATTGGACATAAATTTTCCAGCTAACTCGTTCTTGGTTGCCAGCGTTTCGCCCTCGTGTGCTAGGGTGGGCTCATCAGTTGGTACCTAGCACAACTACCAATACGCTGGCTAGTGCATACCGTTGAGGCCACTGCGTAGGCTAACTGGAGCCACCTGCAGTGCCAATGCACTAAGAAACTTTGTCTCATTATCAACAATTGATGCCTGCTTGGCCATCAGATGATATAGATGTTGATTCCCATAGGGAATCTGAAATATTTGTCCTGAATGAGTAAATTTATAATACCAATATAAATGGTTCGTTATTGGACATTATAAATTTTCCAGCTAACTCATTCTTGGTTGCCAGCGTTTCGCCCTCGTGTGCTCGGATGGGCTCATCAGTTGGTACCTAGCACACCTACCAATACGCTGGCTTTATAATGTCCAATAACGGACCATTTATATTGGTATTATAAATTTACTCATTCAGGACAAATATTTCAGATTCCCTATGGGAATCAACATCTATATCATCTGATGGCCAAGCAGGCATCAATTTTTGATAATGAGACAAAGTCTCTTAGTGCATTGGCACTGCAGGTGGCTCCAGTTAGCCTACGCAGTGGCCTCCACGGTATGCACTAGCCAGCGTATTGGTAGGTGTGCTAGGTACCAACTGATGAGCCCACCCTAGCACACGAGGGCGAAACGCTGGCAACCAAGAATGAGTTAGCTGGAAAATTTATAATGTCCATTAACGGACCATTTATATTGGTATAAAAAAATGTCGACGAGAGAGCTCACAAGTGCACACAGCAAGAAAACAATACAGTACCGAAGATGATCAATCACATTTTGTGGCAAACAATTCAGTTTTCTTATTCAAACAGCGTCACCTAACTATACAGCATGTATGATGAAAACATATTTCAAGCGCCAGTAGAGAAATGAAAACCTTCTCTCTATAAATTTACATAAAAGCCTTCTCGAAATTTAAACAGACGCAAGAAAATATAAAACCATCCACTGAAATCAATGATGCACTCTGCCATATCCTGAGGTGTATCCCATTCTTACTTAATTATAGTATTTAGTCATTAAAATTAAGCGATCGTTTGCTTCAGCCTTTATTTTTAACGAGTTTACAACTGCTATCGGATATGTTATTTAAGCATTTATTATGAAAACATGTTCTCTTTCATTTCCGTTTTTCTTTACGGAACAGCAGTCGATGGGTATTACTAATCAACACCGACATCGACTTTAAATGTCGACGAGAGAGCTCTCTAGTGGGCAAAGCAAGGAAACGATACGGAAGACGACTGATTGCATGCTATATAATCGCTGGATTCAAAAATATTGGTAATGGAAAAATTCATGCACCTTAATCGCTCGTAATAATGGATGCGTCCGTAATAGGGCTATCGCTGTAACCGAAGGATAATACACAGTTTAATGTAGGAATTTTGAAGGGCAGACAAAACTGTGATTATAATGTAGTTCTCGTTACATGCTGTACTCGCTATAGCAGACTTCTACTGTAGTTTCACTTGCATAAGGCGCCTTTGGCTGTGTGACTGTTTAATGTCTTAATTTTGCTGCAATCAATGAACTTTTTTTGTTGTGTGTTTTTGGTGACAATTTGATTTGTTTAATTTACATATTCTATTTTGCCAGGTTGGTTTTTCGTTTAGATTATAAGTTATAATTTCACATAAAATACTAAAATTCATCAACAATTTTGAATTCATGATCATCAATTATAATTTTATTTTCGAGTGGTGGATCAGTTAACATGATTTCAGTTTTTTGAAAAGAAATTTCAAGACCTATTTTCTGTGCTATTTTCTGCAGAGATCTGATCTGATGCTCAGTTTCCTGAATATTGTTGAATAATAATGCAAGGTCATCAGCAAATCTCAAACAGTTTAAACTAATTATTTGTTTAGAACTTCCAAATTTATATTTTTAGGATTATCTTTGAACCATTCATGACTAGTCTTTTATTTATCTTCAATTACCTGGTTCCAATTCACTGCCAACTGGAGGGGTGTCTCCCTGAACATTCATTCTCTCAACAATAGCCCTTGCTCTTGCAAAGTCAAACGGAGGCACATCACTTAGATTTGTATTAACAGCACTCCCACTGGTGGCACAGCCACCATCGCCAGTGCTTGTTCCCATCTCCCGCCGCCTGCTAGGACCAGGACCAGTTTGAGTGGAAGAACTTGACGTTTCAGCTTCAAGATCCATTGGGTCTGTACCTCTGTCCATCTGTAAAGCAAAAGCAACATGATCAATTAGTGTATATATAATTACAGACCTTGAAAATATCACATGATCCACATAAAAAGGGAAGACCTTCGTTTGGCTTGCATTACTTGGAACTTAAAATAGCTAGCTGATTTATCCAGGGATATCTGCGAAGTTAGTGCCTTAGTGGATTCAAACTGTATGGCAGTGAGGATAATTTTAATGATAATTTCTAAATAATGATGTTCAGGAGGTCTGTTAGGAATGTACGGGTTTTTCGGGGATTTTTCGATGATACAGACCACTATCTCATTTGTAGTGAACTAAGTATCTCTAGGCCTGGATAGGGAAAGTAAATTCTGTCTGCAAACGAATAAGAATAGAAAATCTCCAGCACGAGGAAATTAGGCAGAAGTACAAGGGTATGATTAGTGAGAAGTTTCGAACAGTGGACAGTAAGCAGGTTCAGGATATAGAAACAGAATGGGTGGCATACAGGGATGCTGTAGTAGAAACAGCAAGGGAATGCCTAGGAACGACTGTATGTAAAGATGAGGAAAAGCGAACATCTTGGTGGAATGATGAAGTAAGAGCAGCTTGTAAACTCAAAAAAGAAGGCTGATCAGAAATGGCTCCAAACAAGGGCCGATGCAGACAGGGAACTGTATATAGATGAAAGAAACAAAGCGAAACAAATATTTGTTGAATCCAAAAAGATGTCGTGGGAAGATTTTGGTAATAATCTGGAAAGGCTAGGTCAAGCAGCAGGGAAATCTTTATGGACAGTAATAAAGAATCTTAGGAAGGGAGAGAAAAAGGAAATGAACAGTATTTTGGGTTATTCAGGTGAACTCATAATAGATCACAATAGATCCCAGGGAATCACTGGAAGGGTGGAGGGAATATTTTGAAAATCTTCTCAACGTACAAGGAAATCTTTCTAGTGGGGGCCAAATTACGCTTAAGGAAATGGAAAGGATGGTAATTAAACTCCACTGCCATAAAGCAGCAGTAACAAATGAAATTAGACGTGAAATGGTGAAATATAACAGGAAGGCAGAGATGAAATTGCTTCATGGAGTAGTAAGATAGTATTGAGTGTTGGTCATCTACCTTCAGACTGGACAAAAGCAATAATTGCACTGATCTATAAGCAAGGGAACAGGAAGTTTATATGGATATCTGCTGAAAGGTATAAAATGGCAGGGAGGGATTCAGTTAGGTGGAAATGCAACGAGCAGTCTGGCCTATGCTGACGACTTGGTCTCAATGGCAGATTGTGCCGAAAGCCTGCAGTCTAATATATTGGAACCTGAAAATAGGTGCAATGAGTATGGTATGATAATTAGCCTCTCAAAGACTAAACTGATATCAGTAGGTAAGAAATTCAACAGAACTGCATGTCAGATTAGTGATACAAAGCTGGAACAGGTAGATAATTTCAAGTATTTAGGTTGTATATTCTCCCAGGATGGTAATATAGTAAGTGAGATTGAATCAAGGTGCAGTAAAGCTAATGCAGTGAGCTCGCAGTTGCATTCAACAGTATTCTGTAAGAAGGAAGTCAGCCTTTATTTTTTTTTTTTTTGCTATAGGCTTTACGTCGCACCGACACAGATATGTCTTATGGCGACGATGGGACAGGAAAGGGCTAGGACTTGGTAGGAAGTGGCCGTGGCCTTAATTAAGGTAGAGCCCCAGCATTTGCCTGGTGTGAGGAAGTCAGCTCCCTGACGAAACTCTCTTTACATCGGTCTATTTTCAGACCAACTTTGCTTTACGGGAGCGAAAGCTGGGTGGATTAGGGATATCTTATTCATAAGTTAGAAGTAACAGACATAAAAGTAGCGAGAATGATTGCTGGTACAAACAGTTGGGAACAATGGCAGGAGGGTATTCAGAATGAGGAGATAAAGGCTAAGTTAGGAATGAACTTGATGGATGAAGCTGTACACATAAACCGGCTTCAGTTGTGGGGTCACGTGAGTCGAATGAAGGAGGATAGGAGTAGAATCATTATCACTACTATCTGAAATATTAATGTCACTTAGAGATTCATCTTTGATGTAGTTCCTTATTTTGTTTTCAAACGTCTCTTCCATTTTGCACTTGCCATTTCTGTTTACCTCAGCAGCTGGCCAGCATAGGAGAATAATGGACTCTGTTATGGAGGGTAAGAGGAGTAGAGAGAGAACAAGACAATGATGGTTAGACTCAGTTTCTAACGCATTAAAGATTAGAGGTATAGAACTAAATGAGGCCACAGCACTAGTTGCAAATAGAGGATCGTGGCGACGTTTAGTAAATTCACAGAGGCTTGCAGACTGAACGCTGAAAGGCATAACGGTCTATAATGATAATGTATGCATTTAATGATGTTTATTGATTTTCACTCATGTATACTAATTTTTGCTTGTGGTCAGGCGACCCTTCACATTGCTACGGGAGAATGGTGATGTATAAAGAGCCTTGAGACTACAAAGTCCTAAGTCTGACCTAAGCATAACTGGCTCCTGCCCGCAATTAGAAGAAGGAAGGAACAAACATTCTGTAAGAGGACCGCTCAAAGTGTTGGTAGTTGTCGCAAGAGGAAATCTCTCATAAACCTGTGACTGAAGGGGGGCAGCTGGTGCCAGGTAGACCTAAGAGACCTTTTGTATTACAGTAACAGATCTATCCGTTTCAATAACTTGGTGTAATATGGTTAAATATATACAATATTTGCAGATAACCATTCGCGTATGCGGATGAAGGAAGTGCAGATGCAGATAATATTTTGTTTATCGATAATCACATAACACAAACATGGTGATTCCAAAAAATACCATAATCTTCTCGGACATGATATAGGATAAGTTGATCAAATTAATACTAAATTTTGCGCTCAGGAAAAACACGGAACAATACCACGGACCATCAATATGGCCTAGATGTTGTAAAAGGAAAGAAGGAAGTAAGTATAATAAATCACACTGAATTAACAATTTCTTCTGACAGTAGTAAAGTCAGATTTCATGAATAGTGCTAGCAGCAACACCCAGACCACATGGTTAGGACGGAATGGTTTCAAAATGTACCTGGGCTGAGAAAGGGAAGTGTGCTGCCAACATTGTTATTCATAATGGTAATAATAATGGGTGAAGATGTGGAGGACATAAAGGCAAAATACGGGGGATAGGGAGCAAGGTTCATATTTACAGATGACATTGTGATGTGGGCAGCTAACTGAGATGATGTAAAAGGTCAACTGCATATATTGAGCAAGTACACTGGTAATTATGGTATGAAGTGCGGCCAGTATCCAGTATTCGGGAGATAGTGGGTTCGAACCCCACTGTCGGCAGCCCTGAAGATGGATAGCAGGCAAATGCTGGGGCTGTACCTTAATTAAGGCCACAGCCGCTACCTTCCCACTCCTAGCCCTTTCCTGTCCCATCGTCGCAGTAAGACCTATCTGTGTCGGAGCGACGTAAAGCAACTAGCAAAAAAAAAAAAAAAATATGGTATGAAAATACGGGAGAAAAGCAATGAATGGTACTGACAAGAGGAGAAAGAGAAGGGAAATGAACTGTAAATATTGGGGGACAGAATGGTACTGACAAGAGGAGAAAGAGAAGGGAAATGAACTGTAAATATTGGAGGACAAAATCTTGAAACTGTGGTAAGCTTCAAGTACATGGGAAGCAAACTGATGCAAAATGCAGGACTGAGCATGGAGATCAATAAAAGAAATAATGGGGAATTGCATTCTTGTAGTGTGTGGAGATCTGGAAGGACATACCAGCAAGTGTAAAGAAGTGATTTATTTTTTGCTAGTGGCTTGCAGGAGTACTAACACATGGAATGTTTTCAGTGACGCAAGGATGGCAAAGGGCTAGGATTGGGAAGGTAGCGGCCATGGCCTTAATTAAGTTACAGAGCCCCAGCATTTGTTTGAAGTGAAAATGGGACAAGGAATACCATCTTCAGGGCTGCCAACGGCAGGATTCAAACCTACCATTTCCCGAATGCAAGTGCACAGCTATGCGGCCCTAACCACAAGGCCAACCGTCAAAAACCAAAGCAAACCAAACCCCATAGTACAATAGCCCCAAAGGACCATGGCCTACAAAGCGAATGCTGCTCACCCCGAAAGCCTGCAGATTATGAGGTGTCATGTGGTCAGCATGACGAATCCCGTCTGCCATTATTTTTGGCTCTCTAAACCGGAGTCGCCATCTCACCATCTGATAGCTCCTCAATTGTAATCACGCAGGCTGAGTGGAACTCGAATCAGCCATCAGATTCAGGTAAAAATCCCTGACCTGGCCGGGAATCGAACCCAGGGTGGGCATTTTCCCATCATCAGATGGATGAGATTTGTGCAAACCTAGTAGACAGTTACTTTACACTATGGTCATGCCTGTAAAAAATTTCCACCAATTCTATACAGGTATAGGTACTTATTGCACATTATTGCAAAAATGTTTACATAAAACTCTGTCCATAAAATTAGTCATTCTTGTGGAATAGACATCTGAATATCTGCTTCAGTAGATACAGAATTCTACCAGATATACAGTAAGACACTTATGAGCAAAGATTTAAAAATCGTAGAGATTACAGAATAACAGGAGAAAGGTCACTATGGTGTTTTTTAAGTTTTACCTGCCAGTAGATCTGATTTTTATGTGATTGAATGGATTAGAAACATTTGTTATAATGTTCAAGGTTTCAAATTTATCTCAAACCTCAAAAATATATAATTCGACTGAGTTACAAGTGTTGTTGATTTACCTTCTACTCGGCGAGTTGGTCATGTGGTTGGGATCGCACAACTGTGAGCTTGCATTCGGAAGAATTCCACCGTTAGCAATCCTGAATATGGTTTTCCGAGGTTTCCCATTTTCACACCAGGCAAATGCTGGGGCTGTACCTTGACTAATGCCATGGCCGCTACTTTCCCATCCATCCCATCACGAAAACCTTTGATGTGTTAATGCAACAATAAACAAGTAGCAAAAACTATCTCCTGATTGCAAGCCGACAGCTATAAGACACAAACTGCATAGCCAACTGACTTAGTAACTGCAGTGCACTTGCGAATTGCAATTGTGCACTTTTATGAGCATGTTAGCTGTTATTGTAGTGTTTAGCTTTTGATGCTCGTTGTTTAAAGGGGCCTAACATCTGGTCATCGGCCCCGTTTTGCAGTACTTTGTTCTTTGTCTGGATTGCTTTATTCTATGTTGGGTGTCTGTGCTTTTGCTGTTGATTTAGAAATATTTTGTTTATTCCATATTAAATAAGATACATGGGGCATCAAATACTGAAACACAGGATTTGAAACAAATTTTGCTGATGAATTATTTCAGCAGACTGGTGGGAAAGAGAAACTCATGTCCAAGTATTGAGTTGAAACCATATGAAGCGAGGGGTGACATTTCAGAATTAGGTGTTTCTGTTCCAAAAATAGCAATGTGCACAGGTTGAAAATTTAAGGAAGAATGGCTAACGATCTGAAGAGGCTTAAATTTGATTCAACTGATGGTGTTGCAAGATGTGAAGGGTGTGGTTTGTTTCTTTCCAGGGGCGAAAGACTAATTGAACCATCAAGTAGCTGGTTCCCTCCGAAGTTTCCCTCAGGATAGTTGGTGCTCAAACGAGTCTCATCCGGTCAAGCGAATGATTAGAAGCCTTGGGGCCGAAACATCCTCAACCTATTCTCAAACTTTAAACGAGTGAGATCTGCGGCTTGCTTAAAATATTTTTGAAGCCATGAGAGATTTATTTCTTGAATGTTAAATTGTTTCAACATCAAAATTGTGTTGTTGCAAGCATGGCAGTAACTTTGCCAGAATTAACTCCTTTGGCAGTGTGTACGAAGAAAATGAATGAGAAGATGTTAGACTTTAGAACACTTGAAGAATGTGTATATCTTGCCATACTATATAGTTAAGAATAGCATGCTGTTTTGTATTTTAAAGGTTTGTTAGCATTAGCAGGCAAGAAACAACAAACTGAATTTCTCTCCCACATTGCTCAGATGCTAAGAAAAGAATTTATTAGCGAACTGCAAAAACAAAACTAAATTAGTTTGATGCATCGACAGATAAAGCTTATTTAAAGTTAAAAACATTTAAAGTTAAAAACTTCATGATTGTTCCGTATTCAATAGAGAAATATACAATATTAAATAGAAGTAAGGATCCACCTTTCAATATTCCGTTGTTAAGTTGAACCAAATAGAAGCTACAACCTGTTCATTTGGGAAGGGGTTTCAACACATCTGAAGTGTCATCATCAGCCAATTAGCAAAGCAGTGCAAAAATTAAGCCATAAAGTTCTAAAAGCAACTAACACAATGATCACAGAAAAAAAATTAACACTATTTTGCCCCGAAGCAATTCCAGTTGATGTTCATAAGACAATGATCACAGTCAAAACAGTAAAAAGAACACCACTATTTCATGCCGAAGCAAATCCAGTTGAAGTTCATAAGCTGGTCTAGTACAGTTCTGTTATGCCGCATTCACATATGAAGACGTATGAAGATGCTGTATTCGAAATCGATAACGAGTTAAAGGACTTGTTAGAGGATAACTCGTTATGAAATTGAACTTGTGATATGCAGTTATGTATAGCTGTTGTTAGGCAGGTCTTGTAGGCATCAGCCATAAATATTCAATTACACAATTTAGTCAAAATATCCTAAAACAACACATTTTAGTTAAAATAAGCAATATTACATTACCCAGCTTAAAAGTTAATGGTTCAAAATGAGCGTTCCTAAAGTTAGGGTGTGGGGATTATTCAGTGGTGGGGACTATTCGCGTAATAGTGGCCTCGATCTCTTCTATTCTTTAAAGATACATAGTAAGGATATCAAAATTACTTGAAGCCACCAGCAGTGCCAATGCACTATGATAGCTATGTCTCATTTCCAAAAATCAGATGATATAGGTGTTGATTCCCATAGAGAACTTAAAATATTTGTCCTGAATGAGTAAATTTATAATACCAATATAATGGTCCGTTATTGGACATTATAAATTTTTCAGCTAACTCATTCTTGGTTGCCTGCGTTTCGCCCTTGTGTGCTAAGTTAAGCTCGTCAGTTGGGACTTAGCACACCTCCCACGAAACCAGTATTCTTATAATTTAATATATATTACAATGTGTTGAATGGTGGAACATCCCTCAAAATCTATCTTATTAGTTAAACGTCAATACGGAAATGAAGATCATAACCTACAATAGTTCATATGAAAGCATTGCTTTTACTTGCGCCATTCCTACTGACGTATTTGTTTATTTCAGTTGGGAAAAACAATAAGACAGTCTTTCTGAGGATGTAAACAGGCAGGTGGAGAGTGAGTGTCTGCCATTATAATGAAATTCCCCAACGTGATTGTGACATGGTAGGCAAGCGGGCCTACAATTACAATGAAAATTCCCTAACCCAGTCTTGATATGAGAAAAGACATTTGGTGATTTCCCCGTCACATTTCTATGGTAACGTTAAGAGCTATACATTTTAATACAGTCTTGGTCACAATGTGTACACTACCTAACCTAGAATTCTGCATAGATACAATGTAGAATCCCATAGCAAAACACGGGTACATCAGCTAGTATCAATCCTAGGACTCAGTGAAACTAAATGGAAATGTAAAGGGAAGGAAGAGTTGAGGAAGAACTATATCCTAGTGGAATGGTAACAACAGAGAGATGAGAAATGAAGTAAGATTGATATTGTCAAACGAGTTAGATAGTATTACAGAGATCCAGTACATCAATGAGAGGGTAATAAAGGCAACAGTTCACCTTAGGAAAGAGAAGCACATGGTAGCAGAGTATATATCGCAGCATAAACTCGAATTGTGTAGTCCATTACTACTTTAAATCTCCACTTTGTTACGGCCTTAGTTGCTTAATATTTTTTTCTTGGGTGGTTTAGTATTTCACCTCGCTAGACTTTGCCTTTCTTTTTCTCCTCTTTTTCAACATGGCTTATTTCTCCAACAATTTTTCTCCCTACGTTTCCGATACTTCTGATATTTCGTTTGATCCTCATTTCAATTTTTCTGATCCCAATCCTTTTACTAATCTGTCTTATAACCCTTTTGTTACTTCTACATCTTGTACTTTTACTACGACAGTTTCTTCCAGTGCAGGCTCTGAATCTCTACCACCCCAACTTCCACCTAACACCCCTCTCTATCCTGATCTTTCTCTTTTTACTGCTGAGTCGAAACCTCCACTTAACCAGGACCTCCGCCTTCTGTCGACAATACTCAATCAGCACAGCACTACACTCCTGATTTGCGAACTCCACCACCATCTCCTTCTCAGCAATATTTTTATGAATCTCCATATCATCACAACCCCTCTTCACATCAACCACTTAATTTCCATATTCTCACTAAATGTCTTGACCAGGTACCCGTCATTCAGTCTACTGATCCTGATACTTTGACATAATGACTTTTTTCACTTCGCAAATTTCTACAAACTCACTTAGCTCCGTTTTCCCAATTGCTTTCATTGCTTTACCCAAAAACATCTGGTCATCTTAGTAACTTTTGGCTTCAATATATGAAGTCCTCTCACGATTGGGCTCATTTTCGTTCAGTTTTACACACTTATTTTTTACCTTATGAGATCCGACAACAACTCGGTAACAAGTATATCAGACGTCATCAACGTCCCAATGAATCGGCTTATGATTATCTTGACTCCATCATCGGCTATTCTGACGTGTTAGCTATTGCTCCACATCCCCAGGAAATCATTTCTCTTATTCGATTTTATGCCTCTCCAGCCTTCCGTCAAATCATTAATCCCTTTTCGCCACCCACTACTGTTCCTCAGCTTTACGGTATTGCTCAACTAGATGTTCTAAATACCCATAGTAACTTTTCTTATTATTCTTCCACTCCACCTCCCCAGTTCAACATTTCAACAATTCGCACGCCTTCTACCACTCGTCTACCTTCTCAGGGTAATATCTCTCGTTTCCGTTGTTATCGGTGTCAGGCTATAGAGCACTTAGCGCGCGATTGTACCAATTTTACCTTGGGAAACTTTACTTCCCGTTGTCAGTAGGCAGCTCACGACCTCATGGGCAAAATCTGCCTCATGTTTCTTCAGCATTCTCTTCTGGTACTCAATCACAGTCCTATACTCTTGTACAGTTACATAACACTCCCTCCTTAGCCTTATTAGATTCTGGTTCTGCGATTTCCCTAATCAGTTTCTCTTTTTTCCAGCAACTTTTACAAACACATCCGCATCTTCAATTATGCCCTTCTACCCTCAAATGTCTCTCCATATCTCAACACTCTCTTGAAATCATGGGTCAACTAAAACTCTGTGTTAAAATTTCCAAATTTTCTTGGCCATTTGAATTTCAAGTGGTTAGCAATTGCCCACTCCCTGTCATACTCGGTTATGATTTTTTTGCTCATACTGGCCTTATTTATAATACTGCTATGGCTTCTATCTCATTTTTTTTCAATCCACACGTTCAAATTCCTTTGGTGGACCCCCTCGATTTCCCTATGAACCACGTCTTCAGTCATCAGTATATTTATGCCACTGCTCCCCAACTAGATGCAATTGATGCCTTAAAATCTCAATTTGCTGATGTTATCACTGATAAACTAGGCTCTGTGGTTACTTACCAGACTCACATTGATTTAATTGATCAAACTCCTGTTCGTTCACCTCCTTACCATCTCAGCCCTCCTCGGATGGCAAAATTTGATGACATTATTCACAAAATGCTTCAGGATGGTACCATTCCGTCCTCTTCCAATTACGCATCCCCGGCATTTCTTGTCGACAAGCCTGATGGTTCTTCGCACCTGGTAGTTGATTACCGTAAATTAAACTCCAAAATCCTCTATGATTCCTATCCTATTCCTAAAATGCAAAACGCTTTCCACTTTTTTTCTAAAGCTAAATATTTTTCTCTTTTAGATCTCAATTCTGCTTACTACCAAATCCCCTTGGACTCTCGGAGCAGTCGGCTTACTGCTTTCATCACCCCAAATGGCCTTTTTCAGTTCACAAAAGTTCCTTTTGGATTGAACTTGGGGTCACAAATCATGCAGAGATTAGTAGGTTCTTTATTCTCAGATTTCAAGTACAAATTTCTCTATCCTTATATTGATGACCTTTTAATCTTTAGCCCAGATTTTGACTCCCACATGTCTCATCTACACCAAGTTCTTTCCAGATTACGTTCTATTGGTCTGACAGTTAACCCCTCTAAAATTTCCCTAGCTCAAACTTCTATAAAGTTCTTAGGTCACATTGTGTCATCTCAGGGAGTAGCCATCGATCCCGAACGTACTTCTGCTATCTCTAATATTCCACCTCCCAAAAATCTCACACAAACACGCACCTTTTTAGGCCTGGTTTCTTTCTATCACCGGTTCATCCCTAACTTTTCCCACATTGCTGAGCCTCTCAATTATCTGAAACGTAAAAATGTTCCGTTTACTTGGACTCAATCTCAACAGGATGCCTTTCTTCAGCTTAAATCTCTTTTGATGCATGCTCCCATTCTTCCATTTCCTGATTTCTCCCTACCTTTTGAAATATGCAACCCGACAAAGATAAAAACAGTAATGATAATAAAACCCCATGAATATAACCAAATGTGCACAAGAAGCAAAATACTTACCATCGAGCAGGAGCAGTATTAACAAAACCAGCGTGGAGGGCACAGAACATAAGGGAAAGGACTGGATCGAGCTAACTACTTGAGGGGTTGCCAGGTCAAGATTGCTAAATGAAAGCAAGATTAATGTTTAAATAACTTGAACTTTACTTAAAATTAGGAAAAATATAAACAGAATTTAGGAATGAAAACTGCTGAGCAAAAAAAATAAATCTGTAAATAATGTCTTTAAATTATAGATAAAAATCAATTTTCAAAGCAAAATATACTATGAGTGCGCACTCGGATAACAACGTAAAATAATTTTTATGTAGTAATAAATAAGTAAATAGAAGAAAGATAAAAATTGTAATTATTCAACTCATTAAATTAGGAGACAAATGTCTATTTTTAGGATAAATAAAATCGTGAAAACACACTCAGATTACAAGCTACACTTTGCCTTAGAATCAATGAATGACAAATGTTAAAACGGATCCGTGCATTAAATATTAATTACATAACTGGCCAGCTTTTCTTTGTAAGTATACTACAATTAATCACAATAAACTGGAATTTGCTTCCGGAACCAGTACACAAGGATTTCAATCACCCCGAAACACGGAAACACACTCAATATTTAAGGCAACGATAGCAGACCCAAAAAAAAAGGTTCCACACGTAAATAATTGAAAGGACACAAGAGAAAATCGCACGAACCCGAATAAAAATATGTCTCAAATAAACTACAAATTACGAAGGGAAACACTTAAAATTTCACAGACAACAAAACAATGGTACACACGAAGCATACAGCTTCCCAAAACCGAAGCCAACATCCGACTTAAAGAGACAACAGGCAAAGCCCACACAAAATTAGCGTACCGGAGATAAGATAAAAACATGGCACGCAATAATGAAAGAAGAAGGAAAGAAAAACGGACGCGAATAATCTGAGGAGGCAAAAGTATCATCAAGAAATAGGGAACAAATTCCAGTTTATTATAACCAGAATATTACAATAATTATGTATAGTCTTTTAAATTTAACATTTCTTCCAACCAAAATATTAATAAAGGATTTAAATGCCGGTTACACAATTTTAATTTTAGGAGGCCTTGGAAAACGGTAATGGACGAATAAGACCGGAAATAAACTACCCCATTAAGTAATTAAACAATGAGCCATTACGAAAACAATACTAGTACATAACGTCTTTCAAAACGTTGTCAACAGTCCATCGGATGCCACAAATATGAACCAAGAAATGTAAAAAGTAATCCACCAACAAAATTAATAATAATAATAACTTTAAGAAACAGAAAAAGGCAGCACAACGATAATCTCAGTTAAATTAAAGTAATGGAATAATAGGTCTCTCACCCGCGCATATACCATGTTCCAGAATTACTCCATAAGAATAATTTGGATATAGAACATTACCAAAATCACGTTAAGTTACATTTTAATATTTAGCAGATACAATTTATATCATTAAAATGTCCGATGAAGAAGAAAGTCCAGCTTAATTTAATGAATAAACGGTGGTCGCCAGGTCCATAAACTATAGGCCTAATTTCAATTACAGTAGCGGAGTAGAGACGAAGTAATATTAACAGCGTTGCCAAAACATTTCTTCTAATATAATAGTTGTCGCAGATAGCTTGATACACACGTTCTTCTCCAAATAATCCGGCAGCAGAACAGTTTCGAAACAATTAAGTAGATACTTGTACTTACATTTTTGGGTGTCCAATTTAATATACTGTAATCCAATAGCTTACATTCTAGCTCATTTTGTAATGAAGAACCCTCCTTCAGATAGTTCGGTCACACTAATATTAAAAAAACTGTAAATATGAAACACACAACATTATCGCGCTTCAATTAAGGCAATGCCTTAATTAACGAGGCTATTAGCCTGGTTTATCAAACTCCACTACAACAACTTTCAATTGCATTTTGTACACAACTTCTCCAAACGCGTCCATCTTGGCGATCTGCCAGGAACAGACTGGCGTTCAGCCAGTCAAGCCGCGGGTCGCTCAGTTGAAGATCGACACTGCGCACGCTCAAGTCAAAAATTTGGTTATTGAGCCAATCAGAATTTCGAAGCAACCCACGTAACAATGGCAAGAAGATACATTTTAAATCGCCACAGTTTCAGGCACATAATTTAACGGCAATGCAAACAATGGCCGAGAATTGCAGATAAAAGTCCCCACACACAAATGTATTATGACCTTTCAATGACCTGTAGCAATATGTCGGCCGGTCATTGAAAGTCATAAGTGAAATGAAATGTGTATCAATGACTTGGAAAAAGGTGTAACGTGTCAATGTGCGGCTTACGCGCATATTTATAAAAGAACCGATACAACTCGTAAGTGTAGAATAGACATAATGGATGAGAGCCGGTGGATCGAACTCAAGACCCCGTGGTATATGTCGAATTACGTCAAGATCAGCTTTATCTACAAGCAAGAGCTCAGTACAATGTCAGCATCAGCTGAGAAGAATGTGGCTAGACATGATATCTAGTTTGAAGTTGTAAAGGGGGCCATGGATTAGCATGAAACTTCATATGGCAAATCATCTAATGGGCCCATGCTGACGTGTTTCATGGTAAGAAGAAGAACAATAGTGTGTGTTTTCCTTTAGCAACTTCTATGATGAAGGTTAGAGTTGTTATTCAGTTCCTCAAATGTCAAAAACACATGTATAGCTAGCATAGGATTTCTCTGCTTATGGAAAGCAACTTATTATTATTGTAAATAATAATGGAAGGAGTTCGTGTTTTACAAACTGATTACTGTATGAAGGAAGATAATTGAAGCAAGCTTAAAGATCTGGTTCTGTAATTGATAAACATAAAGAATAAGCCCAGATATAAGTTATATAATAGCCAAAATCATTTGCAAACCTCGAATTATATGTTTCCTCAGGCCAGTATCAAACTGGAATAGTGAAGATACAATTAGTGTGAAATTGTATTCCTAATTATATTGTACAAGTTTCAGGTGGCGGCCGGAGATGTTAAATCACTATCTGACCAGGGAATGTAAATGAACAACATGAAGTGCTAAACCAATATAGTGCCCTGGCGGACTCAGGCCTCTGCCGGAATGGACGGAATTACAAAAATGATGATTAAACCGCTGCGGAATTACCATGAAGAAGCCAGATAAGTTATTGTACTTGTCTATCTTTTGCTTTCCTAGAATGCTTTAGTAGCGTTAGTCCTTTTGTCAATGTCACGTAGGTGACAAGGGGGTGTTAACTTGAACGATCTAACAGATTTTCGGTTGTATTTGTCGGGTTGCGATTGATCATACGTGGGTAAATATTGTATGCCGTCAATTACCGTGGATGAGACGTTTTACTGCGTTGTGTCCGTATTATTTATCGCTGTGAAACAAAAATAATATCATTTACTACAGGTAAGTTGCAGTGTGACAGTGTGTGTGAAATATTGGTGCGTGATCTTGGTATAATTCCATGATGTGATATGGATGTTCATTAAGGTGTATTAGGTAATATTCATGTATAATGTTAATAAGACTCTTCCTTAATATTGCTTGTGCAGTTAGGATGTGATGATTTTGTGCGGTATACAATGAGATGACGAGCGTAGGGTCGTCATAAAGCGTGGCGGACACGAGATAATTTAGGTTGATGTTTATGGTTTGCGTGTCGAATTATATTGAGTTTCGAGACGTGTTAAGTTGTTAATGGTGTTGTTAATAGAATTTCCGCCGCATATTTTGTGAGATGATTGACAAGCTAGTCCAGCGTTAGGCATTGGTATTGAAGAGAGTCATCAAGTACATGAATTAATAAATTAAGATTCGTAGTTGCAAGTAATGAAATGTTGGAATATGCGCACGATTAGGGTCTTAAAATGCAATTCAGTGATAGTTATGTTTAAGATCAGAGTCACCTATTGCGATCGATGTACATGTAGTAGATGCTTATAGTAGATTCATGCTGTAGTAGCATTTCAGCTGACGGTGAAGGCAGACCTCGACGCAGTCCAGACGGCACCAACTTATATTTTCATGCCAATAGATAAAGATTCATTTCAGGTGCAGCCCAGCAGCTCGATGGGTGGAAACGACGTGCATTTTACTCATTTATGTGTATTGTGTTGCCATGTGTGATCATTTATAAATGCTGAAATCTGTTGGGGGGTTCAAGTTAACCGATATTTAGTTAGTCAGATAGGAACAATGATAACTATGAAAGGCAAGGCGGAGTAGACAGGTACAATTAACATTTGCGACGGCGAGTGAATGATATAATATGACCCGATAGACTTTGGTATATCCATAAAATTCTACATTTCTGAGAATTTGTGTTAAATAATTATTTCCGGTTTATGATGGACAATGCAAAATGGACTCGGTCCTTATTTAATGTTAATGAATGCATATGATTTATTTTACGTTGTTCATTTCAGTTGTTCATATTCAATCAATTGATTTTTTTTTAATTAAAATGTGATCCTTCCAATTTCTGTTGCGATTTATTTGAAAACTTTGCCTTAGTGTAGAATTTACATTTTATGATTGGCAGTATCTATAGCTCAGTCGTCGTTATCTGAATGTGACCGAATACTCTTCAAAGGGCCATGCCCTGAGTGGAGTATCATGCGAACCTTCTGAATACTAGTCGGCAAATAATTTGATAGTTCATGGTTATCTACAAACCACGGCGTCCACGAACGGTCACAGTATATGTCCAACAAATGAGGGTATGGTAAATTATTGTCTCAAAATACATACTGATGCATCTAATCTTGCTGTTGCTGGTGTTTTAACTCAGGTTGTTAATAATGTTCCTCTACCTATCGCCTATTCCAGTCGACTTCTTTCTCCTACTGAAAGGAAATATTCTATCTTTGAACGTGAAGCCCCGGCCTTATTAAATACTATTGAACACTTTGCTGAATATTTGGAGCATAAAGAATTTCTTGTAAAGACTGATAATCAGGCTCTCTCATGGTTGTTGCACAATGCACCTAAGATTGGTAGAACTGGCCGATGGCTCATGCGATTGTCCAGATTTAAGTTCTCCCTTAAGTTCATTTCTAGCACTGAAAATTCTGTAGCGGACGCTCTTAGTCGTTTATTTGACACTTCTGCTCCTCAGCCTAGTACCACTGAGGATTTAGCCCTGAACATTTCTATGTTGCCTTCAACTTCCTCTGTTAATGCTGTTTTTTCCTTAACAGATTTTCCCCTTTCATTTCAATCTTGTCAGTCGCATCAGCTCACCGATCAGTTCTGCATCCAACTCAAACAATCTTTATCTGACCCCTCTTATCAGGGTCCGTTTACTATTTTTAAAGACCTCTTGGTCTACAAACCCACCAAGAAAGCTTCTCCTAAAGTGGTGCTACCACAGGCTCTTCAACCCATGATTTTGCAATATTATCATTCCTCCCCTGTCGGTGGGCATCTAGGCATCACTAAAACGTGCAACCGTATAGCCTCTCTTTTCTTTTGGCCTGAAATGCGTAAGTCTATTCGCAACTTTGTTCAAACTTGTGAATTGTGTCAAAAATCTAAACCTTTAACATAAAGTCTGCTGGTCTTCATTCTGCCCTTCCACCTACTCGCCCTGCCCAAACCTTTTTCATTGATCTAGTTGGACCTATTGTTCGGTCTTCTCGTGGCAACTTGTATATTTTCACCCTGTTGGATGCATTTTCAAAATTTCTAGTCCTCCGACCCTTATGCAAAATTTCTACCAAGATATCATCAATTTACTCACTGAACACATTTTTCCTATTACCGGTTTGCCTGCTAATATTGTTTCTGATAATGCTTCTATTTTCACTTCCGGTGTCTTTTTTAATATGTGTTTTCAACTGGGTATCAAACGTATTTTGACTTCTCCCTACCATCCTCAGTCCAACACCGTGGAAAGGTACCACGGTAATCTCGAAGTTGCTTTATCTATATTTCATAGTTCTTTTCAGAAAGACTGGGATTCTTATCTTTCCTCTTTGGCGTTGGCCTTTAATTCCAGCATCAATAGTTCTACTGCTCAAACTCCGGCTAAGCTCTTTCTTGGTCGTGATCTTCAATCTCCTCTTTCCCTAAATTGGGATTTACACAAACTTTTTGAATCTTCTGATCAGCCATCCTCTTCACCACTCTGGAAAGACGCCTTTAATCAATTGCTAAAAGCTCAACAAGTGCACAAAAAAGTTTATAATCCTCGTCATAAGCCATCAAACTTTAAAATTAGCGATTTAGTCCTCGTTGCTAATCATCCGCACAGCTCGGCAATCAATGCCACCTCTGCTAAACTTGCTCTTCGATGGCTTGGCCCATACCGTATTTTGTCTTTCCCTACCCCTGTCACTGTATTTTTGCAATCTACTACTGATTTGTTAGACACTAAGAAACTTCATCTGAGTCAGCTCAAGCGATTTCATCCTTCTTGAACTTTCACATCTTGCTTTCCTTTGCCCTGTGTTTTCCTTCTCTTGTTATTACCTCTTCTTTCTAATTTTTTTTTTCTCTCTCTTTTCTGCTTCTAGTCTGGAAATGTCTACTGCTTCCAGTGTTATTTTTCTTTGTTTTTTTCCTTATTCTTTGTTGTTTGTCTACCTCATCACTTCCTTTTTTGCTTTTTTTCTCCCTTTATGGATTTTTTTTCTTTCTCCCCCTCCACACAGGTCTCTCCAGTCTCCCTCCCAGCCCAGTCGGCACAGGTTGTAATGGGAGTGTAAATATGCTTCCCAACCATTTTCTTTTTCTCTTTTAAAATTATTCTTCGTTTTTATTGTCGTTTGTGATATTTACATTTATATATATATGTATATGTTTCTATTCATAACTCCTCTCCTCTCCTTACTTTCTCCCCTTGCTAACGCGTTAGCCCTTTCCTTTTTCTCCTTCTTCCCCTACCTCTGTGTGTTTTCCTATTTTTCTGACTAGGCATGTTCTTTGTGTTTGGATATTTTTTCTGCCGCCTTTTGTTCTGTTTTGCAGTACTTTTCCTCTTTGATATACCGTTGCGGCTGCCGTCGACCCCCACTCCAGCTTTTGGAAGGGCCCTCCATTGCTGTTCCTGGGGCCGTCTCGCCGTCGCCATTCAACTGTATCTTCGGCTTTTCGTCTCCTACCAGCAATCTTCACTCTTCAATCATATCAACTACTTCAACTTCAACTACAGCAACTACCTAACAAAAAAAAAAAAAAAAATCCTTTGGATTTTTTTCTGCTGCCTGGCGGATAATGTAACGGACTCTTCCCTTCATCGGCAACTACTGTTATGAAATTCGCCACGCACATAACCTCTTTTCTACGATTAGTATGGACTTACCCTCATCATGATATAAACTGCATTTTTCTCCAACTGGAACTTGCATACTTCTGTGAACTTGCATACTTCATACTTTGCATGAACTCTATTCATCTTCACCATCTTCGATAAACTAACTTCCTTTTTGCCGGCTGACGTCACGTGACCGCCTGGTTTATTCGCGCATGCTTCACTAATCTCTGGAATCTTCCAGATATATTTCTCATTCTACTCCACACTATAAATACCTGGCCTTCCTCTGGAAATATTGAGATGGACTTAGGCCTGTGTGGAGGGAGCAACATCCTACGACAACTTCGTCCTTAATTACATGTGCCCAGAAGTCTTCATTTGCGGGCAGTTCAATTTGCTTCATGATGAGGTATGACAAACTGATTTCTTTACTGTAAATATTTTTAATTGCATTGGGACAGACTTTCCCTGCAAAATTAAACTGGGAGCATGGCATTTCCAGGCCGAAATTTCACTTGCCCCTTTTGTATTTAAAACTTTTCATTGACGACCTTCGTAACAACTTTCTTTTGAAGTGTGCGTGTGGTGTATTGGCAACTGTGCGACTTCTACTGTACACACACTTCTATTCGTTCAGTGCTTCGGGATATTGTGAAATTTGTTTAATGGAACTACATTGTGATTATTCGGCTGTAGAACTACGTTACCTAGTGTTAATCTGTGTGATAACGGAAGTGGTGGTGACCTGCATATAGTATTTGCATTTTGCTCAGATAATTTTTCAGCTGGTATACTTGAATTTGCTAACTGAACATCTTCCCTTTCTTGTCGTTCTGGGTTTCTCTTTTTATTGCAGTATTCATCCTTTCCTTGTTTGTCCCTTTCCTTTCCTGCAGCATTCTCTCTTTTTCCTTTCTTTCTCTTGGATATCTTATCTCTTTTTTTATATAATGAATTTGTAATCCGTGTAAGTGGTTGGGAAAAATTTATATTTGTATAGTCCTCCTTTCATGTAAATTGTCAGAGGTTTGATTTATTATTTCAATATATATATATATATATATATATATATATATCTATTTCTAAATTTTATATTGGTTTCTGATCTATTTTCACTTATGTCCCTTATTCCTCCTTACATTTTTCTTTAACTTTCCAGGTTATGTAGCATCCTTTCCTTTGCCCAATATCTTGTTACTCAGCAATGCATGTTGGAGATCTAAGATCACGGCCTCCATTCTTAATTTGATAGTTAGTTCATTGCATAAATCTTACTACTTGAGGGAAACTATTCTTAGATTTTCCCTTAGCACTATTATACATAATATATGTATATTACTCCCATGGGCCCCGTTACACTGTGCAAGTGTATGCCCCTCAGACAGGTTGCAATCAAGATGAAAAGAATAAGTTTCTCAAAGACCTAGAAGAGATCATCAGTGAAGAGAGGGCAATCATCATCGGAGGACCTCAACGCACAGCTCAGGACAGACAGGAATGGCTATGAGAAGGTGATGGGACCACATGGCTATGGGAGAAGGAATTCAGAAGGTGAATATCTCCTAGACTTCTGCATAAGAAACTGTTTGGTAGTAAAAAACAGTTGTTCAACACAAGAGTCGGTCATAAGACTACCCGTTACAGTTGGGATGGAAAGAGCAAGACTGTCACTGACTATGTCATTTCAGATAAAGAAAGAAGTAGATCTGTGACTGATGTCAAGGTGATTCCAAGTGAGAACCTCAATAGCGACCACCGGTTATTAATAGCAGATCTGAAAGGCATTAATGTACCAAAGATAACAACCAAAATTATATGAGATTAAGGTGTGGGAACTACAACAAATTGGAAAAACGACCGACTATCAGGACCGTGTAAGAGGACAACTGCCTACGGAAGAAGTGGTGAGGTAGAGTGGACAAGATTTAAAAACACCTTGATAAAAGAAGCAATAGAGGTTTGCAGGAAGACAAGTGCGAGAGTAAGGGAAAAAGAGACACCCTGGTGGAATGAGAGAGTAAGATCCTCAATAAAGGAAAGGAACATGGCATAAAAAGAACGAGATAGAAATTCAAACCAGAACAGATAAGGGACGAGAGGAAGATCAGAGACCTCGAGCAAGTTTACTGGGACAAGAAATTGAGAGTTAAAAGAGTAGTAGAAGAGGAGATAAAGTGCTGGAAGAAATTTACTCAAAAACTGAAGGAAGACAGCAGAGGCAATGTGAAAGTACAACGTGCGTTCCATAAGTAATGCGACCAATTTTTTTTCTGATGCAACTGTACACCGCAGCGAGTTCTAACCTGCTGGGCTAGGTGGAAGGGGGTGTTAGCTTCAAACGCTCTTTGTCTCATTCGGCAGCGAGCTGCCGGAGAGTCAGGATGTGCATTTCCGTCAAGCCCGTTTTGAATTCATGTAACACGGCACAATGGATCGTTCTGTAGAGCAACGGTACGCTATCAAATTTTGCATTAAACTTGGGAAGTCCGCCACCGAAACGTTTCCATTACTTCAGCAGGCCTTTGGGACTGATTGCTTGTCCAAATCAAAAGTTTTCCGATGGCACAAGTCGTTCATGGAGGGCCGAGAGGAGATCACCGACGAACCTCGCAGTGGACAGCCATCAACCTCATGAGTCGACGAAAATGTGACACGTGTGCGTGACTGTTTGAACTCTGACAGACGGCTGAGCCTTCAATTGATAGCACAAACTCTAAACATGGCAAAAACAACCGTTTTCCGCATTGTGACTGAAAAGGAGGGTCTCGCGCTGCCAAAGCAACATCAAGGACACGTGGAAAGTTCATCACGACAACGCGGCAAGTCAGAGCGCCTTCATTGTCAACGACTTCCTGGCCAGGATCAACACCCCATTGGTTCCCCAGCCTCCCTACAGTCCTGACCTGGCTCCCGCTGACTTTTTTTTTGTTTCCTTGGTTAAAAGGAGTCATGAAAGGAAAACATTGGAACACATTGAAAGAATCCAGGCGCATGTTAAATCGGCCCTAAAGGACATTCCGGAAAAGGCCTTCCAGGCATGGAAACACTGCCTCCAGAAGTGTATCGATGCAAGATACGAAGCTTTGAAAATTGGGTTATAAACTAGGATTAGATACCCTATTATTTCAATTGTAAATATCATTACTTGAGTAGTAATAGTTATGTTCTTGAAACTCAAAGAATTTGGCGGTGTTTTAGTCTTTTCAGAGGAATCTGTCCTGTAATCGATAGTACACGTTATAATCGACTTGATTTTGTTATCAGTTTGTATACCGCCGTCGTAATATTTTGAAGATTTTTGATTATTTGTACGAATATATTCAATAAATAATTTTTTATGAATTTGGTCGCATTATTTATGGAACGCACCTTGTACTGTTCAGTGAGATCAAAAACAAAAGGAATTCGGTTGAAACCATTGAAGCAATTAAGAATCCCAAGGTAACTAGAATAAAAGTTAGGCTACTCCGGCGATTGAAGCTTCCATTGGCTGGAGCGCTATGACGTCACGCGATATGAACGATAGCGAGTAAGGTACACAGCGCAGTACAGAAAGCCTGAGAGTTCTCGTGCCTGTGAAACATCATCTCAATCTTTCATCAAATAATAGTCTGGTTTAGACCGATTCGATATGTAACGGCACTTCCAATAGATTTAAAAATGTGAAAATGTGTTCAATTTCGTCACATTCTGAGCAGGTAGAACATCAACTATCAAATACATGACATATAATACGATAAGAAATAAAATATTGCCACGTAACTCAAAATAATTAATTTATTTCCTGATGAAGTAAATATTTATATCAAATGGCATAGGAAAATATACATCATATCGATATCATTATGGAATGATATTAAATTATTAAAATGTACGTCAGGAGACTTAATTACTTGATGAACCAGCCCAAAGCTTACCTTCTTATTGGCATATTTTCTCCGTGCTAACTCCTTACTCTTTGCATTAAAATGCCATATCCTAATAAATGTCCTGGTCCTTACGTAGAGACAAATTATTTTGTCATGGAATACTGGAAATTTTGACTTAATAATAGAAAGAGCTATGGAACGGTTCATGCTAGGCTTCACGAAGAAAGACAGGAAGAGAGCAGATTACATCAGGTCAGTCACAAAGGTCAGTGACATTTTAGAAAGGGTGTTTACCCTAAAATGGCAGCGTGCAGTCCATGTTGCTCGGAGAACTGATGGTAGGTGGACAAAGCTTGTGCTTGAGTGGAGTCCGAAAGATCATCTGAGACCTAGGGGAAGACCACCGGACAGATGGGATAAAGACATCCGGAAGATTACTGGGATCAATTGGCAGAACATTGCTCAAGACCATCCCAGATGGAGAGACCTCATGAAAACTTATCTTGCTTCGGACTTAAAGAGGCCACATTGTAGAAATGATTGAATATGGCTGATAGTGATAGTGAATAGAAATAAGAGTTTTCATTACGTTTTTGCATCTGGATACTGTCTTACTGTGAAACACACCAAATGAAATTTCGAACTGAGCTACGTTTTTTGAACACTCATGATTGGGAAATTTGAAATAACCGAGATCCAGTAACAGGTCCCTTCTCGCACAACATTTCTGTATCTTTCTTCATATTTACTGTATATCGGATCACGGATACTGTATTATTTCACGAGCTTCGAAATATATTCAGAAATATAAGTTATTAGCACATAATAATGTTAATGTTATTGGATTTTACGTCCCACCAACTATGTATTTGAGCACCTTCACCACTGGACTGAGACAGGATCGAACCTGCTAAGTTGGGCTAAGAAGGCCAGCGCTGTACCATTTGAGTTGCTACTCAGCCCGGCTATTAGCACATAACAATAATTATAGAAAATATGATTTTTATTCAGTCATTTATATCTGACACATTTTTACCGTACGAGCTGTAATAATGGAGATATTCAAGAGTTTATTATAAAGTGTTTCAACAACCAAGCATTGCTATGCCATCACAGCAGCAAACTAACTAACTAACTGGCTATGATGGTTGTTTTCGTTATTGTCTTTATAATATGCAAAATAATAATAATAATAATAATAATAATAATAATGTTATTTGTGTTACGTCTCGCTAACAACATTTATGGTTTTCTGAGACTCGAGGTGCCGTAATTTTGTCCCACGGGAGTTATTTTACGTGCCGACAATTTATAGCGCCACACACGATTCCATAATATGTTGACTGCATTTTAATCAATACAGTGGTTTTACTTCAGATACTGACAACACGAACACTGTTCACGTAGTGAACCACTATAAAATTATTATGTATCTGTGATCCAACATTCAGTAAATACGTAGAAAGAAAAAAAATGACGGTTGGTCACTTGCTTTTTTGGCTTACGCTGCGTGAACAATCAACGATAGACCCCAAGTGTAAGCATACGAATTGTAGAGCATAGAAATCTCTACAAAAAAAAGTCCCCGATGGTATATACCTCTTTCCAACCGGCTGCCCTCTAGAAGCGATTTTATGCTATAGTCCGTGGTAAAAAATGTAACTCCTTAAAATTAAGTAAATATTTCTATATTATCCTTGAATTCCTCATCAAAATAAATTGTTTGACCTCCTCCAGTATTTTATAAGGATTACAATAACCTTATCAGGACATTATTTGCATGAATGGTTCAGAAGTTATGACCATTTTAGACTGTAGTGGTAATACGTGACGTCACGCAGAAGGCGGCCAGGGAGAGAAACAAGTGAGCGCGATGCGGGAAGAGACCCCCCAGCGAGAATCCTAATGGAAACCTGGCCAGGAAAGAAGAGGACATCAGAGAGGTTCTGAGGAATCATTCTGATCACCTATTGAACAGGACAGAAGCAGATCAGAGAACAAAAGAACCAGCTGTTGAAACCTGCACAGAGGTACCTCCCATTACATTGGCAGAAACAGAAGCAGCCCTTAAGAAGATGCCGCAAGGAAATCCCCAGGAATCGTTGAAGTCAGCACGGAGATGATTAAAGCAGCAGGAGTCCAGGGTTTACAGTGGCTACACAGAGTGCTCAATGCAGTTTGGAAAGATGGCAAGATACCTACTGATTGGAGCAAGGGTGTCATTATCACCCTGTTTAAGAAAGGAAATTGCCAAAAATGCTTGAACTACCAGGGAATAACACTCTTTTCTCATGGGCTTAAGATTCTTGAGAAAATCTTAAGAGCAGATTGCGAGTCATCTTAGAGCCACAGTTTGAAGAGGAACAGTATGGCTTCAGGCCTAACAGGTCCACAACAGGCCTACCGTAAGTTAATGGAAAAATATTGGGAAAAAGGCAAAGATATGTTTATGGTTTTCCTTGACACTGAGAAAGCATATGACAGCAGTGCAAGAGAGAAGATATGGGAATCCCTAAGAAAAGGGAATGTACTAGAGGGACTGGTGGGGAAAGATTAGATGCTGTATGAGAACTGTTATCAGCTGTGTGCAATTGGGTGATGGACATTCATCCTGGTTCAAGACCGAAAGTGGAGGCCAGCAAGGCAGTGCACTATCCCCATTATTGTTTATCACCATCATGCATGACATAATGAAGAACATCAAGAAAACCTCTGATGAACTAAATGAAATGACCTTTGCTGATGATGTTATGATCTGGGGAGAAACTGAGGAACAAGTACAGTCAAGACTCAATGAATGGAAGGTTAAGTTCTAGGAGTTCAATCTCAAGATAAGCAAACTCAAAACAGTAGTGACGACAATAAACAGAGAGGGACGACCAGCGAACTTCATGCTAGGAAACCATCCACTAGAAAGTGTGGAAAGCTTTGCATACCTTGGCAGTGTAATATCTCGCGATACACTAGCCACAAAAGAGGTGGCAAATAGAGTGCAGAAGAGCTCTCACTTTTACCAGCAAGTACGAACACTCCTCTGGGATCCCAAAGTACCAAGAAAATCAAAGCTGGTGATGTTCAATCAGTACTTCATACCAATCTTAACCTATGGTATTGAAACCTGCACCCTCGCTAAGAAAGACTCATCAAGATTGCAGGCATCCGAGATGAAATTCCTTAGATCCACAATCCAAAAAACCAAACTGGACAAGTTGAGGAATGATGTGATTAGGAAGGAAGCTGGGATTGTTACATCATTGTTAGATCGGATCAGCATGTCCAGACTGAGGTGGTTTGGGCATGTAATGAGGATGGAGCCAACAAGGATAGCATATGTTAACTTCGAGTGACATGTGGAAGGGAAACGTATGGTGGGAAGACCAAGAACCCACTGGATGGACATCGTAAAGATGGACATTACAGATCGGGGAAGGACACTGGAGGACGTCATTAACAACCGAATGTATCTCAATAAGACAGAATGGAAGAGGCTTGCCAACAGTACCCGGGAAACTGAAACTGTAAAATGATGATGATGGATGATGATTATGAATGTAAACGGATAAAACCAAATCGCTGAATAAACTTCCAGTAGAATTCTGTGAAACCGAGTGCAAGCACTGTGCGTGGTGATTGAATAATTGTTTGTGAGAAGATTGAAGTCTCAGTTCATTGTGGAGCAATTGGATCTAATAAACAATAAGAAAAAGCCAAAGTTAGCGCAAAGAAGAAAGGGAGAGGATAAAAAAACAAAGTGAAGGCTACTCACCCTGCGCGGAAATGTGCGAAGCGTGACTAATAGTGCATAACTGGTGCGTAAGAACGTGAATGAGGAAGTATGAAATGTAGGGGAGGGGTGGGGAAGGGCGGGTTAGACGGGATGGATGTGACATGGGAAGGGAAAGGAGGGAGGAGAAAGGATTACCTTTAGGGCGGGGCTGAAGGGTGTGTGAACGAGGATAATTGTTTCGGAAAAGCACCTTTAATTAAACTTTAAAATCAAATTCTGATTTGTTAGAATAGTGTTTCTGAGAACAGTAATAAGTAAGTCAAATAAAATGTTGGGTTTCTCCGAGATATCATTAAGATTATAATTAGAATTAAAGTTTTGATCTAAGTGAATAAAACAGTTCTCCATTATGTTAATAAAGGGCCTTTATTTACTATTTCGAGGATACCATACCTTGTTCAGTACTGGTGAAATTATTATTGTAATCATGCATATTCTGGCTGATTGCCAAGAATTTATTGTATCTTATGGCATTGGTATGTTCTAAATATCTAATACTAAAATTCCTCCCGGTCTGCCCCACACACAAAATATTACAGGTCTGCATTTGATCCTATAGACCCCGCAATGAACTGATACTTCAATATTCTCACAAACAATTATTCAACCAACATGCGCAGTGCTTGCACTCAGTCTGTCAGATTTCTACTGGAAGTTTAATCAATGATATGGTTTCATCCATTTACATTAAGCGCATGAATTATTCTAAGCACATGAATTATTTTCCTCACTTCAAGGCCATTTATTATTATAATTCTAATGAAAAACTCAGTTCCAAAGTGTCAAATTTTACTCTAATGACATATATATGCCAACATTTTGAAACAGTGTATAATTCAACATAGGCCTAGAATCTACCAGAAAGACTCACTTTTAGACTATTAGTACTTAGAAATATATTTATAAAGCATAGTTTGAAGCATTTATTTTATGAACCTTCATCAAAATTGCGCTCATTTTATTCAGTGCTACGGAAAAAACGATACTTTTAGAACTCACATGAGAGATATACAGTTAGTACCATAGCACTTGGTTCCAGGTGTAGCCATTTTACAATTAGTTTATATTTGTTTTATTATCTTCGTATTTCTTCACCATTAACTTTTAAGGTGGGTAATGTAATATTGCTTATTTTAACTAAAATGTATTGTTTTAGGATATTTTGACTAAATTGTGTAATTGAATATTTATGGCTGATGATGATCCCAAGTAGGGTCGAAACTAGTACCGAACTTCATAATGTAACGTAGTAACTGGATTGCAAAAAGCTTATTGTATTGAATAGGTGGAAAATTTTACCTCAATAAATCATATGTAATCTCAGTTCAATATGGAGCAACCAGAATGAAATTTATTACCCTTAACAAAGGAATGTGTCTAGAATTCCACACAGAAACTTCTAAAAATCCAATACCTTCATCATGTGAGATGGGTTGCCAGCAAAGTTGATGCAATAACTGCTTTAGTTAACCCGCGAGTGGTCGTTAGCCGAAATGTAACGTGAGTGGTCGCGCGTGAGACTTTCTCTCACATAAAATAAATGACATTTTTCACAGTTGTGTGGGGCGTAAGACTGAAATTTACTACTGAAATGAAACGCAAGTTCTACCTTATATATTTTAGATAAAAATGAAATTATTAGCTGTTTATTAAAGACACAAATTAATACTTAAAATAAGATATGCAATGTACATAAAAATAACTTCCGTCCGGAAGTTGGTAAAAATAAAATCTCACACGTCTTATATCTAGTAATATTTACGTACAAAGCAAGGTCTCTGAACACAATAACATTTTCAAATACAAGAAGTGCTCATAATACAAATATTAACGCGTACAACAGAAGTAAGTTCCCCGCTCCACTTCACCATAACACCAACGTCATTAGTCGTGCGATGAGAGAAACTCTCACGCAGCGCGCACAGACACATAGGAACCTTTGTTCTGACCAGGGTAGGGGGTACTTACACTTCAAATGTGAATCGCTCTACTCATGACAGTTTTAAACTCAGCTAGAAGAGGCAACAGTCACCTCCCTTTCATCACTGTGAAGTAATATCACATTAAAAAATAATGTGCAAGAAAATACTCATATAGCGACCACTCGCGGGTTAAGGACTGAAAATGTATCATCATTCATCTTGAAAGTATTTGCAATTCTGAGAGGACGAATACTTCTGCAGTTGTCGAAGGACTTCTCAAAAAGCTCAAAGATTTCAGATTTATCTACTATACGCGAACCTTTTCTTGAGCCCTGAGCTCCCTAGTGCTGAACTGGTAGACCTCGGTTATCTTCGACATCCATATTGGCAACCTTTGAAACACAAACCATGCATCGCTGTGCGACATCTGGCATACACTTTATGAACTAGTACTGATGTTGTTTATACAGCAAAGTCAAACTATATAATTCATGCTAGGAACAAGATTTGCATCGAGAAATGTTATATAATGTTAAAAAAAGTATGTGTGACAGAGTTGTTGGCGTAAGATAATAAAAGTTTAGAAAATTCATATCGATCGATCATATTATCGATTCAATTCAGATTTCTTGAAGCACGATGATATCAACTGCATATTTCAGTGCAATCCTGGAAAGATACTCGCATTTCGCTCGACTAATCCCTTCAATATTCAATTGACAAATGCGCAGCGATGGTCCAATTCTACGGATGAAGGAGTTGATTGGGTCAAAATGCGAGACCCAGAGTTATAGTATTGTACGGACTTGTGACTACGCACATTTACCCTGAACTATATACATGTGTGTACATAGATTCATCATACGATAAATATGTATAATTCAGATTTCATTTCCATCTAGTTGGCAGTATAACCGGAACCGTCAGCGCTCCCTCCTTACCCCATACTCCGTAAAAATCGGGCTCAAGAAAAAGTTTGCATATAGTAGATGGTACATTTCCTTCCAGATTATCTTATTACCTTAAAAAAAAAATCTACCGGGAGGTTGGCTGTGCGGTAAGGAGCGCACAGCTGTGAGCTTGCATCCGGAAGTTAGTGGGTTTGAATTCCACTGTCGGTAGCCCTGAAGATGGTTTTCTGTGGTTTCCCATTTTTAAACCAGGCAAATGCTGGGGCTGTATCTTAATTAAAGCCACAGATGCTTCCTTCCCAGTCCTAACCTTTCCTATCCTATCGTCACCATAAGACCTATCTGTCAGTGTGATGTAAAACACATTATTAAAAAAATCCTGAAACAAATCTGAAGGAGAATAAAATAAATCACCCCACAAATGATGCAGGATAAAAGGAGTATACTGGAAAAAGCAAAAGATATACTTTCAAGGTAGTAGATCCCTCCAAATATTTTTTAACCACATTTTCCCATGCTTAACATCTGAAATATTCAGAAAGTTTATCAGTTATCAGAGTCAAACCATAACCACAGACATTCTGATTGTTGCTTATCAGTTGTTGGCTATGTGGCAACTTTCAATTCATATCTACATGTTTCTATATATTATGGGATACTGAAATACCTATTCATCAGAATACAAAACACTAATCTGACTACACTAAAAAATAATTACATGCTTTTCTGAAAAGAAAAAATAAAATAAAATAAAATTCTGAAATTTAGGGTTCTCTTACCGTAGATATCGTTCTTGAGCGAGACAAGTCAAAGTACCGCTGAACCAGCTGCTCATACTGTTCCACAAGCGAGCGATAGCATATTGTTATACGTCGTTCCCTATCTGGTGCACTCCCATGATGATGATTCTGACCAGAGGATGACTGTGATGTAGGGGTGTTGTTAGTGCTTGGGTGAGGGCCAGTTGCAGTCACACGATCCCACTGGGTTTGAACCAGGGGAGCATTTGAAATTCCAGTGATCAATTTATGACCAAGCTGATCAAATGCCACATACCTGATAACATAAATAACAAGGCTTAGTTCACTTTTTCTAGAGATAATCATTCAATACATTCAGCAGCCAATTTTCATATGAAAAATAAAGAAACCCTGCTATTTCCTACAAACTCATTAAAAACATTGAGAGTGAGTGTTCTTCTGAAAGTGCTGTAAAGGATAACTGTTAAGCTTGTATCAACAAAACTTTGAGCTAACACTTCTTAAGGATGTCAATACCAGAGTTACAAAATTGGCGTAGAGAAAGTAAAGGATTAAATATGCATGGCAAAATTAAATACTTCGTAAGTATTGCATACCTATACCACGAGGTCACAAAAGAACGGGATTTCCAGCGGTGGTAATTAATTTTAGGAACAAGACAAAACAATTATCAGTCTTTCCTAGAGAGGCTGGATAGGAAAAATGACACGAGTCTGACACAACTAAGATTCTCCAAGAGTTCTGTGATAGACACTTCTCAAAGTGCAATCCCCTGGGGAATTACATACTTCCGAAAATAAAGTTATTTCTCCGGGTGGCATTTTACAAAATCAAGCCTGTTGTGTCAAGTCACTTTTGAGCTATTCCATGCTGCAACTTCTGATGTCATAACTAGGTGATTACAAACATAAAATAAATGCCCTTTTACTCAATGGTCCTGAGGATTCTTATCCATTACATTTTAAAATATAGAACAGTCAACTACGAGGGCAGATCAGAAAATAAGTTGCACTTCCCAGTTATGGCCATTTATTACACCACCTATACAACAGCAACACGACTATAACGACATACACTGTAACGTCACTTTTCCACATAGTTTCCAAGAGACTCCAAACATTTCTGCGAACGCACAATAAACTTGTCGATGCCGGATGCATAGAAATTTCCTCCAGCGTTCTGCAACCGCTCGGAGACAGCGGCCTTCACCTCCTCATCGGTCTGGCAACGTCGACCACCGAGCTCCATTTTGAGCTTACCGAACAGATGAAAATCACATGGCACAAGGTCAGGACTGTAGGGTGGATGTTGCCAGACCTCCCACTTGAAACGCTGCAGCAGTTCTCTCGTTTGGCGGGCCTTGTGAGGTGTTGTGTTATCGTGCAACAAAATCACACCGGCACTCAATTTCCCCCGGCACTTCTCTGTAATTGCTTTACGCAACCGGTGCAACGTTTGACAACACGATGCCGCATTGATCGTCATTCCTTTCGGCCCTCCATGCCAAAGAACACTGTTGCCATAACCTTACCGGCTGAAGGTTGAACCTTGGCCTTCTTTCGTTGTGGTGATCAGTGGTGCACCCATTCCATTAATGTTCGCTTCGTCTGGGGGGTGAAGTGGTGGACCCACGTTTCGTCGCCTGTGACGATTCGCCGCAGAAACCCGTTGCCGTCTGCAGCATAGCGTTGCAAAAATGCCAGGGAGGATTGGAAACGTTGCCCCTTGTGCTCAACGGTGAGAAGACGTAGGACCCATCTTTGACACAGCTTACGATATCCAAGGTCCTCGTGAACAACGGCGAACACACTGCCATACGACATGTTCAGTTGCGTCGCGATTTCTCTCAGTTTAATGCGCCGGTTCTGTCTAATGATCACATTCACACTGTTGACCTTTGCACGGGTCCAGAACGTTGCGGGCCTGCCTTCGTGATGTTTGTCCGTGATATCCATGTGTCTGGCTTCGAATTGCTGATACCACTTTACGATACCTTGCCGGGAAATGGCTCGCTCCCCATACACAGCACTAATTTCACGATGAATGTCTGTGCAATTCTTCCTTTTGGCCCATAGGAATCGGATTGTCGCACGCACCTCATATTTGGAGTGAACGTCCAGTTGACGCGCCATTGCATTTGGCCGCTATTCACACAATACTAGACGAGATACCACAGCGACCTGCCTAAAAGACGTGTGGGCAGTGTCCGTCCCTTTCTTCGCTGTGCCCACATTTGCAACACACAGCGCGCTACTGCGGCGCGTTAGTGTAACTAACCTTTTGATCCACCTACATATACTGTTACGTGCCAGCCTTGTGGTAGCCCCTTTCAGTATTTCCTGGAAGGGACTAGTAAGTCAGCCGACCGAGGAGCACCCAGCTGGCCTGGAGGGCTTGGATGGCCTATCTGTGTATTGTTCTCTTCATCTGGTTTTCCACGTGTTTCTGGAATGTGCAGCGAGAATGTTCTGTCTCTAGCAACATATTTCAGCGAATATTTCAATACACATCATGTGAGCTATAAAAAGGAGGCTACCCGCGAACAGTCAGTCACTGTTGGAGTCGGAATTGGACTTGGTGTGTTGGAGTACGGTGGCCGGGCGGAGGGTGACAGTGGAATTGGCTGTCACTAGAGTCCCACTGGAATCTGAATGAGGGGTTGTTGTTGTTGCTGTTGTTTCAGAGTATCGAGTGAGCAGCTGGACTGGGACGGCTGTTGACTGCTGTCAAGTGTCCCACGAGAGTTAGAATAATGTTTGGTACGGAACGGAATACTGTGGGTACTGCCTTGGAGTGGTGTGTGTACAGACACTTCTGTGAATTGGGGACCATCGTAGAGTAAGCAAATGGAGCAGCAATTGAGAGTGTAATTGGAACACTGTTAATGGTCGTTTTCGGAGTACTATCCTGCTGTTTAGCACTGTTTGAACTGTTGCTGTTTAGTTGTTCATTGTGTTCTACTGTGTGAACTGGACTGTCTCTGGAGTCAAACCAAGGAACAGTCATCGTGTGTTATGTGGTCCGTAGGCTTGTGTTCAAACCTAACGGTCTGCACGCAGCTGCTGTACAGGGTGACTGACCTGTGAACACAAGTGAAAGCCTGTCGATCAGAATTACAGTCTTCCAGGAAAAACTAACAAGTCCACTGTCTAAAAAGAAGAGAGACTTGTAAATGGCCAGCAATTAGTTAGTGAGGTCATTCTTAGTTTAATAGAATTTTGTGTGTGTGTGTGCGTGCGCACACACACACGCACATTTATCGGGTTATCCTGAAATACATTAAAGAGATAAAACAGGCAGTGTTTTATTTGTAACAATATGATAAATATATAAATATCCCACCTGACTTTTTCTTTTTCATTATTTGTGTAACACTTGGCAAAAGGCTCAGGCTGACTCCAGTCCCAGAAGTGCAACTCATTGTATGTAGCTATAACTAGTAAACGATCAGTAGGATGAAATGCAAGTGAGGCAATAACTGTCTGACCATCAGCTGTCCACACCTCGCTTCCTCCCTGAAAGAAAAACATAACATTGCAGACTTCTTCATAAAGGAGAGGCTATATCACTTATTACCACAATAAATTCTTACTTCTCAGCTGTATTATGGTCAATCTTCCATCTGATAGCTGAATGCTCTTTATTATTGCTCTGCTGTAGGACAGAATACATCATGCTCAATCTATCAAAGATCTATATATAAAATCAGCTGTTCAAATTTCTGCAATGCTCTTTGTTCCATACTTGGACAAGAATTTCACCCAGCAGTACCATTTATTTCTATGGACAATCCCCTGCCACTACGAATTCAACCCTTCCAGTTACTCCCACAGAACTATTTATAACTAAATGCTTGGTGACAATTTTAATGCTGAAGCAGAAAGAGCTTTATTTCTAGCATTGTAATAATTTTCCAAAACACCAAAAGAGTGTTATACACAATGAACAAGAGAGTGTGTTTGAACAGAATAATGCACACAGTTTTTTCTCTAAACTTCAAATTATCTGTATAGATGCATCATTGATAATGGGATATGAATCAATTTAAGAATATTTAAAATATCACACTATGGCACAACAGAACACAAATTTCGATATAAAATTAAAGAAATATGTTCAGGAAATGGTTATCTTTACACATATGAGTAACCCTGAAGAGCGTACTTCTAAGTGCAATGTACACAATTTAAATGATGCCAAAATACTGCTACCGAATATTTGGTTTCGCAGGAGACAATCTGATCTAGAATGAGCTTTGGCAATTTATACTTCTGCTGCCACATCACAAAGAACCACGGTATAGCCCCTTGCAACAAAGAAGAGATCAGTGACTTCTATCTGCTTTAGACTGTACGAGGCATAGAAGAAAGGAACAGTCAGTTGATATACTACCTTCTTTTTTATTTTTTAAAATTTATAAACAGGAAAAATATTCCACGTATCCAAGCTTTAGAACATGACTACCCACCGTCCTCTTCAGAAAGTCTGAACTGAAGTTTTGCTCAAAGCACTTGGTTTGCTGAAAAGATTTTAATTTCAAAATTCTTTTTCAGGTAGCAGTGATCTGAACTGATATTTTGTCCTTGTAAATGCGTAAAAAAATAGTTTCAGTCAGCTTTACTATTTGGAATGAAAAAATAAGCACTGCTTTAGAGATGTCATATTTGAGAACCGGAACACCATCAGCTGATGCATGTGCCCTGCCAATACCCACTGAACATTAATTCTTTCCAGGTACTGATAGTGAAGTGCAGATTTGTTAAAAA
This sequence comes from Anabrus simplex, assembly GCF_040414725.1. Taxonomy (NCBI): domain Eukaryota; kingdom Metazoa; phylum Arthropoda; class Insecta; order Orthoptera; family Tettigoniidae; genus Anabrus; species Anabrus simplex. Next base: position 287,180,392 of record NC_090271.1, read on the forward strand.
ATTATATAAGAATACCAAATATGCTCTCAAAAATGGGAAATCAATATCTGCGATCAGGAAGTATGAAAACTTGGGAGTGTCCTGCTTGAACCAGGGAGTGAGTTGGCATGTCTATCTATGATTATTTTGTGCGGCTATTCTTCTTCTTCTTTTGTGTCCCAGGGGTACCTTGATGGTATAGTTGTTCAATACTCTGCATACCTGTCCAGTAATTAATATTGCCAAGGCAAGATGTTTGCCATCTCCCTCTTTCCCTTTGTCCTTTAAAATAAATTGCAGAACCTCATACTTCTCACCTCAAAGTATATGGCCCAAGTAGGGTATCTTTCTGTATTTGATAGCAAACTGTAATTATCTTTTACTGTGTACCTATTGTAACACCTGTTCATTGTTTATATGTTGTAATCAGGAAAATTTTAATATTCTTTTGTAAAGTAACATTTCGAAGGCTTCTAATTTCTTAATTGCCTGCTGTTTCAGGGTCCATATCTTGACACCACATGGCATTTGATCATATGCTGCCAGAGTTTAAAATTGAGAGCATCATCAAATAACAAAGAATTCATTCTGTTAAATGTAGTTCAAGCTATTTCTATACAGGCCTTGATTTCCAAATCGGGATCTACGGCATCAGTAATCTGGCAACCAAGGTATTTAAACTTGCTTACTTGTTGGACTGAATGCTAATGCCCCTAATGGTACGAAATGAGACAAAATGTTGTGACAATTTAAAAATCCAGAATCCTCCACTGACCAGATTCTAAAACATGAGGACGAAGAATGAATGGATGGATATGAATATCTTGCTGAAAGCACATTTCTTCACCGGTGTCATGCAGCTTGTCTAGAAATAGCTGTAAGCCTTTATTACACTCACTAAGGATTACTGTTTCATCCACTGACACATACTCCCACTGCTCCATCTACTAGTGTTTTCCTGAAAATAGCATTGGAGTATAGGTTGAACGGTAAATTGGACAACACGCATCATTGCATGACGAATATACAGGTGATTTGTCACTCCGTCTATCTTAATCAAACCTTTCTGCATTCAGCAAAGACTCTTGATAACTCTGATGCTAAATTACTCTGACTACAGTATTGCCACTTACATTAAAGACTTTAACAATCATTAACAGTTGAACAAATGTCTTCTACAGAGCCATACAGATACAAAATATGACCAACCTAAATACCTACAACTCCAGTAATAAGCTGGCCTGACCCTATCCCGCTAGTACCCTGCAATCCTTGGATACTTCAACAGCCACCACACTGCATGGGGATACAACCACAACTCTGATAATGGTGACAAGCTATAAGAATGAATGGAATTGGTATACAATCCTAAAGACAAAGCTATATTTCATTCTACTACGTGGAAACAGGACTACTTACCTGAACTCTGCATCACATCTTCGAGTCTGATGGTACAAACTTTCGAAATACAGAGATGAGTTAAACTATTTCCCTCACAGTCAATGCAAGCCTATAATTTACAGAATTTGAGTTCAGATTCCTGTGTTCCAGTGCACACCTAAACATTGCTGGAACTTTCAGAAAGCTAATTGGTCTGCATACACTAAGCACACTAATATCAGATGGATTGAAGCCACTCCTACGAATGGTTTGTTTGCTAAATTAAACAGGCTATCAAAAAAAGTGTTCTCTGTGAGGCTGTTGGAAGGAGTATGTACCAGGCGAATTCAGGGCGATGGAAATTCCGATAAAATCACAGAACTGTTACAATCACTAGATACTGCTCAAAGAGACCTAAATTTGATGATGATGATGATGATGACTGTTGTTTAAAGGGGCCAAACATCTAGGTCATGGTACAAAATGAGACGAAATGTTATGACAATTTAAAAATCCAGAATCCTCCACCGACTAGATTCTAAAACATGAGGGCAAAGAATGAATGGATGGAACAATCTGTGGATCCGACCCACAATGCCCCACAATCCCAGAAACTAGGGTTAAATAATAGTATTACTGACCAAGGGACTGCTTCTAAAGCACAATACTGAATCGATGATGCTTGTAGTCGAAACAGGTCCAAAATCCAGCTCATCGGGCGCTCATAATGATTCTTATTGCTAGGAAAATAGAACTGTGCTATTTGTCATGTTGCGGTACTAATCAAAAGTAGCATAGACTCGCAGTATTCCACACATTATGGTACTACTCACAGGTAATGAAATTCGCACATGTAACACAGACCTATGGTGTTTTGCACACTGCGGCGCTATTTACAGACAACGCAAACCTATACGGGCAACGCGAACCTATGGCGTTCCTCACATAACTGGACTAACCACAGAGACCCGCACTATCCCGTAGTGTTCCTCACATAGTGGGTACTAGGCATAGGCAAGGCAGAACCATGGTGTTTCTCATATAGGGGTACGAATCACAGGTACTGTAGAAGCCAGCAACACACTCTATTGCTACTAATCACAAACCTATTTGGTACCTAACATAGTGGTACTACACGCAAGTAAAAGTGACCCATGGTGTTCCCCGCATGGTGGGTACTAATCACAACAAGTAGTCTCGTGGTTCTAATTTGATCATCCCTTGGTCGCTCCTTTTAGTCGCCTCTTACTACAAGCAGGGGATACCGTGGGTGTATTCTTTGTCTGCGTCGCCCACCCACAATGGGAAAGGGGGGGTGTTTGGTCCGCGAGAGGTATTTTATTTCCCTCAAGTCCGCCGGCAAGAAGGTTAGGACCCCCCACAATCCGCCACTTGGGAGTATCACCTCTCCCCCTGCCACGCCAGCGTAGTAGGTTCGTGGAGACTTAAATTTCACACATTCCATCCAGACCCTGTTTCCTCATCGGTAAGTTGAACTTCACATCAATACCAATGAAAAAGCACTCCTGTATCAATGTGTAAGCTATCGCTAACAACTTAGTTTCCATCTCCAGAATGGCTAGGGAGAAGAAATTATTAAAAAAAAGGTTGGAGCTGAATTCAAACGGAAACCCAATCCCATGCTTCTTAACCTAAACCTACACAACTGTGGTCCCAGTGTCTTCCTTCTTCATCTCTCTTACATCTCGGAGGACTGCCTCTTGTTTAAAAAGATCAAAATCATTGTAATTTTAAAACCACAGAAAGATCCAAATCAATCACACAGCTGCCGACTGATAGCAATACTCTGCACCACCTATAAAATCCTAGAAAAACTAATACTCAACAGAACACTCCAGCATTAAACTGTCATCCCTGTTGAAGAGGCTAGATTCAATCACTAATGAGACTGCAGCGACCAATTCCTTGCACTTACGTCTTATCTCAAAAAATGGATTTCAATCCAAAAAGAACAATATCTCTGTCTTCCTTGACTTCTATGTAGCCTATGATACAGTATGGAGGGAAGGACTTCATCTGAAATGAATTGAAGCTACATCCTACCCCACCTTAAGATCAGAAACCTAAATGATAACTAGAGCCCTGCACGGATGTGGATGTCTTGGCGGATGCATACTGTATGGCACTGCGGATAATCTATATATATAAAGTAACTTGTCCTGACTGATTCATCATTGCCGAGCCAAAACTACTGGACATACAGAAATGAAATTTTGGGGATACATTCATATTAACATGTAGGTGCTCGCTAAGAGAGGATTTCTGGATAATCCGTCGCTAAGGGGGTGAAAAGGGGGGCGTGAAATTTTAAAATGAGTGTATCTATATCTCAAAATTTTGAAAGTTTACAGATGTAAAAATTGGCATTTAGAATCTTCTTTAAAAATAAGGAAATACTAATTTTTTTTGTTTTCAGAAAATCCCAATAGGAGGGGTGAAAAAGGGGTTGAATGCCTTTAATCAGGATACCGGTACTCATATCTCAGAAACTGAACATATTACAGACCTGAAAATTTGTACTTTTGATCTCTTTTAAAAATAAAGAAACACGAATTTTTTGTTTTCGGAAAATCCAATTAATGGGAGGGTGAAAAGGGGGGTGAAGTTTTAAAATGAGTGTACCTATATCTCAAAATTTTGAAAGTTTACAGATGTAAAAATTGGTATTTAGTATCTTCATTAAAAATAAAGAAACACGTATTTTTTTGTTTTCGGAAAATCCCAATAGGAGGGATCAAAAGGGGTGAAAAACGGGTTGAATGCCTTTAATGAGGATACATATATCTCAGAAACTGAAGATATTACAGACCTGAAAACTGATGTTTGGGATCTCCTTTAAAAATAAAGAAATACGTATTTTTGTTTTGTTTTTGGAAAATCCAATTAATGGGGGTGAAAAGGGGGTGAATTTTTAAAATGTCTGTATCTATATCTCAAAACTTTAAAAGTCTGCACATGTAAAAACTGACATTTAGAATCTCCTTTAAAAATAAAGGAACACGTATTTTTTTTGTGTTCTGTAAATCCCAATAGGAGGGGTGTAAAAGGGTGAATAATGGGTTGAATGCCTTTAATGAGGATACATACATCTCAGAAACTGAAGATATTACACAACTGAAAATTTGTATATGGGATCATCTTTAAAAATAAAGAAACACGTGTTTTTTTGTTTTTGGAAAATCCAATTAATGGCGGTTAAACAGGAGTGACAAATTGGGGTGAATTTTTTGAAAGATTATATCTACAGAATACCTGAGAAACGTAAAATATTACAGACATAAAAAGTGGTATTTGGAATCTCCTGTAAATGTAAAGAAACACTGGTGATTTGTTTTTGGAAACTCCACTTAAGGGGAACAAAAAAGGGGGTGAAATTTTAAAATGAGAATTTGTACAGTATATCTCAAAAAACTTAACATGTTACAGAAGTGAAAAATGGTATTTTTTATCTCTATTAAAAATCAAGAAACGTGTATTTTTAGTTTTCCGAAATACCACTTGTGTGGAAGGGGAAGGGGTTAAAAGTGTCTGAAAATGGTGTTGAATTATTTTAATTAGGCTACTGATATCTCAAGAATGAAGATGTTACAGATGTGAAATTTAGTATTTGGAATCTGCTTTAAAAGTAAAGAAACACGTATTCTCGGAAAATCCAATGAAGTGGGGGGGGGGGGGGGGGAGGTGAAAGAATTGAAAAATTAATTGACTTAATTGTATGAGAATACTTTCATCTAATAAAAACTAAAGTTGTTACAGACGTGAAAATTGGTATTTGTATCTCCTTTAAAAACAAAGAAAAACACGTTTTTGGGGGGGGGGAACTCATCTTGGAGGGCGGGAGTAAAATGGAGTTGAATTCCTTTCATGAGGACACAGAAATCAAAAACTGAAGAAGTTAGAGTCGTGATAATTGGTATTTAGAAGATCCTTTACTACTAAAGAAACGAGTTTTTTGCCGGAAAATTCACTTGGCGGGGGGGGGGGGGGGAGAGGAGTGTGAAAAGGAGTGAAATAAAGTGAATTATTTTTATGGGGATACTTATATCCCAAAGCTGAAGGTAATAGACATGAACATTGGTGTTTGGAATCTCCTTTAAACATAAAGAAACATGCCTTCTTTTAATTTTTTGTGGGGGGGGGGGGGGGGTAAATAAACTTGACGGCAGTGGGGTGTAAAAGGAGGCGAGTCCAGTTGATTTTACTGTTCATAATGTACTTATAAGGAGCCTCCGTTGCTCAGGTGGCAGCGCACCGGCCTCTCACAGCTTGGTTCCGTGGTTCAAATCCTGGTCACTCCACGTGACATTCGTGCTGGACAAAACAGAGGCGAGACAGATTTTCTCCGGATACTCCGGTTTTTCCTGTCATCATTCTTTCCAGTACACTGTCCAATATCATTTCATTTCATTTGTCATGCATTATCCATTGCCCCAGAGAAGTGCGACAGGCTTCGGCAGCCGGCACAATTCCAACTGTCGCCGCTAGATGGGGGCTTTATTCATTCCATTCCTGACCCTGTCGAATGACTGGAAACAGGCTGTAGATTTTCGATGTACTTATTCTGATCATAAACCGATCATTTTTAATCTTTCCTGGGTTCGTTTTCAAGAGCCATCTATTTCTTCGGAGAATGTTCTTAGATTACAGTAGATTCTCCTGGCATATAAATAAAAATTTAAACACCTTTGAAATAAACGATAGGAATGAGATTGACCGTCCAATTGTTCACCTCTGTAATAAGTAGTGTTGGCTACTGAATGTATGATTCGAAGCAGTGTATCGATTCATTCAAGTGTCCGAGTGAATCGATTCACAGGAACGGCGAGCTCACGGCACATGATTCAGCTTACTCCCAGAGACAGTGCTGAGTGGCGCGCTAACTGGACGTTGACGGGGAGCCGAGCTTCCGCTGCAGCGGGACATGAATCATGGCACATCGATAGAATCGTGAACGAGCGCGGCTCAGTGAGACACATGATACACACGGCTCCTTATCGGCTCACTGGACACGCGGAGAGCCGAGCTTCCGCTGCAGCGAGACATACAGTGAGCCGTGGCACATCGAAAGAATCGTGAACGAGCGCGGCTCAGTAAGACACAAGATACACACGGCTCCTTATCGGCTCACTGCAGCGAGACATACAGTGAGCCATGCTACACTGAAAGAATCGTATGCTATAATGGACTCTCGAGCTCAGCTCATTTGAAAATAATACCCATTTGCATTCACTGTCCTCTTCTTACAGGGAGGTTTAAATAATAGATGGATTTATTTGCAGTGTTAAAAAGGTAGTCACAACATAATTCTGAAGTAGCTAGTAAGTAGGTAGGCTATTAGGTTATACTATTTATTAGTTTAATGAATCTTAGTATTATAACTTAGTTGACATTTGACAATTAAACTCGACTCTAGCCTGCCCTATGACTATGAGTCATGCTCATGACCACTCAAAAGTACCTGTTTTATATTGGGAAGAACGGCTCAGTATTCTCTCAGTTCATATGTCACATCGTTGCACAAGACTTCAATCATATGTGGACAGACGCAATAACAGTATGTTGAATCAGAAAACTAGCGGGCTACTGTACATCTCGGGTAGCCTATACAAAATATGACTATTAAAAAAAATCCTCAGCTGATAGAAAAATACTTTTAAAAAATGACTGAGCGAGTTCTCGTGTGGTTAATATCGCGTGGCTATGCGCTTGCATTCTGGGGAAGGTGGGTTCGAATCCCACCGTCGGCAGCAGTTAAGATGGTTTTTCCGTAGTTCCCCCATTTTCACACCAGGAAATGCTGGGACTGTACCTTAATTCAGGTCATGGCTGCTACCTTCCTAATCCTAACCTTTCCCACCCTGCGTCACCGGAAACCTTCGATATATTAGAGTAACTAGCATTTTTTCTAAGAAAGGAGTTCATAGTATGAAGACCAGATGGCAGCTGCGAGCACTGAATGCTGTTCCTGCTGTCTTACCAGCACATACTACACAGATGCAGTAGGAGCGGTGACCAATGAGCCGTGAATCGGATCACTGTATCGATTCAGTAAGGTGAACGGTATCAAATGAATCGATTCAGTAAAATGAATCGAATGTCCCATCACTAGTAATAAGGTCAATAATACACGGAAGTATGTCATTCGTATCGCCAGAAATCCTGCACACTTGCCTACGCACGACAATGGTGCTGGTCACAATGTCAACAATGACAATGGCAGCAGATGTAATTTACCGCCAAGTAGCGGTCTTGCATCTTGCTATGGGGTCCAGAACAGGTATAATAATAATAATAATAATAATAATAATAATAATAATAATAATAATAATAATAATAATAATAATACCGCCAAGGCACCCAAGACGAAACCACGCCGCATCTCCTCAAGGATTTGATCCATATTAAAAATGCTTATAGGAAAAGATGGCAAAGATTTAGGGACCCAACTGACCGGGTGGAATACCTGGACCTAGCCCGGGAAGTACGAAATCGATTCCTGGAAAGAAAGATTGAAAAATGGGAGGAAACTTGCCGTAATCTATTAGAAAACGAGTCAGATCGCGAAATTTGGCGGATTCTCTCAGAAAACCAGTCAGATCGCGAATTTCGGCTGATTATATATAAAACAATAAGCATTCAATTATAAATTTCAGTATAATACCGTAGCGAAGCACGGGTATCTTGCTAGTTTCTAAATAATGTAGTTTATTGAATTTCACTCAGATATATTCTTATTTTTGCTTATGGTTAGGTGATCCTCGACAGTGGTATGGAAAAATGAAGATAGATAAAGAGCATTGAGACCATAAATTCCATAAATCTGACCCAAAACTAACTGGCTTCTACTCACAATTAATGGAAGGAAGGCAAATACGTCGGTAGTTGTCACAAGAAAAAAAAACCCTCATAAACCTGTGACTGTAGGGGTTCTGGTACCAGGTGTGAGGTCTGTTGTATTATATTAACAGATCTATCTGTTTCAATACCTTAGGTGCAATAATAATACTGTAATATTTAATGCAGCCAATGGCCATACAATAATACACTTACAGTCATAATTGTCAATGTATAGTTCTATAGTTTATATAGCACTTAACTATCACAGAATTTTGTCAGCGAGATTTGTCTGTGTTTGCTTTTTATCACGTGGTATCTATCACATTGGTCGCCACAAAGTTTACACTGACACAGTTCATTTGGATCATGGTAGGTATCTCTCTTGCAGATTTTATAGTGGAAACCATGGACTGCAAAATGAGTCATGGTGTGCCTCAGTTCATAGTTAGCCATTATCCATTCCCTGTTGATCATCGCGTCTGAGAAGAAGAAATTTAGCCATATATCTTCCCTTTTGTCCTGAAGTTCCTGTAATAGGCCCTGGTATGCTCCTGACGCGGGTAATGATAATTTAAGCCTTAGATCTTCAATATAGGCCGGGTTCTACCATCTACTGGTAAGGTAGCGCGTAACTTACCCTCCGCGTAAAAGGATGTTTCCATTCGACCACTCCCAAGTAGTGCCATCGGCAGCATAAATCATAGTTATCCGGCGTGTAATTTATCAGCCACTTCGAGGGCCCAATAAGACTTATTTTTTTGCTATCCGCTTTACGTCGCACCGACACAGATATGTCATACGGCGACGATGGGATAGGAAAGGCCTAGGAAATGGAAGGAAGCGGCCGTGGCCTTAATTAATGTACAGCCCCGGCTTTTGCCTGGTGTGAAAATGGGAAACCACGGAAAACCATCTTCAGGGCTGCCGACAGTGGGGCTCGAACCCACTATCTCCCGATAAGACTTTACCTGCCAGGCAAATTTTGAGAGCTGAACATTATTAGCTGTATTTCTGATGACATACAACTTAAATTAGCTTAGTATACTGAAAAAAGCATGATACTGTAACAGTGATCAATATTGTATTGCAGGATTTTGAACATTAATGCTTCCCTTGAATTGAAACTGTCACACCAGCCTCTCGCATCGGTAGCGTAGGGAACACATTTTATACGTCAAGCATTCGCAAAGAAACTCTAAAAGGATATAATATCAAAATCTATTTGGAAATCATTTCAAATGGGCTTTAAATTTCTACTTTTTCAGTTTTCAGACGCTACGTAGAAGTTAGAGTGTGTATCCTACTTATTCGAAGTGTTCTCGTAGCGCAATGGCTAACACGCTCGCTTCATAATATGAGGCATGCAGGTTCGAATCTTCATTATGACTAATCTTTTTTTATTTTCATTATTAGTGTTGTATTAATCTGTATGCCTCTTTCCATACGTTCTTTTGTTAATATATCTCATTGAAATGTTTAATCACAATATTATGTCTACTAGGAAAATGCTTTATATGAGTGCTAATTATAGAAAGTGATGTTATGATTAATATAGCCTATATGACTGTGGCCCAGGTAGCAGATTCCCTATCAGTTGTTTACATAGTCTTCTTGTAAATGATTTTGAAGAAATTGGAAACTATTCCATTCCCGAATTCTTCTTCCTATGAATGGATATTTACCTCGATTAGTTATTTACATTTATGGCAGGCCTACCTTCCAACTTATCTTCATAAAGTTAAACATTAGAATGAAATGCATTATCAATAAATGGAAGCATGTGGAACTAAACGAGGACACAGAGCTAGTTGCAAATAGAGCATCGTGGGGATACTTAATCAATTCACAGAAGCCTGCAGATAGAATGCTCAAAGGCAATAAGTCCGTAATGAAGATGTGTGTGTATATACGTACATGGAAGCGCGTAAAAGAGAGTTAAGAACAACGGCAGGGAATAAAATAAATTTTTTAATGTAAATTAGAAAGACGATGAAAACCTGCATACCTTCTATTAGGCCTACGGAGTGAGCGACTTGACCAATCTACTACGAGAATACTTTCCGAAAATGCTGCCTTACATGACAGGTTATAACTGGTATAAGAAAATGTAATTTCGAGATTTTAATCCCAATTAGGCATTGATTTTGAAGCTCATAGATTAAAGCTTGACATAAATCGGTGTCCATAACACTTAAGACTCCCCTTATTAGGCTTTTTGGTGATAATCAGCAGATGCAAGCACTGGAAAATAAGACAATCGAAATGAGCTTCATACATCTGACAATACATAGCACCACACTCGAAAGCGAGACGTCGCTGAAAATCAGTCTAGCCAACTCCGTATATCGCTGTCTAGCTCTGGGTAGCTACCTAGCGCTTGCACGGAGATGGTTGCACGCAAGCCACAGTACCAGTTCATTTACACCCCCAGGTAGTTTACCTCCAGGGCAGCTGGCAGCCACTTTACCAGCAGATGGTCAAACCAGCCCTTATCAGAAGGATTCTCTAGCGAGCAGGTAAACCAAGCGTGATGGGGTAAACTTAGATACTCCCAATGCCTTTTTCAGGAATCTAGCTTTTACCTTTTCAATTTCTTTGATGTCTTTCTTTTGCAGTTGGTCCCAGATTAGTGTCAGGCCATAGGTTAATATCAGTGAGATCTTTCTGTATATTCTGGATGCTGTTCAAGGCAGATATGGCAACTGCCACTTTTTCCTTGATGTGGTAGCTGAACGTGTTTACGTTTGTCTGTACTGTTAATCCAAGATACTTAAACTGTGAGACAACTGTTAGTGATTCTCGTCTGTAGTACATTATATCACTGGCTGCTGGCTTGCCACCTTTTCTGAAAGTCACTGTCACCGTTTTCTTCTCATTTAGTTGTAATCCACTGCATGTAGCCCATGATGTCATTTTACTGAACGCTTCGTGAAGTTTTTTAATTTCACGAGACACCAGTAACATGTCATCTGCGTATGCATATATTTTCACATTTCCTGAAACAACGATCCTGAGAATGTCCGCAGTTGCAATACTGATGAGCAACGGGCTGATTGAATCTCCTTGTATACTCCAATCTTCTGCTCTAGTGAGTCTGACATGTCCACATTGTCATCTATCTGTATCATGTTGTTATTCAGTATACTGCTCAAAATTTTTGTGATGTTTTTATCAGTAATTGCTTCTAGTTTCTCATTGATCATAACCCTGTTTAATAAATCAAAAGCTTTCTTGTAATCTAAAACGACTGCATGTAGCTTTCCTTTAGGGATTCTTAATGCATCTTTTATCTCTTCTAATAGACATTTTACTGCCCGTAAGGATGACTTTCCCTTTGTGAATCCAAACTGTTCTTCTGGTATTGCTCCCTCTACTAGGGTGTATAAACGGTCTGTTAGTAGGCTAGTTAGTATTTTGAAAGGTGTATATTCTAGGGCTATGCCACGATATGAATTTGGATCTTCCGTGTCTCGCTTTCCACTGCATAGTACTTTAAGTGTGGTGGTTCTCCAATTTTGAGGAAAATTTCCTTGTTTCAAGCATTCATTAAACAGTTTTGTCCATACTTCCTTGAGGTTAGTTGCAGTACTTTTGAGATTTTCATAATATATTCAGTCCAGTCCACATGCTTTTTTTGTTTTTTGCTGCATTTAACGCTTGTTCTACATCTTCCACCATGAAAGGTTCATAGCTAATTGTCAACAAGTAATCTTCCTCCCTAAGATAGGGTCGCATTTCGTATGCTTGTAGAACGCTTTCAAAATGCCGCTCCCACGTTTCCAGCGGAATGTCTCTTGAAAAATTTAGTTGTTTTGGTGATCCTATCTTGTACCACTGCTATTCTGCCTCTTCTATCATTTTTCCCCTCTTCTTTTGCCTGGAAGATTTCTTTTTTCTTGGGTGTAATATACTGTAGTTAAATATTTACAATATCCGCAGATAACCATTCCGGATGTGGGTAACCATTCGCGGATTCGGGCGTGATGAAGGAAGTGTGGATGTGGATGCTATTTTGTATATCCGCGCAGGGCTCTAGTGACAACATCCTTAACCCTCAAGGGGCCGATGACCTTCGATGTTAGGCCCCTTAAAACAACAAGCATCATCATCATCATCATCATCTTAACCCTCAAGCACACGCGCCAGATTTTAGGACACAGACACATGCTTGGGGTGCTTTCCACCCCACATATCATTGTAATGTAAGATATGAATTACTGTATAAATTTGATATTTTAAGATAGATTATGCGAGAATGACTCTTTCTGCGACATGTAGGAGCATACTTCCTTTGAAAACTCCTCTCCGCTGTATTTACAAAATGAATCATGCACACCTCGTTTTTTGATTTATAGATTTGCATGTTTCTAGTAAATGCATTTTAGATCCTAGTAAAATTTTTAGAAACCCACTTTTTGTCTCAAATACAGTGAACGGAATAATAAGTTAAACAAAATAATGCACTTTAGATATATGTTTATTTGAAAAAATTCTGAAATCATGGAGGCTGAACTTCGCAAAGGCAATAAGTTAACTCAAAATAAGAAAGAATGTTTCTCATGAAATAAATGTACCAAAAACACATATTAGTTAACTATTGAATTTTGAATGACAATTCATATATCTTAACAATCAATAGTATAGTTCTTAAATGTCTTGTGCTTTAAATATATGGTAGGGGGTTTGGGGGGGGGGGGGGAGGAGGTGGTGGTGTTGTGTCTATCACTCAGAAGCGCACACTTCACAGTACACGAATCTGTGTTCCATGCAGAAAAGCTTGTTGCAACTGCAGCATGATGTTCGAGTTTTCCTGTCCCTTTTCCTAGGGCAAACTTCAAAGTGACCGGAAGTTCTCAGTTGTTTCTTGCGGGAGAGTTCAACACTACGACTGATGCACTTCACCGCTGCCTTTAGATGGACAGGTAGGGTCGGTATAGTAGCCCGAGATGCTATATGCGCTTTCGTGAGCTGCATACCTAACTTTTTGAGAAGCAATCTTCTGACTACAGTATTCCCTAGTCCAGTATTGTTCCTGTAAACAATAAAAGCATTTATGGCTGCAAAATTTAGCATTCCAAAAAATACTGTAAGTGGGCTATGTTTACACTTTCTAGATACAGTATATGTCCCACTGAGCTTGTCAGCGACATCACTACCACCGTTATTTAAATTGTAATCGGTGATCACGACAGGTTTCTGTTGAACACCAGTTTCAGGATCGATTTTGTCGTCATGATGCATTGTCGAGGCGACCACAACTACTTTTCCCGGCTTTGAAACATAAGAAGTTGTGGACATGTCCTTAGAAAAAGCAAAGAGGCTTGAATATTTCTCCTTGTGCTTTTTCTCTGTTAGTTCCTTGGCAGTTCCTGCTTATTGAGGCACATAGTTCCAGTGCAAGAGAGATTGTGTTCCTTCAGCAAGTCCTTAGCGAGAGGAATACTCGCAAACCAGTTATCTAAAAATACGTTACATCCACTGCCATTGATGGGGGCAATTAACCGTTTCACTACATCAGTTGCAAATTTGATACATGATATGGTCCTTCTGGCTGTACGCCAATATGCACTTCTATATTACAAGTGTTGAACCACCAAGAGTCTGCAAGTCCAAAAATCTTGATACCATATCTTGCAGGCGGGAGTAGCCTGGACTCTCTTAAGGTACCCGATGGCGTGTAATCGTGTAATGGAAATTTCTAACTTTTCAATACACGTTACATATTCTGAAGGAGAGATTCCTATTCTGAAAATTCTTGACGATCATTTCATAAACATCTCTTATAGGAGATAGTTTATCCACATTTCTTCACTCTTCACGAGTGTTGACATTGTGAAAAGACTGCTACTTTTACGAACACAAACACGCATGGGGTGGAATCTACCCCAGTCAGTGATTTACGATGTGCACTGTTCGACTGTTTCACAGGAACTGGTTGATATTGAGTGAAAACATGGTGGGGAACCACTTGAAGAGGTACAAGGGCGGAGAGAGCGCAGAAAAATTTGTATATTTCACAAGGAAAAAAAAATGGCCCAGGGCGGATTCCACCCCATACGCGTGTGTTTGAGGGTTAACAACTGGCTGTTCCAGGTTTACAACAAAAAACACCAGGAGTAGATTTCATCAAGTGAATAACATGCTGCCACAAGGGTCAGTTTGATCACCTACATTGTTCAACCTGTACATTTATGACATACCAGAAACTGTGCCCTGAAAACTCATTTATGCAAATGATATCAATTTAATAATCCAAAGAACAGACTTCAGTGAAGCAGCAGTAATTTTCTCACAGGATCTCAAGAAGCTAGATGATAACTACAGAAGATGCTGTCTCCATCTAAACCCACTGTAAACAGAAATATCAGCATTTTGTAATAAACAGTCCAATTACCAGCTGAAAGTTCTGTTCAGGAATCAAATACTTTGGTACAACAGCACTCCAAAATATCTAGGTGTGACACTAGACATGCCACTGAACTACTGCTACCACCTTGAGCAAACATCTGTCAAATTAAGAAGTCCAATAACTTACTGAGAAGGCTAACTGGAGTTGCATGGGGAGCTGATGCTTATACATTATAAACAACAGCTTTAGCTTTGGGGTACTCTCGAGCTGAACAACGCAAACTTAGGTTGGAATTGAAATATTGATCCAGATGTATGTGGCAATTTTCAGTGGTGTCAAGTAAAGGGCCTTTACTTAAAGTTTCCAATATCTCTGTCTTGATCTATACTAATATATTTGTTTTGAATCATGTACATGTTTGGCCACTGCGGAAAACCTGTTGCACTTAATTGCGTTAACATGCTTCACATATCTTATTTTGATGCTCCGTCCAGTTTGACCGATATATGAACAATTAGTCATTACAACCAACCTGTACTCTCCTGATTTTATAAAAAGGGTTAGTTTTGTTTACTGAAATGGAATTATGCAAGACCTCCATATTTCTGATGTTGGTGCGGAAGGAGATGTTGTTGTTATGTTTGTTAAATGTGTTAGTGATCCTGTATATGTCTTTATTCAGAAATGGTCCTAAATCAACAATACAAAAAGACAAACCTGATCCTAGTATGTTTTCAACTTTTACTTTGAATGACATTTCTGAAAAACCTAAAGGTCTTTTTGATGCTCGCATTACAGTTTTTACAAAGATCAAACTTCCAAATAATAGCTCGGTCTTTCGTGTCGCACGCAACACCTTTTCACAGTATGCTCCCCTACCGCAACACCCTCCCAACTCCACTCACACCTTCGCTCCTCATTCCCCTCCCTCAGGCCCATCTCCCCTCCCCCCTCCTACATAAGCTTACACCTTGCCCTTGACCCATGTCCCGGCCCTCAGTTCCTCTTCATACTCCATACCTTATAGCAAGCCGAATGAGTTGAGTCTCTTACTAAATGACAACTTTCTTCTTCTTATTTTCCTCCTTTAATTTTCTCATTTCGTAATGGGTTCCTTATCTCTTTTCATGCTTCAGGTCCCGCATTGGACTGGGAAACTCAGGTCATACAATATCTTTAACGACCTTGCTTGTAACATGCTCTACCTGATCAATTACGATACACTATAGATCTAGAAGATACGATTCAACATGTTGCTACTCACGGATATGTTTTTCCACAATTAACTCATCTTTTCACAGAGGAATTTATAAAAACGTGTATTCAAGCTTTAAACTAAAACCTTCATACAAAGGTCAATTGACATTGTAACTAGTAACGTCACACATGACCTCAAGTTTTAAAACATGGCGGAGACTTAATTAAAAAATCAACATTTAAGTGTTTTCATTTTCATTGTTTTACAAAGACTATCAAGATCTCATCTTGTTATAAATAGAGGGCCTTTGCCTTCAAGCACAATCATTTCTTGTATTTTATCTAATTACTGATCTTTTAAATGTAAAGGGTTATGTATTGTATTTTATATTGTGAATATGTCTTGTGCTGTATATTTGCCCTTATTCTAAGATCGGCTGATGATGACATCTAACAACATCGAAACCAGTATTGAGTAACCGAATTAAAATGTTGTAATTCAAACTGAACAATATAATTATTTTGTATTGAAAAAGTGGACCTTTTGCAATTTATATTACTTTTTGTATCGCTCCACCTCACATTAGAAGGTAACAAGCCCTTGTCCATTTATTATCCAGGGTATGTAGCAGTACGGCTCTCCCCATTCACCAGGACACTGAACAGCGTCTCTCAAGACTGAAATCTTGCAGACCTGTGCGGGAAAAAAGCCAGGGAGCGATAGTTTCTATAATTATCTGTAATTACAAATGTATGCTTCACACGTTAATGTGTTGGTATATAAATTGCTATACATAACGGTTCACTATTATTATATTCAAAAACAAAATATTTCTACAAAAACCGCAAAAACAAAATAATAATTCTCACGCACACAAGTCGCTTACACACACACACGTGCATCTAAACATTCCAGAGCAGTCGATAGCTATGCGAGAGTATCTAATAAACACAAAACGGAAGAAAACCTACATACGCCCCCACAACATGGTGGGGTCCACTAGAGGTGAAGTACAAGGGTTGCACGCAGGAATGTACCTACTCGTAAATTTTCCAGTTCAGGAACGTTTGATTATCTATTATAGCAGACCGCAAGAACATGATGCTGTTTGAGTCATCAGTCCATAGACTGATTGATGCAGCTCTTCATGCAAGCCTATCCTGTGCTATTCTGTTCATTTCTAAGTAACTGCTGCACATTACATCTGCTGTAATCTGCTTATCATATTCATACCTTGGTCTACCCCTACCGTACTTACCACCTACACTTACCTCAAAAACCAACTGCACAAGTCCTGGGTGTCTTAGGATGTGTCCTATCATTCTATTTCTTTTTCTGCTCACAGTTAGCCTAATCAATCTCCTCTCACCAATTCGATTCAGTACTCTTCATTCACGATTCGATCTATTCATCTCACCTTCAGCATTCTTCTGTAACACTACATTTCAAAAGCTTCTATTCTCTTTCTTTCTCAGCTAGTTATCATCCTTTCACTTCCATACAATGCCAAACTCCAGACAAAATTCTTCAAAGACATTTTTCTAATCCCTATATCAATGTTCGAAGTGAGCAAATTTCTTTTCTTAATAAAGGCCTTCCTTGCTTGTGCTAGTTCGTCCATTATTGGAATATGCAAACAGTGTTTGGGATCCTCACCAAGAATACCTAATAAAAGAACTAGATGGTGTGCAGAGGAAAGCAGCAAGGTTTGTAACAGGGAATTTCAGGAGAAAGAGTAGTGTATCAGAAATGTTAAAGGAACTTGGTTGGGAACCTTTAAGTAAGAGAAGGGAGAAAACTAGACTTATAGGATTATATAGAGCCTATACAGGAGAAGAAGCATGGAGAGATATCCGTGAGAGGCTTCAGTTGGAAAATAATTATATTGGTAGAACTGACCACAAGTACAAAATTAGAAGGAATTTTAGCAGAAGCGATTGGGGTAAATTTTCATTCATTGGGAAGGGCGTGAAGGAGTGGAACAGTTTACCAGGGGTAGTGTTTGATCCTTTTCCAAAATCTGTACAGATATTCGAGAAGAGAATAAACAACAACAGAGAAAATAAATGAAATGTTAGAGGGCATTCGACCAGTGCAGGATATTGTAAATAAAAAATGTGTGTGATTAAATTAATTCCATCCACTGGTCTATGGAGTTTGGACAGCCCAAGTAGGGGACTGCCTGTAGGGGTGAAGTACAGTGGGGACTTTGAGGGCCCTGGGACCGCTACGGTAGGTGTGAAGGCCCTTCAGGAACTCTGAAAAGTGGTAACAAAAGGGGCTCTGGTTAAGACGCAGCAGGTCGTTATGCTACTTATGTTCCAAAATGGGTAAAATATAAATATGTAAATAAATTCAATGTTAATTTTAATCTTATACCAGTTGTATATTATTATAAGAAGTAATTTCACATACTGTATATGAGTTGACTATGTTTGTCAGATATTATAAGTAGAATTTTGTAAACAATATAAATGTATTAAGGATGATGTATGTGTTTAATAGAACAAATTATTAGCGTAAATTACATAATATTGTATTCTAGGAAAATTTTCTTTGTCTCTTGTTAATTTAAAATTTAGTGCTTGACAATAATGTATTTTATTGTACCATTTGCCACCGAGGTAGACACCTCATTTGCAAATAAAGAGATTTTGATTTGATTTGATTTAGTCTACATTTTATGACCACCTTACTTCTACCATTGCTAGTTATTTTACTACCCAGGTAACAATATTCATTTACTTCCTTTAAAACTTCATTTCCTAATCTAATATTTCCTGCATCACCTGACTTCGTTCGACTGCAGTCCATTACTTTTGTTTTGGACTTACTTATTTTCATCTTGTACTCTTTACACAAGACTTTGCCCATACCATTCAGCATTTTCTCCAGATATTCTGCAGTCTCAGATAAAACAACAGTATCATCAGCAAATCTCAGGGACTTGATTTCCTCTCCTTGGATTGTGATTCCCTCCCCAAATTCCTGTTTGATTTCCTTTACTGCCTGTTCTATATTAACATTTAAAAGGAGCGGGGACAAACTGAAACCTTGCCCTCACTCCTTTCTGGATTGCTGCTTCTTTTTCAAAACCCTCGATTCTTATCACTGCAGAATGATTTTTTACAGATTGTAGGTAATTTTTCATTCTCTGTGTCTAATCCCGATCACCGTCAGAATCTCAAATAGGTCCAATCAACATTATCAAATGCCTTTTCCAGATCTACGTATGTGGGCTTGGCCTTCTATATATGATCCTCTAAGATCACACGTAAAGTCAGGATTGCTTCACGTGTTTCTACATTTCTTCTGAAGCCAAACTGATCTTCTCCCAACTCAGTTTCAACTTGTCTTTCCATTCTTCTGTAAATAATATGTGTTAAAATTTTACATGCATGAGATACTAAACTAATGGTGCGGTATTTTTAACACTTGTCAGCTCTGGCTTTCTTGGGAATAGGCAAAACTACATTCTGCCAAAAATCATATGGCACTTCTCCTGTCTCATACATCTTACACACTAAATGGAATAACCTTGCCATGCTGGTTTTTCTTAAGGCAGTCAGTAATTCAGAGGGAATGTCATCAAATTCCCAGTGCCTTGTTCCTATTTAGGTCTCTCAATGCTCTGTTGAATTCTGATCTCAAAACTGGATTTCCATTTCATCAGCATCGACAGTCTCTTCTTGTTCCAGAACCATATCATCTACATCTTTACTTTGATACAACTGTTGGATGATATGCTCCTGCCATCTTTCTGCCTTGTCTTCTTTGCCTAGAAATGGTTTGCCATCTGAGCTCTTAATATTCGTACACCTAGTTTCCCTTTCTCCAAAGGTTTCCTTGATTTTCCTGTATGCAGCATCTACCTTTCCTACAACCACACAACCTTCAACATCCTTGTACTTCTCCTTCAGCCATTCTTCCTTAGTTGTCCTGCAATTTCTATCTACTTCATTCTTTAATCGTCTGTATCCTTTTCTGCCCACCTCATTTTTTGCAGTCTTGTACTTTCGTCATTCATCAATCAGGTCCAGTATCTCCTATGTTATCCACTCATCCATAGTTGATCTTTCATTTCTTCCTAGCATTTCTTCAGCAGCCCTAGAGACCTCACTCTTCATGACTGTCCATTCTTCTTCTATTGTGTTTCCTTCAGCCTTTTCATTTAGCCCTTGTGCAACATGCTCCTTGAAACAATCCCTTACCCTCTGCTCCTGGGTAAGTTTTGCAATCCAACACTTATTAAAGATGTTGATTCCCATAGGGAACATGAAATATTTGTTCCAAATGAGTAAATTTATAATACCAATAATGGACCACCTATATTGGTATTATCCAACACCCGGTTTCTGAATCTCTGCCTGATCATAATGAAGTCTATATTGAGCCGTATCCGACCGGCCCATAATAATAATTGGAATATTATTTGACCAAATATGTGAAATTTATTCATAAAAAGTTACAGTCCAATATGTTAAAATATCGTATCCCAAGATAGTTAATACCGGATGTTGAGCAAGACTGTAAGTCGCTGGATATTGCTTCATATTTCCGTATGACCGTGAGAAAGTAAGCGTACCCACGCGCGGGCAAGGATCGACACGTGTATTACATGCTGACTAAGCAGGATATTTCAGCCAATGGGAACTTAAGGATTTGGCAAACCTGGAGGCTACACCGCGCCAAATATTAATTCCAGGATGACCAACATGCTCTGTGGATAAAGTCAGTTTCTGTAGACAATCGGTTTTCCACAGTTTCTGAAGTTAGATATATTGGAAATGTATTATAGAAATTGGTGGAAGAGATTTGCTAGTGTTTGAGCTGTGTTTTATAAATATATCACAATAAGTATGGTATCATCATACATGACGAACTCTCTGATTGGTGGTTGGTTCAGATACCCGGGAACCCCAACATTATTAGCGTCACCGAAGCCTCCTCAGTAACCCAAGCTCTGGAGAGCGTCACTCTGTAGTTGAAATTTGAGCAGTACGGATGTACTAACTCGTCACTCTGTAGTTGAAATTTGAGCAGTACGGATGTACTAACTCGGCACTCTGTAGGAAAAATTTGAACAGTGCGGATGTACCAACTCTGTGACTGGTGATTGTAATTAACGTGGCGATATTCCAGAAATTGTAACTGGTTCTCATTGATACTTCAAATTGTGCAGTCGTAATATTTACTGTGCTTTGATAGAGTTTACTTTTAATCGATAAAGACGGTGTAGTGACCGCTGAGTAACAAGTGTTGTGGAAACGAGCTAGTGTTTCACTATTTCGCGACGGGCGCGTATTCGCGTGGAACTTCCGTACCGAACCGTGGGCTGCTTTTAAAACTGTAATTTTACCCTTTAAGTGAAGTGTGATATATATATGTGAATCAGTGTGTTAGCTGATCTGGTAAAAGAAAGGGTATTTCGGCTCGCAGCATTAAGCAGCGAAGAGATTATCAACTATAGTCTTCTGTGTTCCAGTGAATTGTTTTCCAGCAAGATGATGGATACGCCTGCAGAGGAAGGAAGTGCATTCCCACATGTTAAGGATGTGATTAACATGGTGTAGATCCCAAAATTAGTGGGGATGTAAGCTGCTATCCTGGTTCCCCGGGAGTCATCTAAAGTAAGACGCACGTATTATATATGGCATGATATGTAAGTTATGTTAAGGTACTAGGGCAGTGTAGATAGAATTTTTATTTTCATTTAAAGTAAGCCTGACGGCATGTATTGGTTTAACTTTGTTACTATGGTAGATTCGGATACGAGATTAATGCATGTTTATTTTATCTTCATTTTGCTTTATGATTAGATGTTTGGGAAAATGAGGGACTGATAGGATCAGTGATTGTTGTAAATATAGTACTTAGCGTAGGATATTCCGAGTTTTCCTTAAATATATGCTAGAAGGGCTAGATCGACAGGTTCATTTTATTTTACGTCAAACACGTATCAAGTCATTTTATTTCGGTTATTCAGAGAGACAGGTATAGTTATTTTGCATGATGCATGGTTTTACAGAAGCTGCCAGAAGGAGCTGCAGAACGTCGTTGTTAAATTAAGATCTTTGAAGTTAAGTTGGATTCTGTTTGCCTGATGGTCTGCCAAGGACTCGAACAGCGTCTCGTTATGTGGAAAGGCCAGTAGGATTCATGAGGAATGATGAGATAATAATTGCATGCTTAATTATAATGTATTGGTGCAGGCCGATTGTATGCCTGACAAGATAGAGAGAAATTGTGCAGATGTGTGCGCCTGCCTAGCGTCTTCTGAGTATATTGTGATCAGAATGGACAGTGTTAATTCCAGACTATTGAGTCTGATGTTGTTAAATGGCCCAAGCATGCTAAGAAGCGATTAATATACGGGAGTTTCCGTGTAGTTGATGATGGGCGTTATCTTATGGCAAGCTGAGTCCTGGCCTATGTTATCGGCATGTGTGAAAGAGACAGTATTTCCTTGTGGCGGTCTCGGGAGACAAAATTCAATCTTTAGCGTAGTGGAGTTCTATATTTCTTTACAGCTCGTAATCTACCCGGAAGTACATGACGGATGACCGCGCTATTGAGCGCTCAAACGCAGCAGAAGGAGGCAATGTTGCCCATTGCTTTCTTCATGACATCAAGGATTATTTATATGTTTTTCTCTTACAGGATGGTTTTACCTTATTATTTTGTGATTGCATACCTTGTCTCGTTGTTTTTAAAGGGAACAGCCCGAGTGCTGATGTATCGTTGGTTTATCTAGTTCTGTCTAGATCTTTTGTAGTGAACCGGGATTCACATTAGAAGCAGTGTAGCATTTAAGACTTTACTCGGTATCCGATGTATATATATGTTTAGTTTGATTATTTGAATTATTGTAAATATAGTGTAGGATTTGCCCCTAGTATTTTGCATACCTTACATAGCGTCCGGTGCGTCTTAAGTATTTTTTCTTTCCGTCGTAATTTTTCATATGATGTAACTTTGATTTTACGGAAATAGTTTGATGACTCTCGGGAGTAACTTAATTTTGAAACCGTATCGTTGGGATGCGATAGTGTGAAACTCCATATCGAAATACCATGTGGCAGTGTTTGCGTACACTTGTTGCCATATAACATAAACATTGGACTATTAGAAGATACTCAGTCTTGATTTATATAAATGTTCTTTGTTGAACTTGTTCTTTTTAATGTCAGATTTGTACAATCATTCCATTAACGTTTTTAATTTCGATTTATTTCATTACTTTGAGTTCATTTTTTACAAGTTATTATTTTTTTTATTCAATTATTTTCGTGTGATTTGATCGGGGATATTTGTTAATAAATCCATCTTACCCCCTATGTTTGTTTCTCATTCGTGTTATACCTCCATTTCCTGTCATTGATTGCTATTATAGTGTAGAACTTCGACTTTTTATCCTGACCCAATCGACAACCAACCCACACTCTGCCCAACCCTGAGTTAGTCGGATGTTCATACAGGAATGGAGGCATCGTCCTAGAGGGTATTTTCCCCTGGGTACGGTACATATATATGTGGCGCCCAACGGTCATAATGGTAATTTTCCAGGTTTAGGTACGTTAATGAATAAATATAGACTTAGGTTCGGAATTCCAAATAGCTCTTATAAAATGAGGATTGATCAATTTGAAATTACTGAATTATGTTGAACTGGGTATAAATTAATTAAACCGCAACAGCCATTTTATGTCATTACCAATTTGTTTTTCAATAATATTTAAAATCTGGGTTATACTTTGGTTTCATCTTAACTAGTAGGATCATTTAAATTAATAAATATAATCCGATCCAGAATATCTCCATCTTTTCATTATAAAATAGATATACATGGCCTTACTTATGAAATTAATTCAAATTTCAAGATCATATTTAGTATAATCAATTTTAATTCAAGACAAGGTCTCGATTGTTACAAGCATGTCATAAATTATGAAAATAGGTGATGCAAACATAACAGCGATTGACTTAAAAACTTTAATATAGAAATTTGATAATAAGCTGCCCGATAGGATTCCGAATCCAATTTTCCACCGTAGATGCGATTTTTATTCGCCGGAACGTATTAGCTAGCTGAGGCACATACAAAGTCCTGCGACCCTATGAAATAGCCCCACAACAATAAGAAGAACCCGCCAAGACCCTGGGTGTAGAGTGCTCCCAATGCTAATCTACGGGGCAATGCCGTGGAAGGGGCGGTCGCATATTGTATTTCAAATGAAACTATTAAGTTAAAAGGAGATATAAAATGGTTCAACCTTTCAATACTATTAAAACAAGAAATGTAAGTTTGCATTCCTATTTAATTAAAATTGGTACCGGTTTCAACTAGTATTCTTGGTCATCATCAGCCGATCACAAGCAAGTGTAAAACAATGCATGGATAAATAAAATGTGAAGTTAGTATAATTCTGTTAGTTGCTGTTGGTGAAGCACTAAAATCTTTAGGGAGCACTGTGCTTTGAAGTTAAGATGAAACCGTGAGATGTAGTTAACGAAGCACTATAACACACTATGGAGCACTGTTAGTTGAGTTTTCAATGCTAAGAAGGAGTCTAAAATCAAATACGTGTTTTACAGTTTCAGTTCAAGATACACAGTATAATTTTAAGGATCAGCACTACGTGTCGATAGTTCTAAAAATCATGAAGAAGTCGTAGATCAAATATGTTAGTAAGACCTGTGTTAGAGAGCACTGTGCATTAAGAAGTCTAGAATAAAATAAGAATTTAAATGTAGTACGGAGCAAGTTTTTGAAGAGTTCAGTTGCAGTTCATAAAGCACTATTTAAATTTAGAGATCAGCACTGCGTGTCGATAGTTCCAAAAATCACAAAGAAGTTGTAGGTCAAATAGTGAACTTAATAGTGAAAATTCTTCTCTCTTAATTTCAAATGAAAACTCGTAATATGTCACTGGTGAATAAATTGTGCACGTTTTGTGATCACTAGAGCCCAGAAGTTAGGCAAAATGCCTTTTTTATCTGACTGGATATATTGAAGAATCAGATATAGATAAATATGTTTTTGTGCATTTAGGAAGTGTAGAGACAATTTTTATTTTGCCTTTTTTTTTTTGCCTATTTTGGCTTTTGTTACCTATTTTTAAGATTTAAAGCCGTTTTGCCTTTTTTGATCGTTATGCAATTTCTTTCTGCGATTTACACATTTTAAAAAGCACATAATGGATTTCCGTACATCGAAGATAAAAAGGTTGCACAAATGAAATTACATATTGCCATCACAAATATCTATTTAGAATATTGTTCCCTGTAAATCGTTTGTTTTCAGGCATTTGAAAGCTTATTTTCTCAACCCATTAATTTAACCTCTGTAAATAACAGAACCTTCATTAGTGAAAGAAATGCACAAGCATAATGAATACCAGGAAAAAGAGAGAATGAGGGAATTCTCTTCTCCTTCCTCACACCCCTTTTGCTGTGACAATGCGTAATTACATGGTATTTCCGATTTTGAAATGATAAGATAATGTAGAAGAAGGGAGTAAATCACTTCTGTCTTAACAGGTCAAACATAAACGAAACTGTTAGTCTACTGCTGAACTTTCATCGTTGGGTGGTAAATTACGTGGCTATGTTCGCGAATTCGGTTCGGATACACTTTCTACTGATGGAGCTAAACTCTTTTTCAAAATCTGTGAAAAATCTATTAATCACGAAAGAAAGGACTTTATAACTCAACATTTTGCAACAACGAAACATAAGTCTAGGTCAAATATTGTTTGCTCTAAGATCAATTTAATATCAACAGCAGTTACAACATCCAGCAGGCAATCTCAGTTTCCCTGGATCTATGTAAAGCTTTCTTCGACTCCAGAACTCCGTTTGGGAAACTGGAAAATCAGTCCTCAGGACGTTTCTGCAGAAGTACACTAAAGAAGAAGTTCCGTCAGAATCCACATTAAGAAAAACGTTTTTGAATATCTCCTTTCAAGAGACTCTGCAGAAGATTCGAAGCAGAGTTGCAGAAAAGAAGATCTGAAACTACGGATGCAATGGGACGTTAGATAGCCAACATCATCATTGGAACTATGGAAGCAAAGCAAACTGACCAATCATCAGTATTTCTTTTGACGACAGAAGAGATGGAGAGAGCAAATGGTTCCACAGTGGCAAAGTTGTTCACAAATTCATTAATGTTACTCTGGCCGGATGGACTATGGTATGATGATGTCCTACTTTTTGTCACATATGCGGCACCTTACATGAAAAAAGCAGCTACAGCCTTGAAAGTTCTCTTTTCTAAAATGCTCCACCTCACCTGTCTAGCCCATGGACTAGACATAATTGATGAAGAGATAAGAAGTTTGTATCCTCACGTGGATAGGTTAGTTTCGAATACCAAGAAAATCTTCCTAAAATCACCCTCCCGAATCCGGGTTTTCAAGGACGTGGCCCCAGAGCTCCCCTTATCTCCACAGCCAGTTCTCACCAGATGGGGAACCTGGATCTCAGCAGTCATATATTACAGCAACAATTTGGGCAAGATACGTGAAGTACTTCATGCAGTATCAGTAGACGAAGTTGCTTTAGTTCGCGAGGTTAAAACGTTGTTGGACCATGAAGAGCACAGCAATGATCTGGCATTTATAACATCACATTATAGTGTGATACCGGAAGTAATCTTGCAGTTGGAGAAAAGAGATGATTCGCTGGTATCATCTACGGCGATCTTCGAAGATGTAGTAAATCAAATACTACAAGCACCAGGAGAAAAAGGAAGCAGTGTTAGTGAAAAGTGTAAACGTGTTCTGAGTGCTAATGTGGGCAATGAAAAAATGAAGAATATTTGTGATGTTCTGAAAGGTGAAAATTCTGTTTTAACTGGCATGTATCCTTCCGAAACAGCTTGTTTCAAATTTGCGCCAATCACTTCAGTGGAAGTAGAACGTTCCCTTTCCATGATGAAAACTGTTCTTTCCAACAGGCGTCTGTCTATGATAGTTGATACTTTGAAAAAGCACCTTGTTGTTGCTTGTAACCAAGGAAAGTAAGAGTAAATACGCTAATTATGTGATAAATTGATAATAAAGAAATGAATGAGTAATTAAAATACATATTTTCATTAATAACGAGTAAGAATCCTTTTTGCTTTCACTCCTAATAAATGCCTATTTTAATTACAGCACTGCCCATTTTCAGCATTTCAAGTGCCTTTTTGCCTGCCTATTTTAATCAAAAATAAATGCCTAACTTCCGGGCTCTAGTGATCACATTTTCAAACTACTGATAATTTAGTGTGCGCAGTGCTGGTATTTCCTGGCGATGTTGCCGATAACCGATAACTTACAGCCTTAAAGGCCTGTACTATGACTGACAGATAAACAGCCAGATACGTAGGCTGCAGTTTTGCAAACTAGAAGTTAAATACCGTATTTGCTTATGTATTAGACCCCCGCCCCCTGGCTTTTCGAGACGAAGAAAATGAAAAAAATTAAGCTCGCCTATAAGACCCCCCAACGTCAGAGAATGATTACAATTCCGCTTCGAAGCGGGTACAAGTCTTATTGCAGCTCCGATGGCATCGCACAAATTTGTGAATAGTTTCGTCCGTACGACCTACGCAATAAAAACGTGTCTAATCCATGCGGTACATCTGTGTTTTGTAGTTAAGAATTGTCCGCCTCTGTAGCGTAGGTCTACTGCAGCCCTGATGACGTCGCACAAATAGATGAATAGGCCTAGCTTCGTGTCCAACCCGCGCATTGCAAGCATGCATCAGTCATGCTATATGTCTGTGTTTTGCAGTTAACAATGTCCGCCAGCATAATGGTTAGCACAATTAGTTGCTGCTTTTGGGGGTCTGACTTCGATTCCCGGTACTGTACTGCCAGAGATTTACGAATGGCGGGAAGGTTGATATGCGGTAAAAGCGGTACATGCAACTCCCCTCCACCGGAGAAGTCTAAAGAGAGCTGTACCACCTCGGGATGAGGAAACGAGTTTACTTTAGTTGAGAAATATTCGTGGTTGTTGCTATTTATACAGCAGGCGAGATCATTAACAAAGTGGTCGTTTAATATCTCATAACTCGGGCCAGTATAGGTATATATTTGGAGAGAAGTAAGTTTAAAACGTGATAAAAGCTGACCAATGAAAACAATTGTTTTACTCGCCAACGTACCTAATAAATAATAATATTTTATGTCCCTATGTACTTTAAACGATTTTTGGAGACGCCAAACAAAACATAATAGGGTATGCGTTAATCAAAAAAGAGACAACGACGTACGAAATTAAACATTATGATAATAAAACGCATTACGCCACACCTATAGACATCCATAAATGCGGTATATTTTCCTGTTCTTTATTTAATTTTTTCCGTCAAACTTTTAGCACTATCAGGGCGATAATATACCTAACCTAAACAATGTGGTCTGTCTTATCTCACGGACAGCTGTTTACGCAAATCCTGATGTAGAGATCAAGCATGAAATGTACTTAAAAATAAGGGTCTGTGTTTCAACAGCCGCAGTTATCAAAATGTTTCCAGCTACTATGTATTACATTCGGAAGTACAACTCATAACATACGCTAGTTATCAGCTGATGGTTTGGCATGCCTTCTCCAGCTCGGCTTTATTCGGAAGGAGTGGCTTCTGCTACATATACACCAACTGGGAATATCAGAGACCATCTGGGAATAGATTTACACTGTTTAGACGCTATAGTCGGGAACAAAATTATTTTTAAAAGGTTCAAAAAGACGGGACCTCGTATACTCTTGATTGCAGTGCATGGCTCCATGGCCGAGTGGATCCCTCGCTGCGCTCCTTATACCGGCCTTGACAATCGCTTGTGAAGCCCAGCATAAAGCTGTAATTGGAGAGTTTCACTGTAATGCCGCTGGAGCGCTGGCCTACTACCCACTGACAGGAAGCTGTATACCGCAAATTGCCGCATTTCCAGTTTTATTTATATGGTTTTGCTGTCATAAATGTTGGCAATGTGTTCGCAATGAGGTGCTTGTTGGCTTGATATTGAGATCTGATAGTTATGCGCTACTGAGTTTATTTTTTATTGTGCAGTGTGCTGATTATATTTTTTAAATTGTGTTTAGAAATCTTGGAATTTATGACATTCTTCTGCACCTTTTCAGACTTCGAGCAGAAATTTTATGGAAACAAGAACAAAGTGATTTCTCGCTGTAACTTCGTCCTGAACAAGGATTTTAATTTATGCGCTAATTCGTTTTTTAATGGTGTGGTGATTTGCTTTTCTTTAACTGTGTTGGGAAATATCCGAATACATATTGTTGTGTGCCTTTTTTGTATTCCGAACAGAAAAAAAAAATCAAAGGAACGTTATCATTTCACAAATTCTCTGTAGACCAGGACAAAAATATGAAGTGGCTAAAAGCAGGTAGCACTCTCGTCTTAGTTTTCCATTTCTATTTCGGGTATTTACCTTCATTCTGTCTTTCTTTCTTACTCTGTTTACCCCTCCAGCGTTGGCTTTTCTCTCAGACTCAGTGAGGGATCCCACCTCTACCACCTCAAGGGTAGTGCCCTGGAGCGTGAGACTGCGGGTCGGGGGATACAACTAGGAAGGATGACCAGTACCTCGCCCAGGCGGCCGCAACATCTATGCTGAACAGGGGCCTTATGTTGGGGATGGGAAGATTGGAAGGCAGAGACAAGGAAGACGGAACGAAACAGCCGTGGCCTTAAGTTAGTTACCATCCCAGCATTTGCTTGGAGGAATGGGAAATAATGGAAAACCACTTCGAGGATGTCTGAGGAGGGAATCAATACCCTCCTCTACACAGCTGACCTCCCAAGGCTGAGTGGACCCCGTTCCAGCCTTCGTAGCACTTTTGAAATTTCGTGGCAGGGACAGGAATTGAACCCGGGCCTCCGGGAGTGGCAGCTAACTACGCTAATCAGGTATTTTTACCCATGAATTTTCTTTCATAGAATAATCCTTTAGGCGGTGTTTTATTTGCCATATGACAGCAACACAACACATTTTTATCCAAGATAATCTGAACTTTAACATTTAAACATTGACAAGTAAGAATCACTACTGCTATCATCATCGAGCAGAGAACAGTTTACAATTTATTTACCCAAAATACTTTTCTCTCACTGAAATTTTATTTTAAATTCTTCTTCTTTTTTCGCTATTTGTTTTACGTCGCACTGACACAGATAGGTCTTATGAAGCCAGTGGAATAGCAAAGGGCTAGCAGTGGGAAGGAACCGGCCATGGCCTTAATTAAGGTACAGCCTGTTGTGAAAATTGAAAACCACGGAAAACCATCTCCAGGGCTGCCGACAGTGGGGTTCGAACCCACTATCTCCCAGATGCAAGCTCACAGCTGCACGCCGCGCGGCCAACTTGTTCCACCCTACTGCATTTCAAGTAAAAATTACTGTCTGAATTTAGCACGGCCAACTTCCCCGGTATTTAATATTCTAATGAAAGGTATGAATGAAATGTAATCTGAAACTACATATATTTAAATTAAAATTTAAATATGTTTGAGTCAAAATATTTATGTTATGCATACAACGAATATGGAAAAATTAAGACTTTTATGTTTTGTCCAGCCCCCTTCCTGAGAGTAGCGCTTGAAGAATTTTAAAACTCTAATTGAACAATGATTCTTGATCTCAATATTAACATCAGATGACAAAAGCATTGTGGTAAGTTCTGCTATGTATCTAAATACCATGATAATAAAAACGATTACTATTATTCCTCACAATTAAGGAACATCAGTTGGACTACTCCATCCTCCGCAGTTTCATTTCACGACGTTGTTTTGGCACATATCAATGAAAGTAGCCTTTAGGATTAATCATTTTAACAATATTAGTCAATGTAACATACTATTTTATTCCCTAAATTAAGATACATCGGCAATCAGAGTCAATATCAGAACGTCAGCTGGACTAAGTCATCTTCCTGCAGTTTCATTTCACGACATCATTTTGGCAAATATCAAGAAAAGTAACCTTTAGGATTAATCATTTTAAAAGTATTAACCTATGTAACATTCTCCATAACTCTAAATTACGATAAATCGGCAATCAAAGTCAATATATTTTCCATAAAGCAATATGCATTTCTATCGCAAATAGGTCGGCCGCCAGCGCCACTTATCAAGCTGTGTAACTACTCCGATTACAGTGCGTGGATCCGATTGTCAATGCCGGTAAGGAGCTAGCTAGAGCGACGCATCAAGTCGGCAGTGATGGCTCAATGAAGAGAATGAAGCATGGCTGACACGACTGGCGAGAGATAGCAGTGAAGATGACGTCACTTAGAATGGCGACAATGGCAGCAAGGCAGGGAAGTTGGCGGCGCAAGGCGATAATTCAAATGAAAGCACTAATCAGGTTTACTGTGTGCTAGGCCTACTGCTGAACTGACAGAGACAAATTACTGGCCATTTTCTTTTGTATCAATATTTAATTATATGATAACACGATACCCTTATCCCTTTCTTCTACGGGATCGAGTATAGAGTGAGACAAATCTTTGTAGAGAGTTTTTACGGCTGTATGCCCTTCCTGACGTCAACCTCACCAGAGGAATTAATGAGACGTAACAAATGACGTGATATGAGTATCTGAAATTGACTTTTATATGTACCGTAGGCCTAAAAGTCATGTTCACCATTTATGGTCTTTTTACATTTAGAAATACTGCCTTCCGACGAAAATAGCCAGTATAACTTAAATACATTCTAAGTTTGTTAAATATTAGTACTATAGAATGTTTACACGTACAATTTATAGCTCTTTATAACCTAGAAGTCATGTGTTCGCTGCACAAAATTTTGAGGTTATCCCATATTGGACCCCCCTTGACTATTTTTGGCTGTAAAAGTGGGGAAAAAAAAAGGTCCAATACGCAAGTAAATACGGTATTTTCTTGCGTACTACCAACAGATTTTAACAAAGGTATTGTATTGCGGAAGATGTAGTAATATTTTTATTGGGTTGGTAATAAGGATACTGAAAATATAGTGAAATTTAGCGCGGTGATAAACGTGTTCCCTGGTGTTTTCGTTTGTTTACCTCTATTCCTTTTGAAATGGTATTACCAGAATCCAATATCAGACTCTTATTAAGCTATAATGTGGAAGTTCAGGTCAAAAACAGAATTAGGACTGAAATCTACACATACGAAGAAATGTTAAAATTAATTAACTATATAGCGAAACTGAAACTGTTATGGAAAATAAAAAGGCTGAAAATGTAATCTGGACGCAAAAGTTAAGATTCAGGTTATGTAATTTTTTTTGTCTAGTACTATTTACGAGGATGCGCATTACGGCGAAAGTAAAGTTCATATTCGTGATTAATGCCACTGATGCAGCGTAGGATCATAAATTTTATTATTAATTCAATTTATTGTTTGCTCATTGAATAAGTAGTTACTTTCTTTCTTTTCAATACAATGTGAGAATACTAACTGGCAAGCATTTATCTCACTTTAGTGTAAATACAGTACTTAGTAACAAGTTGTTATGAAGTCAAAGAAATATAATCTCCTTAACATCCCCATTCGACGGACGAATCGCCATGAACGACATCGTAAACCTTTACTCCACACGTGCATCGAGGGTAGATTCGGAATAGAACCTATGCTTTTGACACGCATTCTACTGATTAGGAAATGTGTACTATCACCACTAGTACCCTACCGACTAACACTTAGAAGGTAAAAAAAAATGTTAAACTATTGGGACTCGAACCCACGAAGAACCGCATAGCAGCACACGATGTTGCCCTAACGATCACGGCTACACATGAAGCTTGCTGCTCACTTGCTTGTGTGCAACTCATATAGTCAGTAGCAACAACTTGCTAGCATGGGAAATCTTTCAGAATTCTGTTTTTACTGGACAGGAAGCATGACATACCGTTTAACAACATATCAGATGTAAAGCTTTTCAGGCATTTGCTCTATTAACCAGCGTTTCGTCTTAGGTCTGATGAGTCTAGTGTCAGACCTAAGACAAAACGCTGGTTAATAGAGCAAACGCCTGAAAAGCCTTACATCTGATATGTTTTTGACATGCTTTATTGGTGAAAAATATCTAATTCCCTCCATGGGAATTTAGAATTTTCCATACTGTATAAGCTCAAATACCACCCACCACTGAATAAGACCTGCACCCTTATTCTGAAAGAACAACATTTTTAAAAAAGTGATGTCAAAATTATTTACGATTATTTACGATTCCATGCCGTCAAAATCCACAAACACAGCAGCTGAACTTCCGAGCACTGAATACGACCAGTTGGAGTCAGTGTGGGATTATCAGCCGCCATCCATTCTGTATAGAGCTGTTTCAAGGTTGCTTTAAACGGACGGTTCACGCAGACATCCAGCGGCTGTAGCATTGACGTCATCCCGCCCGAATGACTGCTAGGTCGATTTTCCCATCCTTGATAGGTTTCTTCACAGTGTCTGTTGTGTGGCCGCACTAACTGTTGAGAACAAGCAAGCTCTTTTGTCCAATAATGCACAAGGGTGATGTTGCCAGACACACTTTACCCAGTCTTCCACAAGTGGACTGTCCATCCAGCTGGAGTTCTGAGATCTGACGATAACACCAGCGGGTAGTTTTTTAGGAAGTGTCTTTCGCTTGAGAACAAGATTCGGCGGCAATTTGGTTCCGTTGGCAAGAATACACAACAATACCGTACACCGTTGTTTTTCATTACCACCTGTTCTAATGGTAACACTTTTCGCACCCTAACATTCACAGTCCTGTCCACTGGCATTTCAAAGTTCTACAATCACCACTACATGTTACTAGTTTTCTTCTTTCTCCAGTCATGAATACACGACTTGTCAATATCGTATTTCCTACCGGTGGCACGATTTCCAATAATTTCGACTTCCCGAAATACTGGTACTTTCAGTTTCTCACTCGCAGTAGAAGATCGCAAACGTTTTGTGGAATTCATGTTAATACTCTGAGAACGTGCGTGGGACTGACACCAAGCGCGGAAGTAGCGTATACTGAGAGTGGAGAGAGCAGTTGCCAAGCCACGCCGGCGGTGATGCCTGATTTACGCGCATTCGGAAAGATAAATTTCCCAATATTTTAAATAAGACCCACACCGAATTTTGGAAGAGATATTTTCAAAAAAAAAAACGGTGCGAGTAGTACTCAAGATAATACGGTACTTTATAAATATATACACAGATTACACTGTAACAGCTTAATTTTGTACAGCATCATGCAGATGTAGATTCATCTTGATGTGTAGCCATCTTGATTCTTACAGTAGCGTCCCCTATAAGAGCGAAGTCCAAGATAAGAGTTTTAACTGCCTCTACAACTTCGGCATAGCTAACCTCGAAAATTTTCTCCCAGATTGCACATAAACGAAAGTCGTAGTAGCTTACGAGTTTTCAATTGAACTTCCAGATAAATCTGCAAACTGGCTGTTGTAGTACAGGCCCTAAGTATTTCAAACAAAAACTCATAATATATATAATAAATTGTTCACTACCTCGCAACCACGTTGCCAAACTACCAATAAGCCATGCATCGTATGTATGCTAGTATTGGTTGTATGACATCTCGCAAATGTGACTGTGTTGCCAAAGGGCAGATAAGCCATATACATATTCAAATTGTGCTTTCATATGCAACTTACATTGCAGTT
Source organism: Anabrus simplex (assembly GCF_040414725.1). Taxonomy (NCBI): domain Eukaryota; kingdom Metazoa; phylum Arthropoda; class Insecta; order Orthoptera; family Tettigoniidae; genus Anabrus; species Anabrus simplex. The sequence goes on from NC_090271.1 coordinate 287,214,829, forward strand.
CCATTTACCTTTTAAACAGATTGATGAACAAAATTTGGACGTGCGACGATTATGTGATGAAATTTTAAAATCTGATATTTGTATTGAAAATAAGTAATGCAATGATTCTACGGTGGCAATGATTATGCGATGAAATATGGTAATCGTCCATTTATTGTACTTTTTCTCCCAGCCCAGTCCGTAGAAGGGTCCAGGTTGTAAAAACTGGCATTACCATTCTTGCTCTATCTGCCACTAACAAATTTCAACCAATAATTCCAGATTTGTGTGATGTTTCCTTATATTTATGCATATTCTATGGCATTTTCTTATCTGGTAAATTACTAAGTATGGCCACGACTTAAGATCAAGTGTAGTTTCTGTGCGTCTTATCTCCATCTATACGTTAGAACTATGCTCCGTTTGTGGTTTCTAGGCAGTTTTTTGACACTGCATTAAGTGTTTAGTGTGTGTTAGTCTTATCTAGAGAGTTTATGATCGTTTATCACCTATTTTAGGCATAAACATTTCTTACTGTTGTGTTTTTGGGTGCATTCGATCCATAGATAACACCACAGAACACCTAACACTACGAAGAGAGAAACTTGATATACCAGTATAGATTTACATTCTTTGCCTTAAGTGTCAGCCATTTTGTTTGACTTGCCACCAATATCACGGTAGTCATGAAGAAGATAGACTATGTATGGCCTCTCCGATATATCTGACACTCAGAGTCTACACTTCTGATTGCGGGGACAGCGTTGCTCAACATCCGTAGGTTTTACCTGAAATTTCCCTACACGTGTCCTCCGGGTGGTGCTAACTGAGCAACAACACTGGTTGCCAGATAATCCTTTGGATCTCCTGGCATAAATCACATCTTACAATGGAATGTAAGTCTTTGACAAATGGTTCTTCTGAGGTCCCACTGTCTAGAAAGATAGGCCATTGCCTGACGATTTGTCAGTTGAATATAGAAGGCATTAGTCGATCTAAATGCCAAGTACTACACAATATCTTGGTCGATAACAACATTGACATAGCCCTGATTCAGGAAACACATGCAGGAGATGTAACTGAACTTCTTTCAAGAGGCTTCATATCTGGATTTGAATTACTAGGTGCCACCTATGACAAGGTCTACGGTATTGCAGCATACGTACGAACCAATATAGAAAATGCATATGTTATTTCTATTACTTCTGATTTTGATATTCATGAGATTATTTCCAAGACAGGAGAAGTTACTGCGGATAATATTTATAAACCTCCGGGGATAACTTAGCCTGCGCATGAACTCCATACTCATAGTCATCCTACGATATATGTGGGAGATTTCAACAGCCACCATGAAATGTGGAAATATTCTCGCAATGATGATAATGGACTAGCTTTTGTTGATTGGACTGAACAACACAACCTCAACCTTGTCTTTGATGCCACAGATCTATGTACATTGCGGTCTGCAGCCTGGAAGACAGACTATAATCCCGACCTGTGTTTTGTCTCATCCGATAATAATCTCCAACCCTTGCCAATGTCGAGACAGGTTATGGCAGACTTTCCACACGGCTAACATCGACCAGTTCTTCTGGAAATGGGTCACAGTATCCCAATAATAAGGTCCCTTCCACACCCCAGATGGAACTTCCAGAAAGTTAACTGGACACTGTTCTCGGAAAACCTTGATAAATGCGTCGGTTGGATTCCTTCCATAAGGTCCAATTACAAGCGATTTGTTGGTGCTATCAAAAGTACAGCAAAGAAATGTGTCCCAAGAGGCTACCATAGGGAATATGTCCCTGGCTGGACTGAGAAATGTGAGAAACTTTATGGGGAATTCTGTGTAAGTAACGACCAAGAAATAGCTGATGAACTGCTATACCAACTTGACGCTGCAAGACGTGCTAAATGGACAGAAACTGTTGAATCCATGGACTTCCAAAAATCAAGTAGAAAGGCCGGGTCTCTCCTTAGGTTAGAGGATGGTTGCCCAGTTGTACTTCCTCTTAAAACAATAATCACCACCATCACCACCACATCTCTCCTTAGGAAGCTTGGTGGAGGCAAACCACCACACCGTACTAACGGAGCTGTTACACCCAATCAAATTGCGTCCAACATAGTCATCACTTCAAGAGCTCCTCAAAATAAACAACACAATATTAAAGTTAAGAAGGCATTAAGAGAGCTCAAGACAATATGCACCTCAAATTCTGAATATTCCACTCCATTTGCTCCAGAAGAAGTTACAATAGCACTGAAAGATATGAAAGCAAGAAAAGCTCCAGGTTTCGATGGTATTCATCCAGAGTTCCTTCTCAACTGTGGTAAAAATATAAGAATATGGTTTGCTAAATTTTTCACAGACATTCTTCTATCACGCAATATACCCCATGAATAAAAGAGGGCAAAAATGATTGCTATTCTTAAGCCTGGCAAACCTAACAATGAACCTCAAAGCTATAGACCCATTGCTCTGCTTAAACTTCTGGAAAGAATGATTTATAACCGTATTTGCCATATTATTTTCAAAAACTTACCTGTTGAACAAGCTGGTTTCTGCCCGCACCGAAGCTGTACAGATCAGGTCCTTTCTATGACAACATTCATAGAGGCTAATTTTCAGAAACACCAGAAAACTTCAATTGCCTTCATTGATCTAACAGCAGCATATGATACTGTGTGGAGACACGGATTGATTCTCAAACTTCTACGAATCATTCCATGCCTGCACATTGGAAATCTTATTAACAACACGCACAGTAACAGAAACTTCCTGGTTCAAATTGGTAATAGTATGAGCTCACTGAGGAATCTTAATAATGGTCTCCCACAAGGTTCTGTGCTGGCTCCTCTTCTGTTCTGTTTATATATAGCAGATATGTCAGAGACTACATCTAGGAAGTTTGGGTACGTAGATGACTGGGCCCTTGCTGTTAGCCACATAGACTTTAAAGTTACCGAGGACATTCTAACCAGAGACCTATCTACTATGAGGGATACTTTCGTGACTGGAGGTTACAGCCAAGCGCAGCAAAGACAGTAGTTGCTTCGTTCCATCTCAACAATAAACAAGCGAATAGAGAACTGAAAGTTCACTTTGATGGCAGATTACACTCACATACTAAGTATCCAAAATTTCTAGGAGTCATTCTAGATAGGACTCTAAGGTTCAAAGAACATCTTACCAGAACTGCCGCCAAGCTCAGAACCAGAAATAATATCCTGCAGAAACTGTGCGGCACTGCATGGGGATCAACAGCTTCTACACTACGGACATCTGCCCTTGGACTAGTTTATACCATGGCTGAATATTGTGCACCAATCTGGATAAACAGCGCTCATGTTAAGCTTGTTGATACTCAGCTCAACCAAACCATGCATTTAATATCAGAGACAATCAGATGTGCTCCAACATACTGGCTACCATCATTAAGTCACATACCACCTCCATCCGTGAGAAGAGAACAAGCACTTATCAAGGTGTACAATAATATGTGCAACAATTCTTCTCTTCCTGTACATCTTGACCTCCCTGTTATTAACAGGAAGATACTTCGCTCTCGCCACCCTCCATTGAATACTGCAAGGAAGCTTGCTGAAAGTAATTTCAACATGATTGACAGCTGGAAGCAATTATGGAAGACCTCTGCAACACCGGAACAGCAAGCTATGCCATGCATCACATCTAAGCCACCAGGTTTTGAGCTCGCCAGAAAAATTTGGTGTACTCTAAACCGAATCAGAACTAATTGTGGCAGATGTGCAGACTCCCTTTATAAATGGAAGAAAATTCCATCTCCCGAGTGTAGTTGTGGTGCTGAAAGACAAACTGTTCAGCATATTATCCAAGAATGCCCTCGAACAGCCTTCTCAGGAGATCCAGCCTAGTTCCTGATGGCTACTCAAAACGGTGTTAATTATATTAGAGATACCAATCTGACATTCTGACTTACGCCCTGTGTTCAGACGTGTAAATAGTTTTCTGCTTATTTACAGAATTTTGCCAACAAAAATATTTTTGCCTTAATATACATTTCTGTTCTCATCTCATTTAACTGTGAAATCCAATATGTCACCAAAAAAGGTTTCCTCTCATCTTGAGCATGTTTCCAAAATATTCCTTCCATCTCTCTTGTGCATCTACATCAATAGTATTGCTCATTATGCTTTTCCTCATCTTGTTCATGACTCCTTATAAATTTCTAGAGATGATTTCCTGCTGTCTGACTTCAATACTGGCAATAATTCAAACTTGAGTTAAACAATATACTGTACTTTCTTATTCCTAAAAATGGCATGCAATAACCATATCCCGACTGTCTCCACTATTTAAATATCAACAACCATTCAATAGCATCACTTACATGAAGATCCCATACTCTGACTTGTCCGCCAAGGCACCCAGAGGCAAGGATCTGATTGGATGACGGATGAAATGCAATACACCATGGTGTCCGTGGATGCCCAGATAACGTGTTTACGTTCTTTCCAGTTGTAAGGTCAGTTACGTAGACATTATGGTTTCCATGGGTAGAAGCTACCTTTTTCCTAGGAAACAATTTTATTTGGTATCAGCATTCTATCCTCAAGAAGGAAATACAGGTTTCTGTCTGAACTAGCAAGTAATGTACATTTAACAAAAAATTTGGAAACATGAGAATGGTTATTCGACATAACACTCATGAGAACTAAAACTTATGATTGAATAGATTGTTTGTGGCAAATGACTTACCCATCAGGACTAAACACCATAAGAAATGTGGATCTTGAAATTCCTGGCAGTTCACAGCGCTGTTCATAAAAAATTCAAACATTACATTAAAAAAACATAACAGAGAGTTAACTTATGAAACAGTAGAAGTTTACACAGTTACATTTGCTTGATACCAATAAAAAGAACACATATGATTTCTTATATTACAACAGGATTATTGCTCCAGCATACAATACAAACACATCCTAACCATCAAGCAACTTTACCAGAGTATAGTGATAGTTCTTACTTGAGATCTTTCAAACAAACAGTATTTTTAGAGATAACATTCATACACACTCACACAATAAATATTGCACAAAAGTTTGATTATGCATTCTTTAATCATTTTTAAACAGTCTAAAATTGCTCTCTTGGTGGCCAGTACCAACAGGAGGTCATTTGGCAGAAGAGATCATTAGCAGTGCCAACCTTGATAAGCGAGGTTATTTTGGCTTACAACTTCGTTAAATATTCATGATGTCTGCAAACAGAACAAGACAGGTCACCACCCCGCAAAAGCAGGGTAAGAAAAGTTTGCTTCCCCGCAAAAGCAAGCCCAATGAATAGGTCACCTCCCCATAAAAGTGAAGCAAATTGTATAGGAGAGCTGTTCTTGGAAGTAATGACAGAAAAGTGAAAACACAGTCAAAGTTACAAGTCACATCAAGGAAACTAGGTACACTAAGAGGCAAAGATGCAGAACTAGAAGAGGTTCTCAAGAGATGTAGAACAGATAATGCACGCATCTAGAAAACAAAGTAGAACGGAGGCAAGGCAAGAAACATCAGCCATGGCTTCACAATATTCTGCAAAGACAACAACAACACAGATAAATAGTGTGGGCATTATTCTGCCTAGCCACCTAGCAACTGTTTGATGGCTGTTAAACTTGCACTAGTCAGCAGTGGTGAACGCATCAATCATCTACACGTATGATCCACAAGTTGGACAGGATATAATAACTAAACAAAAGTTCTGAGATGATGCAGCACACTTGCACAAGAACTGCCATTAAATGAGCAAACAGCCCTCCTTGTTGAGCTTTATGGCCATGTTAGAAGTAGGGGCTGATGACCTAGATGTTAGACCCCTTTAAACAACAAGCATCATCATCATCAACTATCCCAACTGCCATAGTGGATTTAGTAACAGTATCAGAAATGTCAAGGGAGACCAGGTCCTTCAACTAATATTTACAAATAATTTGACTTTGATGAACACATAGCCTAATATACAAAGTGGAAGTTTGGTAGAGATGAGAAATGTGCAACTCAGACCCAAAATGACTAAATTTGTGCAATCATGACATGTTCAAACAATTTGCTGACAGCAAAGGGATCCCAGAGTGACCCTCTCACAACACAGCATAGGTTTCTGTTGAGTGAATTATGGCTGAAACAACCTCTGCAAATACGATCAACTGTTCCAAAGGAAAAGGTCAAATAGTTCATGCTGAAGTAGGAAGAGTTAACTAAGCCAATGACTGAAAATCTCAAAGTGCTATGGATATGGAGAGAAGTAATGAGCAGAGTCCAACCCAGATGTGGGAGAGATTTTGAACACATCTTTCTTCTTCTTCTTCTTTTCTAGCCTATTTCAATCCACTGCTGGATATAGGCCTCTTCCATATGCTTCCATCGTCTTCGGTCTTGAGCTACTTGGAACACATACACATTGCAAAGGGAAATATGAGAACCAAGAAGGAGACTTGGTGATTGTTAGATGATATTCAAAAAATATTAAGGGGCAAAATATTTGCTTTCAAAGTCTGGTGGAAGAAGAAAAGTAGTACCTATGCTGAGCATCTAAGACAGGAACATATAGCCCAGGCAAGAGTCCAAATAGGGGACCTTACCTGGAAAAATTCAAGGTAGTTTTGGAAATAGGCTAACTTTATTTCCTGGGTCACTGAATTCAAATTTTTAACTTCCCACCAAACACTGCTCCCCACAACCCCCTGAAATATGAAAAAGAAATGTGTTTCATTTCAATTTTCTTTGTGATTTTGGGAAGGAATACCTAGAAATATGAAAAATTGACAAAAATTTCAGTAAAAAAGGTCCTATGACATTTTGATGTAGGACTAACAGGGGTGCGTGTGCATGCTTCGGCGTAAAATGCGCTAAATTATGCGACTCTGCTTAACTACTCAAGTCGTTTACATTCGTTCTCTTGTCTCCACCCTTTACTTCAACTAAAAAACCGTGCTCTTTCCAAGTTTTTAAAATGGAAAGTACTCCCCCCTTTCATCATCTTAGGTCTTTTTTTTTTTTTTTAGGAAGTGGTAGGGGATCAGCAACTTCTGAATGCTGAAAAAAAAGAAAAAGAAAAAAACATAGGAAGAATGAGAGGGGAAGGGGGTTGAAGTCATAGGATGTTGCGGATTTCGTGGCACAGGTATTAGCACGTGAAGAAGAATTAAGAGCTAATCAGTATAAACACGAAAATGAAGGCAGCCTACTCGGGACATATCATCAGACATAAAAAATTTCATCTCCTAAAGCTGATCTTGCAAGGGAAAATTGATAGGCAATGAGATCAAGGTCAAAGAAGACATTCATGACTGAGGAAGCTGCGGGACATGATGGTGGTGATTTTTGTTTTAGAAGGAAGTACAACTAGATAATCATTCTCTCTGAATAAATGAAATGGAGACAAAAATTAAAATAAAATAACTGGTCAGGACTGGATTCTAAAATCAAGGAAGCGGCCATAGCCTTACTTAAGGTACAGCCCCAGCATTTGCCTGATGTGAAAATAGGAGGTCACGGAAAACCATCTTCAGGGCTGCCGACAGTGGAGTTTGAACCTACTATCTCGAATGCAAGCTCACAGCTGCTCGCCCCCAACCGCACAGCCAACTCACTCGGTGTTGTTAATTTATATCTCTGAAATAATGTCTTTAATCTTAGAGAAAATTATTTTAATAAAGTCTACGACATAATATCTAAACCAGATTTGTAAGTAATTCTTAGTTATGCTTTTTCTAAATCTGGTGTATACAGATTTAAATGCAACAACTGCAATTCCTCCTACGTCGGACAAACTGGCCGCAACTTCAATATCAGGTACTCTGAACATGTCAACGCCATTAAATACAACAGATTCTCTGCCAGAGGACAGCACATACAAGACTCCAAGCATAGTTTCACCAGTATTGACAATGACATAAATATACTTAAAATCATTAACAAAGGCCCCCTCTTAAACATTACTGAAAATTGCTTTATCCACCTTGACCAGTACTTCAACCCTAATTTCAATTTAAACGACATTTCTGAAAAACCCAATATCCTTTTTGACTTCCTAATTCTTCTTCTCAAAAATTCCAAATTCCAAAACCCCAATTCTATTTTCCATGCCTTACATAGTTCCCACCCACATTTTCTACCTCCAATAACCCACCCTCCTAACCCACCCTAAACTACCCCTCCTTCATTTCCCTATCTTATCCTTCCTCATTACCATCTAACTTTAATTTCTTTTATTCTTTCTCTTATTTCACTATCACTCTTCCTCGTTTAATTTATTCTTCCTTCTCTATATAAAAAAAAATAAAAAATAAAAAAATAAAAACCCACGACCTTCATTTCGGTTCTCCTCTTTCAAATTTTAACTCTTGTCTTGCGCCAACTTCGACTACTTCAATCATAACCTAAAAATTTTTCATTTAAAAAATAGCGCACTGTGCATATAAGTTTTCATTTGTTTTCCGATATTGCGCTTTTTACTACATTTTTTCTTCTCTCTACAATTGTTTTTTCAAGTCAACTGTTTTCCAAGAACTTAGCAGGAGTACAAGTACTCACTCAATTATACTGATTTGCGTCGTATATTTTTATATACGTACTTAACTTTCCGCAACCGTGACAAATTCTAGACCTTCAAAATATTCTCCACTCTACTTTGGCGTTCGACCGCAGCGCATGACCTTGAATGTGCCGCGCTGATCACCAGGAGCTGGCGGCTTTCTACTACAAATCTATTCGTCTGCGACTTCAAGTCATTTTTGATCTTCGTATATTAGTTGATAGTGTTGTGACTTTGTGCATGACAGAATGTGGTGTCGTGTCTTTGTGCCTATCAAAGTGTGAAACTGACCTCCAATATTCATAAACATTGTACATGTTTTTACGGCTGATGATGACCTGGACTAAGGTCGAAACCGGTCCCATTTAAATAGGAATGTGATTACTGCATTTCTTTCTTTTAAGTATTGAATAGGTTGAACCTCCTTTTCAACTATTTAATTTTTAACATCAATAATTTCAATACGGAACAATGAAGTTTTTATCTTTAATTCTTAGTTATACGTAAAATCTGCTCTTTCACCTTGATACACGTAAAAGTAAGGTTTAACTCTATACATCTGCAGTGCAGTAATGCATTATTTTGTAAAAACAACTATTTTTCTTTCATGCTTGTATTAAAGTATGATAGTATTGAAAACTTTATGTAGCCTATCTAGGTAAATTAATAATATAGTACTTGTGAAATTTTTTTTCATAATGGAGAAGTCTCAGTATGGAAGGGAGATGCACATACAGCATACGGCTTGAAATTTCGGAACTATACATTCCCGAATGAAGAGATACTGAACTGATTTGTTGCGAGGAGACTTATTTGGTGAAATTTGATGAAAAGAAGAGATAGAATGATAGGACACATCTTTTTTCTTTGCTAGTATCTTTAAGTCGCACCGACACAGATAATTTTATGGCAATGATGGGATAGGAAAGGCCTAGGAGTAGGAAGGAAGCGGCCGTGGCCTTAATTAAGGTATAGCCCCAGCATTTGCCTGGCTTGAAAATGGGAAACCATGGAAAACCATCTTCAGGGCTGCCGACAGTGGGATTTGAACCCACTATCTCCTGGATGCAAGCTCACAGCCGCGCCCCTAACCGCACTGCCAACTCGCCTGGTAGGACACATCTTAAGACACCCCAGAACTTCTTCAGTTGGTTTCAACTTCGCAGATTCGATCCTGGCTCAGTCCGGTAGTATCTGAAGGTGCTCAGATACATCAGCCTCGTGTCGGTAGATTTACGGGCACGTAAAAGAACTCCTGCGAAACAAAATTCCGGCACTTTGATGTCTCCGAAAACTGAAAAGTAGTTAGTGGAACGTAAAGCTAATAACATTATTATTCAGTTGGTTTTTGAAGGAAGTAAGAACGGTAGGGGTAGACCAAGGTATGAATATGACAATCAGATTAGAGCAGATGTAAGATGTAGTAGATATGTAGAAATGAAAAGGTTACCACAGGATAGGGTGGCATGAAGAACTGCATCAAACTAGTCTATTGACTGATGATCCCAAATAAAAATCATCTGCAGTATTATTTTGATGAACTATTTTTCTTTCATGCTTGTATTAAAGTACAATATTAGTGCTTTGTGTCACCTACCTGGGTAAATTAATAATACAGCACGGTACTTATGAAATTCAGTGCAGTTTTCCTCATACTGATCTTACATTTCCAATGAGTAACAATGATTTTATATGTTGTTTAATTTTTTTTTGCTAGTTGATTTACGTCACAATGACACAGATGGGTCGTATGGCGACGATGGGACAGGAAAGGCCTATGAATGGGAAGGAAGCGGCCGTGGCCTTAATTAAGGTACAGCCCCAGCATTTCCCTGGTGTGAAAATTTTACACTTATCACTACACAAACAAATTTCTGTATGTTTCCTTAATTCAGAAATAAAATGGAATATAACAAAATCATTCTCAGACGCACAAAATTCTGCTACTGGCTACATAATTACAATGTGAAGAGAACTAAGTTGATGAGTTTACTTTTTTGTAATAGAATTTTAGATGTTCTTGAAAGGAAATGTCCATGACTGAGACGTAAATTCATAACCAGGGGACGTACAGTCAGTGTCTGTTTAGCAGTGTGTGTGTTTTATAGAAGTAGTTTACGATGGTGTTCCCTATACCTTTTGTCAGGGACTTTATACCATTAACAGAGGTGTCCGAAACCACAGGGTTTACTGTATTGAAATTTGGATTGGCCAACTTAAATGGAAGCTATCATGCATGTCAGTGACATACTTGTGTGACAGATTGTGGTATGACAAGTACCTCCTCAAAGCATCAAGGATTTCAGACAGCATTTCACTGGCACAGGAGTGAGACAAAATATATGTATACAAGAAGTAATGACTACAGGAACAGGTGGAACCAATGGTGGGAAATAATTTGCAGTGAAGTCAGGAAATAACACACTGGATGGAGCTGTGTACAGGAACCAGCTTTGGTTGTAGGACCTAAGACTGTCTGAGCCAAACAAAGAATAATAGGTAACCTAGGAAAATTATAGACTTGATTACAGAAGAAAAGAGAAGCAGATGAAGACCTAAGAAGCCACAGATAAATTCAGTTTCAAATAACTTCAGGCTATTGGGCATAAAAGCAGAAAAGGCATCAGTGCTAGTGTAATTCAAAGAGGCCTGTAGAGTGAATGCTGATTTCAGGCCAGTGAGATGAAGTTCCTGTGGATTATGGTAGGGAAGACAAGGAGAGACAGAGTAAGAAATGTTGAGGTCAGAAAAGAGATAGGGGTAGAAAAACTGAGTGACAGGATGGAGAAGAATAAATTGAGATGGTTTGGGCATGTTACAAGGATGGAGGAGGGAAGGATACTAAAACAAGTGTTGGAGGCTAAGATAGAAAGAAAAAAGGGCAAGAGAGAGGCCTAGAGCAAGATGGATAGACTGTCAAGAACAGTACCAGAAAAAGAAGACTGGACTGGAATACAATTACTAAAGAGGAGTGGTGCAAGGAGAGGCAACGTTGGAGATGTGCCACCAACACCCCGACCTGGCAAGGTCTGGACAAGGGGAAATGCAGATCAGTAGTGACTGATTGATTGAGCTACAGGCAAAAAAGAAAAATTTATCAAAATCGATTCAGCAGAAACTGCAAGTGGACCGCCCAAAGAAGTGCCCTTGTGTTTTCAATATATAGATGTCTGAGTATGGTATTCTAAATATATTGAAGAAAAGACTTGCATCTAAAATATTGTTTATTTTATCAATATAATTATTATTAATTATTTCAGAATGACCCAATTAAAACACACAATTATATTCAACCATGTGATATTAAAGTACACACACACCTGAATGATGTCTACTGCCTTTTGTTGAGGGAATAGTAAACAACTTAAAAAAACAAAAACACGCACACACTTGAACAAAACTGAACACCTTATGCTATAAACAGATCAATGGTGATAAGGTAATATACCAGGTGGTCCAGCAGCCGCTTGCAATCCAGTTTTCACATTTCAATTTAGAATTGTAGTGCAGATACGGTATATTTAGATAGTACAGTATCTTACCTACTATATTCGTGTGTATCTTTGTGTGTATCTATTGGAGCATAGTACTAATAATAATCTGTCTAAGCATTTAGCTTTGTTGGTAATCTTTGACTACAGTAGTTCACGCAAATTTCGAACTTGCAATTTCAATTTCTGTTTGTGCTAAGTAGTGACATACGGTACCAGTATTGTAATTAGGATACATCTGAACGAAGTTTAAAATGATTGTAGTGTACTGTACAGCAGTATACGAGTAATATCTTATTAGACATTAGCATGCTTATTTTATTATTGTAAAATTACTGTAAACTTTTTGTGTAGTATAGCAGAGGTATGTGTAGAAACTCTCTTACTAAAATTCTGCAGTTGTAATTAGGAGAGGCTTAACTGCAGTATAGAGTAGTGTAATTTTTGTGTATTCCTTTCGGTATTCAGAATTAACAGTAGTTTTTATCTGTTATGGTGTTGTAGGATAAAAATAGAATACGTCTAAGGAGTATTATAGTGTAGTAGTACATTAATTACTATCTACTATCCTAGACAATATTTCTTTTCGTTCATTTTTTTTTGCACAAAGCAAGTTATTTTACTTTTCCTTTTCTTTTCGTCCATAAAGAATGGCTAAAGAGTGCAAGTGTAGGAACTGTGGGTGTGGCGAGGCATTGAGGGGTATGAGGGAGGAGTTGGCGAGTTTGAGGGAGATAATTAGGATTCTCACAGAAGACAGGAATGAAGGTAAGCCTCCCTGAAACAATATACAGGTTACAGCATGTGTAAAAGAGGGATGGGAAGGAAAGGGGGGAATTGTAGAAGACAGGTGGTCTAATGTTCAAAGGGGAAGGAGACTGCAGGCCAAGAGCTCTAGTCAGGATCAGAATTCAGGACAGAAGTCTGTGAGAAATCGGTACGAGCCACTCCAGGTAGAGCAACAGAGGGAAGATGAGGAACAGGGAACTGTTCCTGAGATGTGTGGAAGTTGGAGGAAGGGAAAAGGTAGGAAAGGGAAATGTAGAGTAGAGGATAGGAAAAGACAGGTGGAACAGGGTCATGGGAGGGAGAAAAGGGAGGAGGAAGTAGCTTCTGCAGCTATCAGGAAAGATAGGGCTCACCAGGAGGGGAGGGGATCTAAGGAGGTGGGTAGGTTTGAGGCTCTGGTCATGGGGGATTCCATCGTTAGACACGTGGGGAAAGTGTGTGGAGGAAGGGGAACCAGGGTAGAGTGTTATCCAGGAATTAGGTTGAGGCAGATGTTGAGGAAAAGTCCTCTCAGTTTTAATTACTGCATTGATGGGGTGAAAGTTCCTTTTGGGGATCATTGTAAGTATCTGGGTGTTAATATAAGGAAAGATCTTCATTGGAGTAATCACATAAATGGGATTGTAAATAAAGGATACAGATCTCTGCACATGGTTATGAGGGTGTTTAGAGGTTGTAGCAAGGATGTAAAGTAGAGGGCTTATAAGTCTCTGGTAAGACCCCAACTAGAGTAAGGTTCCATTGTATGGGACCCTCACCAGGATTACTTGATTCAAGAACTGGAAAAAATTCAAAGAAAAGCAGCTTGATGGGTTCTGAGTGATTTCCAACAAAAGAGTAGTGTTACAAAAATGTTGCAAAGTGGCTGGGAAAAACTGGGAGAAAGGAGATTAACTGCTCGACTGAGTGGTGTGTTCTGAGCTGTCGGCAGAAAAATGGTGTGGAATGACATAAGTAGACGAATAAGTTTGAGTGGCGTCTTTAAAAGTAGGAAAGATCACAATATGAAGATAAAGTTGGAATACAAGAGGACAAATTGGGGCAAATATTAATTTATAGGAAGGGGAGTTAGGGATTGGAATAACTTACCAAGGGAGATGTTCAATAAATTTCCAATGTCATTGAAATCATTTAAGAAAAGGCTAGGAAAACAACAGATAGGGAATCTGCCACCTGGGCAACTGCCCTAAATGCAGCTCAGTATTGACTGATTGACTGAATCGTGAGCACCACTATTAATTCATTATGGGGACCTCAAACAAACCTGTAAAATCAGTACAGATACGCAGAACACATACTTTAAAACACAGATGAGGAGCACGGTAATGTATAGGCTGGGAAGCGGGCGCTGTAGGTCAAGTGTCGCAGTATCTCACATTGAAAGCGGGCGGGGAGATATGTGATAGTTGACAGTGCTCAAGGTAGGAGGTTCAAATCCCACATAAGAAATTTTTTTTAACAGCCAGTTGCCTGGGATGTGGTAAGGTTGCATACTTGATAGCTTCCAAGGACTGATTTGTTTATTTGACCCTGTAAAAGACTGCATGTATCGTTGCGTTGGGTATGGTGCTGGGTTGGACATGAGGAGATGATGGTCTGTGGCGTGTTAGCTATGTCGTACATGTTCCAAGCTTCGTAGACCACAGGTAGGGGCAAATGGGTAAATAATGGAAATATCGATTACTATTGTTATGACTTGTGAGGTGTGGCTACGAAGTTGTTTACATCTATTAGTATTATTATTTACGTAGTTATGTCCAGACTTTATTTGGTATAATGATCGTATTATTTGTGAGGTTATGTCATGAAACATCTGCTGTATATATATTAATGTAAAAACACATAATTAATACAGTGGAACCTTGGTTTGCGAGCATAATTTGTTCCGGCAACATGCTTGTAATCCAAAGCGCTCGTATATCAAAGCAAGTTTTCCCATAAGAAACAACTGAAACGCAATGATTCATCCACAACAAAAAAATATTTATTTTCATACCATTTCTGAAGCAAAATATAACTTAAATCAAATTCAACCTTACAATAGAATCATTGTTGGTGTGAGGGAGACGAGAGATGACATGAGAAGAGTTACTGTGTAGCACGAATTTTACTAACGGAATCATTGCTATCTGTTGGCTCACTGGAATTGTTTCCTTTCCATTCAACTTTAATGAGGAACCTGTCCAATGACTGTTGCTTTTGCCTTTTTTTGAGGATTTCATGAAAATGTGACATTGCATTGTCTTTGAACTGACTCATTGTTCGTACTGCTATAGCCTTATTGGGGTGGTGTTTTTCTACAAAATTTTGGACCGTTTCCCACATTTTGCACTTCTACCGGATCTCAGTTGAAGTGAGATATTCTATTGACTTTCCTCCTCCTCTTCCCCACGCGAGATCTCCTCCATAACCTCCTCCTGTTGTTTGCGATGCAGGTCCATCAGTTTGTTGGTGGACAGTTCCTGCCTATGTTCTTCCAGCAGCTCTCTAATGTCCACGTCATTCACCTCCAACCCCATAGTCTTCCCTAAAGACACAATTTCATCAACAATCGGCGGCTCATTTTCACCAACAATCCCCTCAAAGTCACGTCCAAGAACACAGTCAGGCCACAGCTTTTCACAAGCTGAAGTGAGAGTTCTCTTGGTGACTCCATCCCAGGCTTTATCGATGATCTTCAGGCAGTTCACAATGGGGAAATGCTTTCTCCCAAACTCTCGGATGGTAAAGTTTGTTCCTTTGGTCACTTCAACGCATCGCTGAAATAGTGCTTTGGTGTATAGCTTCTTGAAGTTCGAAATGACTTGCTGATCGATAGGCTGGAGTAGTGGAATAGTGTTGGGAGGAAGCTACTTAACCTCAGCAAACTTGAATTCTTCCAGTAAATCGTCCTCAAAAACTCAAGGTCTGGAGGATGAGCAGGAGCTTTGTCCATAACCAGCAAGACTTCGAGCGTCAGATTATTTTCTGAAAGGTATTTCTTCACTACAGGACCAAAGATCTCGTTCATCCATTCAACAAAGGCACAGGGGAGGGGAAAACGTAGGTACATGTGACGCTCGTATTGCGGAACCTCACTCGCTTATCAAGTTACAATTTATTTTAAATTTTTGCTCGTCATGCAAAACACTTGTAAACCAAGTTACTCGCATTCCGAGGTTTCACTGTAGTTTATAATGTATTATTACCTGTATATATGATGTATAATGCAAACAGGCTATTGTAGACTCTCAAAATTATAAGAAAACATGTTGTGTCATATTTTTCTAGAAGCCTGGCCAGGCAATGTATATAAAGAGGCAATCTTGAGGGGTGAGGAGTAGTTAACGAGAGTTGCCAGTGAAACTCGTGTACTCATGTTGTGATTCTGTTGACATGCTGCTGTAGCAGTCAAATGTTTGTCAAGATGGTGGTTCATTAATGTGTGTGTGTAATGTCGTGTATATAATTTGTAAATAAAACAGTGCACACAACTGACAGCATTTTGTGTGTGTGTCTTCGTGGTAACATCAGTATGCCCCATTGGAATGATAACAACATGCAATGGCAGGCAAGTATGTAGCTGCGCGAACTCCCCTCTTTCAAAGCAATTCACAACACAAAGTTTATTCAGTGCCTCGAGATGTATTCCAGCGATGAGTATGTGGATATGTTACTTATCTATGGAGAAGCTAGACAGAATGCATAACAGGCACAACGCCTGTACCAAGAATGCTATCCAGATAGACGACAACCGACGGGCACGACATTTCAGAGTGTGGAAAGATGCCTGCGGGATACTGCATCCCTGGGAAGGATACTGCCTGTTCAAGATCATCCTGTGACATCTGCTGACAATGAAGAGGCTGTGTTTGACACTATCTGGCGTAACCCTCATACTAGCACACAGGCTACTGCACAGGAGACTAACATCAGCCGAGCGTCTGTAATGCGGATATTGCATACCACCTTTTCACCCGCACCATCTGCACTTACACCAGGAGCTCCAGGGTCATGATTTCGATGCCCGGGTGGCGTTCTGTCAATGGATCCTGCAGCATGTGGACACTGATCCTGCTTTTCTAGTGACTCTCTTATTTACGTTGATACAAATGTTGATTCCCATAGGGAATCTGTAATATTTGTTCCGAATTTATGGACAAAGCACGATTCCACAACAATGGAACCGTTAATTGCCATAACATGTATTACTGGAGCGTGGATAATACCCATTGGCTGCGATAGATAGCTTTTCACATACAGAGGGGCGTGAATGTATGGTGTGGAGTCATGGGTGATCACCTCATCAGTCCCCATTTCTTTGAGGGACATCTGATCAGCCAACGCTATCTGTGGTTTCTCCAAGATGAACTACCACCATTTTTGGAACATGTGCCACTCCTTGACCACTGCAAGATGTGGTGTCAACACGACTGGGCTGCACCGCACAGGGTGGTGGTTGTCCAAAACCATCTCCATGTGACGTGTCCTGATAAATGGACAGGAAGGAGAGGACCTGTCCCCTGGCTCGCCAGATCACCCGATCTTATGCCCCTGGACTTTATTCTGTGGAGCCAGGTAAAACAACTGGTGTATGGCCGGCTTCTGTGTCACCTTAGACAGCTCATCACCGAGACAAGCTGATCCGTTTTGGCAGAGATGTTGCAACGGCCAGATGATCCTTACATTGCACGCAACTCTGTATCGACCATGGAGGTCGTCACTTCGAGCATGTGCTGCGTTAAACAACGTGGATAAGTGAAATCCTGTCACATGTTTTCTAGCCTCTATCAATCCAGCTCCATTCCAATGGCCCTTTTCAGAGCCAAATAAACAAATTAGTCTGTGAAAAATACCGGTATTAAGTATACAACCTTGCCACATCCCAGGCAACCGGCTTTAAAAAAAAATACTTGCATGGGACTTGAACCTTCTAACCCTCGAGCACTGTCAACTATCACACATCTTACCGTACGCTAGCCAAGTGAGCTACTGTGACACTAGACCTATGGCGCCCACTTCCCAGCCTATACCGGCCACAAACCATCATCTCCACAGCCTCGTCCAACCCAGCACCATACCCAATGAAACGATACATACAGTCTTTTACAGAGTCAAATAAACAAATCAGTCCTTGGAAACTATCAAGTATGCAACCTTACCACATCCCACACAACTAGCTGTTAAAAAAAATTCTTATGTAGGATTCGAACCTCCTATCTCAAGTACTGTCCACTATCACATATCTCTCCACCCGCTTGCCACATGAGCTACTGCGACACTACCTACGGCGCCCACTTCCCAACCAATACAGTACCATGCTCACGGTCGGTGCGTCCACCTCCTGTTTTAAAGTACATGTTCTACGTATCGGTACTCAGTTTACGGGTTTGTTTGAGGTATCCATAATGAATTAATAGTGGTGCTCATGATTCCTGCTGCCTTCTAGCCCGTAAACACACATCTCGTTATATTACCCCAGTTTAGGGAGAGGGACGGATGTCTTTCAGAACTGTAGTAAATGTGAAGGGATGCATAAAACTGGATTGCAAGGGGTTGGTGGACCACCCAGTACACAAATGAACTGAGTGTAACCCCTTATACTCTGCTTCACTCCGCACAAATATTGATAAGAGATCATTTAACATTCCACATGAATTCACAGTCTTTGTTTTTAAGAGTGCATTCGTTACCCAGCTAATCATCATACCCTCCTTCTGAGAGCTTCACTCAAAAACACTCACAAAAATTAATGTAATAGGCCCACGCAAAGACTATGATTTCTAAAGGCAGATGGTTGTGAATGACACAAAAGTGATTTATTAATAATTTTGAAAAGGAGACATCAGTGCACAAAAAAAAAAAAAAAAAAAAAAAATTATATGTAGTTTTATGTGAACTGTTAATAAATATATATTTAATAAATCAGGAATTTACAAATTAACGTGCCAAACATGTAAACAAGGATACATAGGACAGTCTGGTAGAAGTTTGGCTATAAGGTACAAAGAACATGTTAATGCGGTTAAACATAAAAGATATTCAGCAATGGGAGAACATATGATTGAAATTAATCATAAATTTACGGACATTTCCAATGACATGAAATTATTACATTCGGCCAAAAAGGGAAAATTAATGAATGTTTTGGAAAATTTAGAAATTTACCTTGCACAAAATCAAATTTAAATTAGAGAAGTGCAGAAGATAACCCACTGTACAGACTAGCATATGATCATTTAAGGAGCAAAAAGAAGAAAAACTTTAAGATCCTAAATTTATATAGTATTCTCATTCAGTTCAACCAAAATTCTATGTATTGTTCATTTTTATTATATTTATTTTTACTCTTTGATATGGTGTATTAGGACAATACTTCTTTAAATTGTAAAACAAAAGATTGTGTGATAATGTTTTGTTCTTTGATCTGACCACTGAGGAAGGGAATGGTTGAGATTTCCCGAAACATGTTTGGTTTAATAAATAGTTTTTCTTTCATTTAATGAGTGTATTGATCAAGGCGGATTCAAATAAACTATTTTAAATAGTTACATTATACATTTTATGTGATTTCACAAAAATTTAAAAAAATACGAAGCCTTGTTCTGAGACGGGTGAGAACAACATAAACTTTAACTCCAGTTTCCAGCAATCTCAATTTCTTCCTTTTTTTTTTTTTTTTTTTTTTTTACTTTTAGATACAATTAATCACCACGGATCTGCAATTAAGGCAGCTGTCCACATGGCAGATTCCCTATGTGTCCTTAACCTAGTCTTTTCTTAAATAATTACAAAGAATTTGGAAATTTATTGAACATCTCGCTTGGTAAACTATTCCAGTCCCTAACTCCTCTTTCTATAAACAAATATTTGCCCCAATTTGTCCTCTAGAATTCCAACTTTATCTTCGTATTGTGATCTTCTCTACTTTTTAAAAAATCACTCAAACGTATTCGTCTAATAATTTCATTCCATGCCATCTCTCCACTGATAGCTCACAGAACATACCACTTAGTTGAGCAGTTCATCTCCTTTCTCCCATGTCTTCCCAGCCTAAACTTTGTAACATTTGCGTAATGCTACTCTTTTGTCAGAAATCATTCGGAACAATCAAACTGCTTTCCTTTAGTTATTTTCCAGTTCTTGACTCATGTAATCCTAGTGAGGGTCCCATACATTGGAATCATACTCTAGTTGGGGGTCTTACCAGAGACTTATATGCCCTCTCCTTTACATCCTTACTCATCATCATCATCATCATTTCCCTTTATCCAGCTGTAGCTGGGTAGGGGCAAATATGGTTCCTCTCCACTTTCTTCGGTCTTTCCACCACTCCTCCTCCAACACTGTGTCCCAGTCCAGGTTTCTTTCTATAATGCTGCGTTGGATGGTATCCTTCCATCTCAATCATGGTCATCCACGGCCTCTCCTTCCTTGGATTTGCATTTCCATCACCTTTTTTGGCATTGTTTCGTCGCTCATTCGCTTTACGTGTCCAAACCATCTTAGTCGGCTCTTCTCTATTCTATCATTCAATTTTTCCACTCCAATTTCTTCCCGGATTTTCTCATTCCTTATTTTGTCTCTTCTACTCTTCTGTATCATACTCCTCAAGAACTTCATTTCGGCTGCCTGTATTCGACTCTCATCCTTCTTTGTCATTGTCCAAGTTTCTGCTCCGTAAGTTGTTATGGGTACATAATACATCTTGTACATAGTATCCTTTGCTTCTGATGGCACATCTTTGTCCCATAACATGTTTCTTACACTATGATAGAAACAACTTCCAGCTTGAATCCTTTTACTAATCTCAGCATCCAGTCGAGCATTCTCCATTAATTCACTCCCCAGGTATTTAAACGTTTCCACTACTTCCAGGGGCTTGTCTGCAAGTCTAATCTGACCTTTCCCTTCTTTCTCCCATCTAGTCATAACAAGAGTTTTATTTTCTACACTTATTTTCAATCCACATTCTTCGATCTTCCCATTCACCACATTCAACTGTTCTTGAACCTTCCTCTCGTCTTCTCCCCAAATCACAATATCATCTGCAAATAACATGATGTTCATTTCTTACTACACCCCCTAAATACTCTCATAACCATGTGCTGAGATCTGTATCCTTTTTTTACAATCCCATTTATGTGATTACCCCAATGAAGAGCTTTCCTATGTACCTCAAGTGATCCCCATAAGGAACTTAAACACCATTCAACACAGCGATAGCCCCGCTCGTAACTTATGGAATTCACATAATATGTGAAAATCTTACAATCTGTAATTTTATCAAAATTGAAAAGGTCAAAGCAAAGTTCAAAGGAAAAACAGCACCCTCGCGACTAGTATACAGGTTTATGAGAAAAACCTACTTTGTTGAGGATATCAGAGCACATCACCATCTACTGTCCACAAGGCCATACCAAGAGCTTGTAAATATCAGAAACGGAAAAAGGGAAGAGACAGAGCTGGAATTCTACAGCACATCTGCTATGCTACAGAGGACCTGGACCAGAAAGTGCCAAGAACAAAGACATGTGACTACCCGACTGGCCATATGTGGTTTTCACCATAAAATATGCGTAAACATAAGATACCACAAACCCAATAAATACTGTGTTTGTATACTGTGCACGAAAAGTTGTGAAACATATCGCATAACAAAGTGCAAAAGCAGACTAAAATCAATAACTAAATACAGCAAAGAATAACGTAAGAACAAATTTTTCTTGGCTCGAATGGGCTTGTTCAACTGTTGGACTTTGATTTTTGCCCAGTATTGTCACATTTTCTGCCGGTGTAACTCCTTTCTTTCAACTGTCCACGGGGTACCATTCTTCTGGAGTAGCTGAAATCCATGGACTTCTTTCAGGGTATGTTGTACAGAACGTCTATCTTGAAGATCTAACATTCCCAGTTCTTTAATGGCCTCCTCAGTTTCTGTTAGCCAAGTGGTACAAATCATCTTGTTCTGCCAGAAGATGAACAGGCAATTGGTCAATCTTTTGGGAGGCAGTCTTACTATATGTCCATAGAAAGCTCCTCTCCTTTTCCTAGCACAATCAGAGAGCCTCTCTATATGTTCGTAGAGCTCAGAATTGTGCTGTCTACAGAATTCCTCATCTTCCTTTTTTTTTTTTTTTGCTAGGGGCTTTACGTCGCACCGACACAGATAGGTCTTATGGCGACGATGGGATAGGAAAGGCCTAGGAGTTGGAAGGAAGCGGCCGTGGCCTTAATTAAGGTACAGCCCCAGCATTTGCCTGGTGTGAAAATGGGAAACCACAGAAAACCATCTTCAGGGCTGCCGATAGTGGGATTCGAACCTACTATCTCCCGGATGCAAGCTCACAGCCGCGCGCCTCTACGCGCACGGCCAACTCGCCCGGTCTCATCTTCCTTACCGGACCTAATATCTTCCTAAGAATTCTCCTCTCTCAGTCTTCCAGTCTCCCCATCAGACCTCTTCCTTTTCGGTTCAATGAAAGACCCCATTGCATGCAGTCATATGACTGGCATGTAGTGCTTCAGTTTCAGGTTGAGTGACAGGCATTTTTTGTTATAAGTATTCTTTATTAGTCGATAGGCCAGTTCCAACTTTTTGACTGTCATGGATAATGACATTCTTTCTGATAAGTTGCATTCAATCCATTTGCCGAGACACTTAAATTTCTCAGTCCTCTTGATTTTTCCATTCTAGCAGTAACTATCTCTCAGCTAGCATCTTTGATGTAGGTGAAGAAGAGACTCGAATACCCACTTTGGCTGCCTGTCTTCTGAAGCAAATGACCTGCACTGTTGCTGTACCCAGCAAATCCGTGATATCCAACTCTGAACACCCATGTTGGCCAGTTCTTTAGGCTATTCTCTCACAACCTTTTCAAGGAGACAGTTGAAGAGAAGTGGCAAAAGTCCACCCCCTTGTCTCACCCCTAATTGTATCCTGAAGCTCTCTGAGAGCTTGCCTCTAAACGTAACCTTGAAATGGGGGTTAGTCAAGGTTTCTAGAATAGAGTCTGCAGGTTTTGTTGTCTAATCACAGTTCCTGGAGAATTTTATGAAGTGTTTCTCTATCAACGGAGTCATAGGATTTCCGAAAAACAACAAAGGTGATGACCACCTTCCGGTTTCTCATTTTGGAGTATGCAAGTACAGTTTTAAGGTTGATGATCTGATCGGCACAGGATCGGCCCTTCCTGAAGACTCCCTGTTATTCTCCGAGTTGACTGTTCAGTTGACTTTCTGCCCGTGTTAGTAACGCCTTGGAAAAAATCTTACATGTTACCGGAAGGAGAGAAACCTCATGGTTGTTGTTTAGGTCAGTAAAGTCGCCTTTCTTGTGAAGAGGAGGAATCAGAGCTGAGGTCCAATGAGGTGGTAATTTCTCCGTTTCCAAGATGTTTTTTTTATGATCTCCACTGTGAGCTTGCCCACAGCATTGCTTCCAGCACATTTCCAGAATTCGCCAACAATGGAGTCCTCTCCAGCTGCCTTATTATTCTTAAGAAGTTGAATGATTTCACAAACTTATTTCTATGAAGGAGGCAACGAATCCGGGTTTGATGTGGTTTGTTTATAATCAAAATCTTTGCTGGGTGGATCACAATTGAGTAAGTTCTTAAAGTACTGGACTAAGAGGCAGCAGCTGTCCTTGATGTTAATAGCCAGTTTGCCCTGTGAGTCTCTGAAGTGAAAATCTGGTGGAATGTATTTTCCAAGTGTCTGCTTGAAAGTTTTGTAGAAGTATCTGGATTTATTTTTAACATAGCTCTCTTCCATTTGGATTAATTGGTTGTGTGTGAAGTCCCATTTAGTTGCTCAGATTATCTTGGTTGTCAGTTTCTTTTGTTCCAGAAAGTTCTCCCAATTGTCCTTGGTCTTTTTAGAGTTCCATTTCATCCAGGCTGCTTTTCTTTAAGCTGTCTGACTCCATGGCTAAATGGTTAGCACGCTGGCCTTTGGTCGTAGGGGTCCTGGGTATGATTCCCAGCAGTATCAGGAATTTTAACCATCATTGGTTAATTTCGCTTGGGCGCGGGGACTGGGTGTATGTGTCGTCTTCATCATCACTTCATCTTCACCACGACGCGCAGGTCGCCTATGGGCGTCAAATCAAGAGACCTGCACCTGGTGAGCCGAACATGTCCTCGGACACTCCCGGCACTAAAAGCCATACGCTATTTCATTTCTTTGAGCTATTGTGTTGTAACAGTCTTCAGTCCATTACGAATGTTTGTTTCTTCTAGTAAGAAGAGGTTCTGTCTAACTAGGGGATTTTTTGTTTTTATGTGCTATTGGCTTTACATCGCACCGACACAGATAGGTCTTATGGCGACGATGGGACAGGAAAGGGCTAGGTCTGGGAAGGAAGCGGCCGTGGCCTTAATTAAGGTACAACCCCAGCATTTGCCTGGTGTGAAAATGGGAAACCACGGAAAACCATCTTCAGGGCTGCCGACAGTGAGATTCAAACCCACTATCTTCCGAATACTGGACACTGTTATAATCTATCAGTTTCATGTCCGTATTGATACTTGGTATTCACAATCACAAAGAATGGGTACCTTCCACCTAATCAATACTTTAACATGTCTTGTTACTATGCAGTATGCAGTTTCGACCTTCACAGAGGTCATCCTCACCTCGTCATGGGATCTAAAGCTAACTTAACATATAATTTAAAAACATTACTAAATCTAATGAAAAATGTCACATGATATGAGTGATAATATTAAAATATACAATATATAAAATATACACTGATATGATGTGTCTTCTGGTTTAAAAAACAAGCATCGATATTCTATGACATGTATATGTTACATAAAATTCTGGTGTACTGTTTGTGAGTAATAGATAATTTGGTGAAATACAATTTCTACACTTAAAAAGTTTATGGCATTCTTGAGGTACACTGTAAAGTTTAGTTCATATTGGTGAATCGTTGCATACGTTCATTGGTATGTACTAAGCCAGGGATGGCGAACCTATGCCACGCATGTCACCTAGTGACACGCGAACACGATTTCGGTGGCACACCACATGCACATATTACCGTGATATTTTTATGTACGTCTTGTACTATACACTATATGTATCTCGTGCATCGTATCGTCATAGTGTTTCAGGTTTAAGCAATAAATACTGAAAATATAAATTCTACTTCCATTCGGACGTGTATTATGGCAACACTGCAACATTAATAGGTCCGAGAGCCAAGTGAAATAAACGTCAGGCGTGGCGAACGAGCCATTCGCTGATCTGCATAGGTCGATTAGTGAAGTTTGGCATGTGTGTGGTTGCCAGCATCGCGTAATTATTCTTCGTGAGTAACTATTTATGTTTTCAATTTAGTAAGACAAATAGTTGCCAAGAGATTATCCTAATTTAGAGATTTGGAGAAACTGTCGCACTTTATTTCAAAACCTCATATTACATCAGCCCAGAGGCTGGTTGGATCCTCAAATAGCACCCACAAAGGTTATGCGGTTATGAGGAAACCGCAAAAACCAATGGCAGCACCAAAATGAGGCGTACTAGGCAAGACGAGGAGTGAGGTAGTTTGCCATTGCTTTCCTCACTGGGTCAGAAAGTGCTATTGCAGCATGACTGACCTTTCATAACACTCAGATGCACTAGTCGTGCTCTGAATGTCATTACTCAGCGCCACCCATACCCCAGCAGCTTCTATATTGTCACAGCCATGGATGAGACTGGGACTTCGGTGGAAGCTACACTTTACTTTGGCCTGTGCCAAGAGATGGATACAAAAGTACTGTATCCATCATGAAATGGCAGCAGGCACAGTGGCACAGTGATATTAGGCCTAATGTCAATTTTTTTTTGAGTGGTTAGATATTGACAATTTAGAAATGGAGTTAAACTAATTTCAAGAAAGCAGTGCATGGGTAAACAAATTCGTACACCTTGGTGAAGCAATGGTAAAATTCAAGTGTGCTGTTGATGGTGAATATTCTCTCAGAAACCGGAGAATATAATACTTGAACAGTGGAACAGCCTGCCACAAATGTTTTGGGCCATGAAGAAACTTGTTAGTTATCTTGTTTGGGCCAGCATATGCCTCCGAGCAGCTGTTTTCTACAATGAATGTTGTGAAGTCAAGAGTTAGAACCCGTTTTGCTTCAGATCTAAGTGCTTCTCGTATGTTATTGAAAATAAGAAGTGAATCTAACATAAATGATATGGCTACTACTGTAAGTACTGCGGTACTGGCAAAATACGACCAAGAAACATGCAATAAAATGTATTATGTTACAATGTATACATGTAGGTACAAGTAATAATATGAAACACAATTTTGAATTAGGGATGGAAGTTGATGGTGGTGGTGGTGGTGGGGGTGGTGGTGTGGGTGGGGGGGGAAGGTGGTCATTACAAACAAAAATAACAAGTGGCACAGTAGACAGTTGAGAATAATAAACCAGTCTTCAAATGGCACACTAGTTGGAAAAGGTTCGCCATCCCTGTACTAAGCATTCTAGAACATTCTAGGATATGGATGTGATAAAAACTAATAACATATAGGCCTAATACATTAAAATACGATAAAATGTTCACTGTATTCTTGTGGTATGCTTTGTAGTTATATTGATGTTGGCAAATAATTATGTATGTTCACAGGCATGTTTGTACCAAGCATTCTAGAATGTTCAACGATGTGTATTGCTTATCTTGTAAGTTCATATAGTTAAGAATGTTGGATGATTTACATTTCCTTGGTACTGATCTCGTTATTGAGTAGGTGCAGTCCAATTGCACTCATTTTTCCAGTAGTCTCCCAGGATCTACCCTATCAAACGCCTTAGGTACGTCAATCATGATACAGTCCATTTGACCCCCTGAATCTAAGATATTTGCTATATCTTGCTGTAATCCTACAAGTTGAGCTTCAGTGGAATAACCTTTCCTACACCCTAACTGCTTTCTATTGAACCAGTGATTTATTTAACATGTCTAATATAATCAGAAAGAATGCCTTCCCAAAGATTACATGCAAAGCATGTCAAACTGTCTGGCCTGTGATTTTCAGCTTTATGTCTATCATCCTGTCCTTTATACACAGGGGCTACTATTGCACCTCTCCATTCATTTGGAGAGAGTCTGTACCACCCTTTCCAAATCTGTACACCCCAAAAAACATCAAGTTGCCTGTTATATTTAGAGATGAGCCTTACACCCAGAATTTCATGTTTGCCATCTTTAACTTTTTTTTTTGCTAGGGGCTTTACGTCGCACCAACATAGATAGGTCTTATGGCGACGATGGGATAGGAAAGGCCTAGGAGTTGGAAGGAAGCGGCCGTGGCCTTAATTAAGGTACAGCCCCAGCATTTGCCTGGTGTGAAAATGGGAAACCACGGAAAACCATTTTCAGGGCTGCCGATAGTGGGAATCGAACCTACTATCTTCCGGATGCAAGCTCACAGCCGCGCGCCTCTACGCGCACGGCCAACTCGCCCGGTCATCCTTAACTTACAAATTATTTTTCACCAGAATGAATACTCCCTCTCCTACCATTCCCATCCTGTCGAACACAATGACAAAATTTCTGCATCCATTATATTATTTCTCAGCCACGATTCAACTATTACAATATCTGATAACCATATATCTATCAAGTTACTTAATTCCAAACCTTTCTTTACAATACCTCTACAGTTCAACACTAACACTAACATTTTTATATAATCCCTACTCCCAGATCCCTGTACCCATTTCACTGCTTTCTAGTCCACCCAACTTTCCTGAATGTACCTTCCTATAACCCTTCTAAACAAGCTTCCTAACTTAAACGTACCACTGCAGTTCAAGTGAAGGTCATCTGAGTGCAGGTCCGTACCTTCTACCCATCTAGAAACTTCACTCCCAATTTCCCACATACCCACTCCATAGTCTCATTTAAATCTCCGATCACCTTCCAGTCGGTATCCCTCCTAGAGAGTATTCCACTGATAATCTCCGCTTCCTTACACTTCACCCGTGCTGCATTAACCAGATCCCACACATCCTCAACTATGTGGCTACTTGTAACGGCTTGCCTTACATTGTTGGTACCAACGTGAAAAACTACCATCTTCTCCTTTCCCTCCTCTTCTTCTATTATCCTCAACATCTGCCTTAACCTAATTCCTGGATAACATTCTACCCTGGTTCCCTCTTCTCCACACACACACTTTCCTCACTTGTTTAACAATGGAATCTCACCTCATTTGATTCCCCCTCCTGTCCTAGTCTCCTCTGTCTTTACTAACGGCTGCAGACGCCCCTTCCTCCTCCCTTTTCTCCCTCCTACGACCCGGTCCCATCTTTATTTTCCTATCCCAGCCCGCCTGGTGGCCACGATCGTGAAAGTGTTGAAGTCTACGATCTGACCCGTGGTTAGCCGCTTCGAGTCCCGTTGCTTGAAAAAAAATACCATCACAATGTTGTCCGACAGAGTACGAGAGGTGGTGGTACACAATTTCTAATCACTAGATTGTATGCCAAAAGCCTGGATTAAATTCCAAACCTCTCCGCAGTGCTCATATGGAGTGAGGGCATGACACTATTGATGGTAATTCGTCCGTCGGATGGTGACGTAGAGCCTTGAACAGACCTCTTGGTGTTATTCGACAGGAGTACGCTACATGCCGACACTGGGTTTCACCCTCTCCCTACCTCATCATCATCATCCCACATCCATACATGCAGGTCACCTATGGGCATCAAATAGAAAGACCTGCACCAGGCGAGCCGAACATGTCCTCGGACACTCCCGGCACTAAAAGCCATATGAAAAATAATAAATAAATTTCCTATCCTCAACTCTGCATTTCCCCTTCAAGCCTTTTCCTTTCCCCCCCCCACTTCCACACTCCACTGCAACAGTTCCCTATCCTCATCTTCTCTCTGCTGTTCTACCTGCAGTGACTCATACCATTTTCTCACCAACACCCGTCCTAAATTCTGCTCCTTAGCCTGCAATTTCCTTCCCCTTAAAACAATGGTTCACCTGTCTTCTACAACTCCCCCCTTCTCTTCTCATCCCTCTTGTACACCTACCATATCCTGTTTATTGTTTAAGGGAGGCGTACCTTCCTTCCTGTCCTCCGCAAGAAGCCTAATTCCTCAAACTCTACAACTCCTCCCTCATACCCCTCAATGCCTGACCACACCCACAGCTCCTACACATGTATTCCTAAGCCATTCTTTACTCTACTTTACAGAATAATGGAAAATAAGCAAAGATAAAATAAGTTATTCTATGGGGGGGGAAAAAAAAAAGCAAAGAAAAGAAATATTGCCTAGGATAGTACAAAAGGATCACACGACAATAAGGTAATTAATATACTAACTACACTACAATACTATTTAGGCATTTTATATTTTATTCTACAACACCCTAACAGAGGGAAAACTGCCGTGAATTATAGAATATCGAAAGGAAAACACTAAATTTACACAATTTTAAACTGCAGTTAAGCCTATCCTAATTACAATATTATAATAATAGCATTATTATTATTTGCCTTCCGTCCCACTAAGTACTTTTACAGTTTTTGGAGATGCTGAGGAACCAGAATTTTGTCCCACAGGAGTTCTTTTACATGCCAGTAAATTTACCGACACGAGGCTGACGTATTCGAGCTCCTTCAAACACCACCGGACTGAGCCAGGATCTAACCTGCCAGGTAGGGGTCAGAAGGCCAGTGCCTCAACTGTATGCCACTCAGCCCGGCAATAGAATTCTATTAAGAGCCAAGTTGATAAAGAGATATTTCTCCTACTTCACAAATATTTTGCAATAATAAAATAAACATGCTAATTTCTAATAATTTAACTTTACTACAATAATTTTAAACTGCATTCAGACGTATCCTAATTACAATAGGTTATTATTACGCACAAATAGAAATGAAAATTGCAATTAAAATTTGAAATTCAGAAGAGCTACTCAAGGATTTAACAACAAAGCTAAATGCATAGACAGATTATTATTATGATTATTATTATTATTACAGAAAAGAAGACTAATATCCAAATCTTGAATGACTTTAATGAGAAACAGACCTTAATTTATTCTATAGAGCAGAGGAAAGCTAAATTTTTTGGACACGTCCTACAACATGTGTATTACACTGCAGCAATGAGATCTACAGAATGGAAGGGTACAGGTTACAAACTTCAGCATACCGTTACATGCTTTGCAGTCCAAGGTTATCACCACTAAGTCTGCGTACAAAGTGTGTGAAATACATTGTGTCAGACACCATGCACTTTTAAGCAAAACGAGAACAATTTCAAAAAAAAAAAAAAAACTCCACAGCGAATGAGACAGTCTGTCCTGTACCAATTACTAATATTATTATTATTAGCCTATTATTATTATTATTATTATTATTATTATTATTATTACTACTATTAAACTGTGCTATTTCTGAAACAAACTTAGTATATGTTCTTAAAATTTAATATTTTCATAGGCTAATTAAATTTTAATTAATCAGCAGAGTCATAACTTACAGCTCTTTACAGGTCATTAAGACCCACAACAGAAGATAACGGAAAATCACATATAAAGCAGTTACAAAAAAAATATCAAACATATTGGAAATAAATGAGTTACAACTACAGACATCTATTGCAGATGTTCATTCAGTGAAGTAATAAATAGCCTCTCTGTAAAAATAGTCAAGTTTCATAGAGCTATGAATATATTTAATATGTGGTAACTTAAATATTTGGAAGCAGTGGTACCAATACTTCAATATGAGTGTGTAGCCCATGAGAGTTGGGGTCCGACATTTGACTGGCAAAAACAGTAACCGCAAGGTATGCTGCATTGCCATAGTTATCTCTGTCTGCGGTATATCATCCTTTAATACAGGCTGAGTGTTTAATAAAACATGTAGGCCTAATGGAAGTCAATTAACATTGGACTGACTGGGCGGTTAGAGGCGCACAGCTGTGAGCTTGCATCCAGATATAGTGGGTTCAAACCCCACTGTTGGCAGCCCTGAAGATTAGTTTTCCGTGGTCTCCCATTTTCACACCAGGCAAATGCTGGGGCTGTACCTTAATTAAGGTCACAGCCAACTCCTAGGCCTTTCCTAACCCATCGTTGCCATAAGGCCTATATGTGTCGGTACGATGTAAAGCAAATTGTAAAATTTTAAAAAAATTTAAAAACATAATGCAGGATGTCATTTCATCAGATAAAAAGGGCATTTTTCATATTGCATAAATCATGCCAAATAAAATCAATTTGAAAATATATGCAAGTACCAGGCTATTTAGCCATTGCGCCTGAAAATATTGCTATGTGACAATGTTGTCAAAGTTCTGACACGCGGTACATATATAATTATGAATGATAATTATTTGATTGAAATTCACACAATATTGAACCTTAGATAATTAAACCTTACAGGCCAGAGTTCTAAGCTGAAATATTTCACACGATTTTTCTGGGCACCACATAATGATTGCAAGAAATGATCAATTTTGGTGATTTTCCTAAAAAACAATTCAGTAAATTGATGAAAATCTATGGATAATATTTTGATACAGTACAACTTAAATCCAAAATGAGGGCAATGTTCACTTCTGAACACTTCAAAGATAAGACTGTGGCACAAATCCAAAAGTTCCTATTGACCAGTGGTCTCCATAGTGGTCTTTGTGAGCTTTATAAATTGTGTACATTGGCCCTTCCGCCCGCAATTCTTGAAGTGAAAGTCATCTCCCTGCATTACGAATGATGTCTATAGTGGGGATGGAGGCACATTCGTGCATGTGGGGCTATGCCCTTTCTCCATTCACCATTCCTGAACTGTATCTACAATGTGTGGAAAATAAATAAATAAATAAATAAATAAATAAATAAATAAATAAATAAATAAATAAATAAATAAATAAATAATAACAACAACAACAACAACAACCAGGCTTTCGGATTCTGGGGAACCTGGACGACCAAGAAAGTACCAAAAAGTGCAGATACCAAGTGGACGGAAGAAAGGAAGAGGATCTTTAGTGAACAGATGAAAGCATCCTGGATCCTCCGCAAACAAAATCATAAACAAAGCTTTGTGTGTTCCGAAAGGGACCATTCACGCATAATAATAATAATAATAATAATAATAATAATAATAATAATAATAATAATAGAGAAGGATCATCTTGTTGAGTTGAAAGCATGTGAGGACTTCTACGTCACCAAGGAATTCTGAAAAAAGAATCGCAGGGTCGAATTCACCTTCATGTAATTATGGTGAGTAGAATGGGAATTTACTAAATATATTGTGCTACTGCATGGTTACTAGTTGCATGCCTCCGTTGGGAATTCAGGATACGCCACTGCTTATCATCCAGAAAAAAGTCAACCAGAGAGTAGGCCTACTCCAAAAAAGTTTCAATTGTTTCATATCTGCGATGTGTATGAAAATTAGTGGCTTGCCAAAAAAATCAAGATATCTGTATCGAGAAAGTTAGGCAGGCATTTACAGAACTGAGATATTTTGCAACTTAGGTACATCTAAATCTACACAGTCTCAGAACTTGAGACTATAGGACAGAACTCATTTTAGATATACTGCAGGATGGAGGCTACAAATTAATAACTGATGATGATGATGATGCTTGTTGTTTAAAGGGGCCTAACATCGAGGTCATCAGCCCCTAATGGTACGAAATGAAATTACAACAACAAAGTTCAAAATCATCCACTGACCAAAATAAAAAATGTCATGAAAAATGAATGGATGGACATGAAACAAAAAAAAAAGAAAAAAAAAGAAAAAACCAGTGGATCCAACTCAAAAAAAGATCATATATAGTAGTATTACTGACCAAGGGACCACTTATGAAGCACAATTCTGAATCGAGTATGCTTTATGTCTAAAGGGGTTCAAAATTCAGGTCTAAGGCCCCTCAAAATTGTACTTATCGCTAGTAAAGTAGAACCATGGTATTTGTCATGCTGGGGTACTGATCAAAACTAGCGAAGACTCATGGTGTTCCACACATGATGGTACTACTCACAAGTATTGTACGCCGTACAGGTAACGCAGACCTATGGTGTTCCCACACAATGGCGCCACTCATAGCCAACGCAAACCAATGGGGTTCCTCACCTAGGTGTACTAATCACGGGCGCCGGTATTCCCATGGTGTTCCTCACATAGTGGGTACTAATCACAGGCAACGCAGACCCATGGTGTCGCTCATATAGTGGTACTAAACACAGGTAACGCCCAGACCCGCGGTGTTGCTCACATGGGTACGATTCACGGGTACTGGAAACCCACAGTGACCCTCTGACAGCTGCTACTAAGCACAAACCTATTGTGTACCTAACATAGTGGTACTAGTCGCAAGTAAAGGCGACCCATGGTTTTCCCCGCATGATGGTACTAATCAAAAGTAGTGTCATGGTTCTCATACAATTATCCCTTGGTCGCCCCTTTTAGACGCCTCTCACGACAGGCAGGGGATACCGTGAGTGTATTATTCGTCTGCGTCCCCCACCCACAGGGGGTAAAGAAAGAGAGAAAATAAGAAGAAGGGATCCGTCACTTTGAAAAATGAAGTAACGGACGAAGAAAGGCAAGGGCCACGAAGGGCGTGAAAATGAAATACTCCCTAGGCCTTGAATGCTCTAATACCGTCGGGGTCGGAAAAGAACAAGAGTTGACGAAGGGAGGTCGGACAGGATAGACGAAAGTTAGGAGCCTGGCACAAATAAGTGGAAGGAATGCCAAGACTCAGCTAAGGGCCCCGTGGTCGCCAATCCACACTCCCAAGTTGAGAGACCCTTGGGCCCCTGTTAGTCGCCTCTTACGACAGGCAGGGGATACCGCGGGTGTATTCTACATGTGCGTCCCCCACCCGCAGTGGGTAAATTAATAACTCAGGCGGATGAAGCAACCTATATAGCTCGTAATGGCAGTAGTATTATAGATCTAGTTTTCATCAAAGAAGATTGCCTCTCAATCAGTATCCATGTGGTAATGTACAGAAACCCAGTTGCTATCCTGAGGAAACAAATACCTGCTGCCATTCAAATCGAGATGGCGGACAAAACCTCATACACAAGAAGAGCCTACAGCAGTGCATTAGAAGAAAAATTTGCCCAGAAATACTCGAGAGGAGAATGAGTGACTTAGATGGAATCCCACAATTGATTAAAGGTCTACTGGACTCGGCACTAGGCATTGTTCTAGAGCACTCTCAAGAAAGCACAAATCTGATCGACACCAAGAACAAACTGTGGTTTGATAACGAATGTTACAAACTCAGACAAGAAACTTTGGAACTCCTCCGCAGAGCATGGCAAATGACTAAGAACTCCATATTTACAGAGTATGTAGAGAAGAGAGGAAAACATACAAAAAACTTATTCAACTATTGATACACACATGGACCACCCTATTCAACACATGCATGACAACAAGGGAAATATCCTACTAGAAATATGGAAATGGGCTGATATAAGGATGCTCTACAAAAGCAAGGGAAACAGAGAGGACCCTGACGCCTACAGAGGCATTGCTCTTGAAAACAACATCTTCAAGATATATACCAAGATTCTAGAGAACAGACTCATTTTAGAAACAGCAGGATCGATACCCAAACAGCAGTTCGCTTCATGAAAGGCAGGGGAACCCTCAATGCAATTCAAAACCTCATCGACAGTATATAGAATGCAACAAGAGGTCCAAAAGGGAAATTTTACGCTGTCTTTGTCGACCTACTATGATACAGATATTGATTCCCATAGGGAACATGAAATATTTGTCGTGAATGAGTAAATTTATAATACCAATATAATGGTCCGTTATTGGACATTATAAATTTTCCAGCTAACCCATTCTTGGTTGCCTGCGTTTCGCCCTTGTGTGCTAAGTTGGGCTCATCAGTTGGTACTTAGCACACCCACCAAGACACAAGGCTAGTGCATACCGTGGAGGCCACTGCAAAGGCTACTTGAAGCCACCAGCAGTGCCAATGCAATATGGGAGACTACATCTCACTTCCAAAAATTGATGCCTGCCTGGTCATCAGATGATAAATAGATGTTGATTCCCATAGGCAACATGAAATATTTGTCCTGAATGAGTAAATTTATAATACCAATATAGTGGTCCGTTACTGGACATTATAAATTTTCCAGCTAACTCATTCTTGGTTGCCTGCGTTTCGCCCTCGTGTGCTAAGTTGGGCTCATCAGTCGGTACTTAGCACACCTACAAAACAAAGAAATGCTCCTTGGTAAACTGGGAAACATAATTGGATCAGATAATCCACTGACCATAACGATAAATAACATCCTGGCACACAACATAGTCACAGTTCAAGATGGCAAGACATCTTCGGTCCCTATAATGCAAACAAACGGAGTGCTGCAAGGACTCTTGACGCCTACAGAGGCATTGCTCTTGAAAACAACAGCAACAGCCCCCTGCTATTCAATATAGCCATTGCTGATATCATAAACATCACTCACAACACTTCAGTTGCACTATAATATGTATGCAGACGACATAGTTCAAGTAACAGAGACGAACTCGCAAGATGTAATGGTTAAACTTGAAGACTATGCTACAAACAACAACCTCGTAATCAACACTAGCAAGACGGTGCAGATGGTTTTCTGAAAGAGAGGAAGAATTTAATACGACAGAATACAATGCAGTGGGAAATACACGGAAATCGTAAAATCGTTTAAATACCTCGAAATAACACTTCAACTTCAGCCACCCTTTTTTTTTTTTGCTATTTTGCTTCACGTTGCACCAACACTGATAGGTCTTATGGCGACGATGGGATAGGAAAGGCCTAGGAAAGGGAAGGAAGCGGCCATGGCCTCAATTAAGGTACAGCCCCAGCATTTGCCTGGTGTGTAAATGGGAAACCACGGAAAACCATCTTCAGGGCTGCCGACAGTGGGATTCGAACCCACTATATCCTGGATGCAAGCTCACAGCTGCGCGCTCCTAACCGCATGGAAAACTTGCCCAGTACCACCTCATTTAGAAACCATATAAGGGAGAGGTCTATGGCAGCAATAATAAGTATATATGATATCAGTGAACCCACTAGATTGTCTATATCCACAGCCACGACTGTTCTATGCCAAGGTGCTTCCAGTACTAACCCACAGCCACGACTCCGTTCTATGCCAAGGTGCTTCCAGTACTAACCTATGGCTAGAACTAATCTAGAGAATCTAACAGTAACCGACTTAAAGACCATAGAAAATGTTAGGACTAGATTCCTTAAAAGGATTCTAAAATCTCCAAGATGTCACGTTCAAGACTGGCATACGAGCTAGCCAAAGAAACATTTTTAATAGAAGATTTGAGAATCAGACTGCCACTCCCATCCACACAGCAGGAACAGGAAATGCTCCTAACCAGGCAAAGGAAAAGGGGAGAGACTGACCTAGACTTCTACTCAACAGACGCCATGTTGGATCGAAGTTGGACAGGACCAAGCAACGACCTAAGAAGCGCGTAGAACAGACTACCGGTACATGGATTTCACCACCAACTATGTACGCGCCGAGGTTTTCACGACCCGACTCCACAGAGAGAGTGTTTTTTGTTTTTTTGGTGCAATAAACAATGTGAACTGTAGGCCTACCATTTTAACAAATGTTCAATGAGAACAAAATCATTACCGGTACTGGGATATTGTAAATCATAAAATTTTGTTTATGTACCATAATGGCCGTTTGGCTGCATTATATTCTTATTATAAGAACTTGAATACTGCGATAGTACGCGTTTTTCATACTCTATTACAGAGTAGAAGCAAGGACTCTCACTGAAGAGACAAATGTAGAGGAATAGAAGCCTTTGAGCTACAGCATCACCAACGTATGCTCCAGACATCATGAAATTGTGCTATGGAGAATGCATAAAGGAATGGAGACCATGAAAAAAGTGTAGAAAAGAAAAATGAGGAATTCTGGGTACATAATGCAGCATAAGAAAGCCATATTTTTATTTTGAGTTGTATGCTTCAAGAATACACTCCAGCATTCTGTAAATTGTGTGTAGGCCTACCGTAAATGTCTATGAGATGGTGTCATATTTTAATGCAACGCTCAACCCACTGTAAAGTGTAGTATTAAGGCATCTGAATTATTTAAGGTATGTGTGAATTTGTATATGAATATGCTGTATTTACAATGCTAAGACAATAGTTAGTAATTGGATCGCTCAATCTACTGTAAGTCA
Organism: Anabrus simplex; assembly: GCF_040414725.1. Lineage (NCBI taxonomy): Eukaryota > Metazoa > Arthropoda > Insecta > Orthoptera > Tettigoniidae > Anabrus > Anabrus simplex. The sequence continues at coordinate 287,251,883 of NC_090271.1, forward strand.
TAGTGTAAAATTTTGAAAGGTATGTGTAAATTTGTATATGATGGTGTTGTAATGGTGGTAAGCTCAACCCATAGTACTGTAAGCCGTAGTGTTAAGCACTGGAAATACTTAAGTTGTGTGTGAATTTGTATATGATGATGCTGGATTTCGAATGTTAAACTAGTAGTATTTCTTGTAACATTTTATTTGCATGAAACTGCTTGTTGTACTCTTGTTGTTGGATAATTATGTTTCAACTTTATTATCACACTATTGTAAGTGATCACTGCCACCAAGATACTTCCCAATTGCAATGTATTTGTTAATAATAATAATAATAGGCCTAATAATAATAATAATAATAATAATAATAATTCAGAATGAGAAGTACCAGAAGTACCGTGTCCTTCAGCTCATTGAAGGATAGTCCACTGAGGCAGAGGAGAACCTGGGAGAAAGTGGACTTCATGGTTCAAAAATGAGACTGGTCGGACATAACATCCATGCAACTGTTCCAGGCTAGTACCTTGCCAGCATGGTATTGTGGAATAAGATGACTGCCTACATCCATTAAAGTTGAGGCATATGACAAAGAACTCCACATGCAGTTGCCATCTACTGAAGCCTATCAACAATTACTGCAAGAACTACAAGAGAAATGGAAGGAAATATGGGACGATTTCTATGCGACCGTGGCAATGATGTCATAAGACTGGTTGGATTCAAACTACGAGCTGCGACATGTAGTGACCCGCTTTACTGTTCATGGGTTTCACCATAGTGTGTAGTGTGAAGAAGTTCCACGCCCCGGGTATACAGTGTCTGTGTGAACTATGCGGACGGCCATGTGACAGGTATCACGTAAGTTACTACGGTGTAACAGATAAGGTTCCTCTCTAAGAAAGTTCTTTGAAAATTAATTATTCCAAGTACATTGTGCAAAATTATGTATTATTATTATTATTATTATATGACAAAGAAACACAGTTCAACTTGGATAACAAGACTCACAAGGTTTATAAGAAAAATGCAACTTACCAGCTCCTCATACTCCTTAGTAACTAGTTTATCCTCAGCTGCAGCTTGAAATTCTACAGGCACTGCTCTCTGCTTCTGCTTGTAGCCCAGCTCTCGGTGTAACAACCCAATAGGAACATTCTTATTAAATCCTAATGGTATATCTGGGGATTGCTTTCCAGGATCTGATTCTTTACTGCTTCTTCCATCCATTGGTAGAAGAATTTCAAATATGGTCCTGAAGATATCTTCGTAATCCTACAGAGGCAAGTAGCTGTCATTAGGTTCTTTACAACACTGATGCTAAGAGCTCTTATTCTTAACGCACAATTTGGACCTTGAAACTGGTTCTTATTTACTATTCTGATGCCATTACCAAACTATCATCATTACATTTCTATAAACAGCAGTATCTTCCTAATCTTGATAGGATGATGCACCCATATAACCACTGCATTTTACTACTATTTACAATAACACACACAACTGAAACACCTAACCTTGTAATAAAAAATGCCTTCTAGAATAGAGCCCGGTTTAAATACTGAGGTTATTTTTTAATTTGAAAATTCCTTACCTGGAATATTAAGGCTATTTCTCCCACTATTAAAATCACAACCAAAAATTTCCTTTTCTCTCATTCTAGTCAGCACATCACTAACGCGCAGCATTCCTTCATATGGACAGTGTCGGTAACAGCCCGTAATATCGAGCTGAGTACTAATGGTTAATGTTCAAAATTCTATTAAGGTACGAAGTGTACACCTATGACGAAAGCTACGTTTATCTACGAAGTAATGAGCCTTTGCCGCGTCTTAATTCTTATCTTCCAAACAAAGCAATCCAATAAAACAAAATAAAAACTCCTCTTTCACATTTCACTTCATAACAAAAACAAAGATATAAGAACGAAAATATTATTATTACTGATATTATAACAGCACAACTTCAATTCACGACATTTGGAGCGAGGCCATATTGGACATTTCAGCCAACCCGTGATATGCCGGTCACCGCAGTCAACCAATCACTGTAATGGTTCCAGTGACGTCGCAAACCCAGCTGGTATAATGCAGGAACCGGCAGAAACACGCTCAGAACTGCATGGGCAGAGGAGAACGCTTGCCATAATATGTGTTTGTTTTGTTTCTTGTGACAGGTGGCCTGCGAGGAATTCAGTATGCATTTGATAACAGTTAAGGCATCAATGACTGAAAGATCACGTGATAAAAGGTTATGAAGATTTTAACAGGTGATACTGAGCTCTGAAACTGTACCGACGGTCGCACTACAAATTGGGCAGTAGGCCTAGAATGAAAGGTTGCCATACGTCATCCAAAAGTACTTAATGTGCCGTACCGGTATGTCATCACTACTTCTTGAAATTATTGTCCAGGAAATCACTTCCAAGTCCAAATTTGTACGAGTTTTTTAAACAGCAATATTGACTCCATATTATGCATACTGTAGACTAAGCTACGAAATCATTTCATTGCAAAAGGTAGGCTTCACTCAAGTTCTGCCAAGCCCAATATTGTAAATCGCTAGTTTAAATTGGAAAACGACTGCCAGTGAAACATCTTAATTAAGGGTGATGTTTTCATTTTATTCTCTAATGTGTAACCCTTGCTGAAATGTTTACAGGACTAATTTATCTGTTTGCAGGCAACTGAGCATGCGTAATCAACCTCGAAAAGCGTTCATCGTTTGCGCCAAATGATTCAGCACCCTGGCCACTCCGGATGTTTGTTTTGACCGGAGTGAGGTGGAAGGGTGGTTACTACTCTCCGGATATAATATTTAACTGCTCCAACGACATGACTGGAGCTGTGACATGTTGTGCCGGTACAGTGGCGAACCGCTATAACCATTGATAGAGACAGGAACATGCCATACCGTTGCCTGCCAAACACAGCGCGCAGACCGTGGAAGCTTCTTTTTTTTCTTTCTAGTAGCTGGGAGCCCCGAGGCGAACAGAAGCCTCTCTACTCACCTGTTTCTTCGAAGTCTGCGAAAACTCGCAACAGCACCAGCACGACGATGCACTAGCGGGGGAAAAGCGATCTGTCGTGACGAAACAAGTTCGGCACGTCAGAGATGGAAACCCCCTCTTCGCTAAGCTGTTAAGAAGTCTAGTAAACTAGTGCTAGGAGGCAAGGGCGGGAGAAATAGTGTTACCTTTTTGTATTTATACAAGAAGAGGAAGGCAAGTTTGAGGAGGGAGAAGGGGCAGGCGATGAAACTTGGCGGGATGGGTTACTTTGCTATTGATTGTCGGGAGGGCGTGGCTGGGACTTGAGGGAACTTGTGGGGGGACAGAAGGCTAAACAGAAGTTGAATGAGGGGGGGAGATATCTTGGCTGGGTTGGTGGGAGGGTGGGTAAATCTGGGGGGGAAGTGGAGTCGTTGAAATGTGGTGGTGGATGACTTGGTGAGGTTAGATATCTGGCGTGCCTGTAGTGGGCCCTGATGGCCCGCTTGATGAATGGGCACCCAGGAAATGAGGCAGCATGGTGTCCTCCCACAGTTGACACACCTCGCCTGGTCATGTGGCTCCTTACAAACGGTGTGGGGGTGGGGTCCACCGCACCTATTGCAGCGGTAGAATTCTTGCACGACGCAGAGATGTGATGTAGCTGTAGACAATTATAACACTGGACGACCAGGGAGGGGCGGGGGGTGGAGGGTAGGTTGGGGCGTGAAGAGGGCTGCAATGCAAGTTTGCGACGAGTTCTTCTTCTTGTTGGTGGAGTTGGGAGGAGGTTGGGCAAGCTTAAGGGCAGGGACTGAAGATGATGGGTGGGCGGGCAGGGGGGAAAGAAGGGAATAAGCAAAAAGAGATGAAAGATGAGAAAAAGAGAGGGGGGGGGGGAGGAGACTTGGCGGTGATGAGGTGGATTTGGTTTGATCATCTTGGTTTTCAGTTGGATTTATCTGAATCGGGGTGGGGATGTTTGCATGACGGAGGCAATTTAGGATGACGGGAATTAAACTGTTGTTAAGGGGGCGTGATAATCATATGGTTGTAATGGGTTTCTTCTATTGCGGCGATATGCTTGGTGGTGATGGGTTCGATGGAATTGATGACGGATTTCCGGGTGGAAGTGATGGGACCATGGTTGGCGAGGGGGATGATGAGAAAGCTGTTTTAGGGGATTGAGGGGAAGTAGGAGTTCCTGTGAGTGTAGTGGAGAGGACGTTTGAAGTGGTGGTCTTCTTCGGGTTCGGCGGTAGAGTTGTCTTCTTCTTCCACAGGCTCTACGTTTCTGCTGTCCTCTTCCGCTGCATTAGGAGACTCTTGAGATGGTTGGGGTGATTTATTTAATGTGGAGGAAGAGATGCCTCTGGCAGATAGACGGTAGGAAAGAATAGATGCGGCTTGCGGGTCAGTAGGGTGAATGAAAACACTGTGATTAGTCTCCTCTTCTTCAACAAGGTGGATGAACTTGTCAGAGGTAAGGAGGGCAGAGGCAATGGTATAACGATGAGTTTTGAGGCGGGCAGGTGAGATGTCAGAGGAGGGAGGGTTGACTAGATATTTTTTAGAGGGGCAGAGGGCGGTAGGGTTGAACTTGATACCGAAAGGGAGGTTGAAATCAGAATATGGGCCCCAGCTACTCAATCCACCGGGGATGGCCATATTCAGTGAGAAAGAAGGGAATAAGCAAAAAGAGATGAAAGATGAGAAAAAGAGAGGGGGGGGGGGGAGTGGAGGAGACTTGGCGGGGAGTCAGGAGCTAGCACTAGTTTGGTCAAACTCCGGAGAGGACCTAGGCTGGATGCACTCAGGGGGCACCAGTCGTACCAGGTATAGTTTTAACGGATCGCGCCAGGACAAGGCACGAACAGGCACACACTGAGCACGAGACAAATTGCTTTTCTTCAGTTGACCAGCCTTAGAAGGCTAGCAGGCTGACTGTTGGCTGGGCTGGACTTGCAACCGGTCGAAGAACTGGATGGAATATGACAGACCACAGAAAGGTGCCTCTCAGAGGGTATCTAAGAGGATGGACCGCGCTGAGAACCTCGCGGGGCGACTCACAGGTTGGCTGGCGGTTGATGGCTGGGGCGAGCCGGGGCTCGCAAAGGCAGGCTGGACGGTGGAGCACTCCTGGCAGCTGGGTGCGGTATTGTGGTGTACCGCGGACAGAGCTCCTCATGGTAGATGAAAGCGAGCTGGCGGCTGAGCAGGGTGCACGCTCGGACTAGGCTCTCTGAGGATGTTACTCCCCTGGCTGGCTGGCCATGGAAGCATGATTTGCTCTGATCTTATCTGATACCGTAATGGTAGACTGGTGGTAGGTTGAAAGCCTCTCCAACCTGTGTGACTCAGACGGTTGAGGCGCTGGCCTTCTGGCACATAAAAGAACTTAAAAAAAAAAACGAGAAGGTTCAAACACTACTGATCCTGCTGGACTAAATACCGACACCTCGGCATCTCTGAAAACCGTAAAAGTAGTTAGTGGGACGTACAGCCAATAACATTATTGAAAGCCTCGAAGATCTTTTTTATTTTTAATTAATAAATGATAATAATGTTAATGTTATTTGTTGTATGTCCCACTAACTACTTTTGCGGTTTTCGGAGATGCCGAGGTACGGTAGCAGAAATGTACCCCGCAGGAGTTCCTTAACATATCAGTAAATCTACCGACACGAGGCTGTCATTTCTGAGCGCCTTCAAATACCACCGGGCTGAACCAGGATAGAGTCGGCATTACCTATAATTGAGATTCCTTTTATAACAGTGGTGTATATTTTATTTATTCCCATAGCATGTGTTCTAGATCTCTAGTTATTTTTATAGTCTTATAGCAGTCCTGTGAGATTGGAAATCTTTTATGTTCAAGTTTTTCTAATATCGTTTAGAGATCGCCGATCAACATTCTGAAACATCTGACTTTTTTTAAAAAAAATATTCAGGGTTATGAATATAAAATGTTAACTAATCATATTCGTCAGATTAAATGTTTTGTTATACTGTAGTACCAAAAGCAGCATTTACCGGGCGAGTTGGCTGTGCGGTTAGGAGCGCGTATCCGGGAGATAGTGGGTTCAAACCCCACTGTCGCCAGCCCTGAAAATGGTTTTCCGTGATTTCCCATTTTTACACCAGGCAAATGCTGGGGCTGTACCTTAATTAAGGCCATGGCCGCTTCCTTCCCATTCCTAGGCCTTTCCTGTCCCATCGTCGCCATAAGACCAATCTGTGTCAGTGCAACATTAAAAAAAAAAAGAAGAAAAAAAAAAGCGACATTTAAGTCAGACTATATTTTAACTACTGATATCTTAACAAAACCATTAATAACAAGAAGAATTTGTGGTTACGGTGGCTTTCTTTAGCTCACATCAAATAGTAAATACTATACCGATATGTCCCCATCCCGTTTTTGTTACAACCTTCCTAACGGTACAGCACGACCACGAACAACTCCAATATCGCTGGACCATTTGAGGCAGGGGCATAATCTTAAAGCCTACAAGGCCTCCAATGCATGTGGGCCCGGGCCTTCAAGAGGCCCCGCAGACTCCTTGCAAATAAATAAAAATTATATATAGCCTAATGTCACTACAAAGAAATGTCAGAAGATCAGATAACAACGAAATTGTTTTTACAATTTGTACATACAGTAGAGGAACTGTCATTTGGTTACAACTAGCTTATAACTGTGTCGAGTGTAACACAGCACATTTATAAACAATGCTTGCCCTACCACATCAACACACTCCTCACAAAAGACTTGCACCAAATTATTCAAAAAGAATTACAACAATGAAAATTGATACCAAAATATCATATTTCAGTTAGAAAATTATATATTCTTGACATGTAGTGTACCTGAGATTGTATTGTGCACACATTTTGCTTATCATTTAATTTTTTCTCACATTTATTTTACAAAAAAAAAAAAAATGACCGGGCGAGTTGGCCGTGCGCGTAGAGGCGCGCGGCTGTGAGCTTGCATCCGGGAGATAGTAGGTTCGAATCCCACTATCGGCAGCCCTGAAAATGGTTGTCGTGGTTTCCCATTTTCACACCAGGCAAATGCTGGGGCTGTACCTTAACTAAGGCCACGGCCGCTTCCTTCCAACTCCTAGGCCTTTCCTATCCCATCGTCGCCATAAGACCTATCTGTGTCGGTGCGACGTAAAGCCCCTAGCAAAAAAAAAAAAAAAAAAAAAAAAAAAAAAAAAAAAAAAAAAATTTTACAAAATGTATAATTCAAACAATAACTTGATGTAGCCTAGTAACATTAAGTCAACTCAGTTTCGAACGAGCTCTCTTTGCTTAAAGGTTATAACATGGTATACTTACACTATGGGTAATAATAGACTTATCAGTTGGGCGGTTAGATATTTTAAAACTTTATTTCAATCCTTTTTTTTTAATTTTGTTTGTATATTTTTCTGGATTGTAATCAAACAAATAACTGTGATTTCAGCATTGGTTACAGTGTATAGTTCTGCAGTTACTAAGAAATGAAACTAATTTTAAGTACGAATATTTGAGTGGTGTACAATTGTGTTCACAGTTCACCACCTTAGTCGTTAAACCATGGAGGCAGTAAAATAAAACCTATTAAAACATGATTTTTTTAATAACTTTACAACAATGAATAATCCCTTTGTTCGTATAATTTGACAATATATAGCATTAGTTCTACTTGCTGTTATTACATTTATATTAGTTATTCATAGGTTTTACGTTTCATCTGAGGGGGGCCCAAATTTTTCTTTTGGCAAGTGGGCCTGAATCACATTCATTACGCCTCTGGTTTGAGGGTAGCTGTAGAAACACTACCTGGTACAGGAAACTGAATCGCAGTGCCAAAGGGTAGGTAATGAACAAGATTGTCACAGTAGCAGTGGACTAGTATGTAGCGGAAAAGCTCGTTGAGAACGTTGTCACTGCTCCATTATGAGAATAGGTGACAAGTACCCGGTATATGCTGGGGAGGGGTATTAATATTGGAATCATAACATTTATTTTTCAAATTAGGTGGGTGGAGAAACCAAAAACAAATTACACATGTACATGTCAAATCAATCACCACCAATCTGTGTTTAGGGCAGTCGCTCATGTGGCAGATTCGCTGTCGGTTGTTTACCTAGTAGTTTCTCAAATGATTTGAAAGAAGTTGGAAATTTATCGAACATCTGCCTTGGAAAATGTGTTGCGACGTGGACGAACAGGCTACACACCCAGGCCTTAGACCGACACCCAACAGGTCGCGACGTCCAACGAGGGGAGAAGTACGGCCCACCGACCTCCCCACCACTACCCGCCCGAGTAGAAACTCGTTACCACCCTGACGCTGGATTGCTCCATGCAGGGAGGTGGACCCATCTGGCCAAAGCAGGGGAAGAGGCGCGGATAAGGCTTGAATCTCCCTGGTTGAGGTATTTTCGGGTTTCTCACGTTTACCCCCGAACGGTTTCATGTACTCTTGAACTCTCTCTTCACAGTTCTTTTCAACTATCCCTCACGGTACTTGTTCGCTATCGGTCTCGTGGTCATATTTAGCCTTAGATGGAGTTTACCACCCACTTACGGCTGCACTCTCAAGCAACCCGACTCTAAGAAGAGATCCTCCCGGAAGCCATAGCAGTCTCTACGGGCCTGGCACCTTCTGCGGAGCGTGGCCCCATTCAAGAAGGACTTGAACTCGCCGCAGGTTCCCGGGATAAGTGGACCCTCCCAAACACCACATTTCTCGGCAGCGTGAACCTGTGAGATTCGATGCTGGGCTCTTCCCTGTTCGCTCGCCGCTACTAAGGGAATCCTTGTTAGTTTCTTTTCCTCCGCTTAATAATATGCTTAAATTCAGCGGGTAGTCTCGCCTGCTCTGAGGTCGTGTTTGGTTTGTACGTGTCGCACAAAATGTTCTGTCGCTGCACACACAGCACACACTTTTGAGCTTGGTCGCGGGGCAAGGGCAGCGAACCGGTGCCAGCAGACACAAAGACGCTGCGTGGACCAACCCTCCCGTCTCAGTGGTGGTGTCGACCGGTCCAGCTCCACCAGGGTGAAGCTCTTTTCAGGAGATGCAGCGGGGGCCGTGGCCGCATGAACCGTGACGCTCCCACCCTTCGAACGCAATGTCGCGTTCAGTTTTAGCAACCGACCCTCAGCCAGGCGTGGTCTGAGAACGGAATCCATGGACCGCAATGTGTTTTTGAAATGTCGATGTTCATGTATCCTGCAGTTCACATGTCGACGCGCAATTTGCTGCGTTCTTCATCGACCCATGAGCCGAGTGATTCTAACCCCCTAACTCCCCATCCAATAAATGAATATTTGCCCCATTTGTCCTCTTGAATTCGAACTGTATATTGTGATCCTTCCTACTTTTAAAAACACTGCTCAGACTTACTCTTCAACTAATTTCATTCCACAGTCCACACCATCTCTCCATTGACAGCTCAGAACATACCACTTAGTCAAGCAACTCATCTCCTTTCCCGCAAGACTTTCCAGCCCAAACTTTGCAACATTTTCACACTGCTACTCTTTTGTAAGAAATCACACAGCACCGAGCTTGATAGCTGCAGATGCTTAACTGTGGCCAGTATCCAGTATTCGGGAGAGAGTGGGTTTGAACCCCACTATCAGCAGCCTGTGGTTTTCCATTTTCACACTAGGCAGATGCTGGGGCTGTACCTTAATTAAGGCCACAGTCGCCTCCTTCCCACTCCTAGCACTTTCCTGTCCCGTCATCCCCATGAGACCTATCTGTGTTGGTACGACGTAAAGCAACATGTAAATAAAAATCACCAGCTGTTTTCTTTGAATTTTTTTCCATTTCCCAAATTAAGTAATCCTGGTTAGGGATACTATACACTGGAACCATACTCTTATTGCAGTCTTACTAGAGACTTATATACCTTCTCATTTTAGTTTTTTACTATAACCCCGTAAATGCCATCATGTAAAGATCAATCCTTATATAAATACTCAGGTGTTTAAAACGATCCATGTGAAGAAGTTTAACCCCATCAACACGGTATTTAAAACTGAGAGGACTTTTCCTCTTTGTGACCTGACTTTTCATCCCATTTACCATCATACCATTGGGTGCTGTCCATTTCACAACATTGTTAAGGTCTTTTAGCAGTCGCTCACAATCTTGTAACTTATTTATTACTCTATAGAAGTAAAACATTGCTTGCAAAAAGCCTTATCTCTGATTCCAGTTCTATACTCATATCATTTATATATACACTGCTCAAAAAATTAGAGGGTCAAGGATTTAATCGCAGGTACCATTTAAGTAATCCATGATTAAGATATATACTGTTGCTGTTATTCTTCCAACATGTTTTAAGAATGAGAGTAATCCTCCACAATTCATTGGAAAGCCATGGCTTTGTCACAGTAGTGAAATATATCGTGCTATGCCTCAGAGTGAAATGGACAAGCAATGTCTCAGTCTGTCATCTAGTTAAAAAAGTGAAATGCCGTCTGGCTTTTAGTGCTGGGAGTATCCGAGGACATGTTGGGCTCGCCAGGTGCAGGTCTTTTGATTTGACGGTCGTAGGCGACCTGCGCATCGTGATGATGATGATGATGATGATGAAATGACGATGAAGACGGCACATACACCCAGCCCCCGTGGCAGCGAAATTAACCGATGATGGTTAAAATTCCCGGTCCTGCCGGGAATCAAACCCAGGACCCCTGCGACCAAAGGCCAGCACACTAACTATTTAGCCATGGAGCTGTCATCAAGTGAATGTAAGTAAAGAGTACATCTCTATACTCTTTGTGTACATTTCATCAGTCGAAATGAGGTATCTGAATGAGGCAGAACATGTTTGGGAAGTGACATTACTGCAAGGTTAGACTATTTCTGCAATGTCTACAGAGCTTAATGTGGCTTCATCAGTTGTTGGGAGGGATTGGAAACAATTTTGTGAAACTGGTACATACAGACGAAAACCATGGCAAGGGAAAAAACGTAAAACATCGGCCAGAGAAGACAGACATGTGGTGAATTTTACTCTCCACTGGCTCTGCGACTGCCCGGGACCTAAAAAATGATCTAAGAGCAGCAACTGCAGTGTCAGTGACCAAACAATATGCAACCGACTCCGAGAGGCAGGTTTAAGACCAAGAAGATCTCAACAAGTCCCTTGATTAACTGTTCAGCACAAGAGAGTTTGATTTTGATTTGCTGAGGACCATAGGAACTGGCAGCTACATCACTGGTGCAATGTATTGTTTACAGACGAGTCCCGCTTTCATCTGATGCAGTGCGACGGACGTATACATGTATACATGTATATCGTCATCGAGGTGAATGCTATAATGAAGCAGCAGTCCAGGAAATTTACAGATTTGGTTACGACTCAGTTATGGTGTGGGGTGTTATCACAATTGATGTCCAATCAAACCTTCAAATAATCAGAGGCCAACTTAATGCTCAGAGGTACATCAACAAGATTTACTGGACCATGTTATGCCCATTGCAGTTGTAATGGGGTCCCCAGTTTATCCTGCAACATGGCAATGCGAGAGCACATTCAACTGCAGCCACCATGTAAACTCTACAGGACTTTGTGATTCAAACATTAGACTGGCTTGCTCTGAGTCCTGACCTCAGTCCCATTGAGCATTTATGGGACATGCTGGACAGACAACTTCGGACCAGTCCTGTAGCACCTCAGTCTCTTGAGCAACTTACAGAAGTCCTTATTGAGGAATGGGACAGAATTGCACAAGAAACTGTTTGAAGACTTGTCAGGAGCATGCCTCGAAGATATGAGGCAGTGATACGGCCACATGGATGGCCTGCCAGTTATTGAAATGTTTCTTTTTGTGCTCAATGTGAATTAATTGATGGACTTTCCACTTTGGTTTATGACATTGTGTTGAATTTCTGGTTATAAAACTAACGTGTGATAAGAAGTGAACAGGATATGTACATTTCAGTTAAATAAAGGTTTCATTTTCCAGATAAAATATCTGTTTCACTCCAACTATTCCTGAAAAAAAAAAAAAATATGCAGGTGTTTAAGATACTGCCCCTCTTAATTCCTTTGAGCAATGTATATAAAAACATAAAGACTCAATAAGTGAAGTGAAGAAGTGAACAGGATATGTACATTTCAATGAAAATGAAATGGCATATGACTTTTAGTGCCGGGAATGTCCGAGGACATGTTCGGCTCGCTAGGTGCAGGTCTTTCGACTTGACACCCGTAGGTGACCTGCGTGCGTCATGATGAGGATGAAATGATGATGAAGACGACACATACACCCAGCCCCCGTGCGAGAGAAATTAACCAATGGTGGTGGTTAAAATTCCCGACCCTGCCGGAAATGAAACCCGGGACCCCTGTGACCAAAGGCCAGCACGCTAACCATTTAGCCATGGAGCCGGACTACATTTCAGTTAAATAAAGGTTTCATTTTCCAGATAAAATGTCCGTTTCACTCCAGCCATTCCTGAAAAAAGAATGCAGGTGTGTAAAATGCTGTCCCTCTAAATTCCTTTGAGCAATGTATTTGAAAATGTAAAGGTTCAATAATACTACCTTGAGGAATTCCCCTGTTAATGATCACAGGATCAGATAATGCTTCACCTACTGTAACTATCTGAGTTCTATTTTTGTAGAAACATAGCCTCCCATTCAGTCACTCTTATGTCTAGTCCAATGCACTCATTTTTGTCAGTAGTCTCCCAGGATTACCCTATCAAACACCTTAGATGGTTCATGGCAGTACAGTCCATTTGAGTCCGTGAATCTAAATAATATGTGCTATAATTTGCTGGAATCCTACAAGTGGAGCTTTAGTGGAATAACTATTCCTAATCCTACCTGGACATTATCCTTGTAAGCAACAATCTTTACATACTGCTGACTGAATATTTCTGCTTTCTGTAAATCCTCACATATGCACTCCTCTTGTTCAGTAATGATTCCTGGAATGTCTTTCTTGGTAAATTATCTGTTTCTGCTTTAAAGTATGTATACATACCCTTCCAATTTTAACCAACATTTGTACAACTGCCAGTTATGCCTGCCATCATCTTATCCTTAACTTACTTCTTCTCTAGATTAAATTTCCTAACAAGTTCCTTCAATGTCTTGTCACTTCCATAACCATTTCTATCTCTATTTCTTTCCAACCTGCGTCTCCTCCCTAGTCTCCCTGCTTCCCTGTTAATGTAGCAAGTTGGCCTTGTGGTTAGGGTCACTTACCTGTGAGCTTTCATTCAGATGGTGGGTTCAAATCCCACCATTGGCAGCCCTGAAGATTGTTTTCTGTGATTTCCCATTTTCACACCAGGCAAATGCTGGGACTGTACGGCCACTTCCTGCCCAATCTTAGTGCTTTCCCATTATTGTGCTGCCAAAACCTTCATTGTGTTAGTGTTACATTAAACCACCTTCAAAGTCACATACCTGTTTTCATCTTTTTCAACAATTGCTTTAAACCCATCCCATAGACTGTTTACATTTTTATTTACCATTTTTTTACCAGTCATAAGTACAATACAGTAATTGAAATTAACAGGGGTCCTCCTATTCAATAGGTAAGGTAAGGGTTATTCTGCCCGAAGGCAGGTCCGGACCTCCGCAGAGGTGTTCCTGAGCCGGAGTTTACGCGCGGTAGGGTGGCCAGTTCCTTTCCGCTCCTCCATTCCCTTACCCCCAACCAACAGCACGTGGCAACCCATCCAACTCCTGACCATGCCCAATGTTGCTTAACTTCGGAGATCTCACGGGATCCGATGTTTCAATATGGCCGTTGGCTCCTATTCAATACAGAGACATTTATTAATGTGAATTTATCACATGTCGTTCACATGAGGTACTAGTTTTGGCACTAAACTTGTGCAATCATCGGCCAACGAGTCAAATCAGGCAAACACAATACCATTTTTAAACATCTTTAAAACTCACTCTAACACCTGCATAGATGAATATTAAATAAAATATAGTACATGATGATATTGCACTTCAGAATGAAATCCTTTTAAAATGTCGATGACTCCGTTGTTGTATACACGTGGCGGTTTGTCCAGCTTGTACTGTATATGTCTTTAGTTCTTTGATCTTGTTGAAATTACGCTGTAGATTTTAATGCCATGTGAAGTTAATACTTTGTTTGATCTGTGGTTTGGTTCCAAAAAATAAACGTGCATGTGATGAACTTGGTTAGACCCAAAGAATTCATTCTCACTTTAATGTGGGGTTGGAACCTGGAGAAGAAATTGAAAACTGAATTAGGCAAAAGATAGGAAGGAAAGATTAAAAAGAAATGTCTAGAAATGACGAGAAACAACTAGAAACGAACTCGCCTTGAGCAGCCTGTTTGATCGCTGGACGGATAGATGCAATCATGAGGTTAAGGGGTAGAGGCGGAGGAACCATCACGGAGCTAAGGTGGAGCGGAAGGATGTGGGAGTGGGGATAAATGATGAGGATTACGTATGGTTTGAAAGATCGAGTTGTTTTTAGGCGGTCTAATATTTTTTTTAACCATTTAATTAAGAGATCAAAAAGAATATTAGATTTCTCAGAAATTTCATTTAAATTATAGTTAGGGTTGAAAAATTGATCGCAATGAATGAAACAATTTTTGACAATATTCATAATTGGCCCTTTGTTTGCTATTTGAAGTATTTCGAAGTCATGTTCTATGTCAGTGAACTTATGATTAGCATCGTGAATGTGTTGGCTTTTAGCAGAAAACTTGTTATATGTTGACGTGCTCCGTATATCTGGTTGTGAAGCTGCGTACTTTTTGTCCCACGTAAGAGGCGCTGCAGTCAATACACTTGAATCTATAGATTCCGGATTTAGAAAATCTGTTAGAGGTGTTAGATGCTGAATTGTGTATAATTTCTAAAGTCCTATTATTAGTTCTGAAGAAAATTTTTACTTTATGTTTTCGAAAGAGATTGGTGATTTGATGGACATCGTCATTCAATGTAAAAGTAGATGAAATGGTAGTTCCAGGTTTTTCTTTTGTGAGAGTAGTCTCCCACATAATTTCAATTATTGTAATTCCGCTTCAATATGGATCACGAAATTTCTAAATATCAATCATAACTACTCTTTAAAGACCCTCATGCCTGTTTTACTTGTGCCATCTATTTATCGAGATTCTCCTTAGAGCTCATCTGGTTTTACCAGTATTACATTCAGAATATTTCTCCCTCTAGTCAGTTCCATCATTTTCTGATTCAGCTGTCCTTCCCAGATTAACTTATGTTGGTCATGATTTGTGTAGTTTGCATTACCTTCCCAATTGGCATTTGGTAATTTGAGATCACCAGCTACAATCACATTCCTCTCCATGTTGATTCCCACATAGCTGATAATCTTGTCAAATAATTAAACATCAAATCAAAAATCAAAATCTCTTTATTTGCAAATGAGGTGTCTACCTCGATGGCAAATGGTACACTAAAATACATTATTGTCAGGCACTAAATTTTAAATTAACAAGAGACGAAGAAAATTTTCCTAGAATACAATATTATACAATTTACGCTAATAATTTTTTCTATTAAACACACACATCATCCTTAATAAATTTATATTGTTTAAAAAATTCTACTTATAATATCTCCTGTACTTACAAACATAATCAACTCATATACAGTATGTGAAATTACTTCTAATAATACTATACAACTGGTATAAGATTAAAATTAACATTGTATATATTTATATTTTACCCATTTTGGAAGCTAAGTAGCATAAAGACCTGCTGCATCTTAACCAGAGCCACTTTTGCCACCACTTTTCAGAGTTCCTGAAGGGCCTTCACAGCTACCGTAGCAGTCCCAGGGCCCTCGAAGTCCCCACTGTACTTCACCCCTACAGGCAGTCCCCTACTTGGGCTGTCCAAACTCCATAGACCAGGGGATGGAATTAATTTAACCACACACATTTTTTATTTACAATATCCTGCACTGGTCAAATGCCCTCTAACATTTCATTTATTTTCTCTGTTGCTGTTTATTCTCTTCTTGAATATCTATACAGATTTTGGAAAAGGATCAAACACTACCCCTGGTAAACTGTTCCACTCCTTCACGCCCTTCCCAATGAATGAAAATTTACCCCAATCGCCGGCTAAAATTCCTTCTAATTTTGTACTTGTGGTCAGTTCTGCCAATATAATTATTTTCCAACCAAAGCCTCTCACGGATTTCTCTCCATGTTTCTTCTCCTGTATAGGCTCTATATATTCCTATAAGTCTAGTTTTCTCCCTTCTCTTACTTAAAGTTTCCCACCCAAGTTCCTTTAACATTTCTGATACACTACTCTTTCTCCTGAAATCCCCTGTTACAAATCTTGCTGCTTTCCTCTGCACACCATCTAGTTCTTTTATTAGGTATTCTTAGTGAGGATCCCAAACACTGTTTACATATTCCAATAATGTACGAACCATACTTAAGTAACTTTTTTCTTTTAATTCTTTGGTGCATCCTTTAAGTAGCCTCATTATGACATGTAACGATCTGTATGCTTTCCCAACCATGTCATCAACATGACCCTTCCAGTGCAAATTACTTTCAAATCTCACACCTAAGTATTTGCACTTGCCATCTTTTGGGATAACCACCTCATCCAAAGTATATTCAAATTCAGTATTAAAGCTCCTGTTTGTAAATGTTGTAACAGTTGATTTGCCTCCATTAACCTTCATATTATTTTCTTCAACCCATTGTTGGATACTCTCTCCCTTTGTAATTCTGAAAAATTGTGATTGTTATTTATTTTCCTATAAACAATTATGTCATCTGCATACAATCTTATTTTCAATGTTATATTATTCCCTAAATCATTTGCGTATATTAAGAAAAGTAACAGACCGATTATACTACCCTGTGCAATTCCCTTCAAAACTTTCTCTTCCTGGGATATATTATTTCCTACTTTGACTTTCTGAACCCTTGAATTTAGAAATGTTCTTATCCAACGTATAACCCTTACGTCCAATCCTATTCCCTCCAATTCCTTTAATAATATTCCATGTTCCACTCTATCAAAGGCTTTGGAAAGATCTATGGCTATGCAATATAACTGGCCTCCTGAATCCAACTGATATGATAATGTCCTGCTGAAATCCCACCAGTTGTGCCTCACAAAAAAAATTTCTTTCTAAATCCATCTAAATCATCATGAACCAATTTTTATCATCGCATATCCCTCTGATGTACTTTGATATTAAACTCTCCAGTATTTTACAAACTATACTGGTCAGGCTGATTGGTCTGTAGTTCTCTGATCTCCTTTTTTCACCCTTTCCTTTATAAATTGGTATTATTATAGATTCCTTCCATTCCTTTGGTATTACACTATTATTTATGACATAGTCAAAGAGAAATTTTAAATAAGGCACTATGTACCACCCCATTGTCTTTAATACCTCCCCAGTAATTTGATCACTTCCTGCTGCTTTTCCTTGCTGAATCAGTTGGATTTCTCTGAAAATAGCTTCATTTGTGAATGAGAAGCTTCTTGTTTCCCTATGTGTCTCTCCCTCTCTGCCTTCTGTTACGGTTTCCAACTCCTGACAATCTTCTACTGAATCTCTGAATTTCCTACTAAATGGATTTGCTTTCTCAGTATCTGTTAAATAGTGTTCACCCCCTTCTCCCACCATTGTAGGAATTTGGATTCCTAATATATGAATACAGCTTTTTCCATTTCCATTTGTGGTCATTACCCTTTTGAAGTATGCCATTCATATAATTCTCTTTTGCTTCCTTTTTCACTGTATTCAGTTCCCTCATTAGCTGTTTTCTAGTTTCTCTATTCTCCCTACCCTCTTTGATTTTTCTGTTTACTATTCTACATTTTCTTTTTAATTTTCTTATTTCCCTTGTATAATAAACATGGTCTGAGGTCATTTTACCCTTCTTAACAGGTACAAATCTCTTCTCTCCTTCCCAAGTGATTCCTTTAAATTTAGCCCAAAGTGTATCCACATTATTCCCTTCACTTATCCAACAACTGAATTGTGATTTAAGGTAAGTCCCAAATTCGCATTTTTGGTACGAGTCCTACATCTATTATTACAGCCTTGTGGTCACCTATTCCTTCAATTACCTCAGTTTTATCAACAATTTCCCGTGGTTTAACCAAGAATACATCTAGCAAGTTATTGAGACGAGTCAGTTCTTGTACTACTTGTGTAAATCCTCCCTCCCAAATTAACTTATTTGCTAGTTTCTGTTCATGGGTTTCACTTGCAGGTCCATTCCATTCAACTTCAGACAAGTTTAGATCTCCGCCAATTATTACCATATCATTTTTGTTTTTATGAGTATAATCTATTATTTTCTCAAATATTTCCATGTCTCTTTCCTCTCTTCCAGGCCTATATGTTCCTATAACTCCCACCTCCTTCATATTATCACAAACTAATTTTATCCCTAATATTTCATCCCTTTCATCAGTAAACCATTCATGTGAACAATAAGTTTCCTTCACCAGAATAAACACCCCCCCCCCCACCTCGTTTTATCTCCTCGGTCTCTACGATAGACTGTATATTCTTCTGGGAATACTTCTCTATTACCCACCCCTTCTCTCAACCACGATTCCACTCCTATCACCACATCAGTCTCACAAGATTCCATCAATGTACCGAATTTAATTGTTTATTTACTATACTCTGACAGTTTACCAAGAGCAATCTCAGACCCCCTTCCTCCCTAAAACTTGACTGTTGCAATTGGGTAACGTTTGACTCATGATTTGAGAACTTCCCCGGAACCCAGATCCTTGTACTGTACAAGTAAAAGAGCCCGACTTTATGATTTAACTTTAAAGTTAGCATGAAGTAGTCCTCAGGGCAATACTGGGTGGTTACTAGCTAGGGCTTGGTTCAGGAGGCAGGGTCCTATCTACAAGAAAAATTTTAATTAGATTGAATAATAGTTTTTTATTCAGGAAATGCATTTCAAAGTGCACATCACCTTACTGTTGATAGTCGCTGTCTTGAACATCGCCTTTTAATGATCCGTGCTCCCAGTTCACCAGGCTGAACGGGGCTGGAACACGTTCTGGAAGTTGGCAATACTTCGTTGAGATAAGGCCGGAACACCCAAGTCGGTTTGATATGGGGTTGAGTGTCGAACTTTCGACGTTCTGGACTATCTCGGACGTTCTACAACGTTTTCCGACGATGTTGCGGGGTAATCACTCGTCACATAACTTATACGGGTGTCCAGAATTACACAGCCCCCGACACTTTGGTTTAACAGCACTGTTTCATTTAATATGGTTGGGATATGCCGTCGAATTCACTCTTAATCTTGTAGATAGAATTTAAAAGTTCACTAAAGATGTAGATGCGATTAGCATCGAAATTGGAAGAAAATAAAGCACAGTTCATGAATAGTAATAGTAATAGTAATTGTTCACGCACTTGGCACAGTTCGTGGTGATTTTCCACTAAATAAATTAGCACTTGACATTGAAAGAAATGTATGACTGCTCTAGAGTTTATCAAAGACACTGCTGTCAGTCATGCAATAATACTAAACACTTTGACGAAGAAATAAGGTTGAAATGAAAGCACAGTTCGTTGTTAGGCGCACTTGACATTGAATAAAATAGGTGACTGTTCGAGAGTTTATCAAAGATACTGCTGTCAGTCACACACAAATAATTTCAACACTGTTCAGAAGAATAATACGCAGTTCTATTTGAATTGAATAAAAAAAAACAGTTTGAATTCACAGTGAAACACTTGTGTCGCAGCACACGATTATACTTTTATCATGGTAATCATTTGCAGTAATATTCATGGGAAAGTTCGAACACTTTCATAAATACTCGTGTCTATTAAAGAAATTATGCTGACTGAGATTTGAAGAAAAATGTCACAGTTAATAGTATAACGTAGTAGTGTCACACTGAAATTAATGATGTGTTCAAAGATTAAGTTCTGCTGACTGATATTTAAAGAGAAATATCACAGTTCCTAGTATATCGCAATAGTGTCCCATTTAAATTAATATTGATTCGGAGATTAAGTTTCACACAGGCAACGTGGTAATGAACTCAGTTCCACAAGAACGAAAGTAAGTTATATCGAGAAATTTCTACAAGCGCACAGAACATAAGTTCAACCGAACTGTTGTCACTTAAGTCCAATACATGACTTGTCATAATCAGAGTTCCCACACACACAAAATTTGTAAGTTCAAATAAGGAATTTGAAAAATTTGTTCTTCATCACTCGCAAAAATTACAAGTTCAACTTGACTGATAGACTCAATGTCCTTTATAAAGACTTCGTTATACATTAGAGTTCACACGCGCACAATTGATAAGTTCAACACGACTGTCAGAGTTTAAGTCCCACATGAAGACTTTAAATATTCGAAGATAGCCTCTGTCAGTACTTCGACGAACACCGCAGCGTGGAGAGTCAGGCTGAACACTCAGCTATGACTGTCTGATCTGGGTAAAGTGAGCTCTCCTTATATTCAGTTTGGGCTCCTACGTCATCCTATAACGTGATCCCTTTGAAGTTGATTATCTCGCGAATCCCTCGACGATTTACTTCAGATTCACAATTTGAGACGTTTATGTTATCCTCTTCAAAATGACGTAACGCTCAAGTCGCTGCGATAATTATTAGAGAAGTTCTGAATTTTTTCAATCGAATGTCCGCGAAGGTGTGACGTTCATATCCAGAACATACCATGTCAAGCAGGCTACACGTGGCGCGTCAGGCGGGTAGTCTATCCTGCCCCTGCAGCTACGTCACACACACACAGCTGTCCCCGGCTCGCCTGCTCGTTCCTCCGAACGTAAACAAACCAAATTCGCTCTGAATATCTTGCGTGATGATTGAATACAATTAATTATCAAAAAATACACATGTGCAGGTCGTAACCGGTACAGTACACAGATCTTGATTGGATCTGGGTTTTCTGGCAAGTTTCCCTGTATGTGCCAGTTTAGTGGTATGGGTTTTCTTAAGTACAGATTGGTTTGCAAATCTCTGTTGATAATTGTAGCAATTTGTCTACAGAGAGTTGCTTTTCCATTACCATTCAGATGTAACCCATGTCTAGTGAACATTTGCCTGCCAAGACGTAAAGTATCTACTACATAGACATTTCTAAAACCCTTACATAATCTCTTGATGTTTATATTTACATCATGTACAGCTTTGTTCACACACGAGTCCTCGGAAAGGTCATACCTGGGTGGCACATCAACTACAATTACTTTTGAGTCAGATAGTTTGGAAATCTTACCTCTGAGGGTCGTAATTAGTTCCTCACCTTCATTTGCAGCAATGTCATTTGTACCACTCACAATCACCACATAATTGTCCTTCTCAAACACAGGATCACAACTTGAAAGGACATCTTCAGTTTTGGCACCTGGTTTTATTACTCCTAAAACCTCAGTTTCTTCATTCTGCAGCTCATCCTTGATGCCTTCTGCCATACCCCGCCCTTGACTGCCTGCGTAGAGATGAATTTTTGGCGCCATCTTTCCAGGTTCGTACACTCCAAAAACAACTAGTTTCTTATTGTCTTTAGAGATGATCCTTACTCCTAGACTTTCATGTTTCTCATCCTCAACTTTTTTATAGTTTCCTTCACCAATATAAATACTCCTCCTCGTACTGTTGTTATCCTGCCCCTATGATAGACATTCAGTTCGATGAGAAAATTCTCAGCCATGATTCAATCTGTTAAATATACAGTACAGTATATCTATTCAATTACTTCATTCTATTCCTTTCTTTAGAAGGCTTCTACCGTTTAACACATATTTTTATGTCATCCTTCCTTGAATTTGAGATCTCTGTGCTCTAACCGCCACTCCCTAGCCCACACTGTTGCCTGAATATACCCCCCCCCCTATAACCCTTTCAAACAAACCTCTTAACATATAAGTACCATTGTGGTTGAAGTGAAGGCCATCTTAGCACAGATCCCAATCTCTTACCCATCTAATAGGATCTACAAATCCACTCCCAGTTCCCCACACACCTACTAAATAGTCTTGTTTAAATCCCTCATCACCTTCCAGTCACTATTCTACTGATAATAACTTCCTTAAACTTCTCCCATGCTGCATTAACCAGATTCCACATGTCGCCAAAATACCCACCTCCGTACGTTCTTCTTTCCTCAACATATGCCTGGAGAACACTCTACTCTGTGGTTCTTTTTCTTCCACACATTTTCCCCACATGCCTAAAATGTCCAGAGTCTCAACCCCACCAACCTCATTGGATCCCCTTCCCTCCTGGTCTTCCATCTTTCCTCACAGCTGCAGAAGCTATTTCCTCCTCCCTTTTGTCTCTCCCATGACCCTGATCTACCTCCCTTTTTCTATTCTCTACTCTACATTTCCTTTTCTGCCTACTTCTCCCCTCCTCTGCATCCATTCCATGTTCCTTATCATCCCTCTGTTGTTCTACCTGCAGCTACTCATACCGTTTTTTCACTGATACCTGTCCTAAATTCTGCCCCTGAACGGAGCATTTTACCCATAATTTCCTTTACAATACCATGACAAGAAAAACAAATCTAGAATTAGGTTGCTCATAATAATGTCTCCTGCTGAATTCTTACTTTCTCATGCCATGGCCTCATTCTGACTGTGAAAGAATGTAACTTACATCTTTTGGGAGAGAATTGAACATGTCCTTTGGTAAGCTGTTCCATTCTACTTCCCTTCCCATAAATAATATTTCCGCCACTTATTATGCCATTGTCTATACGTTGTTTTAATCTCATGATCAAACCTGAAGGCGTTCTAGTCTCTCAGGTCTCAATCCGAACTTCTCGAGTTTGACTCTCAGTGACGTCGGTTGGGATTTTCAATAGAACTAGCGTGTGGTGAAAGGAGAGCACCTGGCCTGAAACCCTCAACCAAGGTCTAAACAGAGGCCAGCTGCTCCACTGACACCATGTAAATGTGGGAAGATGGTGCTGAAAATATTTGTACATTGGTGGAAAATGAAATCCCAACACCAAGAAGATGTTAGATTGTAGGAATGCAATTTAGGCTAAACAATTGTCTCGGTAACATATTTCTTTAATTAAAGTTTCCGGGTCACTGGTTCAAGAATGCGCAAGAAGACATGTGACGTGGTTGTATGTTAATAAGCGTGATGTCTGCAGCCTTGGTTTGTTTTACAAATTCAACAACTTATGCATAATCACAGTCCTTATACACGAGATTTTAAAATAGCGTTGGAGAATGCCCCAGAAGGTCAAGAGTTTAACGTTGTGATTCATGCGGACCGACAACCACCAGCTGAAAATAGGGGTCGATATAACGCACCTACAACGAGTGAGGTGGCTTTGGTGATTGTGGGGCAGGAGTTTGAAAAGCGGGAATTCATTCTTCACAGTAGAGATACGAAGTTGATGCTGTTCAATGAAACTCACCGTGCTCATGACGCTCCTCGGTACCTTCTTATGCTCTGTGTGAAGAAGATGCAAGCTCCATTACCACCCCCCATCTTGATCCAAATTGTAAAGCCTCTCTTAATAAAACAGTTTCTGGAACTGGAAAAAATCCAAAGAAAAGCAGCTCGATTTGTTCTGGGTGATTTCCGACAAAAGAGTAGCGTTACAAAAATGTTGCAATGTTTGGGTTGGGAAGAATTGAGAGAAAGAAGAAGAGCTGCTCGACTAAGTGGTATGTTCCGAGCTGTCAGCGGAGAGATGGCGTGGAATGACATTAGTAGACGAATAGGTTTGAATGGCGTCTATAAAAGTAGGAAAGATCACAATATGAAGATAAAGTTGGAATTCAAGAGGACAAACTGGGGCAAATATTCATTTATAGGAAGGGGAGTTAGGGATTGGAATAACTTACCAAGGGAGATGTTCAATACATTTTCCAATTTCTTTGAAATCATTTCGGAAAAGGCTAGGAAAGCAACAGATAGGGAATCTGCCACCTGGGCGACTGCCCTAAATGCAGATCAGTATTGATTGATTGATTGATTGATTGATTACTCTTACTGAATCATGGAAAAAGAGGATCAAGAAAACTACACCTTACTCTATCGCAGTTTCCTTAATCAGTAGAGATGGGAATTACAGGCACGAACACGTTAGAATGTAACCGTATTTGATCAAGGCGCAAGTGTCATCTAGCCCCTCTACAGTTACGTCGGTGAGTTGCATAAATTTCAGGTTTCTGATAGTCCAGATCGCTAATATTTATGCAAATTTCACTGCAGATTCGTCGTGCGGGTATACAGAAGGTCGTTCGGAATATCTGATGACGAGTGTAAAGGCCGCTGGCGGCGCTGTTATCAACTTGAGCACGTCTAAACGGGGAGTAAAATGAAATGGCGTATGGCTTTTAGTGCCGGGAGTGTTCGAGGATATGTTCACCTCGCCGGGTGCAGGGCTTTTGATTTGACTTCCGTAGGTGACCTGCGCGTCGTGATGAGGATGAAATGATGATGATGACGACACATACACCCAGCCCCCATACCAGCGAAATTAACCAATGATGGTTAAAATTCTCGACCCTGCCGGGAATCGAACCCGGACCCATGTGGCAAAAGGCCAGCACGCTAACCATTTAGCCATGGAGCCGGACTAAACGAGGACTGATGATTCACGTTAGTACTGAGAACGTGTGTGTAGTTTCATGACATTGGCTGCAAAGGCGCCGAAGCATATTGACCCTTACTGGGAGGGCTACATAACAGCCCTTTCCGGCGCTAAATATAGCTATTCCGTAATCCAAGGAATGTGCAAGAAGCGTGATTTCATGATATCAAAGAACGGGATCAGAATAAATAAAGGCAAAGGCCGGCTGGGCTTAATTTCAGAGGGGAGAAAACAGGCAAATCCACGACCAGCCGCTAGCCGTACACCAGAAGTAGTGAGGAAAGCGAAGGATCTCGTCTCAGGTGGTAACCCTGCTCCCCGAAGGACTATCACACGTAAGTTGGAGATATCTTTTTCAACAGTTAACACCAAAATCAACAAGGGCATGCAATTAGAAAAGCGGCATACGCGCCGAGTTCACAAGCTGTTGACTCGTCACATTTCGGAACGTCGCACTGACGCAAAAAAGCTGTATGACGGCTGTCTGGCAGGGGACAGATGTTAAAATATGGTGACATTTGACGAAGCATATGTGTAACTTAGTTAATGTAACAAAGCCAGCTCCATTTACTATCCCACCCCCACCCAAGATACAAAAAAGTTATCAAACATTGTACAAAGAATGCCAGGAAAATCCAAGGGATTTCATAGTCATCGCTGCTACAATGGCAAGTTAACCATTCGCAGTGTCGCTAATAATGCGAAGGTGAGCTCTACACACTATCAGCAAGAGTTTTTAACACCCATTTACAACACAATATCCCAGCACTGTACGGGAGAGCGAAAAGTGAGGCATGGGTACATCAAGATAAAGCATCCAGCCACACCTTTCGTTCGACTCCTCTGTTCGTAGAGAGACTGGAGATGGAAACTGGAATCCGTGCAATTCCTTTACTGACATTCCGCTGTAGGCACCCAATGAGTCACCCATGGACTTCTATGCATTTGGACTCCTAAAAAGGGCTTTAGGAAATGGACGTCCACGCACTATCAATAGTTCCTGGAAAGCCTGTCAGGAGGAGTTGGATAAGATAGACATTCTAGCTTTGCGAAAAAGTGTGCTGCAATGGAAATTATATTGTCGGGCTATAGCTAGAAACGCCGACTTTCCAATTGAACATGATCGTTGATGGACACATGGCTTTTCATAAGCTAATTGCTCTTCAAGCATCGTCCCCAGAGATCACGAACGACCTTCTGCATGACACTTGCGCCTTGATTAAATACGTTTGCATTCTAACATACTAGTGCCTATAATTTCCGTGTCTATTAATCAATATCTAATGAAATCTCACCAGCTGGACTGCGATTCTAACAACAACCCTGAACAACATAATATGAACGGCAGTAGGCAAGGGGGTCTGCATTCACAATGACAACTAAGCAACTCAAGTGTGACTGGCTGTGGGCAAGGGACTCTGGCATTATAATGAGAACTTCCAAAGTCTAGTCTGACAAGCAAGTGGGCCGACCATTATAATGCAAATACCCTGAATCGATTGTGACTGGCAGCAGACATGAGGGACTGCCGTTATAATAAAAACTCCCTAAATCGAATGCAAGTGGAATCAGGAAAGGGAGCCTTTGTAATTAAATCTCCCCATATCGATTGCGACTGGCAGTAGGCAAGGGGGCTTGCCATTATAATCTTCACTCCCAAACTAGACAGTGACTGATATACCGCTTTTCATGAGAGTTTAATCCTGATGTAAACAAATAGGCGGAGCACCTTGCCTTTGCACGTGGGCATAGACGTAGTTGATTGGAGAAGCAACTGTTGCACTCACTCGACTGTATGCGAGCTCGAAGAAAAGTAGTACGTCGCATTAATTTTAGTTTATGGCATTTAGAGAGTTGGAAGAGTACGTAATCAAATTAAAATATGGTTGTCATATATAAAATGGTGATTACATAACGAGAAATGAAAGCTTAAGGCGTGGTGTACTACAGGAAGTCTTCTCGTAGTAGGGGAAAGTCCCAAGCTGTACAGTGTGGAGATAAGGTGTTGCATCTTGGAGCAGCAGTCAGTATTCATAGTGAGAGAAATGGAGCAGGAAGTAGGACCACCTCGTGTAGTGAGGCACAAAAGAGCAAAACCGCTCAGAAGTAACCATAGGCAGTGCATTATGAATGTGTTCAATAAACTAAGTGAACAGAAACCAGGTTTAGTCATTTATTCAGAAGTTCAGATCTTTGCACTGTTGTCGTATGCGATGCGCAACCCTGTACGTCCGAACACGAGACGTTGACGAGGTGGAGGTCGATACTACACGCTCAGCGAATCACAATTCTTTCTTTGGCGGAGGCGTGAACATAAGGATTAAACTCTCGTGAAAAGACATATAGTAGGAAATGGGGCCTGTCATTGTAGTGAAAAACTCCCCAACTCAGACTTTAAATGAGAAACAATGTATACCGAGCTCGATAGCTGCAGTCGCTTACGTGTGGCCAGTATTCGGGAGATAGTGGGTTCGAACCCCATTGACGGCAGCCCTGAAGGTGGTTTTCCGTGGTTTCCCATTTTCACACCAGGTAAATGCTGGGGCTGTACCTTAACTAAGTCCACGGCCGCTTCCTTCCCTCTCCTAGCCCTTTGCTGTCTTATAGTCGCCAGAAGACCTATCTGTTCTGTGTCGGTGCGACGTAAAGCAACTTGTGAAAAAAATAATAAATCGAAATGTCTCGTAAATGTTCATTAAATAAAATATTTGAAAACCACAGTGGAAGAACGTGGTTTGTCCATTTTGGCCAAATTACTGTAGCTAGTTTCATGAAGGGTCTTTGAACTGAGATTAATGTCGCTTGTAGCTTTATCCATATGTTACAAGCCGTTTTTATTTTGTATGGAGGCAAATATTGTGCTTATGACCATGCACTCAGGGAAAGAACATGTTCTGTCCTACAAAATGAATTTATCAATGCTTCTAGCCACAGGCAACACTAGTAATTTCTTACAATAATTTCAGTGTGTTATGATATTTTACATTGTTGTAATATGATTTTAGAATATCTACCCTTCATGTGTCTTTGCTCCGTCAAATTGTTTCAGTGCCTAGAATGGTTGTGTCATTGCAGTGCTAAGGTAACTCGTTGAAGAATAAGATTAATAATCCATTACCGATGCCGAGTGAGTTGGCGCGCAGTAAGAGTCGCGTAACAGTGAGTTTGAATTCGGGAGGTGGTGGGTTGGAACTTTCGATGTGTTAGTGCGATGTTAAACCACTAGCAAAATTAATAATTACCGGTAATATTAAATTCTGGACAAATTAAGCAGTCATGGCAGATTGATCACAGAAAAAAGAAGTGCAGCCTTCTACATCAAGAAACTGCAAGAATAGAAGAAAGACAGGTAGAAAGGGCACTGTTTTTAAATAAGTTAAAAGCACAATCCAATTAACTGGGTGAACATTATCAGTGTAAGCATTTTCAGTGCTTTGAGGGGACAACTGCATCAAAAAGGTCGAAGAATATAAGACAGTTTAATTTGTAGGGAGATTGGAACAAGCAGTCTTCACATTTAAATTATTTGATATCAGAAACTCTATCAGTGTGTAAAAGACCGTGACACGACCAGTAAAGGAAGCCAGAGTGCCTACAGAGAATCTCTGTTTCATATCACATCGAGCAACATTCACTGGAGCATGAATAACATCTGTGATTACAAGTCTCAAGAATGCTAACTGAAGGCCTACATCAAGTTAATGAATCACCTGAATTCCTCTTCCTTGACAGAGCTTACACTGGCATTTCCGCCTTCATATTCATCTATTGTATTAAATTCTATGTACATTTATATATAAAAAAGAATTGTTCCACAAGGGAGTGTTTACCGTCGTTACTGTAATATCAAAGGGTCCGCCTCTGTAGTGTAGTGGTTAGTGTGATTAGCTGCCACCCCCAGAGTCCCGGGTTCGATTCCCGGCTCTGCCACGAAATTTGAAAAGTAGTATGATGGCTGGAACGGGGTTAACTCAGCCTCGGGAGGTCAGCTGAGTAGAGGGGGGTTCGATTCCCTCCTCAGCCATCCTGGAAGTGGTTTTCCGTGGTTTCCCACTTCTCCTCCAGGCAAATGCCGGGATGGTACCTAACTTAAGGCCACGGCCGCTTCCTTCCCTCCTCCTTGTCTATCCCGTCCACACTTCCCATCCCTCCACAAGGTCCCTGTTCAGCATAGCAGGTGAGGCCGCCTGGGCGAGGTACTGGTCATCCTCCCCAGCTGTATCCCCAGACCCAGAGTCTGAAGCTCCAGGACACTGCCCTTGAGGCGGTAGAGGTGGGATCCCTCGCTGAGCCCGAGGGAAAAACCGACCCTGGAGGGAAAAGGAGGTTACGAACTTTAATATCAAAGGGTTTATTATATTTCATTTCATTATCCGTGTAACTTTCACGGTCGGTTTCTTCTTCTGACTCTGCGAAGGATCCCACATCTACCGCCTCAACGGCAGTGTCCTGGGTCGGGATACATCTGGGAGAAGGACCAGTACCTCTCCCAGGCTGCCTCACCTGCTATGTTGAACAGGGGGCCTTGTGCTGGTGGAGGAAGGGGAGATAGGAAGGGATAGACAAGGAAGTGGTCATGGCTTTAAGTTAGATACCACCTCGGCATTTGCCTGGGGGAGAAGTGGGGAAATCACGGAAAAGCACTTCGAGGATGGCTAAGGTGGGAATCGAGTCCCCTCTACTCAGTTGACCTCCCGAGGTTGAGTGAATCCAGTTCCAGTCCTCGTACCACGTTTCAATTTCCGTGGCAGAGCCGAGATTCGAAGCCGGTCCTCCGGGCGTGGCAGCTAATCACACTACACCACAGAGGCAGACTATTATATTATTAAAAGAGTAATAATTTTTCAGGTAAACTGAAAATGTCACATGAGAAGTATCGAGACCTTCAAGTTTTAAATCAGATTCGTGGAGAGGAGGTCAGGAAATAGTTACACAATTTTGAATTCTTAATATTTAGGTATATAAATTTTTTGCTAATGTTTTGACGTTGCACCGATTTAGTTTGGTCTATTGGCGACGATGGGATAAGAAATATATCGACCCAGCCGGGAATCAAATCCGGAGGCCACTTGGACCAAAGGCCAGCATGCTAACAATTTCCCCAAGCAAAATGCAGGAAGTACGTAAGCTGACTGGAAGTAGATTATAAAGAAGTAGGCGTAACGTCGTTACTTCATCAACAAAGTATAATCGAGGAATGACACACTGCATGTGCATTATATCCCGATTCAAACTTCGAGATAGGATTACGAGGCATGGACTGAATCGGTTACTCAGAATGCATCAAGAGCTATCAATACGCTTCCCAGCACCGCCTCGAGACGAAGACCGCATGCGCCTGACGTTACTACACGATATCGAGATAACGGTATGAGGCACGTATTGCATCGGTTGTTCAGTTATGCATCGAGAGCTTTGCATCACGCGACCCATCGCGACTTGACAGGCCTACTTCATACAGTTAAAGCTAACGTCAGTGTTGCCAGATCTACAAATAAAATATCGGTAGATTGTACGTAAAAATTTTGGGAGTTTTAATGAAAATTTCGGCAGTGCCTTGGACACTGAAATGTTATAATACAACTAAATTAAATAATGTAATATTCATGTGAAGTTATCATAAGAAAAATATACAATTTCACTCATCTGTACTCTCTGGCCACTCTATTCTTCTTCTTCTTCTTCTTCTTCATACTCTTCCTGTAGATGAAGTTATTCATCAGGCGTAGAAATTGTGCGCCAATTTTGAAGTCGTAGCAGGATACAGATCTATGTGCGGGTCGGGGATTTCCCTTCGAATGATGCAGTCAAGCGTCAATTTTGAGTTCAAAAAGAGAGGAGAGATTACGTAATTCGAGCCTAAAATGAATACGGGGAAATACCGAACGAGTGATGTTACCAATAAAACGCCACACAGTGAGACGTGGAAAGAGTTTTTAGGTACAAATATATTATGTACCATTAATCATTATTGTTTATTTTCCTTGAATTTGGATTAGAAAAAAATTGGGAGATTTTTTGTTTTTCCGGGTTTTCTGATGTGTTGCAAAAAATCGGGAGATCTCTTGAAAATTTGGGAAAACTGGCTAACGTCCACATGCTACCGACGCCAGCAACATATTTCGCTTAAAATGTCATACTTCTGTCAAATTCAAGCAATAGCATGATGACCCCTCCACCCAAAACATCTGGTTTTCTCCTAAAATCTGCTCAAGTTATCTGAAGTCAGTAGCAGCGATTGGTAATTAGAAGTGGGGGAGGCACAAACAATTATAGACAACAAAATTTACCGGGGGAGGGGGAGTGAGAGGCGTATACATCAAAATTGACAAAAATAGCTGCAAAATGGTAAGTATTTGTTAAGAAGGAAACCATACTCGCCAGTGTCGACTCACTCTAATGTACAGTAACTTCCCACATGTTTTTCAGGCTGGCGAACACAGAAGTTAATATAAATATTACACTATAACATACCTGTAAAATAAAACATTATTAGATAAGGAATAAAATACACTCTGTTAAACAAAGAATGGCATGTTTCTTAAAAGAACATCATCAGACTCTACCAAGTCACACGTTGTTTCCTACCAACCTGTATACGCAAACATGAAACACCTGGTTACGCCGTCCCTCGCACGATTTCTGTACGCCTTTATCCTCTCCATCTGCGACACTCAAAACACAAGTACAGTATATTCAGTGTAGCATCCCCCAGTCTGAGATGATGATCTTCAGTGGCTTTTAACGCTCTAGAATAGTGGAACATATTCTGTTGTGCACAAGGTCAATAAATAAACCCTTCATTTTCCCTGTGTCACATCAATCAATATTTGTTTAATACCAAGGATGGACGTCCCAGTCATCCTTCTGTTACTCACTTTATTCTGAATTCATTGCAATACCGGTGAGCGAAGAATTCTGTTTACAAAAAGTGAATATATGGAAACAAAGAGAGGAGCTGGAGTTTCTTAGCTGTCTGTCACCTGACGAAATGTTTATGAAAGTTATTAATTAGTATATGATATGTACGTCTCGCCAACGGGGAAAAATGCTATCCGCTTACGTAATTTTAGAGACATAACAAGAAAGATTTATACAATATCATGCTGAAGTTGATCAGGAGACCACTTCATGCAATCGAACAAACGGGATTATCAGTCTTTCAAGGAAAGAGGTTTACTAATTGATATCAGTAAGAAGCAAATAAAAAACATTTTACACTATTTATTACATGAATTCACAGACCGGCTGTATAGAGTTTTTAGTTGAGATGCTTGCCATCTACGCTCCAGGTTGCAGTATTGAATTCTGGAGCTGTCAGTTGGCGTTTGAGAGAGATTAAATGCGAGAAATCCATAACAGTAAGTTCAGTGACACTCCAAAGACCGGCGCCGGTTCAAGACATTCTGGAGGCTCCTAACATGTATAGCAATTGAAGGGATGTCAAGTATAATTGAACTATGATTTCCTAGCCTTATTCCCAGTTATCCTAGGGTTGGTACTGATGTGGATTCAGCCGAGTTTGAGGCCGGATGCCTTTCCTGACACCAATCCCACTGACAGGATGTTTTTACTATTGCGTGCTTTTGTGTGGTTGTTGGTATGATATGTTGTAAATGAAGGTGTGTATTAATACGATCAAAAACATCCAGTTCCCGAGCTAGAGGAATTAACCAAACGCAGCTAAAACCCTGTACCGTACGGGAATCGAACTCAGAGCTCTATGAACCAAAGGTCACTATGCCGAAAATTCATCCAAGAACAAACAAGTTTCATTTTATTACACACGGATTTCACAAGAGTATGCCACAAAATAAGTAATAAAAACAAGGAGTACTCCTTAATTGTGCGATGTTAACAGAATATTTCCTACGTGTGATGTTACTGACCTGCAGTATATAAACTGAGTTCTTGTAAGAAGCAGAGCTAGGAGTTTGATGACATGACATCTTTTAATTGGCTTACAATAGACATTTCCAAATTGCTCAGAAATCCTTATCATAGTCCCCACACTGTAGAAATGCCGATTTGTTAGTCATTTTTGTCATGTTTTGCCATTTTGTACTTTTTAGGTAATTTTCAAAAATATTCGTCATTATTTGGTCATTTTATGGAATTAATTAGACTACTTTATACCTTCTAATTCATTTTCTTACATGTTTGAAGATTTTGAAGCATTTACTCGTGTGGTATTGGATATTTTAGTATCTTTAAGTGAAGATGAATACGGAGATTTGAGAATCTTCACAATGCTTTGGAGAAGTCTCCCTCATGAACAGTCGAGATTTTCTTCTGAAGACGCGGAGCGAAGTTCTCTGCGAAACGTAAAGAGTTTCACCTTGTTTTCTTGACAAAAGCCCAAAAGCCTAGACTATACAGTATCATGTCTATCAGTACGGGCCGTGAAAGCATTAATGGTAGATAATGCCTTTATTGTAGATTTAATTACTGAAAATAATCTTTTCTTTGTTTCTTGGCCCTTCTCCCGATCACTTGGGGTCGCCACTACAAGTAGATTATGTCCAGTTGTACGTTCGGGTTACCTTTCTCACACTAACATTATGTGGAGAGATGTATTCACTCACTATTGCGTATTTCTGTGTATGTAATTGGTAGTGTTTTGTGTTGTGTTGTGTTGTGTTGTATGTGTTAAAACCACAAACAGCCTAGGATTTTAGCCATAGTATGCACGTACACAACAATGTTCAAGCCTGTTCTAGGCATCGATCACCGATGAATGCATTCTTACCGCCTTTCTCCCTCTCTTCGTCCACGTTTTCAGACTGGCATGGGCCACGTGTGTGGCGGGCATGCCTATTCAGTGACCCAATGTGCTGCAAGTTTGCCTAATTTGTAGTCCCTATGGGAGTATCCTCACGATCCATTTGACCATTTGACCCATGACTTACAACGTATTCTTAATACTTTAAAGGTTTATTCTTGCATAGTTGTTTACTTACTCGGTATTTCGAGCCTCGATAGTTAGACATTCCCCTAAATCCGAGCTGGAAAATTTGGAACAACTTATTTTTTTTCCTTCCTTTCTTTCTTTCTCAATCCGTTTACCGTACAGGGTTGGTTTTTTCCTCGGACTCGGCGAGGGATTCCACCTCTACCGCCTCAAGGGCAGTGTCATGGAGCGTGAGACTTTGGGTCGGGGGATACAAGTGGGTGAAGAGGAGGACCAGTACCTCGCCCAGACGGCCTCACCTGATATGCTAAACATAACCCTCGTCGGGGGGTGGGGGAGGGGGGAGAGCGAAATGCATAGACAAGGAATAGAGAAGAAAGCGACCGTGGCCTTAACTTAGGTACCATCCCGGCGTTTGCCTGAAGGAGAAGTTGAAAACCACGGAAAACCACGTCTAGGATGGCCAAGGTGGGAATCGAACACCCCTGTAATCAGTTGAGCTCCCGAGCTGAGTGGATCCCGTTCCAGCCCTCGTACCATTTTTCAAATTTCTTAGCAGAGCCGGGAATCGAACCCAGGCCTCCAGGGGGTGGCAGGTAATCACCCTACCACTACACCACAGAGGCGGACAAATTCGAATTAATAAAAATAATAAATTGTCTGTTTCCAATATGTGAGTGACTTATA
This sequence comes from Anabrus simplex, assembly GCF_040414725.1. Lineage (NCBI taxonomy): Eukaryota > Metazoa > Arthropoda > Insecta > Orthoptera > Tettigoniidae > Anabrus > Anabrus simplex. The sequence goes on from NC_090271.1 coordinate 287,286,069, forward strand.
CGAGGCGAAAGCTGAACTCAACACACGGAAGGCTGACCTTGAACGCAGTCTCGCAGTTCCCCTACAGCAGGGCCTCTCAGGGTGTATGCGGCGGTGCATTGCACGGCGCAAGGTGCAGGAGACGACTTCACTAAGTTGACCAGAGTGCAAACTCCCACTTCTCTTTCCCTAAACCTGTCTCACCCGTTCGACCTGTCTCCGCCTTCTTCACCTTCTCCGATGTTTCTCCCCTCACTGCGAAATATTTATGTGCACTTTCGTACGTCGTTGCTTTCTTTGAAACAGGTTGCTCCATTATTATGTTGTTGTCTCGCGCCTACAGTATCTATTTAACTGATAAACACGCCGTCTATCAGCGCACTACACCATCCGAGTCAAGCCAAGTTGAGCCGAGTTGGATCGATGCACAGTGGACGGAGCCTCTGCGCCTCGGTTTGCACGCGTGATATTTTGGGCGTTTGAGAGGCCCTGCCCTATATCTACCCTTCGCGCTAAAGACAGCTATGCGTTGTAAAGAACAACAGACCGATGGACAACCTGCTGTTTAGACGGTGGCGTTATATTGCTGCACGGAAACGGGGCAGTTCTTCAACACAGAAGGCACTTGACATTATCTTTTAAAGTGTAATTAATAATAGAATAGAACAGAACTCTCCCATCCCCTAGTTCCGGATTGCCTGAAACTGGGGAGAGAGCATTCACTGATTGCAATTTATTTATTTGATACTTGCATTAAATGAACCTTTTTACCATTATTTGACTATTGCTACACTAAATAGTATACTTAAAGCTAATTACGTTCATATTCATTCCACAAATTATCTTTCTTTTTTTACAATTGGCTTTACGTCGCACCGACATAGATAGCTTTTATGGTGACGATGGGAGAGGAAAGGGCTAGGAGTGGGAAGGAAGCAATCATGGCCTTAATTAAGGTACAGCCCCAGCATTTGCCTGGTGTGAAAATAGGAAACCACGGAAAACTATCTTCACCGCTGCCGACAGTGGGGTTCGAACCCACTATCTCCTGAATGCAAGCTCACAGCTGCGCACCCTAACCGTACGGCCAACTTGCTCGGTCCACAAATTATCCTCCCTTTTTACTTTTCACTTTACTTTTTTTTCTAGATGCAGTGAAATTCTACATATTCTAGGGCAAACATTATCATCCTCTTCATTGTTTTAGTTAGTGCATTTCTTTCTCATTTTCTTTTGTCGCATATTTTTTAAATGCAAACAAAAATGCTATTCTTCCCGGTGCAATCGGTCCTTTGTTCAAATGGAATGAAATATGCGTGTTTTTATGTTCATCAGTACTGAAATAGACTCTACTATGTTTAACATTTTTTTCAAAATACTTGGAAATTTCCTTTAGTGTAAGGCAATCTGTATATTTTTGGTTTCGTAACTAGTTTGCTGTAATGTTTAACATAAGCCTTTCTTTTTTCGTTACGCGTAAATTGGTAAGTCCGAGTTTTTCTATAGTTCAGTCCCGTCCATATTAAAATTCCGTGAGTCTACTGCAGGGCCTCTCAGGGCGCATGCGCCTGGTGTATGCGTTGTGCACGGTGAAAAGACGACTTCACTTGGTTGACCAGAGTGCAGACCCCCACTCCTCGATTTGGAGCAATAGCGCTGTCTCTCTCTTTCCCCACGTCTGTCTCGCTCGCTCCCCCTGTCTCCCTCTTCCTAACTTGCCCCTTAGCGCTCCAAATCCGAGCCGAGTTGATCCGAGCTTAGCCGAGTAGCCCAGAGACGAAGCGTTGGTCCGAGCCGAGCGGGATCGATGCACTGTGCACAGCAACTCTGCGCCGCTGTTTTCACGCGTGAGATTTTGGGCGTTTGAGAGGCCCTGGTCTACTGTATACACCTTTATGGGTCAAAAATATACTCTCCTCTTTAATCTAACAGCAAATAATTTTCTCAACTACTCCAAAAGATAAGATTATAAATATCGTTTGCTACGGCCCACTCTGTCAGATATTTGTTGTTCATTTCATTTTTACACGTTTCGCAGCATGTCTCGATTACAGCAAGACCCCTTGTAGGGTGGGGGCTGGTAGAACTGCACCCACTGTAGCCCCTACCTGTCGTAAGAGATGACTAAAAGTGAACTCAGGGGCTCTCAAGTTGGGAGCGTGGTTTGGCGACCATGGAGCCCTTAGTTATGTCCCGGCATTGATTCCACTTACTTTTGCCAGGTTACTCACTTTCATCTATCTCAATCGACCTCTCTTGGTCAACTCTTGTTCTTTTCAGACCCCGATGTTATTAGGTTTGCGAGGCCTAGGAAGTCTTTAATTCTCACGCCCTTCCTAGCCCGTGTCTTTCTTTGGCCGATACCTTTTTTTTTTTTTTCGAAGTATCGGGTCCCTTCCATTTTTCTCCTCTGATTAGTATTAAAGAGGGCTGCCTAGTTGTACTTCCTCTCAAAACAATAATCGCCGAGCGAGTTGGCTTGCGGCTAGGTGCATGTAGCTGTGAGTTTGCATCCGGAAGATAGTGGGTCCGAACCCCACTGTCGGCAGCCCTGAAAATGGGTTTCCGTGGTTTCCCCAGAAAAATGATGGGACACTACCTTAATTAAGGCCACGGCAGCTTCCTTCCCACTCCTAGGCCTTTCCTACTCCATCGTCGTCATAAGACCTATCTACGTCGGTGCGACCTAAAGCAAATTTGCATTAGCTTCTTCATAATTTTTTAGACCAGTACAACTAAAGAACGTCTTCATAATTATGTTCCTTGTCCTCCCACGAGGGCTTTTTCCAGGTATTTTCAGGTACTTTGCCCACAAGTATTTCAATGATTAGACCACCATGTCGCAATTTATTCAGTGCTGAGCTGGAAGAAAATTAAAAGAGTTGGCCTGCAATGTACTAACTCATAAAACTGATCAACAGTAACTTTACACCGACTGTTGGTAGTTGAGGTGTGCTCTGCAGTGCACTGTATCTTCTGTTGCCACATATCTCCAATAGATGGCATTACTGCTGCAATTGCAAAAAAAAAAAAGAAAAAACTTCAGCGACGAATTCAAAACAGCTAGTTGTTACCTATAGACAGAGTTGGGAAGTAACCGTGTAACTGTAATCGAATTACTTGTAACGAATACCTATATTTTTAGTTTTTTTTTTTGCTAGGGACTTACGTCGCACCGACACAGATAGGTCTTATGGCGACGATGGGATAGGAAAGGCCTAGGAGTTGGAAGGAAGCGACCGTGGCCTTAATTAAGGTACAGCCCCAGCATTTGCCTGGTGTGAAAATGGGAAACCACGGAAAACCATTTTCAGGGCTGCCGATAGTGGGATTCGAACCTACTATCTCCCGGATGCAAGCTCACAGCCGCACGCCTCTACGCGCACGACCAACTCGCCCGGTGGGTTATTATTTTTTTTTTTACGTGGCACCGACACAGATAGGTCTTACGGCGACGATGGGATAGGAAAGGCCTAGGAATGGGAAGGAAGCGGCCGTGGCCGTTTAAGGTACAACCCCAGCATTTACCTGGTGTGAAAATGGGAAACCACGGAAGACCATCTTCAGGGCTGCCGACAGTGGGGTTCGAACTCACTGTCTCCCGGATGCAAGCTCACAGCTGCGCGCCCCTAACCGCACGGCAAACTCGCCCAGTGGATTTAGTGATGTTTTACTTTTAATAGTTGCTTTTCACAAAATGTGACTTTTGCTCGTTATTTTTTTCTTGAAATAAACTGTAATCATTACAATCGTTACGTATTCAAGGAAAATCAAGTGGGTGCTTTACTTTCTTAGTAAAAAACCTTAGACATGGAGCAAAGCCTCTCTCCATCTCCTTCATTTTTCACATTCTTTAACAGCCTTGCTTTTTACCATCACATCTGTTAAACCCGCGCGCATCTCTTGGACAGAGGGTGTTGCCCTTTGGGAGGCCCGCCCCACCTCGTCAGGGTGGGGAATGAAAACTTACTAAAAACATTCGGCTTACAAGTGACCACGGCTGATCCTTGCTCCGACAGCTCTGCACTCCGACCGGCCAACCGAACAGATTAGTGGTGACCACGGCTGGTCCGTAGTCCGACAGCTCTTCATTCCGACTGGCCAACCAAGCAGAGTTGGGGTGGGAACCGTGGCTCTACACCTCTGTATTCGGAAGACGGAGAGTGGCTGGTCCCACACCGTCGGCAGTCCTGAGAATGGTTTTCCGTCGTTTTTCAGTCTCCTACACTAAGACGAATGCCGGGGCAGTTCCTAGTATAGGCCACGGCCGCCAACTCTCTCATTTTCTTCACACACCTCCTTCTCCGATAAAAATCTCCTGGCCTGAGAGACGGCGTCGCCGTTTAGGAGCCCGCCTGCCCCTCGGTAAAAATGAAAACATTTAGTAGTAGTAGTCGTAGTACAAATTTCCAAGTTCTTTGAAAACGTTTAAGAAAAGGCTGGGTGAACAATAATTGGTAGAGAATCTGAGGCCCGAACGGCAGCCATAAATTCAGGTGATTGATTGATTGATTGATTGATTGATTGATTGATTGATTGATTGATTGATTCGATATACATCGCATCGAGAGTTTGACAACGAACCAGTCACTTTATCTGTGGTGAATGAGGTACTTTCTTATTTCTCCGGTGTTCCCAAAGATATCAGTACCGGTATCCATTACTACTGGGGATGATCTTAAAATTACAAAGAGGTATTATCTCAAGTTCCCCTTGTATACGCTCTTTTCAGTAAATGCAAAGATGTACTTCTCTCTAAGAGATTAAAGCAGGTAGAACATTCTTCAATGAAGCTAACGGAAGTGAAATGAGATATGAAGCTAGTAAGTTAAATCAGGGCTGGACAAATCAGAACCAATTACAGAAGCCAGTAAAATTTCTTAGGCAACAGACATCCAGTATATTATTTCTCAAAGGTGTTTTTCTCTGTACTCCCTAACTTCCTCAATACTTTAACAAAATGATTGAGACATCATTTTAAAGATTGCGTACTCCGCTAATAGCGAAAAATAAACAAATCGTTTAAAATTAATGTTTTCGTTAAAAGATTATTTTAAAAACCTCATTTGCATAAAGAACGTATAAGGCGCCATCTGTTGGCAATCTGTTTAATTAACATGCACGACAGCTGTCGGTTAGAGTCGTTTACTTTGTTTTAAAAGTATTTAGAAGGCGCCATTGAATTACAATCTGTTTTTAAATTAAGTAAGTACCGCGTACTTTTATTGCCCTAGCCTCAATAACATAGATCTGCCAATTCATTCCACGATGCCAAGGGGCTCAACAGGCAGAGTGAGAGGGAGACCTCCAACCAAAGGGCGTTCCAGACAACGAGCTAGAAAGAGTCCACACCATTGGAACGTGTCACAGATCATATAAGAAGAAATTCCAGAAGTGTAAAAACTGTATTTGTGCAAGAATGTAGAAGACGCCATCTATTGACAATCTGTTTAACTGGACCTCCAACCAGAGGGCGTTCCACACTGTTGGAACGCGTCACAGATCGTAGAAGAAACTGTTGATAATCTTTTTAACCAAAATTCCAACCAGAGGGCGTTCGACACCATTGGAACGTGTCACAGATCGCACAAGAAGAAATTCCAGGAGTGTAAAAATTTGTATTAAAGAATGTCGAAGGTGCCATCTGTTGACAATCTGTTTAAGTAATATGCACGCCAGCTGTCGGTTGGACGTTGCTTACGCTATTATACAAGGCTGGAAAATACAACGCCTCGCTGGTCGTGAAGCTGGTTCCCGCTCTGGCTTGCGAAACGCATCGTTTTGCCGCTAGGTGCGCGCTTCTTAGACATAAAATTGCGCGGGCGAGGTACTCATTCAAACATTCACGAGCGTGTCAAGACGTATTTTTGTATTTTTCCGAGCTTTCTTGTGCTAGTGCAGGTGATTATAATTGTGTGATTGAAATAAATGACCGTATTTACGTAATGTGAACATCGGATAAACTTAAAAAACATGGTGTACTCTAGTGTTCCTTATTGCAAACCAAGATCTCAAAACGGTATAGTATTTCATTTCATAGATTTTCGAAAGACGAGGAACTTAAAACTAAATGGTGTTTGGTAATTTCTCGGCAGGGAAATCGACTTGGATCTCTGTGGAAACCTAGTATACATTCCACTGTTTGCAGTAGGCATTTTAAGGACTCAGATTACAATGTGAGCACAGCACTAAAAATCCTACTTCCGAACGTCATTCCATCTGTATTTCAAGACTTTCCCGGGCACAAACAAACACAATCACATACAGGAAGACCACTCGAGAGAAAGGCTTTAGAAGTAGGAAATGAAGCTAAACCCCATACGAAAATTGAGCTCCATGTGAAACCAAGCACATCTAAAGCCAGTGAAGAAAATGACCCTCCACCTGTTCTTATCACTGAACCATTATATAAAACCACAGCCACACAGTGTTCTATTTCTACACTGCACTAAGGTTTGAAACTGAAAAGAATAGCTAGGAAATGTAGGACGCAAAGAGCATTTATAGCAAAGCAGAAACATATTATTGCAACTTTTAAAGAAAGGGTGAGTCAACTCAGAAATGAAAAATAAACATGGACTTGACAGTCAACTATACAAAATTACAGGACTAGCTGAACAAGGTGATTTGAAAGCAAATTTCTTGATTGAGCAGATTCAGGCTTTTTGTAAATCAAAGTGTAAACTCAGAGAGAACACTCTAAAGATCTGCATATCACTGTACAACAGGTCATCTACAGGCTACAGGTTCCTAAGATCTCTTAAATTTTGCACCTACCACACCAAAAATCTTTAAAAAATTACATTGGCCATTCCAGAGGAGAGACAGGAATTACTTCCTTGGTACGAATTCGTCTTGTTGCAGCGAAAAAATCGTTACAGCATGATAATGAAAAAGTAGGTTCTCTCATCATAGATGAGATGGCAATAAAATCAAAGCTGGTCTACGACAGGAATTTGGATATGCATCTTGGAATGACTGATGTAGAGAGAGATGCTCTCGGTATTGAAGATAAGCTTGCTAATAAATTGCTCTCCATTCTGTTCAAAGGTCTTTCCACACATTACAGGATTCCTGTATCATATTATTCTACACACAGCCCTACAGGAGATCAACTAGCCAAATTAACACGCGAGGCCTTACAGGTTGTTGAAGACTGTGGATTCCAAGTCGTCCGAATTGTGACAGACAATTGTCAAGTGAATGTTGCCATGTTTCATTCCTTGTGTGGAAAGGAGTCAGATCTTGTAAATCAAATTCAGCACCCATTAGATCCCAGCAGGCCTATATTTTTTAGTTTTGATCCTACCCATATATTAAGAAATGTAAGATCACAACATCTGAGCAGGAATTTTAAAGTAAATGGTAATGTGATAAGTGTAGAACATGTGAAAAAGCTGTATCATCTTCAGAAACGATGTGGAAATTAACTAGGAAAGCAGTATACTCCACAAATCTGGAAAAGATGAATGTTACAAGGACTAAAGTAATATTCTCGACAGATACTATTGCTGGCCTAAGGAGTTTTTAGAATGTACGCCCAGAAGAAATTGGTGACAGGAACAGCTTCAATGATACCATACAATTTCTTGAAATGTTTCAAACATGGCATGATATTCATGATATCTGCAACTACACATGCCATTACTTCCAGAAGTTCTAATAAATTTATTTTCAGCAGTCTTGATGATGATAGACTCTCCTGGTTGACCAATGACTTTATTTCATACGTTGAAGCCATTCAAACAAATTCAGACAAACCCAACAGATTCACAAAAGAAGCTTTAGTGCTCACAACTCTATCAACAGCTGCATGCATCAAGTATCTGTTATCCATAAACTTCCATTACCAGTATGTCTTAACCAGAACTTCACAAGTGATGACATTGAACACTTTTTTAGCCATTTAAGGCAAAAGGGAGGATTCAATGACGTGTTGGACACAAGATAATGTCTTTACGCTATGGAAGCAACACTACAGACTGGCATCATTGCAGCTTCTAATCATGGCAATGTGGACTTAGGAATGGTAGCAAATCCGATTTGCCTCCATTAATAAACAACGAAAAAGAGTCAGAAGTGCAAGTGAATGGAGTCATTGAAATTCCAAAGACTCAATCAATCAATCAATCAATCAATCAATACTGATCTGCATTTAGGGCAGTCGCCCAGGTGGCAGATTCCCTATCTGTTGCTTTCCTAGCCTTTTCCAAAATGATTTCAAAGAAATTGGAAATTTATTGAAAAACATCTCCCTTGGTAAGTTATTCCAATCCCTAACTCCCCTTCCTATAAATGAATATTTGCCCCAGTTTGTCCTCTTGAATTCCAACTTTATCTTCATATTGTGATCTTTCCTACTTTTATAAACGCCATTTAAACTTATTCGTCTACTAATGTCATTCCACGCCATCTCTCCGCTGACAGCTCGAAACATACCACTTAGTCGAGCAGCTCTTCTTCTTTCTCTCAGTTCTTCCCAACCCAAACATTGCAACATTTTTGTAACGCTACTCTTTTGTCGGAAATCACTCAGAACAAATCGAGCTGCTTTTCTTTGGATTTTTTCCAGTTCTTGAATCAGGTAATCCTGGTGAGGGTCCCATACACTGGAACCATACTCTAGTTGGGGTCTTTCCAGAGACTTATATGCACTCTCCTTTACATCCTTACTACAACCCCTAAACACCCTCATAACCATGTGCAGAGATCTGTACCCTTTATTTACAATCCCATTTATGTGATTACCCCAATGAAGATCTTTCCTTATATTAACACCTAGATACTTACAATGATCCCCAAAAGGAACTTTCACCCCATCAACGCAGTAATTAAAACTGAGAGGACTTCTCCTATTTGTGAAACTCACAACCTGACTTTTAACCCCGTTTATCAACATACCATTGCCTGCTGTCCATCTCACAACATTTTCGAGGTCACATTGCAGTTGCTCACAATCTTGTAACTTATTTATCACTCTATAGAGAATAACATCATCCGCAAAAAGCCTTACCTCCGATTCCACTCCTTTACTCATATCATTTTTATATATATATATATATGTATATATATATATATATAAGAAAACATAAAGGTCCGATAACACTGCCCTGAGGAACTCCCCTCTCAACTATTACAGGGTCAGACAAAGCTTCACCTACTCTAACTCTCTGAGATCTATTTTCTAGAAATATAGCAACCCATTCAGTCACTCTTTTGTCTAGTCCAATTGCACTCATTTTTGCCAGTAGTCTCCCATGATCCACCCTATCAAATGCTTTAGACATGTCAATCGCGATACAGTCCATTTGACCTCCAGAATCCTAGATATCTGCTATATCTTGCTGGAATCCTACAAGTTGAGCTTCAGTGGAATAATCTTTCCTACAACCGAATTGCCTTCTATCGAACCAGTTATTAATTTCACAAACATGTCTAATATAATCAGAAAGAATGCCTTCCCAAAGCTTACATACAATGCATGTCAAACTTACTGGCCTGTAATTTTCAGCTTTATGTCTATCACCCTTTCCTTTATACACAGGGGCTACTATAGCAACTCTCCATTCATCTGGTATAACTCCTCCGACCAAACAATAATCAAATGAGTACTTCAGATATGGTACTATATCCCAACCCATTGTCTTTAGTATATCCCCAGAAATCTGATCAATTCCAGCCGCTTTTCTAGTTTTCAACTTTTGTATCTTATTGTAAATGTCATTGTTATCATATGTAAATTTTATTACTTCTTTGGCCTTAGTCTCCTCCTCTACCTGGACATTATCCTTGTAACCAACAATCTTTACATACTGCTGACTGAATACTTCTGCCTTTTGAAGATCCTCACATACACACTCCCCTTGTTCATTAATTATTCCTGGAATGTCCTTCTTGGAACTTGTTTCTGCCTTAAAATACCTATACATACCCTTCCATTTTTCACTAAAATTTGTATGACTGCCAATTATGCTTGCCATCATGTTATCCTTAGCTGCCTTCTTTGTTAGATTCAATTTTCTAGTAAGTTCCTTCAATTTCTCCTTACTTCCACAGCCATTTCTAACTCTATTTCTTTCCAGTCTGCACCTCCTTCTTAGTCTCTTTATTTCTCTATTATAATAAGGTGGGTCTTTACCATTCCTTACCACCCTTAAAGGTACAAACCTGTTTTCGCATTCCTCAATAATTTCTTTAAACCCATCCCAGAGTCTGTTTACATTTTTATTTACCGTTTTCCACCGATCATAGTTACTTTTTAGAAACTGCCTCATGCCTGCTTTATCAGCCATATGGTACTGCCTAACAGTCCTACTTTTAAGACCTTCCTTTCTATCACATTTATTTTTAACTACCACAAAAACAGCTTCATGATCACTAATACCATCTATTACTTCAGTTTCCCTATAGAGCTCATCTGGTTTTATCAGCACGACATCCAGGATATTTTTCCCTCTGGTTGGTTCCATCACTTTCTGAATCAGCTGTCCTTCCCATATTAACTTATTTGCCATTTGTTGGTCATGCTTCCTGTCGTTTGCATTTCCTTCCCAATTGACATCTGGCAAATTCAGATCTCCCGCTACAATCACATTTCTTTCCACGTCGTTTCCCACATAGCTGACTATCCTATCAAATAATTCCTAATCCGCATCATTGCTACTCTTTCCCGATCTGTACACTCCAAATATATCAAGTTGCCTATTATCTTTAGAAATGAGCCTTACACCTAGAATTTCATGTGTCTCATCTTTAACTTTTTCGTAGCCTACAAATTCTTCTTTCACCAGAATGAACAATCCCCCTCCCACCATTCCTATCTCTACGATACACACTCCAGTGCTGTGAGAAAATTTCTGCATCCATTATATCATTTCTCAGCCATGATTCAACTCCTATTACAATATCTGGTAAATATATATCTATTAAATTACTTAATTCTATTCCTTTCTTTACAATATTTCTACAGTTCAACACTAACAATTTTATGTCATCCCTACTTGATTTCCAGTTCCCTGTTCCCTTATCACCGCTCCCTAGGCCATCCCGTTTCCCTGAATGTACCTCCCTATCACCCTTCCTAACAAATTTCCTAACTTATACGTACCACTGCGGTTTAAATGAAGGCCATCCGAGCGCAGATCCCTATCTCCTACCCACCCATTAGGATCTAGAAATTTCACTCCCAGTTTCCCACATACCCACTCCATAGTCTCATTTAAATCCCCAATCACCCTCCAGTCAGTATCCCTCCTACACAGTATTCCACTAATAACAATCTCCGCTTTCTTAAACTTTTAAGCATTTACCAGATCCCACACATCTCCAACTATGTTGGTACTTATATCAGCTTGCCTTACGTTGTTGGTACCAACGTGAAACACTACCACCTTCTCCTTCCCCTCCTCCCTCTCTTCTACTTTCCTTAACATCTGCCTCAACCTAATTCCTGGATAACATTCTACCCTGGTTTCTTTTCCTCCACACACTTTCCCCACGTGTCTAACGATGGAATCCCCCATGACCAGAGCCTCAAACCTCCCCACCTCATCTGATCCCCTCCCCTCCTGGTCAGCCCTATCTTCTGTCACTGCTGCAGAAGCTACTTCCTCCTCCCTTTTCTCCTTCCTATGACCCTGTTCCACCTGTCTCTTCCTATCCTCTACTCTACATTTCCCTTTCCTACCTTTTCCCTTCCTCCTACTTCCACGCATCTCAGCAACAGTTCCCTGTCCCTCATCTTCCCTCTGTTGTTCTACCTGGAGTGACTCGTACCGATTTCGCACAGACACCTGTCCTGAATTCTGATCCTGAATAGAGCCCTTAGCCTGCAATCTCCTTCCCCTTAGAACATTAGACCACCTGTCTTCTACAAGTCCTCCCTTTCCTTCCTCTCCCTCTTGTACACCTACTGTAACCTGTACATTGTTTGAGGGAGTCCTATCTTCCTTCCTGTCTTCTGTGAGAATCCTAATTATCTCTCTCAAACTTTCCAACTCCTCCCTCATACCCCTCAATGCCTCACCACACTCACAGTAAGTACACTCGCGCTCCTTAGCCATTCTTTACGGGGGGGGGAAATTAAATTAAAAATAAAATAACTTATTTGCAAAAAATAAATGAACGGAGGGATATATTGTCTGGGATAGTACACAACAATAAGGTAATTAATATACAACTACACTACAATACTACTTAGTCATGCTCTATTTTTTTAATCCTACAACCCCTAACAGGATAAAAACTGCTGTTAATTACTGAATATCGAAAGTAATACACAAGAACTACACAATTCCAAACTGCAATTAAGCCTATCCTAATTACAACAACAGTATTTTAGTAAGAGTTTCTACGGATACCTCTACTACACCAGTACTACACAAATATTTTTCAATAATAAAATAAGCACACTAAATTCTAATAGGATATTACTCGTATACTACTGTACAGTACACTACAGTAATTTTTAAACTACTTTCAGACGTATCCTAATTACGATACCGGTACCGTACCGTATGTCACTACTAAGCACAACAGAAATGAAATTTGCAAGAACTACTGTACTCAAAGATTACCAACGAAGCTAAATGCTTAGACAAATTATTATTAGTATTACGGTCTAATAGATACACACGAAAGATAACACGAATATTGCAGGCAAGATACGGCACTATCTAAATGTACTGTATCTATACTACAATGTATTTACACTACACTGCGTTTGGTTAAATGCTTAAGTATCGAAAGGATTGCCGTACACGAAGAAAAACACGAATATAACTGGTAAGATACTATCTAATATATTATACCTTATCTTCACTACAATTCTACTGAAATGTGGTTATGTGATTATTACAGCTGGTGGATTACTATTATTTTCCCTACTCCACGGGACGGAGAATAAAAGTGTTCTTAATTAGGCCTACTGAAACATACGAGGTTGTCTACAATAATTTCTCAAATATTTCTATCAAAACTACTACTACTACTCCAGGAACTTTAACTGCAATTACCGGGATATATGAACTTTATTATTATTAGCTAACCGCTCATAAATACTGAAAGATCGAGGGAGCGAAATATAAATTACGGATACTAACTACCTACTCAGAAGTACAAATGAATGGAATACAAGGTCAGCTGATTTTTATTTATATTTACTTGACTACACTTCACCCTTTGTTCACGACTGTAGCCAACAATGGAATATTTGAATATGAGGAGCGACAATAATCAATAACAATACAACAACTGTTAACTATTACCGTGTAATCTCTTTAACTTCTTTTTAAATGGAAGTTTACAGGCGTATCGTGTTTTTTAATGTAGTAAATTATTACCTTCGCGATAGTTTGAACGGATATCTATACGAAATACCGGAGAAGTTGCTGCAGAAGTTACGGTACAAATTCCTTATGATAATCTGCCTTTGTAAGTACAACCAACGAACCTACAGATATTTACAAATATTTTTACAGTTAATATTATTACCTAAAGTATTTCCTAAACCTAAATTCGAAACAAGGTACACCTAGCTAACCTACTTAACCTAGAAAACGTAATTTACTGAAGACCAACTGAATTACTTGTTACAAAATTTAAATAAATATCACTACTCCCTACCAACAAGCACTAAACACCACTACCAAACAGCACTAAATGAATCAGATATACACAAAATTAAGCTATTTCAATAGGTTTTCACTACTTTATCACTACAATAATGCAAGAGCTCTCTCAACAGCCAACCGTTCCCTCATGTTCTACAAATTCTGGAAAAACCAGTTCAAGGTAGGCCTACTGAACTTCTATTTACATAAGCCAGTAGAGTAGGAAAATATAGGGTCATAAAATTTCATGTTATTAATTTAGCAAACATTTTTAAAAGTGCTTACAAATGATTTGTTCCTTATCTCAGCAGTGATAATTACTTTTTTCTGTTTTCAGAATCTATAGTTACTCTGTCATCAATTTCATTAGCAATGATAGCTGGATATTTGATACATGTGGCAGAAGAAGAAACTAGCTGTGGCAGTTGTTTACAGATATTAACCTTACATGCAACTGATAGTCCTGCAGTATGCTTAATCTGTTTTCAAGACAGGGGAGGGTTAAGGTACCCTAACGCTTTCTTCAGGGCTTTGATACAAATGTGTTACGATTTTGTTATTGAAGCAGTACACTATCTCCCAAGAAAACACTATCTACCGATCTGTACCCACTACCTGAAAGACAGGTTTTTAAGGGAACTCATGTGCAGGACCTGCAATAACGAAACATTGCCACTATTGTTGCTGCAGAAATTACTCAAGCCTTTGTTGGACAATATTGCAAGGAATATTTCATCAAAGTGCCAAAATATTCCGAATCTGGACCGAAAACATTTGAACTAAAAAGTGTTAAAGTTAAGTTGGGCTAGGCAGGGATGTAAGATTCAAATGGTGACTCTAAACTGGAGACCCATTACACATACAACATTTTAAGTAATAGCTTTTACGTGAGTATAAACTAACTATATATTTCCTAAACACTTTAAAACACCTTTGTAAATATGTATACATTCGTGTTGACTGTGGGTCCATACTAAGATACTGATGTAAATAAGTTTCCAACAGGACACGTTAATATCATATTGGCGGGATTATTTGCACTACAACAAAAATGGATCACCAGCAACATTCAAAACACGTGATTTCTCCGTAAGTATCATAACTGGCCATATATTAGCGAATTTCCACAAGCACTTGTCACAAAATCCATGCCGAACATAGGAAGACATTCAAAACTTGTGTCTAAGAAAGGCGATCCTAGAGGGAAAACTGAAAACTAAATTCGGTGACCCCACTTCTCATGGCTCATTTTCCAGCCTTGTGTAATAGCGTAAGCAACGCTATTGGAGTTGTTTCCGTTGTTTAAAGCATGTAGAAGGAGCCATCTATTTACAGTCTGTTTAACTATAGTCCATTTCATTTTGGAAGGGTAGCCTACAGTGCGTTGCCTATGCTATAAATACAGCCACTAGGATCGCGTTCTTGCGCCCAGCCCCTTGGGTCAAGGTCTATATACACAGGTCAGGACACGCATTTCTTATGGAGCCGCCATATTGGAACTAAATCTATGCGTTCTCCACAGTATTTCCGTGTTGGATGCAGGCAAGTTTCGGGTTTAAACATGCATTTAAGAACAAGAAAGCTGTTAAAATTAGTTTTTTGACTTTGGCTACGAGTAATTAATAGTTTTACCTTAACTTGCGAATTGTGAAATAATGCTCATTTATATATTTTGTCATCTATAAGTACTCGGTTTTCATGTATTGTGAGCAGTTGCAATGGCATTAAGAACAGACTATATGACAAAATTATCATCAATTTTTCAGCCAGTAGGCCTAATGTAGGGTACCAAAGCACGAGAAAGGTAATATAATGATCAAAGAAGTATGAACGGTTAAAATTAAATAATTGCATATAGGCTAAGGCCTAACACAACATTAGGCCTATTATAATAAGTATTAAAGCCAGCAATTACTAGTAACAGGAATAATCGCGTGTATTAGAGAACTGCCTTCGTAGTGTAACGGTTGATGTAATTAAATGCCGTCCTCGGCACTGCCGGAAATTTAACAATGGTATGTGGTCGAAATGGTACCTGCAGCTCACATCTATTGCGGGTGTGCCTAAAGAAAAGAGCCGCACCGCCACGGGATGACGACACGAGTTTACTGTTATAATGTAATACATTTTATTGCAATTCTCTTTACGCCGCACCGACACAGATGGGTCGTATGGCGACGATGGGAGAGGAAAGAGCTAGGGGTGGGATGGAAACGAATGTGGCCTTAATTAAGGCATAGCCCCCAGCATTTGCTTGGTGTGAAAATGGGAAACCACGGGAAACGATCTTCAGAGCTGCCGAGAGTGGGGTTCGAACTCACTATCTCCCGAATACTGGATAATGGCCGCACTTAAGCGACTGCAGCTACCGAGCTCGGTCCTCCCGGGGCTGAATGGACTCCGTTGCAGTCCTCGTACCACTTTTCGAATTTCGTGCCAGAGTCGGGATTCGAACCCGGGCCTCCAGGGATGGCAGTTAATAACACTAACCACTACACACCAAAAGTAAATATAGCCCAATTAAAGTTGGTGATTATTTATTTTTATCTAGCAAAGGTTATACTAACCTCACGCTTCTGCGAATGTTCTGCGGGCTGCCACTTATCACGTCGGCAATTTTGAACCCATTTTGCTGTCCTGTTCTTATCTTTCTGTAATCTGAATAACCTAGTCCCTTTACATGAATGACTTCGACAATTTGGAGCGACACAATAATCCACGACAACATAATCTCACTGCACTGTACAACACACAGTACAGTGGAGGCCTTTGGTCCCAATATGGCCGCTGCCGCAAATAATTCTGGGAGCGTGACCAGACTTGTGTGTTCATGACCGTATACGTCAATAAGGAAATTATATCTTAAATAAAAAGAGTATTTAGAGTATCTTCTTTATAGAGCGGTGCTTAATTTGTTTGGATAGGTCACTGAAGTTTTAAAACTTTTCTATTGACGGGCTCTTAGCAAGTTTCAAAACTTACTCTCTTCTACTTGAGTGGCTCGAAGCAATGTTGTCAACTAGAGGTCTCAGAAATGTTCGTCCTTACACTTTCTACTCTTAATTTTACCGATTAACATGTCTTTCAGGAAAAAGTACACATTTTGAGCAACAGTCTTCGGGGTAAGTACTGAACAGAAGAGTTGAAAATTTCCGTCGTGCACTGCAGAAGTGCCACGAACGATGATTTTGGATATCAGAGGGCTCCTCGATCTTGAAAGATAGAGAATAGATATGTTCTAAACAGCCTTCACAGTCTCTTTGTTCTTCTGCCACACGCACCAATTATCCTGCTACAATAGCTACAGGAATACCAGGCATTGTAGCTATTGATCCTGAAACTAATTAATCCAATGTATTTGATGTAATTTACCTTGCAAGTGTTTTGTAATGATAGACATTATGTGCACAGGAAGCTGAGCAATTTGCACATACTCGCGACTTCCATGCCTTCTATCTTTTCCATCCATCTGGGACTCTCTTGATTGTAGTAAACTGGTTCGTACAGTGTGGGTCTTCTCTTCATCCCTCAGCTCAACAATGCCATATTTTGATGCCGCAATAATCCCTGCATGGAGCGTTGTTTCGATTGCGTTAAGGTATGACCTTGAGTCCATCGTATCATTGTGTTTCGCTTGGCGTCTTAGGTGGCTGAAGAAGAGCTCGATGGCATCACTTCTCGTCAAGACATTGTGCAAATATATACTTATGAGGTAATTTACGGAGGCCACAGTGGATTGAATAGGCAAGACCAATGCCTGATACGTTTCCCTTGTAAATCTTTTCGTTTTCTCTGGATGCATTTTAATTTTCTTAACATATGACAGGAAATCATTAATTAACCAACTGAGGCGTTCATCATCAATGCTGAAAAATCCGGTTTGTTCTCATTCGTGGAATATGTCCCATGTGAGGTGTTGCAGACGTCATGCCCATTGAACAATTTCATAAAATGCTCCATAAAACAAATACTTTATTTTAAACTGTCTCTGTCTTTAATGCTCTCGGGACAAATCACCTAGATAATTTTCAAACCAGAGATTATTCCAGGGGAAAATGCAATTTTAGCTCTTGCTACATTCATTTTATCCAAACTTGTCGGACAAATTAATTTTCTGGTTAGTTTCCTTACCAGCTTCATAATTGAAGGTTTCTGAAGTTTTAGGCCTCTCAAATGATCGTCAGTCACCGTATCATTGTTTAAAAGAAAGTCCAGTGGCAAATATTGGGATCGCACGGTTTTTATGACGTGACTAGGATCAAAACTTGGGAACATAGGCCTAGTTTCATCAGCTGGATGTCTTATCTTATGCTTAATGCTTCATCCGCATAATGTTACGAACATTGAACATTCATTGGAAACTAGTGAAATGGAATTCCACCACCTTTAATTTCTCGTGAATGACAATAAGGAGCACAGCAAAAAACCATGACTGTGCGTGTAGAGGCGCGCGGCTGTGAGCTTGCATCCGGGAGATAGTAGGTTCGAATCCGACTATCGGCAGCCCTGAAGATGGTTTTCCGTGGTTTCCCATTTTCACACCAGGCAAATGCTGGGGCTGTACCTTAATTAAGGCCACGGCCGCTTCCTTCCAACTCCTAGGTCTTTCCTATCCCATCGTCGCCATAAGACCTATCTGTGTCGGTGCGACGTAAAGCCCCTAGCAAAAAAAAAAAAAAAAAAAAAAAAAAAAAAAAAAAAAAACATGACTGGAACTGAGAATCCTTAACATCAGAGAAATACACACATTCAGAAACCACTCATTTAATAAACACGTTTAAAGGTCCGAACCAGGGGGAAATAAAGCGATCCTAGCGGCCCGGCATTGAACTTCAGTGTGACCACTTCGATAGCGCCTTAAGGGATTCACAGTCGAGCGGGTTGGCGAGCCGGTTCGTGACCTTGGTCGCACTGACCGGCTCGAAGGCGTATGGCGGGTTGTTGAGGGTTGGGCTCGAGGTTGGGTCCGTGTTGGCGGTTCGACAGCTAAGCCAGCGAACCCGACCGGTTCGCCAACCCGTCAGTGTGTGTTTGGCCACTACCTGACCGGCTCACTGTGGTTTCGTCTGTAGCTTAATTTGGTTTCTGTGTGAGTTAATTAGGCCTACCTCAAATAACAATAACTTTTGAGGAGAATAAGCAGTTCCAGGAAGAATTTATTGAAATGTACCGGACGAGTCCTGGAGCTTTCCTATCCTTGCGTCACGCAATGTCTTCCATCTGTTAGTGCGACATTCAAACACTAATAATAATAACAATAACAACAACAATAATAATAATAATAGTAATATGAAGAAGAATCCATGGTCTCCCGATACTCTCCTTCAAATATTATTAGCCTATGGACCATTCTGCTATGACATACATGCCTCTCGCGCCTCTGCAGTTAAGTTGTTAATACTGTAAGTATGTATCATACATTACTACAGTAGTGAAATTTTCTGTATTAGTAGTGAAATAACATTTCCCAAACTAATCACTTTCAAAAGAATATTACGTTTGTTATATAAAAACGATCTTATAGTACATCACAATCAAAATTGTGTAGGCCCACTTACGAGCAAATATTCCGACTGCAACGTATCGAAGATTGCCCAACACGTCTCAGGAATGATATTTTCCAAGTAGCTGAAGAGATATTACACTGCTAAATTTCAGGTCTTCATAACTTCTCCCTGTCGCTAGAAATCGCAGTGTTACAATTAACCTCTCTTCAGCACTGATGGTATCTCTCATGTGTGTCTCCTGTTTCTCTATGTTTGGCCGAATCAACTCCAACAATTCGCAAAAACTGTCGCTATCCATACGCAGAAAGTTCTTATAATCTGCAGGTTCTTGTGCGCACAGAGTTCTTAATAGGCTGACGTGTGAAAATCGTGGTTTATCTCTCAACCATTCCTTCATCCACAGACGTTTCTTCTTCTTTACTTCATCAATGCACAAATTCTGCAACAGCTACAGCCACTTTGGGATGTTTTCGTTGGGACATGACAAAAACTTTTTTTGCTAGTGGCTTTACGTCGCACCGACACAGATAGGTCTTATGGCGACGATGGGATAGGAAAGGCCTAGGAGTTGGAAGGAAGCGGCCGTGGCCTTAATTAAGGTACAGTTCCAGCATTTGCCTCGTGTTAAAATGGTAAACCATGGAAAACCATCTTCAGGGCTGCCTGACAGTGGGATTCGAACCCACTATCTCTATAACAAAAACTAGGCAATGCACATACTATTTGCAATACAGACTGGCGGACTGATCCGCCAACGGGTTCGCCAATGTATGGTCACCGTCGAGCCAGTCGGGTTCGGGGTGTGGATTTTATACATGGACGGGCTCGCCAACCGGCTCGACTGTGAATGGGCCCCTT
Organism: Anabrus simplex; assembly: GCF_040414725.1. Lineage (NCBI taxonomy): Eukaryota > Metazoa > Arthropoda > Insecta > Orthoptera > Tettigoniidae > Anabrus > Anabrus simplex. Next base: position 287,306,023 of record NC_090271.1, read on the forward strand.
TACGACCTCTATTTCAAGGCATTGAATCACAACGTAGGCAACGGTACTGTGGCACAATTATTAGACATCATTTTGAAGATTACGTTCGCATGACAACTGTTGGTTGGGGTTGTTTACATTCTTTGCGCAAGTGTAATTTATCACGCATATAAACCGAATTAAAACGTATAAAATGAAGTACAGTAAATCAAGTACGTATCTTATAATTTTATTGCTCCTAACCTCAGTAACATTGATCTGCCAATTCATTCCACGATGCCAAGGGGCACAACGGGCAGATCGAGAGGGAGACCTCCAACCAGAGGGCGTTCCACACCGTTGGAATGTGTCAAAGATCCCAGAAGAAGAAATTGAATAAAGACAACTTCAATTTCAGAAAGGTGGAGGAGCTCAGCGCAATCGCAGACAAGACAGATTTAACACTCAACGACAACAGTTTGTGAAAGATAACAACTTTGTGTCATCAAGTTACCGTTCACCACCATCAAAACATCAGTGCAAGAAGACAACTTTATAAACGACCAAAAACATACAGTACTGTTCTGTCCGTCTTTTCGCTCAAGAAGTACAAACACATAGTGTTGGTGATATGGACAAAAAGTGCATTCATTGCTCTGCAAGGTTGTTTGCAGGGGAGTTCATTGACAATTCAGCTACCATGTGTCGCCACAAGGCGTGAAGAAGAGCCAATTAAAGTTCGTGAAAAACTTCAAAACATCATAGAGCAGAAAGATGACTATACTAAGAACTACCTAGAAAATATTAGACAATTTGCAACCTCGTACGTTGGCCTTTTCATTGTAGATTTTGATAGCGCATTACAATGTCATACAGAGAATGAAACCAATAGAAACTGTTGCAAAGAAATAATGGTTACATTGCAAGTAATGCTTGATACACATAATTCTTATGCACATTTGTATAAATATATAGGCCTAAAAGATATAGCTGACACTATACCTGATTTTAAATTACAGTTCACTACTAGCAATGCATTTCATCCTCGAAGATCCAGTGCGCCTACAGCCAGTGAGGTGGCTGCAGTTTTTGTCACTGATGGCGGAACACCACCAAAAATGTTGATTTTGTCATCTATTCTTAAAGAACTGGTGTTCTTACTAAAATATCTTACTTGAACCCCTATTATACTCCAATGTGCTATCCGCTGATTTTCCAATGTGGTAATTCCGTATGGACTTCAGGTAAGCCACATGTTGAAGTTCATACTACTGCGTTGTGAACAGTCACATCTCAGTTACTGTACTATTGCTATCGTTCAGCAATCCTACTCGCTGGATGAATGGACAGCGTACTGGCCTTCGGTTCAGAGGGTCTCGGGTTCGATTCCCGGCCGGGTCGAGGAGTTTAGCCTTCATTGGTTAATTCCAATGGCCCGAGGGCTGGGTGTTTGTGCTGTCCCCAACATCCCTGCAACTCACACACCACACATAACACTATCCTCCACCACAATAACATGCAGTTACTTATACATGGCAGATGCCGCCCACCCTCATCGGAGGGTCTGCTTTACAAGGGCTGCACCCGGCTAGAAATAGCCACACGAAATTATTATTATTATTATTATTTTTATTATTATTATTATTATTATTATTATTATTATTATTATTATTATTATTATTATTATTATTATTATTATTATTATCGTTCAGCAGTTAGAGATGCTTTCAGTATCCTCCATACTTCAAGTACATTATTTCGAAAATATATTGTTGTCAGTTATGTCAAAGTAGAGGTTCCAGGTTGGGGCCCGTTCGATCGCATCAACATGAACTCAGAGCTGATAGTTACTAAGGTCTGATGGGCTTTATTAGCACTGATGCTGAACAAAGACGGGCATTTGGGGGAATTCCTGTCATTTTTCCTTCAGCTTCTGTTGGCAGCCTTCGAGATATGCTTCAAAATTTTCAAGACGCGATGGCCATTGTTGCCGTTTAGGAAAGCCCGATCTATATCTCAAATGACTTATAACTCCAAGTGGACTGAAATTACCTCTACCGAGCTCGATAGCTGCAGTCGCTTAAGTGCGGCCAATATCCAGTATTCGGGAGATAGTAGGTTCGAACCCCACTGTCGGCAGCCCTGAAAATGGTTTTCCGTGGTTTCCCATTTTCACACCAGGCAAATGCCTTAATTAAGGCCACGGCCGCTTCCTTCCCACTCCTAGCCCTTCCCTGTTCCATCGTCGCCATAAGACTTATCTGTGTCGGTGCGACGTAAAGCAACCAGCAAAAAAAAAAAAAACCTCTCAATTGAAATATATGAAATATGTGAACATAGACCTGATTTAGTTACGTGATTTGTTTCTTTTAAAATTGCAAACACGTGCTAGGCGTGGTCATTGGTTATGTCTGAGTTACTGAATTTCAAAAGAGAGGTCTTCCTCATGCACATATTCTGTTTAGTCTGTCAAATGTAGATAAATTAGTTTAATTGAAGATGTAGACTCTTTAATTCGTGCAGAAATTCCAGGTAAAGAAACAGAACCTCAACTTTGTAAAGTTATTCAGGAATGCATGGAGCTATCAGTATTATCAATCCAAGCAGTCCATGCTTGCAGGAACAAAAATGTATTAAAAATTATCCAAAAGATTTTTAAGAAGAAACTAATTTAAATGTTAATGGTTACCCTATTTATAGACGACGCTATAACGGGGTTACAATGTCAGTTCGATCATTTATCATTGACAATCGGCGTCTATTTTGTAGATTTTTCAGTGGAAAATACCGTTATCATTTCAATCTCGACCATTGTTCTTTAATCAAATATGTTAAATAATTTTACAACTACGTGTATAAAGAACATGATTGCGCAGCTTTACGATTGCGTACAGATTCTAAAGGTCAACAACAACAACTCACCATTGACGAACTGAACATTTATTTGAACTGTCGTTATGTGAGCCTACCGGAGGTTATAATGGCGATTACACGAAAGCCGACTTTCCCAACGATCACATACACTTGAGCGACTCCCTCTTCACTTACCGGAAGAACAAATGGTGTACTTTCAGGCCGGATACGAAGCTAATGCTAACCTTGATAGGAATTCCAAACTCAAGGCATTTTTTTTTAATTGTACAGTGAGAATATTACCGTCCGCAAGTACCTTTATGACGAAATTCCAGAACATTTTGTGGGGCCAGGAGGTCAATGGAATATTCGCAATTAAAAAAAATGCTTTGAACGAACCTACACTCTCAATCCGGCCAATATCGAAAGATATTACCTCCGTACTTCTGTACGTCAAAGGACCGCAGTCGTTTGATGATATACGCACAGTTGATGGAAGACTTTGCAACTCACTTCAACAAGCTGCAGAAAAATTACTCTAAGTCATTTTCGATGCCGAACGTAAAGAATGCTTACAGTAGGTTGCAGACACATGATGACAACCACAATTGAGATGGCTTTTCGCTATAATCTGTATATTCTGTTCTGCTAATATACCTGAGTTGTGGACAACATTTCTGGACGCACTTTCAGAAGAATTTCAGAGACAGCACACGCTACATGAAGCCTACAACTTCATACTGAAAGAATTGGAGAATCATTTTAAATATTATGGCAAATCTTACCAATTCAAGCTACCAACCCCTGTCGAGACCTTCGCGCAACATACAACATAGAAGAAGAACGTATGAACGGCAAAACAGCTTAGGAAGAGCTAAACGTAGAGAAGAAGGTAATAGCTGAGAAAGTCTCACATGCAGTAAGAAATAAAATTCCCAATTGTTGATTCATTGACGGACTGGGGTGTTCCGGTAAAATATTTGTCTACCAAAACATTGTGCAGCATTTTACGAGGTGAAAACAAAGTTGTTTTACCAGTTGCGTAGACAGGTAATGCTGCCAATCTCCTACCAGTGGGACGGGCATCACATTCGATTTTCAAACTACCTGTACCCACCTGGAATACATCGGTCTCATCGATCCGCACCCACACCAAGGATGCACAACTTCTTCGTGACTCAGACCTCATCATTTGGGACGAGATTTCAATGGTTCCGAAAGGCGCGCTAAGCGTTGTCGATAGACTTTTAAAAGACACCATGAATAATCATCTCCCTTATAGAGGCAAAATAGTTTGGTGGATATTTCCGCCAGGTGTTACCCGTTGTTAGACATGCCAGCACCGGGCGAGTTGGCCGTGCGTTTAGGGACGCGTAGCTGTGAGCTTGCATCCGGGAGATAGTGGGTTCGAACCCCACTGTCGGCAGCCTTGAAGATGGTTTTCCGTGATTTCCTCATTTCCACACCAGGCAAATGCTGGGACTCTACCTTAATTAAAGCAACGGCCGCTTCCTTCCCATTCCTGGGTCTCCTGTCCCATCGTCGCCATAAGACCTACCTGTGTCGGTGCGACGTAAAGCAAATGGCAAAAATAAAAAATAAAAAGACATGCCTTTAGAACAGCCATCGTTAAAAATACAGTTAAACGATCGCCTTTTTGGTCTCGTGTTAGAATTCGTAAGTTAACTCAAAATATGAGGGCAAATGATGATCCCGTTTTCACTGAATGGTTACTTAAATTGGGGAGCGGTGATTTAGAAGTTCAAACAGAATACTTAAATGAAGCGATCAAAATTCTGAAACATTGTTATTGTACCCAGCGATAGTATTATTACCACCGTATTCAATGCCAGAGAAATCAAGGAACAAAACGTTTCGCAGTTCTATTCAACGGCGACTTTATATCCAAAAAAGGATGAGTGTACAACAATTGACGAATATGTCATTTCCAATTTGTTACCTGGAGCGGAAAAGGTTTCCCTCAGTTCTAAATCTGTCCATCATGAAGAAATAAACAACGTTCAATTTTACCCTATGGAATTCCACAACTCCTTAAATCCATCCGGTTTACCACCTCATAAATTGCTTTTATAGAAACATGCTGTTATTATGTTAATTAGAAATCTTAAAGCAAATCAGGGAATAATTAACGGAGCGGCTTAGTGGTAACTCACTCAGGCGTGTACATTTTCATTGCCAAGTTCATTCATTCCCATAAAACTGTGCTCATATTCCGCACCAACCTGACACCTTCTGATCCAACCGTGCCTTTCCAAATGATAAGAAAACACATCTCAATAAAAGTAGCCTTCGCTATGACCGTTAATAAATCACAAGGTCAGACGCTTCAAAGGGCAGGGTTGTATTTACCAGTAATACTCTTCACACACTTTGCTGAGCTGAGCTAGTGAGCAGACGTGTGTGGTAACGATGCGGAAGTGCAGGGAAATCGGTATGAGCGTAACAGTGCAGCAGTATAGGAGTGCTGCGATAGGGCGATGGCACAGCCGGGTCAAGTTGATCAAGACGGAGTGTGTAAATTAGGAGTTAATAAAAGAATAGGACTGACAGAACTGTTAATGTGGCTACTTTATTAGTCATCGGAGGCGTCGAGATGAACCCAGGCCCACTGACATGGGAGGACATGGAGAAAATCAGGGAAGTTGTGCATGATGCTTCTCAGACTGACCAGACCAAAGAAATGTTCGAGCTGCAGTATCAACAAATTAACGATAAGAAGGACAGCATAACCAAAGAACTAACATAAATAGAGGAGAAAATAAGAGAAGACAAAGAAGAAAGAGCGATTCTAAATCAGAAGAACAAGTTCAGGTACTTCAACGTCGGGATAGCAGAAGAACGGAAGAGGAGAAAAGAAGAAATATTATTCTTTACGGCCTGGAGGAAACAATACACAAAGAAATGGTGGACTCAATGTACCCTAAAGAGGGTAAAACTAAAGAATAATAAGAATATAATAATAATTGTACCGGGCGGTACACCTCTACACCGTTTATTTAAAAGTTGCGCCAGTTGAAACTCCTCTTCTGGAGGAAGGTTGAACTTTATCTATTCTATTAATTCTCTACTTTCTCAGAAGATGTCACCACGTGGAAAATTTTGAGTTTTTGAACTGTGTCACTTTTGATGTGTTTTTGTTTCGCTTGAAGTAAGAAGTGTGAACTTTCTCTTCTAGAGGACACTACTGAAGATCAACAATAGCGCACCCTAGTGCGGAGTCAAAGAACTATTTTGTTGGAGTAATTTTTATTTCAAAAGTTTGTTTCTTGTTAAATTTCTTTCTGTTATTGTTTAAGTTGGCTGTATACCCCTCTTTTTCCCCTTGTTTTAGATTTATCCAATCCCGAATTTCTTTTAGTAATTTCTGACCAATCTGGTGTATCTTCCCCCAACTTGTATCTGTTGCGGGGTCCTATCCAATAAAAACATTGTGGGCGGGTGTTTTCATTCCCCTAACGCCTAGAAACTTCCGCGAGAGTATTTAAACTGCTGATTTTGGGGTCTCCGGGCCACTTCTGTTCCATCTTTCAGTGTATTAAGTACATAGCAGGAGGCGGGAAGCGCCTCTTTCTTCTTCAGCCGTTCAACACCAGGTAATGGCCTATTAATAACTTCCTTTCTTGCTAGGTCGGCAGTTTAATACTCGCGGCGGGTTCGAAGCATTTCCATCATGTAACCTTCTCCTAAAATGTAATTACTCTTTTCATCTTTTTCTTGAAAAGCTACATATTGGGATAGAGAGTGCTAACCCTCTCGAGCTCCCACTCACATTTGTTTTGAGGTGAACTTATTTTCTCAAACTATTCTTCGTTTATGTAATGTAAAGTGTTCTTCTCTAAGTCACCTCTGTAGTATGGGATTAGCCCTTGCGTTAGTGGCCCAGAGCCAGATTAGGTTTTAAAAACAAAGTGTATTAGGAGTGCAAGTTCGCCTCCTCTCAAATTGTTATTTTAGAGGTCATGTAATCAACCTTCTTTTCATGTAATAGACCTCCGTAGGTTGGGTATTTTACCCCTGTGAATACGTCCTTAGAGGACAGCTTGAAGGTAGAGTTTGGTGTGGCCTTGTGATAGGCTTACAATTTTGAGAGCGGATCGCTCTTTGAAATTTGTTTCTGTATGCCTCGTGCAGGCTTTATGTGTAATGTTTGGAGCCAGTGCTCCTGGGCATGAATGGGGTTTTCTGCCCCTTGGCTAAAATTTTTTTTTTGGAGTAAGGCGGGGCTGATTGCCCAAGAGTCATGAAGTAAGGGCACTGAGCCCGAATCCAGTAATATTGTACCTACATTTTTGCTACTCTGTACCTGTTATGATTGTTATCTCTTGTTTTTGGAAAAGAAAATATAACCTAGTTAAATTTTAAATTAATTTTACATTGCACGTTAATTCCGTAGCTTGAAACCCATTCACACCCGCACCTTCTTTCACCTCTACCTACCACGGATATCTCCGTAACAAGTGGTAGCAGAGCGTGGTTGAATGGGTCTCAATTTAGCCCCTTTTGACGGCTAAACATTGCTTTAATTCGAACTCTAACAATTTTCTCAGTTGCTGGAATTTTTTGAGTTTTTTTTAAAATTGTTCTGTCATCATGTCCGGCCCTCGCGATGTTCTCCTCCTTAACTATTTGCGCAAAGAGGAGTTGATATACGAGTTAACTATCAGAAACGTTCAATCTGGAGGCACGGTTGCAATAGACACTAACAAGCTTAGAGAGTCCCTTGATTTGCCCATTTCCATCCCCAATTTGGGAGAGAAAGAAATTGACGACTCTCTTTCCACGATCACGGAGAATATTACTGGGCTAGCTTCCGTAGTTAGTTTTTTTGATGAAAATGATCCGTCTCCTAACCAAATTAAGCGTGTGCAAGGCAGATTATATCACTTTTCAAATAGAGTTAATGATCTGTTGTCTCTGAAGGTGAATGACGTTCAGAGGAAGCAAGCTAATACGCTCCTTGAAACTATCTCTGAATTGTCTAGTAAAGTCACTCAATTGTTAACTGGGGAAGTTCCTCCCAAATCTGATCAGCCCACCATAGTGAATGTAAGTAGTGAGGAAGAACCTGCTAAGGGAGAAGGCAATAGGATAACCGTTGCTGCTCAAACTATCTCTGCCCCATTGGACAACGAGTCTGAACGCCGCACATCGTTGAACAATGTACGTGCTGAATTAACTTCCTTGCCATTGAAACCTTTACCTACTATGTCGCCCGGGTTTAGCAGCTTGCCTCATCCATTGGCAATGTTGCTCAGAGGTATATCCAAGTTTTCCGTTAATACCACCAGTGATGTAATTTCATTTTTAAGATTTCTAGTGGAATTTCAGGATCATGCCCTTGTGTTTTCTCTTTCCCCATGTCAAATTTTGCAAATTATCTATCCTTAAGCTATTGGGGTTCTCTCAGATAAAATAGTAAGAGCCATAGCTGAACAGTCATCTATCGAAGATTTCCATGCACATCTGCTTGCAAATTTTATTCCTGCCCGCGCGAGGTCATCTCTTATTCAGAAATACTATTATCGGGTACAGCGCTTGGATGAAAACCTGGCAGACTTCATCCAAGATATTAAGTTTTATACTAGGGTGTTTGCTCTCCACTTCCCTGAGGATCAGATCGTGCAAGCTATTATCGAAGGGATTTCACCACCCTACAGGTCATATTTGTGTTTCGCGGCGTGCCCGCAAACCTTCTCTGAACTGGAAGCATTAGCCGTCTCTGCGGAAGGAGTTAGGTATGCCGATTCCTTGCGTGTGGCAAAAGAACCCCCGCCTTCTTTTAGTAATACTCGGCTTCCACCTCGCCGATCAGTCACCCCTCGTAAATGTTATGCTTGCGGGTCGCCTGACCATCTGCGCAATAAGTGTCCTCTGATCGAGTCTAGTAGGGCAAATAATGGAGCTGGTTCATCACAAGGCTGTTTTAAGTGTGGGGCCTTCTCACATATCGCCAAAAATTGCCCAAACTCAAATAGCACCCCCTCCTGCTCAACTTCTGGTGCAAATTCCACCTATGCCAATAATAAAAAGTGACTAGTGGCATCGGCTGAGTCGACTAATCCATCTTCCCGAGACTCAGCCCCTAGTAAACAGGTTGTAAATGCAGAGAACAATCAGCCTTCAAATTCATCTTTTGAATGCCCTAAAGAATGTCTTAGGATTGCGGCGGATACCCCCGCACCTGTTCCTTTTCTTAAGATTGAGTTAAATAACGAGCCTATAACAGCTCTCTTAGATTCAGGCAGTGTTTGTTCGATTATTTCGGCTGAATGGTATTCTAAATTGAAATCTGTTTGTAAACTACCTGACCATGTCTCAGCTCTTATTCAATATGTTTCGGCTAATTCATCGCCATTAGAAATTCTAGGTTCCGTACTGGTCAAAATTCGTATTTTTAAATTTACATGGAAAATCAAACTGTTTGTGGCTAAGCACTTGTCTTGCCCCATCATATTGGGAGCGGACTTCATTTCTCACACTGGTCTTGTGCTCGATCTCCAGAGTAGGTCGTGCACATTCAAATTTGCGTCCAATTGTAGAATTCCCTTGTTAAAGTGTAATTCTGTATCATGTTCATCTATTTCGCCTACCCAGGATGAGATGTTGTTAGACCTTAGACATCTACCTGAGGAGCAGGCTGATAGTATTCGGAAACTGTGTCAGTCGTTTCCCGAGGTGTTCTCTGATACTCTTGGTGTTACTGACCTTATTGAATACAAAATTGAGGTCACGGATTCGATTCCTGTCCGTTTTCCACCGTATAGGCTATCTCCACCTAAAATGAAGGCTCTGAAAGAAATCATCGATCAGATGTTGAAGGATGGTATTATTAGGCCCTCTAAGTCAGCGTATTCTTCGCCTATTTTTCTAGTCCCGAAACCCCAAGGAGGCTTCAGGCCTGTCATTGATTACAGGGCTCTCAATCGGAAGGTGGTGTTGCAATCTGTGCCCCTTCCCGACCTTCATTCTTGCTTTTCATGGTTTCGTAAGGCCAAGTTCTTCACCATCTTGGACTTGAATCAGGCCTATAATCAAATTCCCCTTGCCGAAGAGTCTAAACATCTTACAGCGTTTGCCACGGACTGGAACTTATACGAATACAACCGCGTGCCTTTCGGGCTCCCCACGGGGGCAGCTGTGCTCACTAGGCTACTAGATAGGGTCTTTTCCGACATCAAATTTGAGTACTTATATCACTACTTGGATGATGTCGTCGTATTTTCCGAGACTTTTGAAGAACATCTAGATCATCTGCGAGAAGTTCTGAATCGCCTTCGTAAGGCTGGGTTAACTGTCAAGTTGTCCAAGGTTGCCTTTGCTAAGCCCTCTATGTCATTCCTAGGGCATATTGTGTCACCCGATGGGGTAGCTGTCGATCATTCTAGAACACAGGCCATCCGTGATTTTAAACCTCCTAAGGACATCAAAGGTATCGCTAGATTCATTGGTATGGTGAATTTCTTCAGGAAGTTTATTCCTAACTTCGCTAATAGAGCGGCGCCCTTAAACCTTCTTCGTAGGAAAGGCATCAAATTCGAGTGGGGACCTTCTCAACAAGCCGCTTTCGAAGATCTTAAATTAGCTCTCTGTAATGCCCCTGTACTTGCTATGCCTGATTTCTCGAAGAAATTCATCGTCCAAACGGACGCGTCGTCGTCAGCTGTAGCTGCAGTCCTTCTTCAAGAGACTGAACTAGGGAGGCGTCCCATCGCCTATGCATCTAGGACTCTATCGGCTCAAGAAGCCAAGTATTCCATCTATGAGCTCGAAGGGTTGGCAGTCTTATTCGCCTTAGAAAAGTTCCGTCTCTATCTGGAACATGTCAAATTCGACCTGGAGACAGATAACCAAGCCTTAAGCTGGGTCTTAGGTAGACCGCGTCGTACTGGTCGTATAGCCCGTTGGGCCATCCGTATTTCCGCCTTCCAATTCGATGTCAGGCATATCAGAGGTACCGAAAATGTTGTGGCTGATGGACTCAGCCGTATGTTTTCAAACGAGGTCGAGACCCATGAACCGGTCGACAGTTCATCACCTTCCGAGTCCATACTATCCGAGGTTAATGCCATCCTAACCGATGCTCCCATGCTCTTTAGGGATATCGAGAAATACCAACGTGAAGATCCTACGCTGGCTCCGATAATGGAAACCCTTTCTTCTGGGGAACATACTGTCCCTTATGTTCTGAGGAATGGTGTTCTATGTTGCCCTTCGAGGCATGATAAGTTGATGAAAGTTGTTGTTCCAGCGGTTCTTGTACCTATGATCTTCAAATACTATCATGAGACCCCATTGGGGGGGCATCTTGGAATCTTTAAAACTCGTGAAAAGATTCGCGAAATGTTCATATGGAAAGGTATGGACGGTGAAATTCGGGAACTCGTAAAAGCTTGTAAATCTTGTTTGATCAGTAAACCCACCATGTCCACTAAAGTAGGCCTTTTGTCTTCTCATCAAGCGTCGCGCCCCATGGAACGCCTGTATATTGATTATGTGGGACCCTTCCCCCAGTCAAAGGGCAATGCCAACAAGTTCATCTTTGTGTGTGTAGATGGTTTTACAAGATTTTCCTGGTTATTTCCGACTAAGCTGGCTACCGCTCAGTCAACCATTACTTGCTTAAATTCTATTTTTGCTTCTTTTGGTCCGTGTCAATATATTGTATCTGATAATGCTAAGGCGTTCACATCAAATTTATTTCGTAAATTCTGTTTTGACTTGTCCATCTCTCATGTAACTACTTCTGCTTATTACCCTCAACCATCTCTGGCTGAACGGGTTAACCGTAATCTCAGGTCCGCACTCATTGCCTATCATCATGAAGATCCTTCCAGGTGGGACACGTCCCTGCATTGGATAGCTTTTGCTTTGAATTCGGCGGTTCATGAATCTCACAAGTTTACGCCAGCTTCTTTGATGTTCAAGTTTGTTCCCAACTCGCCGCTCTCTAACCTCTGGTCTTTGAATGACATTCTACCCGAGACAATAGATCCGGATAACATTAAAGATCTTTGGAAGAAGGCTAAAGCCAATCTTAAAGTGTCTCATGAAAAGGTTAGGGAAAGGTATGATCGTGGACGGAGACCCACCACTTTGAAGGTAGGTGACCAGGTTATGGTCAAAAATTTTGTTCCCGCGGGCAAGCTTGCCCCCAGATTTCATGGGCCTTGTATCATTCTCGATTTTCTTACGCCGGTTACCTTATTGCTAAGTAATCCAGCCACCGAGAGGATATTTAGAGTTCACCTGTCCCAGGTGAAACCGGTGTAATTTCTGTGTTAACTTGCTTCATATTATTTTGAAAGGATATGAAGGTTATATTTTTTTTTGAGTTTCACTTTTAAGGCATTCTGCCCCTTCTGTAATATTTTGGTTTTAGATGTAAGCCTTGTGTAAAACCTGCCCCGACCCGTTAAACTGCCATCCTGTTCTTGCCACGGCCATTACCACGCTCCCGTCTCCTGCTCCACCTTACACTGTGGCTTCATAATAGTAAATGCCATGGATATCTACACGCCGCTGGCCCCTCAACCTCTCCACAAGCCTGTACCCTCAAAGAAGATGATAGTCCAACACAATTCTGCCGCCTAGCTTTAATGTTTCAGCGCCCCCGCAGCCGCGCAGCGCCGTGCAGCGACTGGGGAGGGGGATGGGCCCCCTCCTCTCCAGCGAGGACGACATGTGCACGGCGAGCCGGAGCTCTCCTCCCGGCCAAGGCTGATGTGCGGCGCACGACCTGCTACATGCCCGCAGCCTGTATCTGTTCACCGCGGGCGCGGCGTACTTCAACACCTCTGCTCCCCTCATAGTGCGGGCGAGCGGTATCTCAGGGTACTTGAGGGGTCCGAGCGGCCTCCGTTGGACGCAAGCTGCAACGGCCGGTCTGGCCATCCGACTCAATCTACATCAACTACATGGACAGTCACCATAAGCAATAACTACACTTGGGAATTCAACAACAATATTTGGTGGACATTGCAAAATGTTTCTTCACCTTTAAGTATTAAAAGTTTATCTTCAGAAATTCAAATTCTACAAACATAAAGACTTTCATTCACCTGCAACAACAACATTTTGAAACTGAATTAAGAAATCTTGTAAATGCTTCTGCTATCTATCTTCGTATCAACATCATTACTTGGACTTTGTTTCAAACTGATTTCATGTGTCACCCCTGGAGGAACTTTTGGGGGGGGGGGGGGGAGGTCTGTACCGGGCGGTACACCTCTACACCGTTTATTTAAAAGTTGCGCCAGTTGAAACTCCTCTTCTGGAGGAAGGTTGAACTTTATCTATTCTATTAATTCTCTACTTTCTCAGAAGATGTCACCACGTGGAAAATTTTGAGTTTTTGAACTGTGTCACTTTTGATGTGTTTTTGTTTCGCTTGAAGTAAGAAGTGTGAACTTTCTCTTCTAGAGGACACTACTGAAGATCAACAATAGCGCACCCTAGTGCGGAGTCAAAGAACTATTTTGTTGGAGTAATTTTTATTTCAAAAGTTTGTTTCTTGTTAAATTTCTTTCTGTTATTGTTTAAGTTGGCTGTATACCCCTCTTTTTCCCCTTGTTTTAGATTTATCCAATCCCGAATTTCTTTTAGTAATTTCTGACCAATCTGGTGTATCTTCCCCCAACTTGTATCTGTTGCGGGGTCCTATCCAATAAAAACATTGTGGGCGGGTGTTTTCATTCCCCTAACGCCTAGAAACTTCCGCGAGAGTATTTAAACTGCTGATTTTGGGGTCTCCGGGCCACTTCTGTTCCATCTTTCAGTGTATTAAGTACATAGCAGGAGGCGGGAAGCGCCTCTTTCTTCTTCAGCCGTTCAACACCAGGTAATGGCCTATTAATAACTTCCTTTCTTGCTAGGTCGGCAGTTTAATACTCGCGGCGGGTTCGAAGCATTTCCATCATGTAACCTTCTCCTAAAATGTAATTACTCTTTTCATCTTTTTCTTGTAAAGCTACATATTGGGATAGAGAGTGCTAACCCTCTCGAGCTCCCACTCACATTTGTTTTGAGGTGAACTTATTTTCTCAAACTATTCTTCGTTTATGTAATGTAAAGTGTTCTTCTCTAAGTCACCTCTGTAGTATGGGATTAGCCCTTGCGTTAGTGGCCCAGAGCCAGATTAGGTTTTAAAAACAAAGTGTATTAGGAGTGCAAGTTCGCCTCCTCTCAAATTGTTATTTTAGAGGTCATGTAATCAACCTTCTTTTCATGTAATAGACCTCCGTAGGTTGGGTATTTTACCCCTGTGAATACGTCCTTAGAGGACAGCTTGAAGGTAGAGTTTGGTGTGGCCTTGTGATAGGCTTACAATTTTGAGAGCGGATCGCTCTTTGAAATTTGTTTCTGTATGCCTCGTGCAGGCTTTATGTGTAATGTTTGGAGCCAGTGCTCCTGGGCATGAATGGGGTTTTCTGCCCCTTGGCTAAAATTTTTTTTTTGGAGTAAGGCGGGGCTGATTGCCCAAGAGTCATGAAGTAAGGGCACTGAGCCCGAATCCAGTAATATTGTACCTACATTTTTGCTACTCTGTACCTGTTATGATTGTTATCTCTTGTTTTTGGAAAAGAAAATATAACCTAGTTAAATTTTAAATTAATTTTACATTGCACGTTAATTCCGTAGCTTGAAACCCATTCACACCCGCACCTTCTTTCACCTCTACCTACCACGGATATCTCCGTAACAATAATAATAATAATAATAATAATAATAATAATAATAATAATAATAATAATAATAATGTTAATTGCTTTACGTCTCTCTAACTACTTTTTCGGTCTTCGGAGACGCCGAGGTGCCGGGATTTAGTCCCGCAGGAGTTCTTTTATGTGCCAGTAAATCTACCGACACGACGCTGACGTATTTGAGCACCTTCAAATACCACCGGAATGCGCCAGGATCGAACATGCCAAGTTGGGGTCAGAAGGCCAGCGCCTCAACCGTCTGAGCCACTCGGCCCGGCTAGAATAGAATAGAATCAAACCACTAGTTCAAACTGGTACAAACAGATCTGAAGGAATTAGGATCACCAAATCTACTGGACGGGGATGGAATCAGAAAAATCACACTCACATGGGGTGTTGAGGATGATGAGAGAAATATTAACCGACATAAATGGTCCCAGCTACGAAAACACACCCATTCACTACGTATGAAGGAATACTGGGCTAAAAGAAGAAGGCAACAAATGTTGATTCCGCGTGGTCATTATTATTATCAATGAGATGATGGCAATCATGACTTCTAAATCACTTTGCAACACCGGGGCAAGATCTCCAGATGCAGGGAACTCGCTTCACGGCGCTCGGCTTTGGGGATTTTGGACCTTATGGAAATCTGATGAGCCGTTCTATCGTCTCGAATGCGTTTCGGATCATCTTGAAACTATTTCTTGCGCATGTGACCTAACTGCACTTCACAAAATGAAAGACATTTTTCGAATGTTTTCGCCCCGACAATTTAAGACCTCCCGGAATAAGGATGCAACCAATAAATCAGTAATTTTTCAGGAGAGAGGAAAATTATTTTTAGGGTATATTGCGTAGTATACACTACTCCAACTAATTGCATATGCAAGTGTACAAATGAGTTCATCTGTTTTAAACAATATTTTATTGTTATAACTTAAGGTTTTAAAAAGTAATGTGTGAATTGGAAGCGAGATATAATGGAAAATAATGTGCAAGTTTGTATATAACAGAAGAGAAATCCTTTGCGTGCTCTTGGAACAAAAATGATACCAGATAATGTAATAATAATATCATTATCATCTTCTGATTTTCTCCACACATTTTCTTTCCATTTTTCAGCTTCGTTCTGTTCTGTCTTGGTGTCTTTCGTTGCATTTCATTTTATTAGTTTCTATTTATTTCTCCTACCAAATTCGTCCCTGATTCGTGTGATGTCCTCTCTGCTACTCCTCACGCACACACGGTGTGATGGAACATCTTAACTGGAGCTTAATGTTGCCGTCAGCTCCCGCTTGGAGCGCTGTGCCAGCATACAGCGAGCCACCTGGTGACGAACAAGTATACCACTACAATAATGTTGTCGTCAGCTCCCGCTTGGAGCGTTGTGCCTGCATACAGCGAGTCACCTGGTGGCGAATGAGCGTACCACTACAGCTCCAACGATAAAGCATTCTTAAATTCAAACTCTCATTATTGTAGAAGTCTTCCTCAGGAACAGCCGAGATTTTCTTCTGAAGATGCGGAGCAGCGTTCTCTGCAACACGTAAAGAGTTTCACCTGGTTTTATTCACACGGCATAAGCCCAAAAGCCCATATCATGTCTATAAAATTAGTGTAATAATAAAAGTAACAACAATAACCATAAAAATATCAAGAAGATATCGATGAGATTTCGTCTATGGCCTTTGTTTAAAGGATCTATTACACCTGGTGATGAACTAACACAAGCATTAACTGATGTTCCATCCTTACACCACGGAGGACAAAGTTCTGCTGCTTGTAAACCAGCTTGAAGTTCAAATGTAGGACATGAAATGACACCACAGCATAGAGGCGTGATGATACACCCTGAAATCTCACTTTTCGAAAATTTGACTACTTCCTTATTCAGGGGAGGTCTTCAGTTTCCTCAAATGTTCACTATTTTGTATATTTTTGCTTTGTATACTTGTAGAACTCACTGAGACGTGCAATGACGCCAGAGTTCAGAGCTATACTTTACCGCGCCATACGATGATTTCATAGATGGCGGCACTATGACGTACACCGAGGTTATTAGATACATTGGTCCTTCCTCTCAGATGAGACATTGTTTCTGTAACGCTACGGTTGTATATAGTCCATATTTATTATCACTACGGCTCGCAAGTTGAGGATTTTGTTTTCTGGAGTGTCCGAAGACAAGGCCCAGCATAATTTGTGTTCATTCTGGGTCATTGTAGGCCAGAAAATGGTGGGTTTTATTTCTCTTTTTTGGTGTTTTTAGCTTATGGCTCCTTTTTTAAGATTTTTATGTCTTAACGGCTTCTTTCGCAACTTCAACTTCTTTCAATTACATGTTTACTGTCAATTCACAGCTCAAATCATCGTTAGCTTAAACATCTTCTCCGTAGAAAGAGAGAAAATGAAACGAAAATGAAGTGAAAAGAAGTGAAGAAATGAAGCCAATACTTGAAATAAACAGGGCCATAAAATTATGGACACGATAAGTGAAATATTGGAAGGAGAACATTTTGATGTGAGTGTTTTTGTAGAGGAGGATCTCATTTGCTTCATCCGCTGATGTGGAAAGAAGTTTCTCGATGTTTTGCAACGTGCTGTCTGAAAACCGAGGATACTTTACACCTAAGAACCTATTGTGATATACTGCAAAGCCAACTGAGGTAAGATTTCCGAATTCCAATTTTTGCAACCCTAGTGTCATTAAGCCGAATATGATTCCAGTTATACTAATTTCAATTTCTTTCCCCAGGATGTCTATTGCGGGTTCACTGAATTAATTCCGGGTGAATTCATTTTAAATTCTGCAAGTACTTCTTTCAATAAACTCGGATTTTTTCTTTTTTAAATTATGTTAATCTAAAAATATATAATGTCCGAAAGAAGAAATATTTCACTCATTTATTTTTGCAATGTTGCATACCACCAGAATTTTGCATTTTTAAACATTATATTCCGTAATTAAATGTAATTAAAACTAAAATTATGACTTAATTTGGATCGCATTTTACGTCCTTTTTGCCAGTTTTAAGGTCTTTTTGTGTACTTTTAGTCCTTTATACAGCTCTTTTTTATGCAATTCATAGTTTTTCAACTTCCGACCTCTAATTATCACAATTCAACATTCGTATCCCTCCGGCTACAACACGTCCAAAACTGAATCTCTTCCACCGCCAAAAAACAAAAACTGAGCACTACAAACATTTCCCAGTCATTAAATGCATGAGGATATATACACAATTACTTTCAATTTGGACATATTTTGCAGCATGTTAACGTATTTTATCTATCTTTGCAAGACAATTGTGTAGAATCAACATTAAAATTTTTAAGACTGAACATTAATCGTTTAATATTTAGGTAATAACTCTGTGGACGATGCATTAAGAAGACATTCTTCTTCCCTAAAGCTTATTATACGAAGTATCCAATGAACATTATGCCTGTCTAATGCCTACACATTTGAAACCCTTTAATAACTTCAAAACTACTCGCCGGATTTGCGAAATAAGCACATCATCGAATTTGTCGCTCGATTCGTAATTATTCTAATAATAATAATAATGTTATTTGTTTTACGTCCCACTAACTACTCTTTTACAGTTTTCGGAGACGCCGAGGTGCCGAAATTTAGTCCCGCAGGAGTTCTTTTACGTGCCAGTAAATCTACCGACACAAGGCTGACCACCGGACTGAGCCAGGATCGAACCTGCCAAGTTGGGGTCAGAAGGCCAGCGCCTTAACCGTCTGAGCCACTCAGCCCGGCCCGTAATTGTTCTACGGGGTGAAATTAGTATATTCATATTTAAAAGAACAAAGTTGCTACAGGTTTCTCGGTAGTTACGTATGTGATGGAAAGGAATAGGACAGTCTTTTATGAGCCCCTTAATACATCTTAAGAATTTGAAAACAGAATGTCTATATCTTTGAAGAATCAGAAGATATTTGAGGTGGACAACTTAGCTGAATTAACTGTATACCAGTACCTCATTATACACAGTTTACGAATAAAAACAATAGGGAAACATATTTTGTAACGTCTGGTATGTGAAAGTTAATTTGGTAGATGGCGTTCCAACGGTCGTACAGCATACCTTGAGACCTTAGCTACTCAGGGTATGTCATATCGAAGTTATACTCCATCTGTAGGCCCTAAAATGTCAGATGACCCCTCAAAACAAAGTGAATAGTGGTGCGTCCGTGTGTCGTTGTGAGGTACAGAGACTACTGCGGTTATCTGAGCTCGTTGTACGTCAACCAGCACATCCCATGAGACATCTTAACGAGGTTCAAGTCGCAACGGCCGTCACTTTGATCCAGGAAGGATTGACATTTCGTCGTGTTTTCAACACTTATGGAATCGCTACAATGAGACAGGCCAGTTCACAAGGAGGATTGGATATGGTCGTGGACGCATGACAGTCCTACAGGATGACCTATATCTGACCATCTGTGCGTTGCGGCGTCGTTCAGCAACTGCCAGAGAACTGCAACAAGACCTCGGGAAGGTCACTGGAGTCAAGGTGTCTGACCACACAGTAAGGAACAGGTTAAGAGAAGTGTCCTTTACGACCCAGACGTCCTGTTCCAGTGCCCCGTTTAACGTAGCAACATCGCGCAGCTCGCCTTCTGTTTTCCCGAACCCACGTCAGCTGGCAACTTCGCCAACGGAGAACTGTGTTGTTCACAGACGAGTCCAGATTTCCCCTGACACAGCGTGATGGACGTCAACGTGTATGGAGACGCCGTGGTGAGCAGTATATGCCAAATGATGTCCAGGAAGGCGACCGATTTGGAAAAGGTTCTCTGATGGTGTGGGGTGGCATCAGTATTTATGGTTGTACGGATCTTGTCATCATCCGTGGCAATCTTACCGCTGCTGGGCACATCGAGCAAATACTGCTACAGCATGTGTTGGTTGCTGCATACGGTGTTGGTCCTGAATTCGTACTCATGCACGACAATGCCAAGGCTCATGTAGCGCTCATCACCAGAGCTGTCTTGTGAGAACTGGACATTCAAGAGATGGAATGGCCAGCAGTGTGTCCCGACCTTAATCCCATTGAGCATGTGTGGGATAGGCTTGACGGAAGTGTTCGTGGGCGTCCTGTTCCACCATAGACTCTCCAAGACCTCGAGCAGGCTCTCATTGAAGAATGAGACCTGATACCGCAACGTGACCTCCGTTGACTGATACGGACCATTCCACATAGGTGCGAAGCTGTGATAAATGCTAGTAAAGGACATACACCATACTGAAGCTCTCCAACTGTGATAAAATCCACCCTGGATGACTGTTATCACTTTGTTTTCGCCCCTATTTGTACATTTCCGTTTGTGTTCTGAAAATGAATGCGAATCCATCGATGTTCTTTTGTATACTTCAACGGTAAAGAATAAAGGTTTAGTTGGTAATATATGGTATTGTTTTGTAGAGCATGGCATACGTTCAAAAACACGCTCCCCTAATTGTTTTTGAACTGTGTGTATACCACACACTTTTTGTTTGTGATTGATAATAGTGTCCTAGCTTTTTAATGTAACTTTAGTTGATGTTTTGAAATTATATGTGTAGAATGTCTTAAATTTAGTATTTTAATAAGATAAGTTGTATTTGAAAATGATACGTGTGAAATGTTTTAGTTTAAAAACCATATATAGCAATTAAGTCCAATAGTATTAGTGTATTTAGAGCCTACGTGGCTCAGGCGGCAGCGCGCCGGCCTCTCGCCACTGGATACCGTAGTTTAAATCCCGGTCACTCCATGTAAGATTTGTGCTGGACAAAGCGGAGGCGGTACAGGTTTTTCTCCGGGTACTCCGGTTTTACCTGTTATCCTTCATTCCAGTAACACTCTCCACTTTCATTTCATTTCATCTGTCAGTCATTAGTCATTGCCCCAGAGGAGTGCGACAGGCCTCGGTGGCCGGCACAATTTCTATCCTCGCCGCAAGTTGCGGGCTTCATTTATCCCATCCCTGTCGCTGTCATTGATTGGAAAACAGGTGTTAGGTTTTCATTCATTCGGTATTAGTGTATTTATAATTTGTGTTCCTTATTATTGGGCGTGTACCTGCCAGGATCACAGTAAATTAATTGATTAGTCTAATTGTGGCGGTTTAAGTCTTCGGCCCGGAGGCTGGTTGGATTCTCAAACAGCACACCTAAACGCTATAAGAAAACTGCACAAATCAACGGCAGTACCATAATGAGGTATGTTAGGCAGGATGAGGTGTGAGGTAGCTTGCCATTGCTGTTCTCAATCAGTCACCACTGACCTCCATTTAGGGCAGCTGCCCTGGCGGTAGATTCCCTATCAGTTGTTTGCCTAGCCTTTCCTAAAATAATTTCAAAGAAGTTTGAAATTATTTAACATCTCCCTTGATAAATGATTCCAATCCTTTAAACCTCTTCCTGTCCTCTTGAATTCTAACTTTATACTGTGATCTTTCCTACTTTGAAAAACACCACTCAAACTTATTCGTCAGCTAATGTCCATCCACGCGATATCTCCATTAACAGCTCGGAACACACAACTTTGGTCGACCAGTGCATCTCCTTTCTCCCAAGTCTTGCCAGCTCAAACTTCGCAACACTGCTCTTTTATAGGAAATCACCCAGAACAAATCGAGCTGCTTTTCCTTGGAGTTTTTCCCCAGTTCTCGAATCAAGTAACCCTGGTGAGAGTCCCATACACTGGAACCATACTGTAATTGCGGTCTTACCAGATACTTTTATGCCCTCTCATTTACATCTTTATATACCATTACGATATGAAGAAATCTGTAACCACTATTTACAATCCCGTTTATGTGATTACCCCAAAGAAGATATTTTCTTATAAAAAAATCCAGGTCCCTACAGCGATATCTATGAGGTACTTTCACTCCAACAACACAGTAATTAAAATAATTGGGAGGACTTTTCCTGTTGGTAAAACTCACAACCTGCTGCAATAGCCACACAAAATCAATAATATTATTCGTTTCACGTTCCACTGACTACTTTTACGAATTTCGGAGAAGCCGATGAGCCGGAATTGTGTCCCGCGGGAATTCTTTGACAAGGTTCATGTATTTGAACACCTTCAAAAACTACCTAATTGAACTGGGATGGAACACGCCAACCTAAACTCAGAAGGCCAGCGCTCTACCGTCTGAGCAATTCAGTCCGGCTTATGCTAAATTGAATTATTATTATTATTATTATTATTATTATTATTATTATTATTATTATTATTATTATTATTATTATTATCTATATATTACAAAAGATTACTAAAAACAGCTTTGTCCAGGCCGTCCCTCCGTTCTACTGGACCAATTTGCTTCATTGTAGTTTTAATCTCTTCGGAATTACCTGCCGGTGAATCATTGATAGGTCTTTAAGTTAAGTCAAATTTGAGTAATCATAAAATCAAGTCATGAAATGATCACTCAAATAACAGCAGGCGAAGCCCTACACCAGCCCGCAATACATTCTGTACTTGGCGGGTCGCATACAGTTAAGGAGCAATATCTTTACGTAAAGATATAGGCAAAGCTAAACGGAAATGGCGCTGACTATTGACAAACCTGCAATTTCAACCAAACTTCGTACACATGCGACATTATACTACTCGAAGAGAAATACCGTGGAAATAAGACGCATCTAGAACCCCTAGGGGTGGAATCGAAAATGACCTATATTAGTGTAGAATCCAGTAGCCGCCAGCCCTTAAGGACTCCCGAAAGGTGTCCTTCCTAGACAACGAAAAGTTTTTTGTTTTTATTTTGTCTCAACATTTGAAGTCAAGTATTGGACTCGAATCCGTGATTCAGACGGCAGCGCGTCGGCCTCTCACCATTGGGTTTCGTGGTTCAAATCCCGGTCACCCCATCTGAGATTTGTGCTGGACAAAGCGGAGGCGGGGCAGATTTTTCTCCGGGTACTCCGGTTTTCTCTCCCATCCTTCATTCCAGTAACACTCTCCACTATTATTTCATTTCGTCTGTCAGTCATTAATCATTGTCCTAGAGGAGGACGACAGGCCTCGGCAGCCGGCACAATTCCTATCCTCGCCGCAAGATGGGAGCCACATTCATTGCATCCCTAACCCGATCATTGTCTGGAAAACAGGTTGTAGGTTTTCATTCATTCATTCATTGGACTCGAATAATGCTAAGAAAATTACATTGCATTTCAATATTGTAAATTCTCATCAATAAGGAAGTAAAATTTGTTTCGTGCTTAACACGTGCGGTGGTCGCAGATGTTAGAATAAAGAAAGAAAGAAAGAAAGAAAGAAAGAAAGAAAGAAAGAAAGAAAGAAAGAATAAATAAATAAATAAATAAATAAATAAATAAATAAATAAATAAATAAATAAATAAAGAACGAAAAACAGGAAGAAGGAATTGGCAAATAAACTCGACAAGGAGCTATTTTTGCATACAAATAGGTCTCCTAAAATATTAACTTAAATTGATACCAAAGTAGGCCTATTAAAATATTAATTTTATGCTGCTAATATCAGTGTCTCGCTTTCAGTAAAGAAAGGAAAAACGCAACAATTTTTTACAATTTGTTTACGTCGCACCGACCCAGATAGGTCTTATGGCGACGGTGGGCTAGGAAAGGCCTTGGAGTGGAAAAGAAGTGCCCGTGGCCTTAATTAAGGTACTTCGCCAGAATTTGCCGGTTCCTACTCTCGTAGTGTGATTGCTGCCTGGGAGGCTGATTACGTCGGATCGAGTAGGGGTATTTCAGTGGCCTTGACAAAGAATACTGCAATGTATTCAAACTGTACGGGATGTACAGAAAACAACACGTTTCAAGCCGGAAAAGCAAGTAAACAATTCTACCAAAAAGAACCCTTCACACATATACCGGGCGAGTTGGCCGTGCGGTTAGGAGCGCGTAGATGTGAGCTTGCATCCGGGAGATAGTGGTTTCGAACCCCGCTGTCGACAGCCCTGAAGATGTTTTTCCATGGTTTCCCATTTTACACCAGACAAATGCTGTGGCTGTACCTTAATTAAGGTCATGGCCACTTCCTTCCTACTCCTAGCCCTTTCCTGTCCCATCGTCGCCATAGGACCTATCTGTGTCGGTGCGACGTAAAGCAGGTTCTTAAAAAAACACTCATAATTAACATATAATACAAATCCTAAAAGTAAACCATCAAAATAATGCCCGGGCAGCGCATGGAGCAATTTCAAATCAGGACATGTTATCTGATCTATTGATAAGGAATGCCGCGGAGCATCATGGTTCCTCTAATTATTATTAAAACAAGAAGTGATCGTTGTCGACGTCCTAAGGCAGTGGACCTGTTTTATCTTAGTTGACCCACGATAACCGAGCCCGAAACACGACTCGTCTGCTCAGTATCACCTTACCGACCTCTGACTCAACAAGATATGTTTGTGCAAGCGTGCTATAAATGGCTGCAATATCAGTGGATGCAGAGAGGACTATTTGTAGGGAAATGAGAGGAGGCTCCCCCAAATAGGGGTTTGGTGTCTCATAATGCACAGAAAATCGTTATCCTTTGATTATTTTAGCGATATTATTATATG
The DNA here is from genome assembly GCF_040414725.1 of Anabrus simplex. Lineage (NCBI taxonomy): Eukaryota > Metazoa > Arthropoda > Insecta > Orthoptera > Tettigoniidae > Anabrus > Anabrus simplex. The sequence continues at coordinate 287,330,119 of NC_090271.1, forward strand.
TCCGAAATGTTCTGCATAAAACTTTCTTTCCGACTTCAGATTTTAATATGGATATATTTCCCAACACCATTGTAACCACAGAAACCAGTTTCGTCTAGCAGTAAGATTTATTGAAAAATAAATCATCCGTCCTCCAGTGAGGGGGACCATACTGTATACTGTATGTCCGGAATACATTACTTACAGCATGTAATTATAATAATGAAACAATATTTTTTCTAGAAAATTCATCGTAAAGAGATTACATTTCAGGTATAAATGTAACTGTATAATTTGCAGAGAATCTCTTATGATCTGTATTAAGATTTTCTCTATGACGTAAGTAGGATTTTTAAAATTTTGAAGGATAGTGTCTGTGTTCTCCGGCAGGGTACCTCTGGATCCAAACAGAAGACCTTTGACAACCCCTTGGCCAAGAGGAATATTATGTTTGGCTGATGGACATGGCAGACGTGGTGTATAAACGGCTTATTTTACGATATATATATATATATATATTGTACCAGGAAGGCCTAGGTCCTGGTCCATATTAATTGAAAGAAATGTTATTTCCAGCATTAAAGATCCGACCGACGTACGAACATCCATGTAAAGAATGTTCCAGTATGTGCCAGACCCTACGAGTACGCTAGGCGGAGTCAAGTGACGTCACCTGTCGCTCGAAGCTCACCTCCCCTAGAGATATTTCTCGAAAGAATTTTTCTTTTAACAGCTTTTTAACACCTTAACCAATTTCAACGGGACAAACGCTGAATTATAGCAAACATCATAAAAGTTAATCCCTGTAAATTTCAAATTAATTCATCAAACGGTTGTTGAGTTATAACAATTTAAAGTCTCAACGAAATTACGTAATTACGGTCACATGGCCGAGAGAGAGCTGCCACCCCTCCCTGCGCTGGTATCTATATATGTCAAGGCCAGATAGCCCGCAAACCAGTGCAGTGCAGTACAGTACAGTACCGTACAAGGACAAGCAGACAACTGTGTGAGTGAGATAGTGAAGAGACCGGCCCGCGTACAGTATGTTCGCGCAGTCACGGTAGAAGTACTTTCGTCGTATCTCCAGAACGCGAAATTCTATCGCCGATAAAGGACGTCGCACTGCAGTTAGTATGTCGCGTCGCGATTACAATATAATCCTAAAAAGACATTTAAGACTGTAACACGAGTGAACTTATTGGAGTACAAATATTAACTATTTCATTACGTGTGGACTTAGGCAACGTCAAGTAACATTAAACTTCTACAGAGCCTAATACTTAAGAATCACCAGAACTTATTTTTTTTTTCTCGAGTATTGCATTATATTTCTTTATTCACGTCACATCAATATTTTGAATGAAAAAGTAAGAACTTTTCTGAGTTAATATAACAGGATTAGCAGAAAATCTAACTTAATGACTGTGTTCACAGACTGTGCTTATCGACTTGCTTTTTTTTTTTCTTCAAGTGTGAACTGTGTGATTAAGAACGTTTCAATAACGACTGTAAATAGTATTTAGTACAGAAAGGACTGTGATTCTTCATACGCCATAAATAGTGTTCAACAGTGTAAGTGATAACCAGTCGCACTAAATGAATTTTCGTGTGCGAAACTCAACAGTTCCTGCTGTCATCACCTCATCGGGAACGTCAACATCGCCGATCCTGATTCTACATGGAACATTCCAGATGTCCATCTTTCGACATTTGGTAACAACAGTTCTTGTCATAAGTGAGTAACAAACTGACTAAACTTTTTCATTTATTTTGAACAGTGAAACTTCAGTGTCGCGTGTGAACAATTTCCATAATTTCTCAAAAGTGATAAATTTAATTTCAATTTCATTTCTCGTAGAAAGACTGTAGGATTTCAAGTATGCTGTATAACGAGATTGACGAACTGAGAACTGAAAACTTTTAATAATTTCTCATATCCATTTACCATTATAAAAGTGTGCTTAGGTTTAAGAAGACTTTAGGTGGAAATTCACACATATGAAAGACTTTGAAACCAATGATATTTATGCCATTTGTTTTTTCAAGAAGATTATTTTCAACATTTAATTTCAATATAAATTTTGAGTCAACAATCATACCGCAGGGTGAGAAATTAATAAATTGTTTTGAAAAAAAATTATTTACCATCTATTATTCGCTCTGCGAGACTATCCTTCTCTGTATCGGCTCCAAAACCCAGTTCCACTCCCTGAGGTCCTACTCATGCCCTTTGCCCACAATTTTTCCTGGTACAGAGAGGATAGTATAATAATAGATGGCGCCCAACGTGGGGCTCGATTTTGGAGCCATACTATAATAATAGATGACATCGCAATTTCAAGGACTCGATTTTGAAGCCGTGCTATAATAATAAATGATGCACTTGTAATAGTCGCAACATTCAGGGTTCGATTCAAGTCATTATATCTCGAGCACAGGATTTGACTGCAAAGAACTTGTTGTATTTGACTTATTCGAATATTCCGGAAACATGGATAACTTACTTGCAACTATCGAAGCTCTCAGGCTTAGCATTAGTAATCAGAATAACCAGATAGCACAAATGAACACACAAATAGATCGAATTAATACGCAAATGGTAGAGTCTAATTCTCAACTACAGGCTCAAAATACTCAACTTCAAGAACAAATGCAGACTCAAAATACTCAACTTCAACAACAAATGCAGGCACAAAATACTCAACTTCAAGCGCAGTTAACTGAGTCAAATAGTAAGGTTGAAGACTTAACTTCTAAAATTGACAGGACCTTGGATACTAAGTTTGCTGAAGCGGATAAAGTCATTAACAAAAGACTCACTGAATCTAGTGCCCTTATCGAGCAACGATTCCGTGAAGCTGGAACTCGCCTCGAAAAGAAACTTACTGATTCTAGTGCACAAGTCGAAGCTACATTGAAAAACATGCGGGATCAGTTTGTTGAAAACTTAGAGTCTATTAAGGAAGAAATAAAGACAGAGGTCGTCAAGTCTTTAGACAAAGATCTTAGAAATGTTCTTCCTTCCGTTCAAGCATTTTCTACTGAACTCAAAGATTTACGAACTGAATTTCAAGAATCCCATGGTAACATCTCACAAACTCAAGCAAAGTTAGCTCAGGTGCAGGAAACCTTGCGAGATGCATTAAAGAGCGACGTGGGTAAATTACGAAGCGAGATAGGATTAATTAAGAGCACGCAAGGAGAACTCGACAAGCGTATTACAGGACAGCTAGATAGCACGCATACCCAGATAGCTGCTTTCTGTAAAGACGTACAAGTCATTAAAACTGACTTGAGAAATGAAATAAAAAGTTTAGACACCTCAATTAATTCTAAAATTAAAAATTTGTCCGAAGAAATGAATCAAATTAAACTTAAAGAACATACAACTGACGTCACAATTCCTGGTTCGTCGAGGGAAATACACAACACAACAACCCTTATTAAAGTACCAGATGACAAACCAGTCAAATTTTCAGGACGTGATGAATACACTGCTCGAGAATTTTTGTTAAATGTCGACGATTACCTGGAGGAAAATAGGGTAGAGGACGATAGGAAACTTCGAGTAGTATCCAAACTTCTAGAAGGACGAGCCTTATCATGGTTCATAGCTTTTAAGAGCAACTTTAAAAACTATGACGACTTTAAACAGGCACTTCTTAAACGCTTTTGGGATTCAGAAAGACAGCACCTTGTAAAAATGCAACTTTACTCTAGCAAATACAATACTTCAGTCAATACTTCCCGATATTCAGACTACTGCCTAATGCAATTAAAGAAGCTCCAGTTTTTAGATCCACCTTTGCCAGATATTGAACTTATTCAGATCCTGACACTTCAATATCCACCTCATGTGCAAGAAATACTAGTCGCTGCCAACATTAAAACATTGGAGCATTTTGACGCTACTTTGCGTAGGTTAGATACGGCTAATACCCAATCTAGTCCGAAAACTAACAGGAGTCGAGAAGTAAATACGAATTCTGCGGAAATAAAACCGCCGGAGAGAGAGGAACCCAGGACACGTGAAGAAGGCAGATTAAGCCCTACTAACCCAACCAGATTCCGGAATTTTAGACGTCAGAGGAATCAGGATAGACACCCTTACCAACCTAGGAATACATGGAGACAGCGCGAAAGCACTCCTGAAGGAAACCGTGAGGCCAGACGACGAGAACTCGAAAGTAGATGGAAGGACACACGGGAATACATCAGGGAGAGAAACCGTAATCCTGATGAGCCTGGAGCTACATCCCTGGAATATCAACGTCAATTCGGACCAAGAGAACAAAGATCACCTGATCCTGACCCAACAGGCGCTATAAAAAAAAACGCCGATCTCGCAATAGGGAGATTGACTACAGAACACGGTGAGGACGAAACGTCAAATTATTGTACTGCTGTTATCAATTACTGGCATATTGACGATTCCGAATTACTATTCGAAGACGCACAAACACTAAGGCCAATTATTACACGTTCATTACCTGTCATAACAGTACGCACAGGCAACCTACAGGTGATTACGCTCATCGATTCTGGAGCGCAAGCTTCTTTAATTTCTGATAAGCTTGTAGACTCGCTTAAAGATCAGAACAATGTTTTGTTATTACCTGCAGCTCAAATTAAAGTAAGAGGGATAGTTCCTGATAAGATTGTTAAATGTAAATCCCAGGCATTTTTAGAGTTTGAAATTAACAGTCAGATGTTCGAACACATATTTTTGGTAGTATCACGTCTTAACTTCAACTTAATACTTGGATCAGATTTTATGATCAAATACAAAGGAACCATTGACTATGATGCCAACCTCGTAAGATTACAGAATAATTCCGTAGAACTACAGCTGGTAGGACGAGGTGACCTGGAAGTTCAAGAGAAGGGAGCCCGTTTTGAAGCAGCCGGTGGTGACATTATTAAGCCCGCTGTGAGCGAGGTTGCGCCAGCCGTAGCAGAAAGTAGAAAGGGTGACCAAAGTGAGGACGATGCAGAGTCCATATTTTATGAGAACTCCATTATAGGTCCGGATTATATAATGTCAATAGCCAGTGTGGTTGAAGACCCGGAAATTAAATTAAAATTGGAGGAGGCTAAAAATGACGTTCTACAGAAATTTGCATGTGTATTCGATGATAAGCCTGGAGAGATAGCTGACTATGAATATCATCTTGATGTAAATGACTTGTCTCCTTATCAGAAGAAACCATATCCCGTACCCGAGAAATATCGAGAAGAAGTTCGTAACTTAATTCATAAAATGACAGATGATGGGATAATTTCGCCTTGCGTAACTAAGTACTTGAATCCATTGGCCATAGTACGTAAGCCTAACGGTAGTATTAGAATTTGCCTCGACGCAAGGGTCCTAAATGACCGACTGACCTTAGAATATGACCGTCCTCCACTACTTAAGGATATTATCAGAAGATTCCACGGCATGAATTTCTTTAGTTGCCTTGACGGAACTTCTTCATACTATCACATAAAATTGGATGCTGAAAGTAGGCTATTCACAGGCTTCTTATTTGAAAATAGGACCTATGTTTTTAACAAAATGCCCTTTGGAATTAAGAACTCGGGAGCTGTTTTGATCAGAGCCTTGGAAAAACACTTATCAGATGATGTAAAGGACATAACTACGATTTATGTTGACGACATTTTGATTGCCTCGAGAACTTTCGAAGAGCACGTGAGAGATGTCAATCTGGTCCTGCAGGAATTGGAGAAGAAGAATTTCAGGATAAATGCCCAGAAAAGTCAACTTTTCCAAACATCAGTATTATTCTTAGGACATGTAATTAGTGGTGATGGAATTCAACCCAACCCTGCCAAGATTAAGAGTATCATTGACTTTCCTAGACCTCAGCGCATTAGAAACGTGAGACAGTTCCTAGGACTTTGTCAGTTCTTTTCTCAACACTGTCCAGACTACACTGAGACGGTAGCTCCTCTTCAACAACTACTACTTAAGAATAATAAATGGAAGTGGACTGAAGAATGTGAGCGAGCTTTCCTTGCCACCAAGGACATGTTGAAAAACTCTGTTAAACTAGTTTATCCGGATTTTTCTCTTCCATTCTTCATAGAGTGTGATGCCAGCTCTGTAGGAATAGGCGCAGTGCTATATCAAGCGAGACCTGAAAATCCCGATTACAGACTTTTTATCTCGTTTCTAAGTAGAAAACTACGACCTCACGAAAAGTCTTATACTATAACTGAACTCGAAGCTTTGGCTGTTGTTTTTTCTCTCCAGTATTGGAAAAAAATCATCTACGGCTATCCCATTACGATTTACACAGACCATAAAGCTCTGACATTCATACTGTCATCCGACATGACAAATGAGAGAGTTTCCCGATGGGCTCTTTTTATTCAACAGTTTGACCTCACTGTAATACATAGGCCTGGTCGGAAGAATGCTCTAGCAGATGCCCTCAGCCGCAACCCTGCTGAAGTTATCGAAGTTCACGAAGTTAACATCATGACTGATGATGACGAAGAATGTCTTCGCAAACTTCGTTACCTTACCCAGATGCAACGAAGAGACGCCAATTGTAGGGAATTAATTCGATTTTTATCAGGTTCGATTCCCGCCGATGATGATGAATTCCCACGTCTCCAACGACTTTCTTCAAACTTCTGTTTAAGGGATGGAATTCTTATGAAATACATTGACTTAGCCAAGACGCAATGCAGGATTTATGCACCTGTTAAAATCAGGAAGGCTATCATATGGCATTGTCACTCAATTTCAGGCCATGCTGGTACGGATAAAGTTCTCAACCTTATTAAAGAGAGGTTTACATGGGAGTATCTTAGGCGAGACATTAGGAGAATTTTACGGTCCTGTGATTTATGCCAGCGGATCAAACCGAATAATTATCTCCTCAAGGAATTTCCCAAACCGCTGATCCCGGAAAAGCCCGGAGAAATAATGGCAATCGATCTGTACGGCCCTTTGCCAAAGGCGACCAGGGGGAACAGACATGTCATTGTAGTTGTGGATGTCTTTTCCAAATATACTATGCTATTGCCTATCCAGAAAGCTAACGCCGGTAACATCTTAAGGAGGCTGAAAAGGAACATCATCCCTGAGATGGGAAAGCCTGAATACCTACTAACGGATCACGGAACGCAATTCACTTCCGTAGAATTCCAACAGGCTTTGGAAGAACTCAACATTCGACATATCATGAATTCTATTAGGCATCCGGAAGCTAACCCTGCTGAAAGAATAATGAGAGAACTCGCGAAATTCTGTCGGATTTATTGCAGTGAACATCACTGGAAGTGGATCGAGGTCTTGCCAGTAATGCAAAAAATTATGAACTCTATTGTGCATGAATCTACTAATGACATTCCTCTCAGCCTACATCACGGGTCAAAACCAGAGCGACCTTGGGACAGAATATTACCAGCCCTACCAAATGCTATTGTGCCGCAGCAAGTCAAGATCAACGACGCGCTGACCAGGTTAAGACATGCAGCCGCCATCAGAGAACGACGCCAGCGTAATAGGAAGTTCAGAAGACCATTGAATCCTGGAGACCTTATTTTAATACGGAGACCAGCTACTTCCAACCCTGAGAGAAGGATTTACGCTAAGTTCTGTCCACTATTCGTAGGTCCTTACCGTATCCGCACTGTATTGAGAAACGGGGCTTATGAAATTGTAAGATTGGACGGCACTTTCGAGGGTATTTATAACTCAGCCAATTTAAAACAATATGTACCACAGGAAGAGTAAAGCCTGGAAAAGAAAATCCTGCGTATTTTCTTTTCGTCCAACCAAGGGGAAGATGTACCAGGAAGGCCTAGGTCCTGGTCCATATTAATTGAAAGAAATGTTATTTCCAGCATTAAAGATCCGACCGACGTACGAACATCCATGTAAAGAATGTTCCAGTATGTGCCAGACCCTACGAGTACGCTAGGCGGAGTCAAGTGACGTCACCTGTCGCTCGAAGCTCACCTCCCCTAGAGATATTTCTCGAAAGAATTTTTCTTTTAACAGCTTTTTAACACCTTAACCAATTTCAACGGGACAAACGCTGAATTATAGCAAACATCATAAAAGTTAATCCCTGTAAATTTCAAATTAATTCATCAAACGGTTGTTGAGTTATAACAATTTAAAGTCTCAACGAAATTACGTAATTACGGTCACATGGCCGAGAGAGAGCTGCCACCCCTCCCTGCGCTGGTATCTATATATGTCAAGGCCAGATAGCCCGCAAACCAGTGCAGTACAGTACAGTACCGTACAAGGACAAGCAGACAACTGTGTGAGTGAGATAGTGAAGAGACCGGCCCGCGTACAGTATGTTCGCGCAGTCACGGTAGAAGTACTTTCGTCGTATCTCCAGAACGCGAAATTCTATCGCCGATAAAGGACGTCGCACTTCAGTTAGTATGTCGCGTCGCGATTACAATATAATCCTAAAAAGACATTTAAGACTGTAACACGAGTGAACTTATTGGAGTACAAATATTAACTATTTCATTACGTGTGGACTTAGGCAACGTCAAGTAACATTAAACTTCTACAGAGCCTAATACTTAAGAATCACCAGAACTTATTTTTTTTCTCGAGTATTGCATTATATTTCTTTATTCACGTCACATCAATATTTTGAATGAAAAAGTAAGAACTTTTCTGAGTTAATATAACAGGATTAGCAGAAAATCTAACTTAATGACTGTGTTCACAGACTGTGCTTATCGACTTGCTTTTTTTTTTTTCTTCAAGTGTGAACTGTGTGATTAAGAACGTTTCAATAACGACTGTAAATAGTATTTAGTACAGAAAGGACTGTGATTCTTCATACGCCATAAATAGTGTTCAACAGTGTAAGTGATAACCAGTCGCACTAAATGAATTTTCGTGTGCGAAACTCAACAGTTCCTGCTGTCATCACCTCATCGGGAACGTCAACATCGCCGATCCTGATTCTACATGGAACATTCCAGATGTCCATCTTTCGACATTTGGTAACAACAGTTCTTGTCATAAGTGAGTAACAAACTGACTAAACTTTTTCATTTATTTTGAACAGTGAAACTTCAGTGTCGCGTGTGAACAATTTCCATAATTTCTCAAAAGTGATAAATTTAATTTCAATTTCATTTCTCGTAGAAAGACTGTAGGATTTCAAGTATGCTGTATAACGAGATTGACGAACTGAGAACTGAAAACTTTTAATAATTTCTCATATCCATTTACCATTATAAAAGTGTGCTTAGGTTTAAAAAGACTTTAGGTGGAAATTCACACATATGAAAGACTTTGAAACCAATGATATTTATGCCATTTTTTTTCAAGAAGATTATTTTCAACATTTAATTTCAATATAAATTTTGAGTCAACAATCATACCGCAGGGTGAGAAATTAATAAATTGTTTTGAAAAAAAAATTATTTACCATCTATTATTCGCTCTGCGAGACTATCCTTCTCTGTATCGGCTCCAAAACCCAGTTCCACTCCCTGAGGTCCTACTCATGCCCTTTGCCCACAATTTTTCCTGGTACAATATATATTGTAAGTTGCTTTACGTCGCATTGAAACAGACAAGTTTTATGGAGACGATGGGACAGGAAGGAGCTAGGAGTGGGAAGGAAGAGGCCGTGGCTTTAATAAGTACAGCCCCAGCATTTGCCTGGTGTGAAAATGGGAAACCACGGAAAACAATCTTCAGGGCTGCCGACAGTGGAGTTCGAACCCACTGTCGCCCGAATACTGGATACTGGCCGCAATTAAGCGACTGCAGCTATCGAGCTCGGTGTTTTACCAGATTAACATCCTGAACTTGTTGCAGGTCCCTCTCGAAGTGAAGGGTAGGATCTAACACCATCGCTTTATTCTCTTCCTTACTGATGGCTATGATGTCCACTCTTCTCGTTGGGTCGTCTTTAGAGACGCAGTGAACTTCTTCGTACACCTGCCATGCACGCTGCCTCAGGCCTCGAACAATTGATGTCCTTACTCGATGGTGACGATTAATTCTAGCGTCATCTTCTCACGAACACAGGGCCTTGGAATTCTCACTGAGCGCTTTTTTTGCGTAACAAAGAGCTTGAGAAAATCTAGTTTCAAGTGAACCCCATTCTACTCCTCAGTGCAGATTTAAAAACCTTGAACTGACCGACAGGCCCTTGGAATAAGATACAGGCATGCTCGCTCTACACCATAGGACTGGCTAATAATAATAATAATAATAATAATAATAATAATAATAATAATAAAAGTTAAAGAAATCTTTCACTTTTTGATTCAAACCCCAAAACTACAATTCCTTGGTTTAGAAATACCAAAGAAGACCTGCAAATGCTACATATCTCAGCTGAAGACGCCCTTAACAGAGATCTCTTCCGCAAGAAAGTATTGACGAACGGGCTAAAACGAGACGAGCAACCGAAGAGAAGACACGGTGCCCCTTGGACAGAGGAGCGTAAGCAGGCCCATTCACAAGGAATGAAGGAAATTTGGGCTCTAAAGAAGGCCAAGTTCACTGTCAAATGCAACAAGACTTAACGTGATCCTTGATGGTCCTAGCGAATTATATAATAATAATAATAATAATAATAATAATAATAATAATAATAATAATAATAATAATGGAGCGTTGCCTCCAAAGAGGCCTGGTGCAAGTCTTTCTAGTTGACGCTGTATAATCGACCTGCGGGTCTGTGAGAATGGGGCCCTACCTATGATGAAATCTACACATCCAGTCCCCAAGTCATTGGAATTAACTAATAAAGTTCGGCTCAGACGGTTGAGGCGCTGGCCTTCTGACGCCAAATTGGCAGGTTCGATCGTGGCTCAGCTCGGTGGTATCTTAAGGTGCTGAAATACGTCAGCCTCGTGTCGGTAGATTTACCGGCATGTAAAAGAACTCCTGCGGGACTAAATTCCGGCACCTCGACGTCTCCGAAAACCGACAAAAATAGTTCATGGGACGTAAAAACAATACCATTATTATTATTATTATTATTATTATTATTATTCTTTCTTTGATTGTAAATCTGCTATATTTTGCCTTCCTCTACCAGAGTACGTTTCGAATGCTCGTGAGGTCCGACAACCTTGACTGATTTATGAGCAAGCATTTACCGCATATTCATGTCGTCTTTATTGCCGTGATAGACAAAGATTTATGACATTGCATGCTCATTTAATTTATTACCAAGCGTTATCATATTAATTATTTCTGAGAACGGAACAGGATGAGTCTTATTTGATGACGTGAAATTTTCTTACTATAAAGTACAGAGAAATCTCGAAACAACGATAACGGCTGGACCAGTGAAAAGTACTTTTTTAGAGGGAATTATCGTTATATCGAATATTTATCCGTAATGCATTCTCATTTCGACGTAAACATCCTACAATTGAACTATATTAGTTACCTCACAATTCATGACATTTCATTTCATTCCGATGGAGACGCAATTTGAGAGCACAAACCACAAAGAATACATAAAAATTAAAACTAGAATATCTTACCTCATGTTCAGTTGGCAACAGGGTACTATACAGTGTTATTTGCCACGTTGACCCATTGTTGTTCTGTTTGATCAAACCATTTTTTATATTAGCAAAGAACTACAATATTTTTCTTCTTGTTCTTGTTCTTCCTAATCTGTTTACCCTCCAGGATTGGTTTTTCCCTCGGAATCATCGAGGGATCCCACCTCTACCGCCTCAAGGGCAGTGTCCTGGAGCTCGAGACTTTGGGTCGGGGATACAACCTGGAAGGAGGACCTTTACCTCGCCCAGGCGGCCTCACCTGCTATGCTGCGGGGTGGATGGGAAGATTGGAAGGAATAGACAAGGGAGAGGGTAGGAAGCGGCCGTGGCCTTAAATTAGGTACCATCCCGGCATTTTCCTGGAGGAGAAGTGGGAAACAACGGAAAACCACTTCGAGGATGGCTGAGGTGGGGATCGAACCCCTCTGTACTCAGTTGACCTCCTGAGGCTGAGTATACCCCGTTCCTGCCCTTGTACCACTTTTCAAATTTCTTGGCAGAGCCGGGAATCGAACCCGGTCCTCCAGGGGTGGCAGCTAATCATACTAACCACTACACCACAGAGTTGGACACTACAATATTCACAGCATCGTACTTTTGTTACTGCATTGTCATTTTGTCATTATGAAGATCATAGCCAGGAATAATCTGCTACGGATGTTAACGGGGTCTAGCTGGGGAGCACATCCAGCAATTGTACGAACCTCTGCCCTGGCACTTTTCTACAGCTGAGTATGCTTGTTCTCTGAGTGTGTGTCAACTCTGTCTATTCCAAGAAAGTGAACATTGCTTTGAAGGACACGTGCCGTGCAGCTTCTAGCTGCCTCATACCAACAAACGTCGAAAAGCTATAGCTCCACCTTCAGTCCGACGGGATGTAGCATCTGAAACTTAGGAACTCAAACAGGAGGTGGACAACCGTGATCCTCTCTATGATCATGAAGTAGTAAAGCAGCGTCTCAGATCACGGAGGAGTTTCATTAATAGGGCCGGGGTGTTTATGCAGTAATAGGTTAGAATCCAAACTTACTGAAGCGAGTAATAAGTAGAGTCTACCCGTACGACGGTAGTGCTATGAGGTTTGCATAAATATTAGGGGTTAGGCCCATTAGAGCCCCTAAAATTTATGTTACTCGACATTTCCTACTAAATAATTTTGTTACTAAATAACTTTGTTAGTAGGAAAAATCGACTAGCCCGCTCTAACGTAATGTAGTGGGAGTAACATAAATTCTAGGTGTTGCTAATGTGCCTAACCCCTAATAGTTACGCAAACCTCATGGCATTACCGCCGTGCAGGTAGACTTGACTTGTTACTCGCTTCAGTAAATTTGCATTCTAACCTATTACTGCGTAAACATCCGGGCCCTATCATTAATAACACCAGGCCAGCACCAGCCATACCGAGTGTTCCTAGGAAACAGTGTACGGATCCATGGTTGGCCCTTGGTCACAGGGGTCCCGGGTTCGATTCCCGGACGAATCGGTTTTTTAAACCATAATTGGTTAATTCACCTGGCACGGGGACTGGGTTTATGTGTCGTCTTTATCAACATTTCATCCTCATCACGACGCGCAGGAGTGAAATCAAAAGACCTGTACCTGGCGAGCTGAAGTACTCGGACACATCTCGGCACTAAAAGCCATACGCCATTTCATTTCATTAATTAGGAATCAGTACTGGCAGCAACAGTCCACACTATGCGACTGGAATTGGCTAACTCCTGTCCTGAAGACCCTGTGAATAGGATAAAAACTGGGATGCCTACAACCAAGGGAACACTGAAAAGAAGGGGTTTATAAGCGGAATGCTGACTGCAACTGTGGTGCAATTCAAGATCTTGAGCATCTATGTCACTGTCCAAACTGCCCTGTGGATACATAACTTGAATACTTCATTAGTCAGTGATAAAGCTATTGTGGCCGCTTCATACTGGAGAGCTCTCAACATTTGAGGATTTTTATTTAAAATATTATTTGTTCGGGGCGTCGACTCATGTGGATCTTTTGTCCCTACTGGCACCATATTGTATGAACCTGCGTGTAATTGGAATGGCGGTAGTGTGGAATGATGTGTGTGAGGAAAGGTAGATTAAGAACGTCACAAACACCTAGTCCCCAGAACAGGGATATTAATCATTACAGTTAAAAAACCGTGACCTGGTCGGGAATCAAACCCGGGACCATCGGGTGACAGGCGGACGCGTTGTCCCCTACACCGCGGGGCCGGACAACATTTGAAGATACTTGGATACGATCATCATCATCATCATCACTACTGTAAACATCGGAAATGGCAGTTTGTTTCATATTCTTTAGAGACAGGGAAATACACAAATATTTTATTGCACCGAGAGTCACAAAATGATTTTCCAGAACACAACCAAAACTCTATACAGAAAATGATTGAGTACTTTAAAAGACGTAAAAGCTACTGCCGGTAATAACGATGGTTCATTCATAATTCTGCTCTTCAAATTACACTCACAAGTTTTCCTGACTCTTTCAAGGTTCGTATTATCATAGTTCCGGGAGGGAAGCACGTCAGCGATATCTGGAAAAAGGAACTGTAATAGAGAGATTTATCGTTATCCAGAGTATCCTAAAATCGAGATGAACTTTACATTGAATTAAGGGAATTAATGCTCATACTAGAACGTTTTATCGTTATAGATATCGTTGTACGAAGATTTAACTGCATAAAGAACATGAGGGAAGGAAAAAGTGTTTTCTATTTTTAATATTTGTTTTCCGTTGCATTGACACGGGCAGGTATTATGGCGACGATGGGATACGATGAGATCAGGATAAGGAAGGAAACAACCGTAGCCTTAAGGTACAACTCCAGCATTTACCTGGTGTGAAAATGGGAAAGCACAGAATCCCAACTTCAGCGCTGCAGACTGTGGAGTTCGCTCCCACTCTCTCCCGAATACAGGCTAACAGCTATATGATTCAAGCCAAGTAACCAACACGCTCGATAAGGAAAAGTGTGTTTATAACAGGCACGTTCATAATCATTGTTCTTAGGGTTTCCTTTCTTGATTTATTTTACAGCCTTAGGATAACTTTGCTTATCAGTCGTGGTTATTATTATTATTATTATTATTGTTAATATTATTGCACTAGGGTTATCGTAGAGCTAAGAGGTGAATGGAGCGTGGGTGGACAACAAGAAATCGAAGGATACCCAAAACATTAGTAAAATGTTCTTTCTATTCCACGTAAAATAATAATAATAATAATAATAATAATAATAATATTTCGTGTGGCTATTTCTAGCCGAGTGCAGCATGTAAGGCAGACCCTCCGATGAGTGTGGGCGGCATCCGTCATGTGTAGGTAACTGCGTGTTATTGTGGTGGAGGATAGTGTTGTGTGTGGTGTGTGAGTTGCAGGTATGTTGGGTACAGCACAAAAACCCAGTCCCCGAACCATTGGAATTAACCAATGAAGGTTAAAATCTCCGACCCGGCCGGGAACCGAACCTGGGACCCTCTGGACCAAAGGCCAGCACGCTAACCATTTAGCCATGGAGACGGACTCCACATAATAAATACATAGTGACATCAAAACCAATCTAATACACAGAGAGAGGTGAATCCGAGGCCTCAGGTAGCAAAATTACATTCATGGAGGTAAAGTATACTACACAAAATGTGAGCACCAGGCTCGATACGTTTTAAAAGATTTAGGGAGTCAGAACCCTGTTCCCCTAGGGAGCAGAACTTACTAATGGTTTACAGAATTACGTAGTTCAAGATTTAGGCCGGCCGTTGTATTACAGTCTTTGTGTCCAAAGAACAATACACTTAAGAAGCAGAAGCTTACAATGCAGTAGCAAACGGCTCTAAACCCAGTTGTCCATTTGACAGGTTTAACTTACACTTACACAGACTGTCGAGTTTGCGCATAACATAGCGTACACCCGTTACTAACGTGAGAAGATAATATTCCAAAAGTATTAGGAGAACGCAAAAGGAGCAGAAAGCCCCACAAAATATAGAAAAGGATCAAGACCTAGATAAAGCTTACAATAGACCAAAGAAGGTAGCAGGGAGTCCGAAACTCGGAACTCCAGAAAAATATAAGGCACGAGGCTACTCCATACTAAAAGTGATTAAGGAAAAGAGAAACGCCGAAAGGAAACATTTAAATTTAGAAGGTTCAAAACTGTCCTCCTCTGTGGTGTAGTGTTTAGTGTGATTAGCTGCCACCCCCGAAATGCCCGGGTTCGATTCCCGGTTCTGCCACGAAATTTGAAAAGTGGTGGGAGGGTTGGAACGGGGTACACCCATCTTCGGGATTTCAACTGAGTAGAGTTGGAGTGGTTTTCTGTGTGGTTTCCCACTTCTCCGGGCAAATGCCGGGATGGTACCAAACTTAAGGCCACGGCCGCTTCCTTCCCTCTTCCTTGTCTATCCCTTCCAATCTTCCCATCCCCCGACAAGGCCCCTGTTCAGCATAGCGGGTGAGGCCGATTGGGCGAGGTATTGGTCATTGTCCTAAGTTGTATCCCCGACCCAAAGTCTCATGCTCCAGGACAGTGCCCTTGAGGTGGTAGAGATGGGGAGGTGGAATCTCTCGCTGAGTCCGAGGGAAATACCAACCATGAAGGGTAAACTAAGTAAGTAAGTAAGTAAGTAAGTAAGTAAGTAAGTAAGTAAGTAAGTAAGTAAGTAAGTAAGTAAGTAAGTAAGTAAGTAAGTAAGTAAGTAAGTAAGTAAGTAAGTAAGTAAGTAAGTAAGTAAGTAAGTAAGTAAGTAAGTAAGTAAGTAAGTAAGTAAGTAAGTAAGTAAGTAAGTAAGTAAGTAAGTAAGTAAGTAAGTAAGTAAGTAAGTAAGTAAGTAAGTAAGTAAGTAAGTAAGTAAGTAAGTAAGTAAGTAAGTAAGTAAGTAAGTAAGTAAGTAAGTAAGTAAGTAAGTAAGTAAGTAAGTAAGTAAGTAAGTAAGTAAGTAAGTAAGTAAGTAAGTAAGTAAGTAAGTAAGTAAGTAAGTAAGTAAGTAAGTAAGTAAGTAAGTAAGTAAGTAAGTAAGTAAGTAAGTAAGTAAGTAAGTAAGTAAGTAAGTAAGTAAGTAAGTAAGTAAGTAAGTAAGTAAGTAAGTAAGTAAGTAAGTAAGTAAGTAAGTAAGTAAGTAAGTAAGTAAGTAAGTAAGTAAGTAAGTAAGTAAGTAAGTAAGTAAGTAAGTAAGTAAGTAAGTAAGTAAGTAAGTAAGTAAGTAAGTAAGTAAGTAAGTAAGTAAGTAAGTAAGTAAGTAAGTAAGTAAGTAAGTAAGTAAGTAAGTAAGTAAGTAAGTAAGTAAGTAAGTAAGTAAGTAAGTAAGTAAGTAAGTAAGTAAGTAAGTAAGTAAGTAAGTAAGTAAGTAAGTAAGTAAGTAAGTAAGTAAGTAAGTAAGTAAGTAAGTAAGTAAGTAAGTAAGTAAGTAAGTAAGTAAGTAAGTAAGTAAGTAAGTAAGTAAGTAAGTAAGTAAGTAAGTAAGTAAGTAAGTAAGTAAGTAAGTAAGTAAGTAAGTAAGTAAGTAAGTAAGTAAGTAAGTAAGTAAGTAAGTAAGTAAGTAAGTAAGTAAGTAAGTAAGTAAGTAAGTAAGTAAGTAAGTAAGTAAGTAAGTAAGTAAGTAAGTAAGTAAGTAAGTAAGTAAGTAAGTAAGTAAGTAAGTAAGTAAGTAAGTAAGTAAGTAAGTAAGTAAGTAAGTAAGTAAGTAAGTAAGTAAGTAAGTAAGTAAGTAAGTAAGTAAGTAAGTAAGTAAGTAAGTAAGTAAGTAAGTAAGTAAGTAAGTAAGTAAGTAAGTAAGTAAGTAAGTAAGTAAGTAAGTAAGTAAGTAAGTAAGTAAGTAAGTAAGTAAGTAAGTAAGTAAGTAAGTAAGTAAGTAAGTAAGTAAGTAAGTAAGTAAGTAAGTAAGTAAGTAAGTAAGTAAGTAAGTAAGTAAGTAAGTAAGTAAGTAAGTAAGTAAGTAAGTAAGTAAGTAAGTAAGTAAGTAAGTAAGTAAGTAAGTAAGTAAGTAAGTAAGTAAGTAAGTAAGTAAGTAAGTAAGTAAGTAAGTAAGTAAGTAAGTAAGTAAGTAAGTAAGTAAGTAAGTAAGTAAGTAAGTAAGTAAGTAAGTAAGTAAGTAAGTAAGTAAGTAAGTAAGTAAGTAAGTAAGTAAGTAAGTAAGTAAGTAAGTAAGTAAGTAAGTAAGTAAGTAAGTAAGTAAGTAAGTAAGTAAGTAAGTAAGTAAGTAAGTAAGTAAGTAAGTAAGTAAGTAAGTAAGTAAGTAAGTAAGTAAGTAAGTAAGTAAGTAAGTAAGTAAGTAAGTAAGTAAGTAAGTAAGTAAGTAAGTAAGTAAGTAAGTAAGTAAGTAAGTAAGTAAGTAAGTAAGTAAGTAAGTAAGTAAGTAAGTAAGTAAGTAAGTAAGTAAGTAAGTAAGTAAGTAAGTAAGTAAGTAAGTAAGTAAGTAAGTAAGTAAGTAAGTAAGTAAGTAAGTAAGTAAGTAAGTAAGTAAGTAAGTAAGTAAGTAAGTAAGTAAGTAAGTAAGTAAGTAAGTAAGTAAGTAAGTAAGTAAGTAAGTAAGTAAGTAAGTAAGTAAGTAAGTAAGTAAGTAAGTAAGTAAGTAAGTAAGTAAGTAAGTAAGTAAGTAAGTAAGTAAGTAAGTAAGTAAGTAAGTAAGTAAGTAAGTAAGTAAGTAAGTAAGTAAGTAAGTAAGTAAGTAAGTAAGTAAGTAAGTAAGTAAGTAAGTAAGTAAGTAAGTAAGTAAGTAAGTAAGTAAGTAAGTAAGTAAGTAAGTAAGTAAGTAAGTAAGTAAGTAAGTAAGTAAGTAAGTAAGTAAGTAAGTAAGTAAGTAAGTAAGTAAGTAAGTAAGTAAGTAAGTAAGTAAGTAAGTAAGTAAGTAAGTAAGTAAGTAAGTAAGTAAGTAAGTAAGTAAGTAAGTAAGTAAGTAAGTAAGTAAGTAAGTAAGTAAGTAAGTAAGTAAGTAAGTAAGTAAGTAAGTAAGTAAGTAAGTAAGTAAGTAAGTAAGTAAGTAAGTAAGTAAGTAAGTAAGTAAGTAAGTAAGTAAGTAAGTAAGTAAGTAAGTAAGTAAGTAAGTAAGTAAGTAAGTAAGTAAGTAAGTAAGTAAGTAAGTAAGTAAGTAAGTAAGTAAGTAAGTAAGTAAGTAAGTAAGTAAGTAAGTAAGTAAGTAAGTAAGTAAGTAAGTAAGTAAGTAAGTAAGTAAGTAAGTAAGTAAGTAAGTAAGTAAGTAAGTAAGTAAGTAAGTAAGTAAGTAAGTAAGTAAGTAAGTAAGTAAGTAAGTAAGTAAGTAAGTAAGTAAGTAAGTAAGTAAGTAAGTAAGTAAGTAAGTAAGTAAGTAAGTAAGTAAGTAAGTAAGTAAGTAAGTAAGTAAGTAAGTAAGTAAGTAAGTAAGTAAGTAAGTAAGTAAGTAAGTAAGTAAGTAAGTAAGTAAGTAAGTAAGTAAGTAAGTAAGTAAGTAAGTAAGTAAGTAAGTAAGTAAGTAAGTAAGTAAGTAAGTAAGTAAGTAAGTAAGTAAGTAAGTAAGTAAGTAAGTAAGTAAGTAAGTAAGGTTCAAAACTTAGTCACCAAAATTTAAATTGAGTGAAAGCATAACGAGGGTACCGCACTCGGGCTTCCATATATTTTACAATGTACCGGGTGAGTTGGCCGTGCGGTAGGGCCGCGCAGCTGTGAGCTTGCATCCGGGAGGTAGTGGGTTTGAACCCTACTGTCGGCAGCCCTGAGATGGTTTTTCGTGCTTTCCCACTTTCACACTAGGCTAATGCTGGGGCTGTTCCTTAATTAAGATCACGGCCGCTTCCTTCCAGCTCCTAGCCTTTCCTATCCTATCGCCGTCATAAGGCTTATCTGTGCCGGTGCGACGTAAAAGAAATTGTAAAAAATTACAATGCCCCTTCAGTGAGAGAATTTCAAAAATACGAAGATGGAGATCGAGGGTTTACATTTAAAATTTTCTTTCTTAATCTGCTTACCCTCCAGGGTTGGTTTTTCCCTCGGACTCAGCGAGGGATCCCACCTCTAGCGCCTCAAGGGCAGTGTCCTGGAGCTTCAGACTCTGGGTCGGGGGATACAACTGGGGAGGATGACCAGTACATCGCCAGGCGGCCTCACCTGCTATGCTGAACAGGGGCCTTGCGGGGGGATGGGAAGATTGGAAGGGATAGACAAGGAAGAGGGAAGGAAGCGGTCGTGGCCTTAAGTTAGGTACCATCCCGGCATTTGCCTGGAGGAGGAGTGGGAAACCACGGAAAACCACTTCCAGGATGGCTGAGGTGGGAATCGAACCAACCTCTACTCAGATGACCTCCCGAGGCTGAGTGGACCCCGTTCCAGCCCTCGTACCACTTTTCAAATTTCGTGACTGAGCCGGGAATCGAACCCGGACCTCCAGGGGTGGCAGCTAATCACACTAACCACTACACCACAGAGGCGGACATAAGTTAAAATTACTAGGGAAATTCTACATGAAGAATTTAAAAGCAAACACCTAATAATTATCATTTAGATTTTCACGGCCCGTGTAGCTAGTCATGAGGTATATTTTTGGGCTTATGCCGTGTAATTAATTATAAAAGCACACTCAACGCGTTTCGAAAGGAACCTTGCCTTTCTTCATCAGGAGACACAGAGAAATGAAACGACGCATGACAGGTTGCTAGGAAAAAAGCAACAAGGAACTTGAAATGGTGCCTTAAGATGTAAACGGGACGCCATTTTAGCCCCAGATAGAGACAACGAATGGCAACAGTAAAGCATTACCCTCTAATGGTTCTGATAATAGGTAGCCATGATTCACTGAGGTTGTAGCCTGTATCGCGTTTGAAATTATCTGGGTGTTTACGTATTTCAACCGTCTCCCTGATAATTCTTGGGCGATATTGCTTTATACGGGCAAGAACATCCACTTCTTGGAACAAAACATCATGACCAGGTGTTAAGGCATGATCAGCAACAGCTGATTTATCAGGTTGGTTGAGTCTGATACATCTGGTATGTTCTTTGATGCGAGTACATACCGTTCTTGAAGTCTGCCCAATATAAACCTTGCCACAAGTACAGGGAACTCTGTAGATAGCAGGTTGTTGCAATTTAGGCAAACTATCCTTAGTTGGTCGCAGGAGTTGCCTAATCTTAATTGACGTTCCAAAAACAGTTCGTACATGGTAACTACGTAAGATTTTAGCAATACGATCCGTCGTGTTATGTATGTAAGGTAGGTAAGCAGTTCCTTTTACATCTCTTTTTTTTTTAACAGACGTCCGATTATGTGTCGATTTAAGAATTGTTGAGATCAAAGCTCTGCTGTAACCGTTGCTCTCAAAGGTGGTTCTCAAGGTGTTAATTTCCTCTTTTAGAGCTGACACTTCACAAACCCTCCTGGCCCTGGTAGTCAGAGTTTTAAGGATACCATGTTTCTGGGCAGGGTGATGGTGAGAATCTGCGTGGAGATATCTATTGGTGTGTGTAGGCTTACGATAAACGCTGTGTCCTAAAGATCCATCCTCTTTCTTGGTGACGAGAACATCTAAAAAATGGTATTTTGCCGACAGATTCCATTTCCATGGTGAAATAAATGGAAGGGTGCTGGCGATTAAGGTGATCCAGAAAGTGACTAAGATTATCTTCACCTTCCGTCTATACGACGAACGTATCATCCACATAATGCCACCAGATCTTCGGTTTGCAAGGTGCCGACGACAAAGCTTCCTCTTCGAAGTTTTCCATGAAGAAATTAGCCACAACAGGAGAGAGAGGACTTCCCATGGCCACGCCATCTCTCTGTTCATAATATTTCCCATTCCATAGAAAGTAAGAGGAGGTCATGCAGTGGTAGAAAAGCCTTGCGATCTCTTCAGTGAAAATATCATTAATGAGAGACATAACACCATCAACAGGTACTCTCGTAAACAGAGACACCACGTCGAGACTCACCAAGATATCGCCTGGCTGAAGTGATATAGTTTTCAACTTCTCAATGAAATGTGTGGAATCCTTAATATAGGAAGGGGTGTTACCCAGGTGTGGTTGAAGTAGACTACCTAAATATTTAGAAAGGGCATATGTCGGGGAACCAATCGTACTCACAATGGGCCTAAGAAGAACACCTTCCTTATGTATTTTGGGAAGCCCATATAATCTCGGAGGAATAGCATCCCCTGGAAGGAGACTATTCGCTGTATCTTCTGGAATAGAAGATTGCTTGACCAATTTGAGGGTCGCATTTGAGTAGCGAGTTGTGGGATCACGACTGTTAATCCTGTATATGGGATCAGCTAACAAAGACAAGATCTTGTTGTCATAATCAGCAGTCCTGGTAATTTCTTCGCTATGTTGACATGCGCCTCGTCTCCGGTGAAGCAAGTCAGAACGCACAGGAAGCATAGCGCCTGTACCAGAAAAGATTTCCACACAGACAACAACCAAACGCAAATACGTTTAGTAGGGTGGAGCGACGTTTTCTTATAAATTCGTCACTTTCCCGAACAGGTCCTGTTAAAGAGGCACCAGTTACGTCCGTTGAAACTTCTGAGATGGTTTTGGGCACTTTCCGGGAGAATCCTCACACGAGTACCCGGGCAGTAGCACAACAGGCCAACATCAGCCAGTCGTCTGTTGTACGGATATTGCATTCCAGTTTTTTTCGTCCGTATCACCTGCAACTACATCAAGAACTCCACGGACGAAACTCGTGTTGATTTCTGTGCGTGGGTACTGACGCAAGTGGCAAATGATACAGCGTTTGTATCTCACATTTTTATTTTCATACGAGGCACGATTTCATAATAATAGCTCTGTGAATCGTCATAACATGCACTACAGGAGTGTTTAAAATCCCCACTGAGTAAGGCAGGCAGCATTTCAGGCACGATGGGGAGTAAATGTCTGGTGTGGTATACTGGGTGATCACCTAATTGAACCATATTTCTTTGAGGATCATTTGACAGGAGCCCGGTACCTACAATTTATTTAAGACCAACTACCATTGCTGCTAGAGGATGTGTCCCTGGGTAAGCGTGTAACCGTGTGGTATCAACACGACGGAGCTATCTCTCACATGTCAGCATATGTTCGCAACCAACCGAATGTTACACATCCCGGTCGATAGATAGGAATGAGAGGACCTGTCACCTGACCTGCTAGATCGCCCGACTTGACGCCAATGGACTTCTTCTTCTTCATCTTCTTCTTCTTCTTACTATGGGGCTATTTGAAGGATATAGCGTACGCTCAGCAGCCGGAAAATCCTGAAAGCCTTCGAAACCCTATTATGGAAGCCTGTGAATCCGTAATACCTACAATGCTACAAAGACCCCGAATGGCAGTTTAACGGCGTGCTGAGACGTGCATTACTGCAGAAGGCCATCTATTCGCTAATAGGCTGTTGCTCAGTCAAGCGGATTCAAACCCCCAACCATTCTATCCTCGTCCAGCCCTGCTTGTAAAACATCCACATAAGCAGCCCTAATGGCCTAGAAATGTGCCAAAATAACTAACTAACTAACTAACTAGATAAAACAATTAACGACGTGAGGGCATTCGGATATATTGGCCCTGTGGATGATTCTCGAAGTACAGAATGCGAATAAAATGTATAGGATCAAGTGGGATTCGAACCCACCTACCAAACGCAGCTGTATTTAAAGCACCGCACTTAACCTTTGACAACACGGCGACTCCAGCAAGTATGTTTCCCGAAAGCCTACTAGATGGGCTACCACTTCCGCTTCACAAATGTACACACGTTTGCTATCAGTATGCCATCGCTTTTGCGTTTATTTCATACCCTACCGAAAGCTTATAAATGGCATGTACTTTTTACATAACCGTATGACAGTTTGATGCATTGTGTTAAGTGCTTGTCGCATTCGGTACACGTTTTTGGAACGGTAATGGTGCAGTGAATGATTAAGGGCGATTGTTGCTTGGTATTCGGCAAAGGAGAATAGACCATAACGACACCAGTGACGTTCGGTGGGATGCCTAAAAGCATAAAATGTCAGGCGCGGCTGACTCACCCTGTAGGTACCGGGCGGAACATGCTGGAATAAAGAGGGAGGAGAAGGACCTGATTGGGTGGCAGAAAAACGGGAAGACATAATAATACGATGACTGGCTAACATATTACAAGCAAGAATGCCAATCCATGGCAAGGAAGATACCAATACAATCTTAGAACTGACAAATTTCTTCGAAGAGTTCAGTTTCACTTCACTAGATGACACCAGAAAACTTCAAGTAATGACACCTGTCCGCATAATTATAAAACTTTTTTCCTTCAGATACGGTAGTCCAATACTTTGAAGAATGAACACCAGTAGCGTTGGCGGGTAATTTAAATCGCCGAAGAGGCCAAATATTACATCACATCATTTTAGGAAGGCTCGGCTTGTGCCGGTAACATAATGGGCTGACTCGGCCTAAGCAAGGAGTCACCCTCTTGATTATGAAACTATAGGTACATATATATCTACAAATATTTACAAGAGAAATAATTATAACATATACATTTATACAATAAATATGCACAGATGATGTCGCTAAACAACGTATCTCCTCGTTATTATTATTATTATTATTATTATTATTATTATTATTATTATTATTATTATTATTATTATTATTATTATTATTATTATTATTATTATTATTATTATAGGCTCTCAATGAGAATCAATGACAGAGTGTCGGTCACCGGATCAAACAATCATGGGTTCATACCCCGAAGAGGTAATCGGATTTCTGAAGGATGAAGTAGATTCCAGTCGTTCGATGTCAGTACGCAAAAGGCCTCTGGTGTCTCATTTGGTGTTTATCTGACAAAATCAATTTAAAGTCAGCTATCGATCGTCCAACAGAGATCCGTTTCTTTGCCATCTGGTAGCGTAATAAGGAACGAAAATGACACACAGGTAGCTGAGGCCTACTATGTCTACAGACACCAGTCTCTCACATTTAAACACAGTCCAACGATCCTAGTTTGCAGAATTTGTTCCCAGAACCTCGCGCCAGACCAACTACCGGGACACCACGAAGCCGACTTGTAATAACCTACATTCTGTATTCATCATCATCAATCACCACTGATCTGCATAGTTGGCAGATTCCCTATCACTTGTTTACCTAGCCTTTTTATTAAATAATTTTAGAGGTTGGAACATACTACTTGATAAATTATTCCAATCCCTAACTCCTCTTCCTATAAACGAATATCTACCCCAATTTTTTCTGCTCCATGGCTAAATGGTTAGTGTACTGGCCTTGGTCACAGAGGTCCCGGGTTCGATTCCCAGCAGGGTCGGGAATTTTTATCCACAGTTGGTTAATTCCGCAGGCACAGCGGCTGTGTGTATGTTTCGTCTTCATCATCATTTAATCATCATCACCATCATCATCACGACGCGCAGGTCGCTTACGGGAGTCAATTCAAAAGACCTGCGACTGGAAAGCCGAACGTGTCCTCGGACACTCCCGGCACCAGAAGCCATACGCGATTTCATTTTCCCCCAATTTATTCTCCTGAATTCCAAATTCATCTTCACAATCAATCAATCAATCAATCAATCAATCAATCAATCAATCAATCAATCAATCAATCAATCACCACTGATCTGCACTTACGGCAGTCGTCTAGGTACCAGATTCCCTATCTGTTGTTTACCTAGACTTTTCTTATACAATTGTAAATAATTTGGAAATTTATTGAACATCTCCCTTGGTAAATTATTCCAATCCGTAACTCCCGTTCCTATAAACGAATATTTGCCCCAATTTGTCCTCTTGAATTCCAACTATATCTTCATATTTTGATCCTTCCTACTTCTAAAAAAACACCACTCAACATTATTCGTCTACTAAAATCATTTCACGCCATCTCTCCACTGACAGCTTGGAACATACAGCTTAGTCGTTTCCTTACGCCAAGTCTTCCAGCCCAAAGTTTGTAACATATTCGTAATACTACTCTTTTGTCGGAAATCACCCCAAACAAATAGTGTTGCTTTAAAAAATGATAGGCATTTATACAAGTGGAGGCACTACATTGTCCTACATAAGAGGCTTGCAGTGGTGTCTCAACGGCACACTATCGCCAGCGTCTTGGAAAGGGTAGCATTCCAACTGATGAGCCCGCTGCTACACTGAAACGAAACAATGGTAATTTCACGATTAAAAAGCCTAAAGACTTTAGAGCTTAAATGTTTTTAACATTTGCAGTCAATGAAATTAAATTATGGTTTCCTTCTAGGAACCTTATTTTTTGATATAGGCCAAAGGCAAGCATTTATACAAGTGGAGGCACTACATTGTCCTACATAAGAGGCTTGCAGTGGTGTCTCAACGGCACACTAGCGCCTGCGTCTTGGAAAGGTGTAGCATTCCAACTGATGAGCCCGCTGCTAGACTGAGTCGAAACGCTGGTAATTTCACGATTAAAAAGCCTAAGGAGTTTAGAGCTTATGTGCTTTTCTTTGGATTTTTCAAGTTCTTGAATCAACTAATCCTTGTGAGCGTCCTATACATTGGGACCATAGGCTAATTATGATCTAACCAGAGACTTATATACCCTCTCCTTTAGATCCTTACGCAACCACTAAATACCTCATACCCTCATAACCATATGAATAGATCTCTATCCTTCATTTACAATCCTGTTTGTGTTATTACCCCAATGAAGATCATCCTTATGTTAACATCTACAGTAGGTACTTAACAGTGATCCCTATGAGGTACCATCACCCCCATCAATACAGTAATTAAAACTGAGAGAACTGTTCCTCTTGTGAAACTCACAACATGACTTTTCACCCCGTTTGCTGTTCATCTCGCAACATAACGTTATCGAGGTCTGTTTTGCAGTCGCTCACAATCCTGCAACTCATGTACATCAATTGTTATACACTCATTGCACAGCAAAGGGATATCACGAATAGACGCGTTGCAATAAAAATCCAGGCATTCATTCATAATCAAGTGCAAGGGTACGTTCTTTGTAAAAATGATCCGTTATGCGTGGTTTATTGTAAACTTATCGCCAACACGTGAAATCTGCAATAATGTTAACCCTGGAAGAGTATCCCAGAAGAGGGGAAACGCAACTCTGACATATTACAATTCGTATTTATAAAAGATGCAAATGCATATGTCTAAATTAAACCTTGTGGCACAGGATAGTCCAGATACTGAGGTTATGAAATGAAAATAACTGTGTAAATATTATAAAAGACAAAAATGTTAAATATATTTAAATAGTTTTGTATATATTCATTCTTTGAATATCTTTGAACATATTCATCATTTTCACTTATTAATTTCACGACGAAACACCGAGCTATGGAATATACATACAGACGTTTTTCATTATGAGCACACAACCGTGATCTTGGAGTCCATGGATCTTGGGCAGACGGAGCACCTGCCGGTCAATCGATTGGAGCAGGGATTTGAAGTCTGTGCATCATCCAAGGCCTCATATAAGTTCTTTTCCCAATTTGAAGATAAAACGTTCTCTAGAATCTGCTTCTTGATTTACTCGAAAAATGTCCTCACTATAGATTATGCATGCATTCAAGCACGTAGCTATTATCAAAATAATCCTCAAAAATATTGATATTATCGCACTCTGACCTCCGTAAAATTCGTTTATCACTTTGAAGACATTTTAGGAAATACACAATTATATTTGAGAAAACATTCAAGATTAATACTTGCGATATAAGAAAAGGTTACATTAACCGTGTGGTGGAGTACTGAATGTCCTGGAGACACTAATTTGGCTATAATACCTGTCACTACTGTGATAGTATATATATCACACACCCGCACCGTATTCAGAAGAAGAGATATTATTGTCATTATTCTTATTATAATTGTCATTATCATTTCATTCGCGTATATTTATTCTTAATATTTTAAGCTGGAAGGTCTCCATATGTGATGTGAGTAATTTGTTTTGTGCAAGCGGATGGGAAAACAGTGCTATTTACAACTCGGAAAGTTGTGTAAGTCATACGGCAGCCCAGAATCTGATGACGCGGCCTGGTTATTATTCTATTGGGACCCGGAAGAGGTTCGCGGCGTGGTCTTGGTATGGCAAGGTGATCTTCCACTGATGATTGGAAGGCCAGGATCACTCTCGACGTATCACATGAGAGCAGGGAAGCTGAGGTCTATTTAGGCATGTGAGAAAACGACGGGGGACTTAAATGAAAACAGCGGAGGAGTTGATTTAAAATCTTTGGTGGAACGTGAGAGAAGATGTGACTTGACTTCAAATTTTGGTGAAACATGACTTGCCTTATAACTTGTGTGGAACGTAGTTGACGTGAAATTTTGTGGAATTTGTTGTGTGGTACTGACCTACAAACTGTGAAGTGCTTGTGCACTTGATATTATATCACTTGTAGCGGCTTGGTGTCTTATATGTTTGTGAGAGCTATGGGGTACTGTATTTCAGACTTTCCATAATTTATGTTCTGGAACAACAAGCGGGTGTTGCTCGAGTGAATGTATCTTTAAACCGAGTGTTAGAATCAGTGAACACAGAATTATAAAGGTACAGTGTCTGTGTGATAAAACAAGTGCCAATAATGATAATAGGCAAGTTATGTTGATACACAGAGACAGTGAATGGTATTCATTCGCATACATATGTGCTTTGTTCAATGGACTGACTGCAAATAGTAGTTTTGTCCTCGCTTTTGGTTTCCCACTCTTTTTGTTGTTGTTGTTGTAAATATGGAGTCTTCCAGCAGTATTTTGTGTGTGTATTTTAAGTATATTTTGGTGTGTTGATGAGGTGTTCATGCACGGATATTATTTAGAATATAGTTAGTTATTTTAGAATCAGTTGAGTTATTGCTGAACCTAGGTGCAGTTCCTACCTATTTAGTCGTTTTCAAAAGATTAGGTAAGGCTTAAGCAGATGTACCAGTAGACAGATTTATGTAAACGCCCTGGGTGAGATAATTATCATGCTTTATTAAAATTTGAGAGATCCATTCTGGTGAACTCTGGCGCCCGTACTACGGACATTTCGATTAATTATGATTATTAAGTTATTTTAATTATTAATTTTATTTCAATTATTATTCATTGTAAGTTATAATATTACACCGCTAAGAAGTACATACATTGACAGAGAGACAGTCGAGGTCAAGTAAAAGTCACAGGAGGTGGGCGCTTATCAGGCGTGCCAACATAACTTAATCAGGGAACAAAAATTCTCCGCGGCACTAAGTGCCCCACTGTACTGTCCCAGAGTTAATGAAATGTTCTAAACGTCAAGTAATCTCAACGTCTTCAGCGTCCATCCTCGTTGTCATCTTCATTGCCTAGTAGGTGAGTTTTTCCAGCTCCTCCCAGTTGTCTCCTTAGTGTTTTCTGAGTAATACTTTGAAGTAATTCAATTTTTGGCTCTTCAGGACGATACCCTGGGGGAAGGGGGGATAGAATTAGGAAGAAGTTTGTTCCGAACAGACTTCCCTCCTTTGTTTAAGGTCTTCGGCTGTTCGTATTGGAAATATACAACGATTCTCCTTGAAACGAGAAAAATAATGTTACTTTTATTCTTCGCTATCAACAGTTTCTTAGCTTTTCGAAATTGAAATGCCAATGTCGGGTTTTCTTCAAGGTACTGTCTGACCAGTGTTTCTAGTCCCGAATAATACATTATTGTCCAAGATTTATAACTTTAGCATGTTCTTCATGATATTATGTAGATACTGCGTTGATGGTGTTCCTTATGAGAAACCCTGTAAGTGCCGAGGTGTTAATATAAGGAAAGACCATCTTTGGGATAATCACATAAACGGGGTTGTAAATAAAGGATACAGATATCTGCACATGGTTATGAGGGTATTTAGGGGTTGCAGTATGGATGTAAAGGAGAGGGCATATAAGTCTCTGGTAAGACCCCAACTGGAGTATGGTTCCAGTGTACGGGACGACCCTCACCAGAATTACTTGATTAGAGAACTGGAAACAATTCAAAGAAAATCAGCTCGATTTGTTCTGGGTGATTTCCAGCGAAAGAGTAGCGCTAAGAAACTGTTGTAAAGTTTGGGCTACGAAGACTTGGGAGAAAGGAGACGACTTGCCCAACTTAGTATGTTCCGAGCTGTCAGTGGAGCGATGGCGTGGAATGACATCAGTAGACGAATAAGTTTGGGTGGTGTTTTAAAAGTAGGAAAGATCACAACATGAATATAAAGTTGGAATTCAAGAGGACAAATTGGGGCAAATATTCTTTTATAGCAAGGGGAGTTAGGGATAGGAAAAATTCACCAAGGGAGATGTTCAAAAATTTTCAAATTCCTTGCCATATTTAAGAAAAGGCCAGGTAAACAACAGATTGGGAATCTTCCACCTGGGCAACTGCCCTAAATGCAGATCAATGTTAATTGACTGACTGACTGATTGATTAACTGATTGAATAATTAATTATTTAATTTATTGATTGATTGAGTGATTGATTTACGTGAGTTATGCCTGTGTTAAACGAAAATATCAGCAGGTTTTTCATATGCATCCTAACGAGCGTTCGTGCTGCTTATGTAATTTAGCAGGTTTTGCAAATGCATTTTGGTAGCAGTTTTTGCATCTGCTTCCATCTCAGTTTTAGCAGGTTTTGCAAGTTGATGGAATTTTTTTTTTTTTTGCCATCTCGAACTATTTTATCAGTGTTTGCAAATGGAAAT
The DNA here is from genome assembly GCF_040414725.1 of Anabrus simplex. Classification (NCBI taxonomy): domain Eukaryota; kingdom Metazoa; phylum Arthropoda; class Insecta; order Orthoptera; family Tettigoniidae; genus Anabrus; species Anabrus simplex. Next base: position 287,360,311 of record NC_090271.1, read on the forward strand.
TTTCAGTCATGTAGGGAGTGCTGAGAGCTTCCCATTGGTACCAATAACTCCAATTCGAAACAAAAAAGGTCGTTTAGCATGTTTTGCATCCGGGCGACTTTTTGGAATACATGTAACAATAAAGATATCGAAATATTAGACAGAGACCAGAAACGTTTCCTAAAATTTCTGTCTTCTTTCTAAATCCATTCACCGTCCAGGGTTGTACCCCCCCACCCCCACCCCGCCCGACTCAGCGAGGGATCCCACCTCTACCGCCTCAAGTGCAGTGTCCTGGAGCGTGAGACTTTGGGTTGGCGGGATAAAACTGGGCAGGAGGACCAGTACCACGCCCAGGCTGCCTCACCTGCTATGCTGAACAGGGACCTAGTAGGGGGATAGGAAGATCTGGAGGTATAGCCAAGGAAGAGGGAAGGAAGCGGCCTTGGCCTGAAGTTAGATGTCATCCCGGCATTTGCCTGGAGGAGAAGTGGGGAACCATGGAAACAGCTTTGAGGATGGCTGAGGTGGGAATCTAACCCCCCTCTACTCATTTGACCTCCAGAGGCTGAGTGGACCCCGTTCCAGCACTCGTACCACTTTTCAAAGTTCGTGGCAGAGCCGGGAATCGAACCAGGGCCTCCTGGGGTGGCAGCTAATCACACTAAGCACTACGCCACAGAGGCTGCCCTAGCGGTACCTATTGAACGAAAAAACGTTGTTAAAAGTGGGGTACAGATTTCGGAGAGGTAGAGGCGAAATGAGCCGCGATGTTCTCAGGACCGTTGATGAACACCCACCCAGTGCAATGGTGAACAAAGGCGAGCTCCTATCTCCTGTAAAGAAGCTGGAACCAACAGCAAGCTACTGAAAGATAAAGAAAAAACAACAAACCAATACTGGCGTGATGTTGCAGTTATAGTAGTTCAGTCGCTGGTGAAGAGAGAGCAGCACAGATGCACATTTGACATCCGAGTGCACACGACATCTGTCTCACCCGCCTGGTAACTAAACGGTTCGATAAACGGGAGCCTTCGGTTAACATAAAATAATGAAGAAGCGATCCGCGTAACAACCGATGGAATTCCAAGATCTACCGATTAAATTCATAAGAACTGATATTAAGTCACGCATTTCTTATTAACATTTATTTCTATAATACTCTAGAATAAAAATAAACTTTATTCTTTCCTTCTTTCTTTCTTACTTAATCCGTTTACCAACCAGCGTCGGTTTTCCCTCGGACTCAGCAAGGTATCCCACCTCTACCACCTCAAGGGCAGTATCCTGGAGCGTGAGAATTTGGGTCGGGGGATAAAACTGGGGAGCACGACCAGTACCTCGCCCAGGTAGCCTCATCTGCTATGCTGAACAGGGGCATTGTGGAGGGATGGGAAGAATGGAAGGGAGGGGCAAGGAAGAGAGAAGGAAGCGGCCGAGGCGTTAAATTATGTACCATGACGCCAGTTGCCTGGAGGAGAAGTGGCAAACCACGGAAAACCACTTCGAGGATGGCTGAGGTGGGAATCGAACCCACCTCTACTCAGCTGACCTCCCGAGGCTGAGTGGACCCCGTTCCAGCCCTCGTACCACTTGATAAATATCGTTGCAAACCAGGGAATCGAACCCGGGCCTCCGGGGATGCCAGCTAATCAGGCTAACCACTACATCACAGAGGAGGACCTTATTTATTTATTTCTAATCAGATACAGATACGAAGTACTCCAGTTTACACTGACTGTATAAGATATAAAATATTGAGAGTAAGAAAACAGAAGTTCGTCTCTGTGGTTTAGTGGTTAGTGTGATTAGCTGCCACCCCCGGAGGCCCGGATTCGATTCCCGGCTCTGCCACGAAATTTGAAAAAGTGGTACAAAGGCTGGAACGGGGTCAACTCAGCCTCGGGAGGTCAAATAAGTAGAGGGGGATTCGATTCCCACCTTAGCCATCCTCGAAGTGGTTTTCCGTGGTTTTTCTACTTCTCCTCCAGGAAAATGCGGGGTTGGTACCTAACATAAGGACAAGCGGTAGCTTTCTTCCCTCTTCCTTATCTATCCCTTCTGATCTATCCATTCCCCCACAAGGCCCCTCTTCAGCACAGCAGGTGAGGCCACCTGGGCGAGGTACTGTTCGTGCTCCCCAGTTTTATCCCCCGACCCAAATTCTCACGCTCCAGGATACTGCGCTTGAGGCGGTAGAAGTGGGAACCTTCGCTGAGTTCGAGGGAAAAACCAACCCTGGAAAGTAAACGGATTAAGAATTAAATAAATAAATAAATAAATAAATAAATAAATAAATAAATAAATAAATAAATAAATAAATAAATAAAGAAAGAAAGAAAGAAAGAAGGAAAGAAAGAAAAATAAATAAATAACATACATCTGCCCGGAGGTTTTGTATGTAGATGAAAGTTTGTTGAACCTGATAAAAACAGGATTGTTCAATAAGTTGGAACTAGTGGAGAGAAAGATTCTGTGGAAGATACTGGGACCCCAAAGAACAGAGGATGGGCCATACAGAAAGTAAGGAAACCAAGAATTATATCTCAAGATGGAAAAGAACTCTGATACCATCCGGAAGAGTAGAGGCATGCTCTTCGGACATATCTACAGAATTAATCCGGGAAGACTGACCAATCAGATAAGAAGATTTTTTGAGATCAGGGTAACTACAGTGTGCTGGTGCCAGGAAGCGAAGAAGGATATGGAAGAAATGGGAATACAAGGAGCGGAAATCAGCAGCAGGGATGCTTACAAGTCAAGGATCAAGGCCACGAAAAGGTTTCAAGGAAAAGTTAGCTACCGTACCCAGGCGGCATGGACATAAGAAAGTAGGAGATTGCAGAGTGAAAGGATGAAGGAGAACTGGACGAGGTTTAAGCTCAGAAACGGATGAAGCTGAAGATGGCCCATAGTCAGCCAAAACGAAAGAAGACGAAGAAATAACACACATACATCGTCATTCAGACCGTTCAAGAAGAAAATCATATATAATAATGTCTGTGACACAAGTAATGTTCCGGCAGGTTTTCAACAGAGGATCGAGAGCTTACTGCTTTAGTTTAGATTTCATTTTGGTTCTGAAGAGATGAATATATCAGTTTCGGGGTATTTGCTATTGTGGACAGGTGATAAAATTTGAAGCGTTGCTGTAGGCACACACGGGGAACGTGGAATAGTGGTCTACTTCGGGTCCTACATGGATGAACATGTAACGGGAAGTGAAGTAACAAAGAAGTGCATTTAGGAGTACCATTAATAATTCTGTGAAGAAAGCAGAAATCTGTGTACTGTAGACCATGGGTGCAGAAATTGTCTCTGAATTGAGGAACCACCTAAAGTTTTAGGAGCGGAGCCAGCAAGAATACCATCAAACTGATGATATTATTATTATTATTATTATTATTATTATTATTATTATTATTATTATTATTATTATTATTATTATTTCTTTCTTTCTTTCTTTCTTTCTTTCTTTCTTTCTTTCTTTCTTTCTTTCTTTCTTTCTTAATCTGTTTACCCTCCAGTGTTGGATTTCCCTCGGACTCAGCAAGGGATCCGAACTCTACCGCCTCAAGGACGGTATCCTGGAGCGTGAGACTTTGGGTCGGGGATACAACTGAAATGGAGGACCAGTACCTCGTCCAGGCATCCTCACCAGCTATGCTGAACAGTGGCCTTGTAGGGGAGGGGAAGATTGGAAGGGACAGACAAGGAAGAGGGAAGGATGCGGCCGTGGCCTTAAGTTAGGTACCATCCCGGCATTTGCTTGGAGGAGAAGTGGGAAACCACGGAAAACTCCTTCGAGGATGGCTGAGACGGAAATCGAACCCTCCTCTACTCAGTTGACCTCCCGAAGCTGAGTGGACCCCTTTCCAGCCCTCGTACCACTTTTTCAAATTTCGTGGCTGAGCCGGGAATCGAATATGGACCTCCGAGGGTGGCAGCTAATCACACTAACCACTACACCACAGAAGCAGACCTCAATAGTACTCAAGAATAAAATGTATTTATTTATTTATTTATTTATTTATTTATTTATTTATTTATTTATTTATTTATTTATTTATTTATTTATTTATTTATTTATTTGCAATCAGATACATCCATCCATTATCTAAAGGCTAAGCCTTGTCGCTGCAGTCACATCCCACGGTCTTTAGCAGTCCTTTTCATCGTGACATAGGAAGCAAAACCCAGCTGAGTGATTATGTTCCTCAAGTATGAGAGACGTGGTCTTCCTCTCGACTTCTTCCCTAGGACCTTTCCTTCGAAGACATTCTGGAGAAAGGTGTCGTGTCGTAGGACATGCCCAAGAAATTTAGCTTCCTTTGCCCTTTTGAATAACTTAAGGTCTGTTTCTCATTAACTTCATTCAAGATTTGGATATTAGTCTTTTTTCAATCCAACTCGTCCCTGTCAGTCTTTTCCAGAATCACATTTCAGCAGCTTCTAGTGTTGATTGCGCTTGTTTTCCCAAAGTCCAGGTCTCACAACCGTAAGTTAGCACACTCCAAACAAAGGTTTTAACAAATTTCTTCCTGGTTTCAATTCCTATGTGCTTATTTAACAATAGATTTTCCTGTTTTGAAACACTTGCTTTGCCATAGCAATTCTTCTTTTGACTTCTGTCAGGCACTGATTATCATTGGTAATAACACTACCCAGATAACAAAATTCTTTAACCTGATCTATTTTTTTCACAGCCTAATTTAATGTTTGTTTTCGATGCAGTCTTCTTCTTTTGAACGACCATCATTTTCGTTTTCTTTGTGTTTATTTTTAGCCTGAACTTCTCCAATGTGTTGTTTAGTATACCGAACATCCTAGTCATTTCGTGCTCTGAATCAACTATCAATGCAATATCAAAGCGAATACTATGAATTTGTTTACCATTAAAATATATCCCTTTGGTTTTTCTTTTACTGTTCTAATAGCGAATTCTATGAAGATATTAAACAGATAAGGTGATAAGGGACAGCCTTGCCGCACTCCTCTTCTTATTCTTGCATCAGATACATATAGGAAGTATAACGATATAAAATATTGAGAGTAAGTAAACAAAAGTCCGCCTCTGTGAAGTAGTGGTTAGCGTGATGACCTGTTACCCCGGAGGCCCGGGTTCAATTCCCGGCTCTGCCACGAAATTTGAAAAGTGGTACGAAGGCTGGAAGATGGTCTACTCAGCCTCGACGGGTCAAACGAGTAGAAGGGGGTTCGATTCCCACCTCAGCCATCCTCGAAGTGGTTTTCCGTGGTTTCTTTGCTTCTCTTTCAGGCAAATGCCGGGATGGTACCTAACTTAAGGCCACGGCCGCTTCCTTCCCTCTTCCTTCCCTTCTGAACGCCTCCACCTCCCACAAGCCCCCTGTTTAGCATAGCAGGTGAGGCCGCCTTGTCGAGGTACTGGTCCTCCTCTCCAGTTTATACATACATACATACATACATACATACATACATACATACATACATACATACATACATACTGTACCCATCCAAATGATACCTTATGGTTAACGATAGGATATTTGGTTTAATTTACATTTTATTCATCTATACGCACGGTTGAGTTAACAGCTGATAGTCAGGCCGTCCCATTGAGAAAATGTGGACCGGAACTGGGTCAATCGGTCAAGGACACGCGGGCTACGTCACAGCGGTATGCTAACGTCATGCGAGCAATTTGGAGAAGGGGTGTCAGAATTCGATAAAGATCCGTAATCTCGTAAGAGGGAACAAATCACATTTAAGCTGAAATCTTTACCACTCTAATCGAGAGATAACGTCACTTTACAAGTTCATAGATCGAGAGGTGTAATGTTAAGACGGTGTGAAGGAACGAACATTCTTCTTTTTTCTTTCTCTGAAGAAGTAAGAAGATGTGAAGGGACGAACATTATTTTTTGAAACAGTCTAGATGAAACAACGTCTTGTATACTACCTCTGGAAACTTCACATACGTCTACGTAATCTTATGGACTTGGTTTGAAAGTGTCTTATGAGTTCGTATTCTAACTGCGAGTTTCAATTTCATTCTACGATTTCGTGTGGATGACTTCGTATTCTAACTGCGAGTTTCAATTTCATTCTACGATTTCGTGTGGATGACTTCGTTCTGAAGTAAACTTGGAACATTTCAAGTCTCCGGGAAGAAATTAGTATTTCACGAGAGAATTCGTTAACTTGTTGAATACGAAGTGGATCAACATAGAAGATTTTTACGGTGCGTAAGTCAGCTAGAGACAACTCCAAGCAGTTTAAGGCGAGTGTTATGCAATTGTAGGACATTAAATCAAGATATTAGCTAGGAGTGATAAGTATTGGACACTATTCCAAAGTGCCAGAGGATAAATTGAGTGTTAAATGGTGAACATCTTTGCGTCAAGAAATAGACAAGTATAACAGTGCACAACTTAGTGATGCAATGCAACTGGATCAAATTTCTAATTTGAATCTTAGTTTCAGCCTAACTACGAGAGCAAGATCATCAGTCATGAATCGGTGAGGGGGGATCTCCATAAGAATTTCATGGAATTATCGCCACAACTTCGTATTGCCTGACTTTGTGGACATCATGTACTTCTAAGCAGTGATTGTGTGAACCAGCACAATGAAATTGTACGATCCAACTTAATCGAGAGATGGGACCTGTCTTAACGTCTACACATCCCAGCTGATTCTCTCTGCATCGAGAAACATGAGTACCAAATAAATATTAGTTTTTCCTTTCTGTAGATTTTCGTCAGATTGTATTCTATATTAATTAATTTCTCTACTATTAGAAAAGTTTTGATATTTACTTTCATCTTGGTATTAGTTAATTAGAGCATGGGTGTTAATAGTTCATTAGTTGAGTATGTGTTCGAATTACGATCTTCAAAGATTATCACTGGAATAGTGATGCCCAAATAATAATAATAATAATAATGAAATATTTTAATAATAATAATATTTATAATAGTAATAATAATACTTTCAGAAGTCAACATTAAAGCAATGACCGAAATTAGAATATTGATTGAAGTTGAGACGTAACCTAAATATTTAAATCAGATCGTAACATTAATTTCATTCCTTGGTAGTCACGTGATATTTATTTCTTTGGAATATTTCTCATGACATGGGAAAAAATAATCAGAAAAATAAAAGCAAAGTGAAGTAGGACGGGATAATTAAACACATGTTGTTGAGAATTAAATTTGGTTGTAAGGTGATTGTTGATATGTGTAAGATGCACAATTTGATTGTAATGATATGGAATTGAATCCATGCAAAGTATGTGGTGCATGAGTGGGCGAATTGCAATGGTGGATTGAATTATAACCACGTGGTGACTACTAGGGGACACGTTGCTCAAGTATGATAATAATAACAATTTAATTGAACTCAACAACAATTAAAGATTTGTATGCCGTGATTTAGCATTGATTTCGGACGATTGAGCATGTGTTATCTGAATTTATCCGTAATTGTACATGGTGATGGCGGACTGATTTGTGTCTGATCGTGAGTTTTTATCGACACATTCTTTGTTTTCATCCATTGCTAAGAGTTGCATGTGTCGTCATTGTAGGGTTATCTACACAATCTTAGGGCTCTTAATCTAAAAATAAAGAAATAATAATAATTATAAACCTAGATAACAATAGATTTATTTCCATAATTAAACTCTTATCTGATATGATGGTGTGGTTGTGATGTATTTTGGGATCTTGTATACATGATTTTGTGTTTATTCATTTGGATTTTTGGAACTATGTACGTATTCACGTGGCGAGAGATTCTGATCATGTCGAACCCAGGACTATGATTTGTGATTGGATTATGCTCTATATTTCCAACAAATGGTTTAGTACACTAAATGTAATTTTGTTTGTTTTATGAGCTTGATTGAATTCAGTTGAGCGAGGTCTCGGAAAGGAGGGAATACACCGAAGAATCTGATAAGAATAAAAGTTGATAAAAATGAAGGTAGTAAAGAATGGAAATGTATTGTAAAGAAATTGAGCCATAGTGATATAATATTTACAGTCCTAGTTGATTTAGTGATGTGAGTAAGATGAAAGTCTCGTAATAAAAATAAATAATACAATTAATGAGTATAAAATTAAAATGCAGCATAAATTGACGATAGGAGTAAACGTTGCCTATAATTAGTTGAGAAGTAGAAATGGTAACGTAGGACATAAAAGGGACATAACTTAGAAACTTAAAATAAAGCCTAAAGAAATTAAATCCTTACAGATTTAACTCGAAACTTTATGTATAAATGTGCAGTAGTATATGCAAAAATTAGGACAGAGAACTGAAAATAATACTCTAATTCTTAAAGAAGGTAATAAATAATAATAATAATAATAATAATCACGAGGAGATAGATGTGGAACTATACTCGGTTTAATGAACTATTGAGTAAGTAGGGTGCTTAATTTCTCAGAATAATAATAATAATAATAATAATAATAATAATAATAATAATAATAATAATATAATTTTATTTAAATGTCCTGATATAGCAATTTCGGATCTACGAACGTTCCACTCTTGGAAATCTCGTGCAGCTGGCTGAGTGACCCCGGCAAAGGGACAATACATGCATACATCATCACTATAGATCATTTAAGAGGAAAATAATATAAAATAATATCTGTGTCACTAGTAATGTTCTGTCAACAGAGAATGGAGAGCTTACTCCTTTAGTTTAGTTTTCAGTTTGGTTTTGAAGAGAAGAAGATGTCAGATTGATGATGATGATGATGATATTCGTTGTTTAAAGGGGCCTAACAGCTAGGTCATTGGCCCGATGTAAGATTCATGCAGGGCATTTGCTATTGTGGAAAGACGATAAAATATGAAGCGTTGCTGGAGGTGCGCGCGGGGAACATGGAATAGTGGTCTATTTCTGATCCTAGATGGATGAAGGTGTAACGGGAAGTGCCACTAATTATTCTTTGAAGAAAGCAGAAATCTGTCTACTGTATACCAAAGGTGTACAAATTGTCTCTGAATTGAGGAGCCAGTCCAAAATTTTAGGAGCGGAGCCATCAAGAATCGAGCCAAACTGATATCATTTATTATTATTAATAATAATAATAATAGTAACATTAGTACAAATTCCCCGATGAGGAGGCTACTACAAGGACAAAGTATATCGACTACACAGTATTATGTCTGCCAAGTCATTGGTGAATGTGCTACTGTTTCGCATAGAAATAACGACACTCACAAGGCCCAGGAATGAATTTGGAATGTGGCATGATGTACGTTTCGTCAGATGCTATATAGATGATTGCGAAGTATGGTTACTGAACCTCGTATTGTGGCGATAGCGATGTCGTGAAGTCGTGTCCGGTTGGGACCGAGAGAATTTCATTGCTGTACAAGAAATTTAGGGATTGTGTCTCCAGTTCATGGATGGAGATGTTGTCTAGGTGATATTTGCTTTTATAATGGTTTACGGTTGGCTGGTAAATCGACTTCTTCTCGGTATCCACCTGTTCGGCCTGGCCAATGCGCGACTCGAAGCGTATTGTGCGGTCTATGATCAGTCCTTGATTGCTGGCTGGTTGAAAGGCTATCATGTCAATAAGACTGTTTCTCCCGTCGGTAGCTATGCCAAAAACCTCTTCGAGCACTGTAAAACCGTGATCTCTCAGCGAGAATCGAGTTGCACTACTCAGAGTTGACCTCGGTATTACTTATTTTCTAATCTTAACATTTAAACCGCCCAGAAATACTAAATGTAAGAGCTATAGTAGGACTGTTAGTTGTAAACGCTAGTGTCAGCTTTGTTTTACAACATTCAGAAGACACTGAACATAAGACTTACAATCTTGCAAAATAATGACCTAATTCGTGCATAGTCGTTTGTGACTATGGATGTGCCTTGTGGCCTACAGCCTTTGCAAGATCAAATTCAGTTACTGCAGGTACATTCATATTACACATCACCAAATGACACAAACTAAGTTAAACCTGAATTGAGAAATGTAGCAGTTGTAGTAGGCCTACAAGCAGGTTATAGAAAATTCAAGGAAGAGTGGTTTAAGAAACTGCCTTGACTAGCGTTCTATTATAGGGTAATACACGATAAAATATCCGCAAACCGTAAGCTACACCGCATCATATGAAAGAAAACGATTTGTGCACGTTTGTTGGAACTGTAGTGATACCATACATCACAGACTTGCTCATTGTGAAATCTTCCAGCAGGTATGGAGAAAATTTAAGGGGATATTACAAACCATCATTAAACAGTCAGACATCTGCACTACATCTGACTACGATCTAGAAAAACTGTGTGGCAGCTTGTAATACAACATTGTTTCCAGAAACAGCACTCCTAGCTATGTGTGTAAAGAAAATGGATCCTAATGTGTTTGCCAATTTGAAGATGCTTTGTAGTATTGCATATTGCAAAGAATAATAAACCATTCACAGATTTTTCTGGATTATAGAAATGAATGAGAAAATGAGAGCAATGTTTTAGAGAGGAGTATGGCAATAGAACTAGTTACAAATAGCTCAGGTGCCAAGAAGTGACTTAATTTCTGAGCTGAAAGATGAAAGGTGTGTTAGTTTACTGCTGGGTGGATCAGCGGACAGTGGATCTGTGGACGAACTAATCCTCGATGTAAGACCTTCAGAAAGTGGAAATGTAGCTGGGTACATGGAAACACTCGCTGAGCAACTTGAAAAAGTTCGCATTTCAGAATGGTTGTCTGTTTCAAAGGTACTCTGAATTTCTGAATGAACTCTGGAATGCGTTGGGAAAAGGGGCATTTGTTATGACGCAGCAAGTCGTTCTGCTTGTTAGGTACTAAAATGGGTTTTAAAAATGCAATGTAAATTTTAATCTTATAACATTTGTATAGTATGATTTGAAGTAATTCCACATACTGTATATGTGTTGATTATGTTTGTAAGTACAGAAGATATTATGAGGAGAATTTTGTAAATAATATCAGTTTATTAAGGATGAGCTGTGTGTTTAATAGAAAAAGTGTTAGTGTAAATTGTATAATATTGTATTTTTAGGAACAACTTGAACTTAAACTAGAACACTGGAGAAAATCACTGGAGGATAGGGGCCTTAAAATCAGTCGGAATAAGACAGAATACTTCTGCCTCGAGGTAAAGGAAAATTCTAGTGTGAAAATCGATAGAAATCAACTCCACGCAAGTAATAGTTTCAAGTACCTTGGATCAATTGTATCTGATGATGGCAATCTAAATCTGGAAATTACACACCGAATTCAGGCTGCCTGGTTAAATTGGAAAAGGCTGTCTCATACCTGCCAACCCTTCCGATTTACCCAGAAACGTTCCGTTTTTTTAACTCGTTTTCCGGTTTTCCGATTTATTTTTAATTCTTCCTATTTTTGACCAACATAACCTCCAGTACGGTCAACACTCTTCCCCTAGCATAAATTCTTATATGCTTGTGTAATCTACCCAACCTCATTTTCAATTGTATTTATTTGATGCTTTATTTCGCGAGTGGATCGTCCGTCACCTCGTGTATCGTGTTTCCTGCTCGCTACAGCAGCATGTATGCTTTACGACTGGGGATTCGGGACGGCAATCGTCCTACAAGCATGAGAAGCTAGCATGTGCTAGCGACTCAGTTAATCGGGACGTAAGAATGAGTTTCTTATCGTGTGGTTCGCGCATATTACCATCGTTTCTATGCGTAATTACGTTGGAGTTGTAGGCCACGTGTTTTTCTAGCGGTTCTGTGCTTTTCCCCGTGTCAAAGTCGTATGTTAATAATGTACGAGACATACCGATCTGTTTTGTATGTGGCAGTTTCGCGTATTATAGTGCATTTTTGTTTATTTTCACTTCATAATTTTAATTAGTTGAATGTATTTCAGGGAGTTGTGTCGGTGACAGTTTCTGGTATTTTCTCTTCATGTTATGGCCAAAAAAAAAAAAAACATAACAAATGCTATCTCCAAGTGTTCAGAGATACCTATAAAATTAAATTTCCGTTTATTTTACATTTTAATAAAGGAAACTATTATGTGTTTTGTTGCATGTGTCGGTTTGATACAAAGACAGTGGAACCTTGATATGTCGAATCACCTCGGGAGATAAATTTTATTTCGAGATATTTTAAGATATAGAGAATACCGTTTTTGAGCATGTATAGCATATAATGGTATCATATGTATCTACGGGCTTTTACTGAATACATTATCTTAACAATACTTTAAAATATACAATGAAACTCTTTTACGGCGTCACTTTAATTATAACACTTATTATAGTAACTTTTTAGAAGAAACGATACAGTACACACAGCAGTGAAACAAGAAACATAGCTGCGTTAACACCTTTGGAAAAAAACCGTTAGTCTCCTCTGTTTGTTGCTGTTAACTTTTTCTCCCTTCATGTTGAAACGTCTCGTCAATACCACGCAGCCGAGTTTCTTAAATGGAGCTTGTCATCCGCTTGCTTGCTTTCGTACGTGGCCGGTAGTTGACATCCGCGAAACAGCGAGGCTTTGCCGATTTACCGATCACTAGAAGTTCGAGTTTATCGGTTCCCGTAATATTAGTTCCCAGCATCACTGTAACCCTTTCTTTACTTGTTACCTGTTCCTCACAAACCACAAATGCCGTATTGTACCGTTAATGTTGCACAAAATTCTAGTTCATCGTCCTTCGCCGTCCGACTGTTTGCAACACGGAAAGTAACCACGGACGTTTCTTGCTTCTTAAAAATTGTAGACTAGCCAGGTGGACAAACGCAAACCAGTGAGGTCTCACCTCAGGACGTGCCCATCGGTAGCACTGCATAATAGGAGAATCGTCAGCAGCTTAGCCCTGATCTGTGTCTACCAAGTCTTGCTTATTTACGCCTCTCCGGGGTCTGAAGCAAATCACAACAATGTACCCCTACATGCCATATTCTCCTGCTACTACCACAGCTGCCACCTGCACCACCACTTCCACCTCCAGCTTCCGACAATCCGCCGTAGACACCGCCGCCGTAGCCTTCCACACGACTCTCCCGTCCAGCTATGCAACTCCAAATCACGACGCACGCTTTCTGCCAGCAAATCCAGCTACGCATCCGGACAACCCGCGGACTCAGTACCAGAGGATGACGCATCAACCGGCCCCCGAGTGAGCGCGTGCTCCGCATTACCTGGCAGTGGACTCGGCACCTGCACCGCGAACGCCTACAGCAGCCGCTACATGTCTTCCAATGGACACCACCATACAGCATATATCCCCATCTACTACCACCACTACACCCCCCTCCTCAAGACTTGAATATTATTCCACGTCTGGCACTAGACGACCCGTCAACTATCTCCGATTTCTCCAGCAAACCCCTTCCGGCATACATGCATTTCTCCTCCTTAACCCTTCTCCAGAATTTCGGACACCTCAAGCCATCTTCTGCACGCTTCTTCGCTACAACATGCGCCGAGAGGACATCGCTGATATCAGGAAGACTTCAAAAGGAATCATCATTCAAATCAACGGGGAAATAGCAGCACACCAACTCGCCACCACGATAGGATCAACTCCGTTCGGATCAACTATCCCTCTTCAACCCCTCTCACCACCACCCACTCCACCACCACCTCCACCATCACGTTATAATCTCCTAAGTTGCTTCATCCGTGGTGTGGATCCGTCACTTTCAGAAGAGACGATTCTCGCCGAGCTCCGTGCGGAGGGAGTGCCTGCTCGGAAGGCCTTTCGCATCCGGAATGCCGAGGGTCCAACATTCCTGGTGCGGATTCTTCTGCCAACACCAGCCGATGTGGACAGACTGCTTGCCAGTGGTGTATCGATACATCGACACCATCACAAAGTCGAACCTTCTCGTGCTCCACCTCCACAGTCAATCAGATGTGAAAGATGCCTCCTCTATAACAATCACACAACGGCCCAGTGCAAAGCAAATCATCCAATCTGTGGTCATTGCACTCAGCATCATGTCACCACCAAGCGCCCCAACACCCTACACCCCGCCCGCTGTAACACTTGCGGGGGCAGCCATCCAGTCTATTCTCGCCGCTGTCGAGGACATCCGACACCTCCCTCAAATCACCCAGAATTCATAGCCCCGATTCGCACTATTGACCCACCAACCACGCCCACCCGTTCACTTTTTCCCCACCCTTCAATTGAAGATCTTGTCAGATTTATTACAATATCCTTGCTAAATATCCATCCATACAATAGACACCTGGTTCTCACACACCTTCAGGCTGCAGCTAATCAGACCCTCAATCTCCATTTTCTCACTACCCATTCAGGCTTAAATACTCATTTTAACTTCACACCTTTAGAAAATCTCGTATAAATTCCCTCAACCTCCTCTCAGCATCAAGAAATGGACACAAGCATCACATCTTCATGACGCATTGTAATGCACAGGATACAGAATCGCTTCAGAACGGCATGCTATTAGAACCACCGATTTCTTGTATTGCAAATGTCCTTATTCTTAGATGTATTTATAGCACAATATTTTGTATAGCATCAGGCGTAGTATGAAAAACAACCCACCCCTTATACTCTTTAAAATTATCTAATAATGAAAATATTGTTTATGTTTATAAATTCTTCTCTGTAACTTTTGGAAATGCACATTCAATAAATCTCAGTAAAGAGGCCCAACCCCCTACCATCTCCTCTATTTCTCACATCCTCCTACCCACCTCCCTCATCCATCAAACCTCCCCAACCCGCCCGCAACTCTTGGCCAGAGCGAGGGCGTCACCCTCTATGTGGCCCGTCCCACCCCTTCAGGGTGGGGAATGAAAACGAGTAAAGAAATATTCGAGTTACAGGGTATTTTTCGCTTCAAAGGAGAAAATGTTCGCTTCGAGAAATTCGTGTAACCGAATTTCGAGTAATAGAGAAATAAATCCACGTGAAGAATAGGACAGACGGTCGGGAAATTGAAGTTTTTTCGAGATTGAAAATTCGAGTAATGGAGGTTCGAGATATCGAAGTTCGACTGTATTATTATTTGTATGTAGCCTATGTGTCATAATGGAGTGATTAGGCACATTTTCTTGTAACCTTTATGTTTTTTATTTTAAGATTTTAAATTTAATGATCAATTCACATTGTAATTGTAAATACGTATGCCCTTTATCCTGTCCTTTTTTCACTTACACCGTGGCGCAATATATGTGATGAAATCCAAAAATTTAAAAATCTTCCTATTATTGATTTTGAAAAGTTGGCAGCTACGCTGTCTGGTGTCCTCTGTGACAGGAGACTAAATGTCCACCGGGCGAGTTGGCCGTGCGCGTAGAGGCGCGCGGCTGTGAGCTTGCATCCGGGAGATAGTGGGTTCGAATCCCACTATCGGCAGCCCTGAAAATGGTTTTCCGTGGTTTCCCATTTTCACACCAGGCAAATGCTGGGGCTGTACCTTAATTAAGGCCACGGCCGCTTCCTTCCAACTCATAGGCCTTTCCTATCCCATCGTCGCCATAAGACCTTTCTGTGTCGGTGCGACGTAAAGCCCATAGCAAAAAAAAACTAAATGTCCAAGTGAAGGGGGAAACCAACAAAAGTGTGGTGAGACCTGCCATGATATACAGAGCAGAAACTTGGCCAATAGTACAATCACAAAATAAACGGCTGGATGTAGCCGAAATGAAAATGCTGCGATGGATGTGTGGTGTTACTAGGAAAGACCACATCAGGAACAGCTTCATATGAGGCAGTGTTAAGGTAACTCAAGCATCACAGAAAGTTCAAGAAAGGCGGTTGCTCTGGTGTGGTCACATTAAGCGCAGGGATGATAACTGTGTAGCAAGAAGAGTGCTTGACTTGGTGGTGAACGGCAGGAGGGAGAGAGGCAGACCTAGAAGAAGATAGATGGACTGCGTGCGGGAAGACTTCGCAGAAAAGCAGTTAACTGAAAACAACATTTGGGACCGAGGGAAATGGAAAAGACTTGTCAAAAACGTAGACCCCGCATGAGCGGGAAAAGAAGAATAAGAAGAATAAGAAGGAAAATGTCTTCTCCTCTTTTAAATTTAAAATTTAGTGCTTGATAATGATTTGTTTTTGTTTACCATTTGCCACCGAGGTAGACACCTCAATAAATAAATAAATGAATAACTGCGAGACCAAACAGAATATATATTTCCCTCTGCACAGAACCATCCACGAACGAGAGACCTTGCACTAACAATAGTGGATAGTCGACGTGCATAATGCAGTTGGTCCTTATCTGTTACAGCAGCAGAACCTTTGGTGGAAGATTTGAGAGCTATTTACTTCATAGTCACATGTAGTCTAAAGTACAAATTTGTGGTACTGTGTTTACATTTTAGTGGTTCTGCGCGTGTCCTTTGTGATTCAAGCTTTAATAAATGCAGGGCTTGGGCCTGTAAATCATAAATTTTGTGTTTGTGTGGGAATTAGTATTTTGCTAGCCTTCGAACATGAGACGCAATAAGAAACCCCTGTGGGATGGCCAATCAAACCGGGATAATTTGACACAAAAATTATGAAAACCTATACGTTTTAAGCGGGTATTGGGAGAAAACAAAGACCCAGAAAATACGACTGCTTCTTCCATAATCAGCATAGGAGTTTTTGGGCTTTCAGTAATCAATCAATCAATCAATCAATCAATCAATCAATCAATCAATCAATCAATCAATCAATACTGATCTGCATTTAGGGTAGTCGCCCAGGTGGCAGATTCCCTATCTGTTGTTTTCCTAGCTTTTTCTTAAATGATTGCAAAGAAATTGGAAATTTATTGAAAATCTCCCTTGGTAAGTTATTCCAATCCCTAACTCCCCTTCCTATAAATGAATATTTGCCCCAGTTTGTCCTCTTGAATTCCAACTTTATCTTCATATTGTGATCTTTCCTACTTTTAAAGACGCCACTCAAACTTATTCTTCTCCTAACGTCATTTCACGCCATCTCTCCGCTGACAGCTCGGAACATACCACTTAGTCGAGCAGCTCGTCTTCTTTCTCCCAATTCTTCCCAGCCCAAATTTTGCAACATTTTTGCAACGCTACTCTTTTGTCGGAAATCACCCAGAACAAATCGAGCTGCTTTTCTTTGGATTTTTTCCAGTTCTTGAATCAGGTAATCCTGGTGAGGGTCCCATACACTGCAACTATACTCTAGTTGGGGTCTTACCAGAGACTTATATGCCCTCTCCTTTACATCCTTACTACAACCCGTAAACAGCTCATAACCATGTGCAGAGATCTGTACCCTTTATTTACAATCCCATTTATGTGATTACCCCAATGAAGATCTTTCCTTATATTAACACCTAGATACAGTGATCCCCAAAAGGAGCCTCCACCCCATCAACGCAGTAACTAAAACTGAGAGGACTTTTCCTATTTGTGAAACTCACAACCTGACTTTTAACCCCATTTATCAACGTAACATTGCCTGCTGTCCATCTCACAACATTATCGAGGTTCCGTTTCAGTTGCTCACAATCTTGTAACGTATTTATTACTCTGTACAGAATAACATCATCTGCAAAAAGCCTTACCTCTAATTGCACTTCTTTACTCATATCTAAGAAAACATAAAGGTCCAATAATACTGCCCTGAGGAATTCCCCTCTTAATTATTACAGGGTCAGATAAAGCTGCGCCTATTCTAATTCTCTGAGATCTATTTTCTAGAAATATAGCAACCCATTCAGTCACTCTTTTGTCTAGTCCAATTTCACTCATTTTTGCCAGTAGTCTCGCATGATCCACCCTATCAAATGATTTAGATAGGTCAATCGCAATTCAGTCCATTCGACCTCCTGAATCAAAGACATCTGCTATATCTTGCTGGAATCCTACAAGTTGAGCTTCAGTGGAATAACCTTTCCTTAAACCGAACTGCCTTCTATCGAACCAGTTATTAATTTCACAAACATGTCTAATATAATCAGAAAGAATGCTTTCCCAAAGGTTACATGCAACGCATGTCAAACTGGACTGTAATTTTCAGCTTTATGTCTATCACCCTTTCCTTTATACACAGGGGCTACTATAGCAACTCTACATTCATTTGGTATAGCTCCTTCAAGCAAACAATAATCAAATAAGTATTTCAGATATGGTACTATACCCCAACCCATTGTCTTTAGTATATCCCCAGAAATCTTATCAATTCCAGCCGCTTTTCTAGTTTTCAACTTTTGTATCTTATTGTAAATGTCATTGTTATCATATGTAAATTTTAATACTTCTTTGGCCTTAGTCTCCTCCTCTATCTGGACATTATCCTTGTAACCAACAATATTTACATACTGCTGACTGAATACTTCTGCCCTTTGAAGATCCTCACATACACCCTCCCCAAGTTCATTAATTATTCCTGGAATGTCCTTCTTGTAACCTGTTTCTGCCTTAAAATACCTCTACATACCCTTCCATTTATCACTAAAATTTGTATGACTGCCAATTATGCTTGCCATCATGTTATCCTTAGCTGCCTTCTTTGCTAGAATAAATTTCCCAGTAAGTTCCTTCAATTTCTCCTTACTTCCACAGCCATTTCTAACTCTATTTCTTTCCATTCTGCACCTCCTTCTTAGTCTCTTTATTTCTCTATTATAATAAGGTGGGTCTTTACCATTCCTTACCAGCTTTAAAGGTACAAAACCTGTTTTCACATTCATCAACAATTGCTTTAAACCCATCCCAGAGTATGTTTACATTTTTATTTACCGTTTTCCAACGATCATAGTTACTTTTCAGAAACTGCCTCATGCCTGCTTTATCAGCCATATGGTACTGTTTAATAGTCCTACTTTTACGACCTTCCTTTCTAACACAATTATTTTGAACTACGACAAAAACATCTTCATGTTCACTAATGCCATCTATTACTTCGGTTTCTCTATAGAGCTCATGTGGTTTTACCAGCACCACATCCAGGATATTTTTCCCTCTAGTTGGTTCCATTACTTCCTGAATCAGCTGTCCTTCCCATATTAGCGTATTTGCCATTTGTTGGTCATGCTTCCTGTCGTTTGCATTTCCTTGCCAATTGACGTTTGGTAAATTCAGATCTCCCGCTACAATCACATTCCTTTCCATGTTGTTTCCCACATAGCTGAGTATCTTCAGTACGTCAGTACGTCAGTAAGAGAACCTCTAAAATGTTTTTTGTAATGACAATCTGAATCTGTCTTGTATAAAGTTAAGCTGACTAAATCATCTCTCACACGATGCTGTAGAGTGTGGAAGAACATAGGCAATAGATCGTAGTAGTGACGTAGTGTTGTAAAGATTTGTTATGTTTTTAATAAGTGTTTCTAGATTAAATGGTCCTGTAAAACCTGTTACTACTTTCCGAGACTGATCTGAAGAATTTGGAGATAAAACACAAGATTTACATTGAGCCATACCTGAACATAGTTTCATCATTTTTGAATTATTTATTTGTACTTTTAAACTGACAAACAACAAATTGGTAATTGAACAATAGCTAGTACAAGCAGAAAAAATCAAAACTTTCTTTAAAGATTCAAATAAATTAAGCACATTTAATAGAATCACTCTTAATTTCTTCCATTTACTTTTCACGTTCACACTATAATACTGGAGCACTCATTTTTTAACCGCACTTGCACTTGGTTAACATAGGCCAGCTAGTTTACTGGCATATTTCACGGGCCACTTCTTTTTCTTCGGACAGGTAAGAGCTTTCCTTATCCGGACATTCATATCCGAGAAGATATTCTCTGCACTTACAGGACATTTAGTGTGTAACACGTTGTGCCCATAACACCCTAGTAGCAGTAATACTGCACTGTTCAATTCAGATGGCCTCAAAATGAAGGTCGGTCGGATTAACCAGTCAGATTGTAGCTGTCCCAAGATGAAAATGGGGCACCACACGTGTGCTCTGTAACGTGTTACGCGAAGTTAACAGAGTGGTTGCCGGGGAAAAATAACAATATATCTGTCGCTGTTCCAATGATTTGGCGACAGCCTACCGCTCATCTGGAAAACTGTTACTTCTGTATTACCAAAAACAAAGGGATTTTCATGGAAAACTAAAGGTAACATTGTGCATCCTAACCTGCCATCAGTGACAAGACCCGTGCCACATTGTCCGGGGTTCCCGTCCCTATCCCTCCCCATCCCCTCAGCGGGGATGATCATGTCATTCCAGAGGAATACGAAAAATCAGAATCCTCAGACTACCCTTCAACTTCCGCTGATCCTACCTACATTCCTGAACATCATAAAACACCTCATCTGATACGACAGGCAAACTTATGATCTAGTTAGGGATTTAGGTATTTCCAAGCAACATGCTGAACTAGATTTCATAAGAGCTACCAAGATTTTGGTGTTCACAGAACGAAATGATAAGCTGACTTCTTATTTTGTAATGGAAAATTCTGTTTGTGCGTGCAACAATGTGATCGGGCTGATGGATGAATTAGGTATTGAATACTATCCAGAAGAATGGAGACTGTTCATAGATTCATCAAAACTAAGCTTAAACGCAGTTTTATTACACAATGACAATACAAAAACTACCATTCTAGTGACTCATTCAGTCGCTATGAAAGAAACTCATGAAAACATGTCACTAATTTTAATGCAGTAAATTATAATGAACATCGCTGGGCAATTTGTGGCGATTTGAAAGTCATAGCTTTGTTGCTTGGATTACAAGGAGGGTTTACTAAATGTTGTTTTTTTTTTTATGTTTTGGGACAGTCGAGCAACAGCACAGCATTATGTGGTGAAGGACTGGCCTATTAGAAAAGCTTATATTCCTGGTGAACATAATATTAAATATCCTCCTCTAGTGCAGCGTGGAAAAGTACTTCTTCCGCCTCTGCATATAAAACTAGGGCTAATTAAATCTTTTGTGAAAGCTCTAGATAAGAGCGGAGAAGCCTTTCAATACTTAAAGACTCTGTTCCCTAAAATCAGTGATGCTAAATTAAAAGAGGCATATTTGTCGTACCACAAGTAAGAAAACTGCTGAAAAGCATCGTTTTTGAGAAAACTCAACCCTAAGGAATTATGAACAAGGAAATCTTTTGCATCTGTTGTCAAAGGATTTTTAGGGAATCGCAACGAAGAAAACTATCGCCAATTAATAGAGACGTTACTAAACATCTACAAAGAAATGGGCTGCCTTACGTCACTGAAGATCTACTTCTTACATTCACATTTAGACTTCTTTTCTGAGAACTTGGGGGCTGTAAGTGATGAGCAGGGAGAGTGATTTCACCAAAACATTGCTACAATGGAGCAACGGTATCAAGAAAGATGGGATTCCCCGATGATGGGCGATTATTGCTCGTTTTTACAAAGGGAAGATTCCAGTTCACAGGAGAGAAGAAATAAGGTTTTTCCTCTATTCTATTGCATGAAGAGTAGGTTTTGTAAGCCTTCATAGCTTGTAAGTTATCAATATACCAGTTCTATCATATCTAAGATACCCTTGAAAATATTTTCATACAGAAATTTGAACAAAGTCATTTTTAATAGATAAAAAACCTGATTTATTCAATGTATAAAGGAAATACTAAAACACAAAACCGTGACGTGTTACGAACTTTTCATCGTCATTTTCGTGTTCAGCGCATGCAAATTAGTTAACTTGTTGATGGTGATAATGATGATGATGGTGATGATGATGATGATGATTATTATTATTATTATTATTATTATTATTATTATTATTATTATTATTATTATTATTATTATTATTATTATTATTATTATTATCTGTAATCAAGAAAGGTCAAAATCACAAGTGAAATGAAAATCTAAACATGGCTGTCCTTAGAGACATTAGCGCACCCGGGATTAAATGTGACGGCGGGTTCATGCATGTATCAGTGCTGACGGAGGGCGTTTTGAGCGGTTCATGTGGTACACTGGTGTGTTCTGTTCCTGTGCGTTTCCCAGGATTAATGTACTGTGTGGAATTTTAGAAAATGTGTTCTAACATGAAAATAAAGCTTTTCCGGACTCATCTGCATATAACATATTTCCTTCTTCTACACGTGAGGAAAGTGTCCTGGTAGTTTGGCCATACATTATAACTATACCCTATATTTTCTGCGTTCTTTTTCGGGGTACAAAACAATAACAAGCGAGCTAGCCAGTTTGACGTTAAAGGCATCAAGTCTGATATACTTCCAAACGAAATGAAATAAATAATAATTTGAGAAGTGAATAGTTTGAATAGTTGAAAAACATTTAAGTTATTATGTATTACATTGACGAAGCTTTTCGTTAGAAAATGGACAAGTGAAACAAACACCGTAAAAATTTACCAATTTTATCTCTTCTGTAAAATTGCATTTTGTAACACAGTGCTGCATACCTGCAGGGCACAGATACTGTATATAATAACAAAAGAAATATCTTCACTCTTTAAACTGTGGATATGAAATTTTTAGCAATGGTTATCCTTGTTAAAAACCTTCCAGAGAATTAAATAGGACGATACGTCAAAATATAAACATAAAGCGGCCGCTCGGTTTGGGTCACGTAGTTATCTGCTTGCATTTGGGAGATAGTGGATTTGAACCCCACAGTCGGCAACTCTGAATACGTTTATCCGTGTTTTTCCATTTTCGCACCCGGCAAATGCTGGGGATGTACCTTAATTTAGGCCCCGGTCGCTTTCTTCCCACTGTTAGGCCTTTCCTACCCCATCGTCGCCATAAGACTGATATGTATCGGTGCGATGTAAAGCAAATAAAAAAAAGCAAGAGCCGCAAATGTTATGCATGAATACGTCTCTCGCGAGGGGATTTTATCGGGTTTTTCTCAAACTTGTCCTTTGAAAACGTTCACTCGATAATTTTCATTGTCTGTTGAAATCCGGCGATCTCTAGAATTGTACTTCAATGCCTATCGTATCGTGTTCATTAGCTTGGAATATATCGATATACATTTTGTCCTTGTCAACATGTTCCATAATTCCTTCAGCACTTAAAAGCATTAAATTTTCGTATAGAAGTGAAATTTAAAGATCTGTAGTTCATGTATTATGCCATAGCAGTCGGCAGCTGTAAGTACAGTAGTCAAAACCGCGAGCCGCTGAATAGTGTCCGTGGCGCTGTCTCGTCCGAAAGCTGCGCATTTCCTAGACTATTTCCGCTACTATCTTTGTAACCTCTTCGCTACAATGATGTATGGTTATATGCATGACCGAGCAAGTGGACGCGCCGTTTGGGTCACGTAGATATCAGCTTGCATTCGGGAGATAGTGGGTTCGAACTCTACTGTACCGAGCTCGATAACTGCAGTCGCTTAAGTGCGGCCAGTCTGCAGTATTTGGGAGATAGTAGGTTCGAACCCTACTGTCGGCAGCGTTGGATATGTTTTTCCGTAGTTTCCCATTTTCACACCAGGCAAATACTGGGGATGTACAATAATTAAGACCAAGGTTGTTTCCTTTCCACTCCTAGCCCTTCCCTAGCCCATAGTCGTTTTAGGACCTATCGACGTAAAGCACAATTGTCAAAAAATATTATGTTAATTCTAAATACATAAACATCATTATAGATACCACAGGGCGTACAAGTTTTACACGCATTAACTATTCGTAGTTGTTAAGTACGATGCCCAAGACTCTTTAATTGAAGCCGCACTAAGCCACTGTTCTCCGCTGGGTTTAACGAGGAAGTTTATCTACACTTGGCACACCGAGATGAAGGGACTGTGGAACTAGGGAAGGCATTATACCCCACGCCTACCCTACACCACTCCAAGTTGTCAATCAGTGAGTCAGAGGAAACCCTCGCAGCTGTTAACAGAAATACTGATTTGTTAGCACTGCATGGGGTATATTCCCCGTCCATTTCGTCGTGTCGAAGGAACGTACGTCGTATATCATTGAAATTACGGCCTGTCGGAAGAAGAATGTGAACAATTCAATATTATATCCCAACACTCCAAGGATGACAAAAATCTCGTGAATATTCTGCGCTGCCTACCTCTGAAACTTACCTACCAGCTAGAAATATTTCTTTATTACTTTGCAGAGGAACAGAGTCACGTAAATGTTTCCACGATGACCAGTCACTCGCAGTAAAATAGTCAGAATTTTTAACCCAGAATGCGTCTATTGGTCAAAAGAAATATACGATCAGCGTCATCAACAGCTGTATGGAGCATGTGTGTACTCTGATGTCGTCATAGTTAATATAAAACTGAGGTAATTATAATATCAAAGTGTGAAAAATCCGTCTATGAAACGGATTTTAATTATTTTTTGAACTTATTTAGCAGATGAATTGCTTTCTTCTCTTCCAGAATCTCTTCATCCCATCGCTGTGTTCTTTCTTCCGTTCTTCCGTTCTTGCAGCGGTGGTTCTCAACTTGAGTTTTTCAGCAAAATGATGTTTGTACACCTACGTTCTAAAGCTAGGCCTGTTCCATATACTTTCACCTGTTATGCTGATTTCTTGAAGGTCTTTCTCAATTTCGATTATCTAATTATTCTTTACTTTAATGAGGAGGAATAATTAAATATATTTTAGTAAATTTTTCTTTGTCCATTCTTTGAATATGGCCATAAAATTTCAGTCGTCTTTTGCTAATAATCTCTGATATTTTCTCAAAATGCTGACGTACTGTAATTCGGGAGACATCCTTTTCATCCACACTCCTTCTATGCATATTAAAATTAGAAATAATATTCTTCAGAAACTTGCTGGTACATCATAGGGAGCCAATATTCATGTTCTAAGATCAACAGCATTAGCCTTATCATCTTCTGTTGCTGAATACTGCTGCCCCTCTTTGATCAATAGCGTTCGCACTAAGAAGTTTGATGTACAACTCAATCAGGCAATGCGCATAACTACGGGATGCATTCGGAGCACGAACACGATATGGCTTCCAGCAACATTCCACCTCCAGCCCAAAGACGATCAGAACCTCTCCTAAAGGTTTGCAAAAACATTCAGCAGAACGCCCAACTGCCCATCCATCAAGATATTGCAAACACTGAACATAAACGACTGAAATCAAGGAAACCACCCTGGCGTACAGCAACAGATCTTGAAAGAACCCCTTTTCATGTTAACAGTTCATGGAAAGTCCAGTGGGGTCAGTTTTCAGTAGTCAACAAACATTTAGTTGAGAATCCTTCTAAACGTGTACAAGGATTTGAACTTCCAAGGTGACAGTGGAGAATCATCAATTGGATAAGAACTGGACAATGCAGGTGTGGTTATCTATTGTGCAAATGGGGTTAGACTAGCTCTGCAGATTGTGACTGTGGTGCCTCTTCTCAGTCAATCCACCACATTGTTGCTGACTGCCCAATTCGAGCTTTCAAAGGAAAGCTAATGGACATTCACCGCACATCGGATGAAGCAGTTGATTGAGTCAAAATACTAGACCTAGAGTTGTAGTATTGTACGGACTTGTGACTACGCACATTTAGTTATATATGTACATACATTTATCATACGATAAATAAATAATTATTATTGAATATCCCGTTGCAAACCCTATTTTACAAGTAGTATATGAGGGCTGTAGATAGTGAGACTAAGTTAATACATGACAATTGAAATTAAAATAGAGATGACTTATAAATTAGTTGTAGAAATTTAACAAACATTTTATAACAGCTTCTTCTCTGAAATTCCATAGTGAGAGGTGCTTGGTATTCTATATTACACATGTATAAATGCATTAATAATTCTTATCTACTCCTGTAAAATATTTGGCACTGAAATAAAAGAAATCGAGAATTGTGGCGGCGTTTAGTAAATTCTCAGAGGCTTGCAGACCTAACGCTGAAAGGCATAGTAGACTATAATGATAATGTATGTATGTATGTATGAAATAAAAGATGAGGAACAGTTTGTGGCATTTCACAGGTACAACTGTAGGGATTCTGAATATTGATTCTAATCCTCTCGAAGTAAGATCCAAACTTTCCATGTCCTGTCAGAAACTGAGTTATAATATGTTCATGTTGCAATAACCTACTTTGTAGTCTGTCTTGAATATTTGGAAAGAACAAGTCCATTGTTATCCGGCCGTTTGTGCTGGTGATTCATTGGTTGTTCCACATATCTTGTGTATACTCCCTCAGTTCCTTTTTTACGTGAGACATAGGACACTTTTCATATATCAACAGGCGTTAGAAGAAGTAGTATCTTGGACCCATTTCATGCAGATATGGTTACTGTAGCCTAATATGTGTGATCTTATATTAACAGCTACCGGATGAAAGTTATATTTTTCTTGGATTGCTCTCAAAGCTGTCTGAGAATCACTCGATATTTGCGCAGCACAACTGTGTTTTTTTTAAATCCACATAACTGCCTGTTTTATAGCGCAAATTCTGATTGAAGGACTGAACATGAGGGAGATAGTCTACATTTTTCAGCATACACCTCACTGTTATTCTGTAACACTACAAAAGCACATCCTACAAACCAACCATCTTTTTCTTTGCTAATCCGGGCATATTGGGCCAAAGATTTTCTTAAGGATTTTCTTTTCTCGTTTTTATAATGTTTTGGTGAGTGATCTACCTCCAGTGATCAAGGTTTCTCATGCGTATAATGCTTTAGGCTTAATTCAGTGTTATAGTGTTTTAATTTAGCGTTCCGAAATATTGATTATTTTGTTGCACTTGCTCTGTATGATTCTATAGGCTTTTTTTCTATGGCTTTACGTCGCAAAGACACAGATAGGTCATATGGCGACGACGGGATAGGAAAGGCCTAGGAGTTGGAAGGAAGCGGCCGTGGCCTTAATTAAGGTACAGCCCCAGCCCCAGCATTTGCCTGGTGTGAAAATGGGAAACCACGGAAAACCACCTTCAGGGCTGCCAACGGTGGGATTTGAACCCAATATCTCCCGGATGCAAGCTCTAACCGCACGGCCAACTCACCCGGTAGGCTTTCTGTAATTAATAAATCCGCTCTCTGTTTGCTACATGATTTAATCCGGATGGTTGGATAATTTCCCCTAAGTATATGAAATTATTTACCTGGGGTATTTTGCCAAACTGAGTTACCAGAGGTTTTATTATTATTATTATTATTATTATTATTATTATTATTATTATTATTATTATTATTATTATTATTATTATTATTATTATAAGCCCGCCTAGCGTCCATGATCGTTAAGGCATCAGGTCTACATGGTCTATACGGTCTGACACCGTGGTTAACCGGTTCGAGTCCCGCTGGTAGAAAAATGTTTCACCATTAGAATGTTGGCCGGCGGGGTAAGGAGAGGTGATGGTATACAATTTATCATCTGCAGATTGCGTAACAATTGTAACATTTCCAAACCTCTTCGCACTTCTCAGATGGAGTGGGAGCATATGACGCGGTTGATGGTGATTCGTTGTCGGATGGGGACATAAAGCCTTGAGCACACTCAGTAGTACTATTCGGTTGAAGTAGACTATGTGCCGGCACCAGCTTTCGTACTCTCTCTGGATATAATATTCCAATGACTAACTCCTCTTCCTATAAATGAATATTTTCCCCCCAATTTCCCCTTTTCTTCCAACTTTGACTTGTTTTATGATCTTTCCTATCTTTAAAATATCCACTCAAGCTCATTCCCCCATTAATTCCCTCATTAACTTCTTCTTCTTCTTCTTCTTCTTCTTCTCCTTCTTCTTCTTCTTATTATTATTAGTTTGAAAATACTTGTTATGATCCTCAGTAAAACTTACTAAGGTGATATGTGGAACATAACATCAGAACTTTCGCTCGAAAATGATATTTTGGGGCCGGTAAACCACCAGTTAAGGAAATCTTGTGTTTGAAACATGTATTTATTTTAAATTTTCAGTTACGAAATTAGTATGCTTTGTAAAATACGCATATAACTTAACCAATTAACTGAATATGAGTTACAATTTAATTGGACAATTCTTGCTGTCTCTCTGGAATTGCGTGTGAATGTTCAGACAGCGATGGCGTCGCCTTAAAGGTATGGAATTCCTAATACACTACCGTGTTGCAGGCTGCAGCAAACGTAGGCGCTACCTTCTGGGTGAAACCAGAATATGCAGCAGATCCGTGCATTGGAATGGACAATAACATCACTGGCTAATAGTCGAAACTTTGCTGTTGTGAAACCATCTTTACGCAGTAATTCAACGTCACTGAATCGGAAAATGACTTTTTCATTTATCTTGATCGGTTCGTATTTAGGAGCGACATGGGCTCCCAGATGATGATGATGCTTGTTGTTTTAAGGGGCCTAACATCGAAGGCTCCCAAATGACATTATTCTTCTATGAATTGATTTACTATTGAAGCATAACATATCGCAGCACTCCCACATCCATTATATATTCAATTAAATATCAAAGACAACATTTCCAGGACGCAACAGCCCATTGAGTGCTTCGGATTGCCAACGTGACTACTGCCCACTCAGTTGACCCTCGGGTACTGTCAATCAATCAATCAATCAATCAATCAATCAATCAATCAATCAATCAATCAATCAATCAATCAATCAATCAATCAATCAATCAATCAATCAATCAATCAATCAATCAATCAATCAATCAATCAATCAATCAATCAATCAATCAATCAATCAATCAATCAATCAATCAATCAATCAATCAATCAATCAATCAATCAATCAATCAATCAATCAATCAATCAATCAATCAATCAATCAATCAATCAATCAATCAATCAATCAATCAGCATTGATCTGCATTTAGGGCTGTCGGCCAGGTGGCAGATTCCCTACCAGTTGTCTAGGTGTATCTTCTTTAATGATTTCAAAGAAGTTGGAAATTAATCAAACATCTCTCTGGATATATTATTCCAATGACTAACTCCTCTTCCTATAAATGAATATTTTCCCCCCAATTTCCCCTTTTCTTCCAACTTTGACTTGTTTTATGATCTTTCCTATCTTTAAAATATCCACTCAAGCTCATTCCCCCATTAATGTCATTCCTCTTTGTCGGGCAGCTCGTCTCCTTACTTTCAAGTCTTCCCAGCCCAAAGTTTGAAACATTTTTGTAACACTGCTCTTTTGTCGGAAGTCACCCATGTGGCGATCGTGGTGACATTCTTGGCTTCCGTGACCGAGTATTCAATTAAATCTCATTTTCTTTCTTTGGTTGATACCTTCATTTTTTGAAGTGCCGGATCGCTTCAATTTCTTTTCTCTCTGATTAGTGTTATGTAGAGGATGGTTGCCCAGTTGTACTTCCTCTTAAAACAATAAACACCACCACCACCACCACCATCCCACATGTTGGGAATCACTTTCGGCAACCACTGTGTAAATAATCTGGTTATTGGAGCATATCGAAATCATTCCGTCTCGAACTTAGACCAGGCACTGAAATAAAAAGGTGAGGCAAGAACATACAGGAAAGAGGTAATGAAAATGTGTATAATCATGTTCAGGTAAAAACAGTGAACGCACGAAATACCAACGAAACAAAATAAACTTTAAACTGAGAACAAGATCACATTAGCGTAAGCCACACAGAACCTGATCTACGCAATACAACGTCTAACCGCCACTTTTTTTTTTTTTTTTTTTTTTTTGCTATTTGCTTTATGTCGCATCGACACAGATAGGTCTTATGGCGACAATGGGATAGGAAAGGCCTAGGAATTGGAAGGAAGCGGCCGTGGCCTTAATTAAGGTACAGCCCCAGCATTTGCTTGGCGTGAAAATGGGAAACCACGGAAAACCATCTTCAGAGCTGCCGACAGTGGGGCTCGAACCCACTATCTCCCGATTACTGGATACTGGCCGCACTTAAACGACTGCAGCTATCGAGCTCTCTAACCGCCACATCATAAACATTCACGTTCAACAGGTTTCATTGGTCGCAAATAAAGAATATTTCATTGGACGTAAGTTTTCGTGGCTCATTGTATTAACATAAATAAATAAATAAATAAATGAACTGGATTAAAGCCACTATATATATATTAATAATAAAGCCAAGCTTTCAGCCAAATTGCATTGCTCACTGTCGGAGGCAAAACTTCACATGCCCTGAAAACCCCTAAATACGGCAGCGCCTGTGTATGGGCGATGCGAGTAAAACAAAATCATCATCATCATCATCATCATCATCATCTATTCATTCATTTATTCATTACTCTAAACAGGATTTTAAGTCCCATGGTGGAAGACAAATTTACAATTACTGACAAGTCACAATCGCAGGTATTATTCCTAGATGTTCGGCTGTCTTCTTATCTCCCTCACATACTCCAAAGTAGCAGCCTGGTGGAACATCACCATCATTCGTAAAATAAACAGCAAAAAAAAAAGATAAAATATGAAACTCTCCAAATATAGAAGTACAGAAATTAATTCAGAGAATTCACACATACAGTAAGTAGGCTACAGGTACACGATTGCATGTCCTCGAATATCTTATTTAGCCAATATTTTTACATACAGCCCGTTATCTCTATAGATATTTTTAATGGCGTACTATGGAGTTCATGGGATATCACGAGATTATCAACATCGAAAAGCAAGAGAGGAAAATTCTCAGAAAAATCCTAGGACTAAAATATGAACGTAGCATTTTGATTGAAAAGAAATCACAGGAAATATATCAAATCACAGAAAGAATCACAGATGCAATCAGAAAAAAGGCTATTCGAATTCTACATACACCTACAGAAAATGGATAACAACAGGTTGACAGAGACACTTATAAACCTAGCACTATCCATGAAAAATTGCAACAATTTGTTAGTGGAAATAAACGAAGAAATTGGTACTACCGAAGAAATCATTCAAGATAGAACAACATTTAGAAGCTCAGTTATCTTCTTTATTTTTTCTTTTACAAGTTTATTTACGTCGCACAGACACAGATGTATCTTATGCCGACGATGGAATAGGAGTGGTAAAAATATTTCCCAACTCTGGTTTTAATAACTGTATGGTCTCGGCTACCACATGCAAGCATTTTAATTCCTTGACATTTTTACTTCTGCTTTTCTTCATCCTGGCCTTTGTTCCAGTATATTGGGGTCAGCACTTGATTTTTATTTGGCCCAGTTTAACGGCCGGATGTCCTTCCTGACGCCAACTCTATGTGGAGGGATATATTCACTATTGTGTGTTTCTGTTATTGTTTGTTGTGGGGTGGATTGTGTGCAGATGTAGAGAAGACTATTAAGCCAAACACAAACATCTAGTTTCAAAATCACAGGAATTATCCATATGCATCTTAAATCTTTGATTCGGCCGAGAATCGAAACCGGCTCCCTCTCAGCCGAAGGCCAGTACACTGACAATTCAGCCAAAGAACCGGACCATGAAATTTAAACTGCCTACGTTTTAATTTCGACGTGAAAATTTACTCCACCAACTGACAATTAAACTGGAACTGTATTCCACAACCCGAAGCTGAGTTTAATTACTTTTAACGCCAACCTCGTCCGACATGGATTGCCCAAGGGACTTGTTCCTGCCCTTCACAAATCTGACTGCCCCTGTCAAGCTGGAACCTGCAATCATTTTGCCACTGATCAACAAAGAGAGTTATGACCTTAGCACTAGTAATTTTAACGGCTTTATAATATATATATATATATATATATATATATATATATATATATATATTTTAAACCAGCTGTTCTCAAAGGAATGAGTTTCAAAGTTTAACTAACTTTGTAGTTGTCCAGCACCATAAGAGGGGTTTTCACTGTTAGTAGACATATCATCACCTAGCCTTCTTTTTACACCTTTCATTCTTTGTGGTTGGGCGAGTTGGCCGTGCGGTTAGGTGCGCGCAGCTGTGAATTGGCATCCAAGAGATAGTGGGTTCGAACCCCACTGTCGGCATCCCTAAAGATGGTTTTCCGTGGTTCCCCATTTTCACTCCAGGCAAATGCTGGGGATGTTCTTCAATTAAGGCCACGGCCGCTTCTTCCCACTCATATGCCTTTCCTACCCTAACGTCACCGTAAGACCTACCTGTGTCGGTGTGACTTAAAACAAATTGTAAAAAATATCATTCTTTGCGTGTCTTGCCTCTCACATTCCTTTTCTTTCTTTTCAGCATTCAAATTTCCTTTCATTGTCTATCGACATCATAGTAGTAACCCTGTATTTTCTTGGCATCTCTCCCATTTTCTGGAGCACATCTTACATTATAACGTTACCTTTGTTGTGTGTAGCAACAGCATCATATACTCCTAAATAAAGAGTATAGATTCCGGTTCAAATTACATTAATCACTTTCTCATTTTGATTTTGTAGTCCTTTGCATCGCTTGACATGTAGGTCATTTTGCAACACTCATTACACAATAATGAATTATCTATCACCTTTCTAAAAAAATATTTTTTTCACATTATCATCAATACACTGTTTCAATAAATTGGAGTATTTTTCAGTTGATCCATGCAACTTCTTGCTTGTGCTAGAGACAGGAGTAGATATCCCTTCATGTACTGTATAACCTCACTACTTTCAGAATAATTGTCACAGTTCCACTAGTATACCTCTCAGTAGGCTTTTTCATCTTAAAAATACTATTACTAAATCTAGGCATGCTCTATGAGTTCCAGTTACACAACAGAAGTAATGAAATACAAATCTTGAACTAACCTCCAAATGTCCCAATAGAACTAACGATATCCAAGGAATACAGAAATACAGACAAAAAACAGCCTGCCAGATCAAATCAAGAAG
Source organism: Anabrus simplex (assembly GCF_040414725.1). Lineage (NCBI taxonomy): Eukaryota > Metazoa > Arthropoda > Insecta > Orthoptera > Tettigoniidae > Anabrus > Anabrus simplex. Next base: position 287,392,955 of record NC_090271.1, read on the forward strand.
CCAATAGAAGAGATATGCCCTACATACTTAATAAAATGTCCTTGGAAAGATCGGAAATTTTGAATAAGGGTATTTTCACTCAACGCGTATCCATAGAAATTGTATGTGGTGACACTCCCATTACAGCAGATTATTAAAAAATATTTTAAATACTTGGAATTGAGCTACAGGGAAGATTAATATGCCATTTAAAAACGGAAAAGCCGTAGTATTTTATTTCATAATAAACTGAAAATACAAATATTTTTCATTTTCAGGTTTCGGGTTCCCTTCTTCTCACACTTTAAAAATCTGACGGCCCCTGTCAAGCTGGATCCTGCAATCATTTTACCACTGATCAACAAAGAGAGATACGTCCTTAGCACTAGTAATTTTAACGACTTTATAGGATACCGTTCTTTAACCAGCGGTTCTCAAAGAAAGTGCCGCGGTGCACTGGTGTACTCTGAAAGTGCATGGCTGACCCACCAAAAGAAATTCGTTGGGAAAATATGAACGCGTACCGAGGGAAAAAATGTTCGCCATACAGGGGGACTATGGAATTAAAGGTAGATTATTAAAAGCAATCGAAGGCATTTATGTTGACAATTGGGCTTCCGTGAGAATTGATGGTAGAATGAGTTCTTGGTTCAGGGTACTTACAGGGGTTAGACAAGGCTGTAATCTTTCACCTTTGCTGTTCGTAGTTTACATGGATCATCTGCTGAAAGGTATAAAATGGCAGGGAGGGATTCAATTAGGTGGAAATGTACTGAGCAGTCTGGCCTATGCTTACGATTTGGTCCTAATGGCAGATTGTGCCGAAAGCCTACAGTCTAATATCTGGGAACTATAAAATAGGTGCAATGAGTATGATATGAAAATTAGCCTCTCGAAGACTAAATTGATGTCTGTAGGTAGGAAATTCAACAGAATTGAATGTCAGATGGGTGATACAAAGCTAGAACAGGTCGATAATTTCAAGTCTTTAGGTTGTGTGTTCTCCCAGGATGGTAATATAGTAAGTCAGATTGAATCAAGGTGTCGTAAAGCTAATGCAGTGAGCTCGTAGTTGCGATCAACAGTATTCTGTAAGAAGGAAGTCAGCTCCCAGACGAAACTATCGTTACATCGGTCTGTTTTCAGACCAACTTTGCTTTACGGGAGCGAAAGCTGGGTGGACTTAGGATGTCTTATTCATAAGTTAGAAGTAACAGACATGAAAGTAGCAAGAATGATTGATGGTACAAACAGGTGGGAACAATGGCAGGAGGGTACTCGGAATGAGGAGATAAAGGCTAATTTAGGAATGAACTCGATGGATGAAGCTGTACGCATAAACCGGCTTCGGTGGTGGGGTCATGTGAGGCGAATGGAGGAGGATAGGTTACCTAGGAGAATAATGGTCTCTGCTATGGAGGGTAAGAGAAGTAGAGGTAGACCAAGACGACGATGGTTAGACTCGGTTTCTAACGATTTAAAGATAAGAGGAATAGAACTAAATGAGGCCACAACACTAGTTGCAAATCGAGGATTGTGGCAACGTTTAGTAAATTCACAGAGGCTTGCAGACTGAACGCTGAAAGGCATAACAGTCTATAATGATAACGTATGTATGTATGTATGTTAAAACAGGCATGTGTACTGGATATTTCAGTAATGTTGTTTATTTATCACGAAAACTGAAGGATAAAATTAATGGGAATTGAAAATATAATAATGTTCTGTCAGTAACTGTAGGGAAATTATTTTTATGCTGTAATATTTTAGAACAAATCGCAAGTACCATCATCCAAGTCCACTCTACTGGTATGTAGTTGAGGTGTATAAATTTTTGGGGTTATGATTGTTCATATCCCTATTATTTATGTAATTCTCAATGCAGGACTACTGTTTCGGATGTACCGCAATGTTCCTCAAAGCCAAACAATGTGCCGCTAACAAAACAAAAAAAAACAAAAAAAGAATGTTTGAAAACTTCTCATGTAGACGTAGGCTATATTTACCCAAAGCATGTAACAATTGTACAAGTAGTGTCAAATACTCTTAAGAACCCTCAGGCATAGAAACAATACCTTCAAAGTGAACAGCTCATACAAATATGATTTGAAAAACTTAAGAATTACGGCTTCTCTCTTTTCTCTGGTATACTTTCATGCATATTAAAGGCGGCGACTCGCAAAGAGATTTACGGCTCTTGTCACCTTGCCTTCCGTGAAGAGTTAACGTTCTGTTATGACTTTTAAATGTTGGGTTGAGTGGCTGAGGTACTAACCTCGATCCTGGCTCAGTCCGGTAGTGTTTAAAGGTGCTCAAATACGTCAGCCTCGTGTCAATAGATTTACTGGCACGTAAAAGAAATCCTGTGGGACTAATTCCGGCACCTCGGCGTCTCCGAAAACCGTAAAACGTAATTAGTGGGACGTAAAGCCAATTACGTTATTATTGACTTATAGTTTTGAACATGTATCTTTACACCATACATTCAAATAAACATCCCTGACCGTGAGTTGGTGACCATGGAATGTATAGCTGAATCTGACATTGCTTCCACTTACTTATGTCATGATCCTCACTTTCATCTTTCTTGACCGACCTCTCCCATCAACTCTTGTTGTCTTCCGACGCAAACAGTATCAGGTTTTCCATGCCTAGAGTGGGAATCTGCCATGTTTATGCTCTTCTTTGTCGATATCTTCAGTTTTTGAAGTGTCGGACTTTTCCTCTTTCACTTCTGGTTAGAATTACTAGGGGATTGTTGCCTGCTTGTACTTCTCTTTTAAACAATAAAAACTACCACCAACACCACCACCGAGTCTCAAAATAGCCGAATATGAAATTGACAGGAAACAGTATGACAATATCTGCAAGAAATTAGGTAATGAGTCTCAAAATATTCGGGAAGAGTATGTAGCTGCATAGATGACAAGGGACTTAATAAACACACAATAGTTAAGTTTACTGAGCCTCCGTGGCTCAGACGGCAGCGCGTCGGCCTCTCACCGCTGGATACCGTGGTTCAAATCCCGGTCACACCATGTGAGATTTGTGCTGGACAAAGCGGAGGCGGGACAGGTTTTTCTCCGGGTACTCCGATTTTCCCTGTCAACTTTCATTCCAGTAACACTCTCCATTCTCATTTCATTGCATCTATCATTCATTAATAAATCACTTTGGGAGTGGCGACCCTCATTACATCCCTGACCCGGTCAATGACTGGAAAACAGGTTGTAGGTTTTCATTTTCACTTAAGTTTACTAGCTGGGTCCGTACTTCACTACGTTGAGGGTGATTTATTTTATTATTATTATTATTATTATTATTCATTTTATTTGAGAAATATTTTTCTACTATGACGACCAATGACCGGACAGTCTACAAATGCCACCTGAGCTCTGAGATTGTCATGGAAACCGACACCGAACAAACAATGTTGTTGAAGGATGGTATTCTAAGTTCAACCGACTGATAAAAAGACCGAATTTCCGCTTCAGGGATTTGGTATCTTATTTGAAAAGAGAAGCTAGAACATCTGATTTCCAACTAGTCAGGATGGATCTTAATCTCGAATAGTTGCCTTACAAAAAAAAGAGGAATTATTGCATTTTAGACGAAGGAATCAAGAGGGCTATAGCTAAACACGAGCAAACTGGACACAATAATTGCTTACATCATCAAAATTGACTGAAACCTGTGGCAACATTCTGACGAAAATATTGCAAATATTTTCATAATAAAATGGGTAAATGATCAAGGTTGACAAAGCAATAGCTGCATTCAAGAAAATGGGACTGGTCCTAACACTGCGTGGGCTAATGGCGTCCGCGAGTCGTATTTTATCGTGTATATTTGTGCGAGGCTACACGGCAAGCACACCTAAAGACTGAGGTACCCTCTTTAGAAGAAGGCACTCAGCCCCAGCTGATGCTAACTATGAATGTTTTCGCACATTTTTGTATTACTTTGTGCGTATTTTGATAATACTGTATAGATGCAGGATAGTTTGAAACAGTACCACCATTCGAAACAATAGCATTATTACTATTTGATAGGAAATAATATTGCGTCACTGAGTGAGTTGGGTGAGTGGTAAGAGATGGCTTGTTCGAACCCCACCACCGACAAGCCTTAAAATGTTTTGTGTGCTTTTCCCTTTTTCAGAAATTACAAATACTAGGGCTGTGTCTTAATTAGGTCCAGGGCTGCATTTCCTTCCCAGTCCTAGCCCTTTCATATCTCATCATCGCCGAAAACCTATCCGGGTTGATGCAAAGTTAAACGACAAAATAACCAACAACAATAACAATGGCACGAAGGAAAACACTGATTTACAAGAGGCAGATATCTGACATGATGTTTACTGTTTCTAGTGTAGTTTTTCATGCTGATTTTAAATCTGAAAACCGTTTTGCTCTATCTCGTCAGATTTTGAAGATGTTGACAAAGTTTTATTTTTTATGGAACAGCGTTGATCGAGAATTGCTTTCATTGTTTAACGTTTATTTTTCATTTGCTTCTATTTTATTGTCAGTGGCAGTGGACACTATGTGGTCCAGAGGTTGCATAAATTCGCCAGATCTGTTCTGCTACGTGTAAGACTATCTAACAAACAAATCCAATATATGCCATCTAGTGCATTTACACTGATCTTAGCTAAAGCCATGCTCATTAGTACTCCATGTACCAATCAGTGCTCTAATGAAACTTCCGTCAGTGAGTCGTTTTCCTTGATACAATGTTAAAAATATGTCAATTGTTGATGTATATCACAAGAACAGTGGCTGATAGAGACAAATGGTTTGCATATTTTGAATCAGTACCTTCGAGTTGTCTCAGAACGCGTATTGGACACCAAGATATCCACCGTTTATCGTCGCCATAAGACCTCTCTGTGTTGATACGACGTAAAGCAAATTCTAAAAAAAATAAAGATATCCACTGAAAGTCACTGTTTGTTGATCAGTGAAATAATTGGTCTAATAGAGAACTCTATTCAGTAATAACCTTACTTGAGCAAGGAATAAAGAATGAAGAAAGGGAAATGCGACCTTAGAGAAAGGAAGTAGCTAAACAAAGTTCTGAGTTGTCTTTTTGATGATTACGCGTAAGAGGAAGCAACATCAGCCTCAGAATGTAGGCGAAACACGAAAGCTATGTGGGTGCCCATGGGTAAGACTGAAGAAAGGCAGGACAATTTATAAACACTTTTAAATAATAATTCTCCTTTACATTTCATTCATGGTCAGGTGTTGTTAACAGAAAAAAGGAAGAAGCAAGCTCTCTTTTTGAATTTGTTACACTACTTTCTCTGTAGATAGTCTTATTTTCATGTGCTCACAACGAGGAAATTCGGCAACACATACCCTCTATTCTAGAGATGCGGGGAGAAAATAAAGCAGTGTGTGAAGTGACCGGAGTATAGTTATATTTCTTTCAGTAGAAAGATGCAAAGTGCCAAATTTATGAACAGTAAGTTACTACAAGTGGTATTCATGCTCATGATCCGTATTGACTAACTTGAGGAAAAATATATAGTCCGCCTCTGTGGTGTAGTGGTTAGCATGATTAGCTGCCACCCCTGGAGGCTCGGGTTCGATACCCGGCTCTGCCACAAAATTTTAAAAAGTTGTACGAGGGCTGGAATGGGGTCCACGCGGCCTCAGGAGGTCAACTGAGTAGAGATGGGTTTGATTACCACCTCAGCCATCCTCGAAGTGATTTTTCGCGGTTTCCTACTTCTCATCAAGGCAAATGCCGGGATGGTATCAACTTAAGGCCACGGCCGCTTCCTTCCCTCTTCCTTGTATATCACATCCAATCTTCCAACCCCCCACAAGGCCCCTGTTCAGCATAGCAGGTGAGGCCGCCTGGGCGAGGTACTGGCCATCCCCCTAGTTGTATCCCCCGACCCGATGTCTGACTCTCCAGGACACTGGCCTTGAGGCGGTAGAGGTGGGATCCCTCGCTGAGTCCGAGGGAAAAACCAATCCTGGAGGGTAACAGATTAAGAAACAAAGAAAGAAATAAAGAAAGAAAGAAGAAATGCATAGGCCTATTTAGTTAACCCCCAAATCAATACACGTATTACCATCTTAAACGATTATTAATGGAATAAATGTGAACATGTTTCAACCAGTCAAGCATTCATCAGCGCAAACACATAAACTGTCTCAAGTATCAACACTGCTTTCATTTCTTTCAAGTGCATTTATTTTGTGATTTTAATCTTATTTGTGTGTTACTTCAAGTTATTTATGTTCAAATTTTTTTCCATTAATAACATTTTTAGACTGTAATATGTGTATTGATTTGATGGTTTAACTATGTTTTCTTATTGATAAGAGTTTGCCGCCGTTGGCCGCTATGCACGACTGCCAACGTTCGTAAAGCTGCTGGAAACATCGCTGAATGATATTGGCAAGAAGGTCCCGTGCGACTTCTCTTGTGGCAGTAATGATCTCCTCAGCTGAATTAAATCTTGCTTTCGTTCTGGGAAAGAGAAAGAATTCCCATGAAGAGAGATCAGCCCTGTCCCGTCTCCCGAATGCAGAGCCGTGGCCACTCCTGCTCTGCTCGGTTGGCCGGTGACAGTGCAGTGATGTTGGACCATGGACCAGCCGTGGCCACTTGAGGGCCGAGACCCAGTCTACATCTACCGACGTTTTAACCTCCACGGGCCCACGGTTCATTTAAAAGTGTTTTGAATACAAAGTTTAGGTTTTCAGGATGCAAGATATATCAGTTTTAGGAAAATAAATATGACATCGAGTTTGAAACTAGTGACTGACCCTGCGTAACCTATAGATTACAGTGAGTCTTGATGTTTATGATGGAAAGGTATGGGATATTTTCTTTGAAATACTGTTGGTTACTTCAAAATAAAGATTTTAAAAAATTACTTTCATACGAAGTATTTACAGATTTGGGTTAAATGAGTTAACATCACACTGAAAGTACCCAAACTAGATACAACAAATCATAACTCATAGAAAAGTTTGTACCTGTTCTCATTTGCCTTCATACAGAGAAACACCTTACCAGTGGAACAAATGACCCTGCATGTAGGTGGCAGGGGGAAGGTTTCACTTTTTCAGGGGTTTTCGGCAGATGATCAGCCTTCTTTTTGCGGAGACTGTCGGATTGCAGAGGTATTGTTGTCTTCTATTTTCGGGGCACCGTTCCAAAATGTCGTTTTGTTTGTATTCTCACCTTCCTCTTCAGTCTCAACTTGTGATTGTTAGTTAATTAGTGAGTGTACAGAGCGGGAAGCTACGACTCAGTATCCGGGAGACGAAGAGGACTGTGCTGGGAATGGTTTTCCATGGTTCTCCAGTCTTCTGAACTAAGGCGAATACCGGGATAGTTCCTAGTATAGACCACCGCTGCCAACCCCCTCACCTTCTCCACCGATTTACCCCCTGCGGGTGGGGGACGCACGTGTAGAATACACCCGCAGTATCCCCTGCCTGTCGTAAGAGGCGACTAAAAGGGGCGACCAAGGGATGATTGAATTAGGACCATGAAACTACTTTTGATTCGTACCATCATGCGGGGAACAACATGGGTTGCCTGTACTTGCGAGTAGTACCACTATATTAGGTACGAAATAGGTTTGTGATTAGTAGCAGTATAGAGCCTGGCCTGGGGGTTTTCCAGTACCCGTGCGTCGTACCCATGTGAGCAACACCGCGGGTCTGGGCGTTGCCTGTGAGTTGTACCACTATATGAGCGACACCGTGGGTCTGCGTTGCCGGTGATTAGTACCCACTATGTGAGGAACACCACGGGGCTCGTGGGACCGGCACCCGTGACTAGTACACCTAGGTGAAGAAACTCGTCGGTTTGCGTTGGCTATGAGTGACGCCATTGTGTGAGAAACACCATAGGTCTTCGTTACCTGTACGAAGTATAATACTTGTGAGTAGTACCGTCTTGTGTGGAACACCGTGAGTCTTCGCTACTTTTGATTAGTACCCCAACATGACAAATACCATGGTTCTACTTTACTCGCGACATGTACCATTCCGTGGGGCCTTAGTCATGGATTTTGCACCCCTATAGGCAACAAGTATCATTGTGCTTTATCAGTGGTCCCTTGGTCAGTAATACCTTTGTTTACGATCTTTTTTTGAGTCTGATCCACTGTTTTGTTTGTTTGTTTTTTGTTTTTATTGGGTTTATGTCTATCCATTCATTCTTCATGACATTTTTTATTTTATTTTGGTTAGTGGATTAATTTGAACTTTTTGTTATTTCATTTCGTGCCATTAGGGGCCGATTACCTCGATGTTAGGCCCCTTTAAACAACAAGCATCATCATCATCATCACCTTCACCGATCCAAATCTCTCTGGCCTGAGAGTAGGCGTTACCCACTAAGAGGCTCTCCGTACCCCTTCAGGGTATGGAATGAAAACTTTTGTAGTTAGTTAATCAAGTTAACGGTCGTTGTCAGAAAGGTCTGTAATATCGGACACAACAGAGAAAAAACAAACATTGTATAAAATATTACATCAACTAAGATCCACTGTAACCGATAGGTTACATTATTACCAGATATGCCACTGTTCGTTACACTTTGCCGGTTCCTGCAAAATTATTCATGAATTGCGTATTTGTGATCTTCTAGAATCATTACTGCACTTTTTAGAGCACTAGAAATATTATTATTATTTAATAATAATAATGTTATTTGCTTTACGTCCCAATAACTACTCTTTTACGGTTTTCGGAGACGCCGAGGTGCCGGAATGCAGTTCCACAGGAGTTCTTTTACGTGCCAGTAAATCTACCGACACGAGGCTGACGTATTTGAGCACCTTCAAATACCACCGGACTGAGCCAGGATCGAACCTGCCAAGTTGGGGTCAGAAGGCCAGCGCCTCAACCGTCTGAGCCACTCAGCCCGGCATTATTATTATTATTATTATTATTATTATTATTATTATTATTATTATTATTATTATTATTATTATTATCCTCCTCTGCGAACCATGTGACCTTGCCGCGGTGGGGAGGCTTGTGTGTCCCAATGATGCAGATAGCCGAGCCGCAGGTGCAACCATATCGGATGGGTATCTGTTGAGAGACCAGACTAACGAATGGTTCATCGAAAGGGGGGTAGCAGCCTTTCGGTAGTTGCAAGGGCGGCAGTCTAGATGATTGACTGATACGGCCTTGTAATAATACTCAGCATGGCTTAGCTGTGTTGATACTGCTACACGGCTGAAAGCAATGGGAAACTACAGCCGTCACTAACTCCCGAGGACATGCAGCTCTCTCTGTATGAATGATGTACTGATGATGGCTTCCTCCCGGGTAAAATATTCCGGAGGTAAACTAGTCCCCCATTCGGATCTCCGGGTGGGGACTACACGAGAGGGGGCGATCATCAGGAAGATGGATACTGACATTCTGCGAGTCGGAGCGTGGAATGTTAGAAGTTTGAATCGTTGTGGTAGGTTAGAGAATCTGAAAAGGGAGATGGATAGGCTAACGTTAGATGTAGTTGGTATAAGTGAAGTACGTTGGCAGGAAGAACAAGATTTTTGGTCAGGCGACTACCGAATTATCAACACAAAATCAAACAGGGGAAATGCAGGAGTTGGTTTAATAATGAATAAGAAAATAGGGCAGCGGGTAAGCTACTACGACCAGCATAGTGAAAGAATTATTGTCGTCAAGATAGACACCAGACCAATGCCCACCACAATAGTGCAGGTCTATATGCCTGCTAGTTCAGCGGATGATGAAGAAATCGAAAGAATATATGAGGAGATAGAAGATTTAATACAATATGTAAAAGGTGACGAGAATCTAATTGTGATGGGAGACTGGAATGCAGTGGTAGGCCAAGGAAGAGAAGGTAATACAGTAGGAGAATTTGGACTGGGACAAAGGAACGAAAGAGGAAGTCGGCTGGTTGAATTCTGCACTGATCATAATTTAGTCCTTGCCAATACTTGGTTCAAACACCACAAACGACGGCTGTATACGTGGACGAGACCTGGAGTCACTGGAAGGTATCAAATAGACTTCACTATGATTAGGCAGAGATTCAGAAACCAGGTGTTGGATTGCAAAAATTTCCCAGGGGCAGACGTGGACTCTGACCACAACTTGTTGGTCATGAAATGCCATCTGAAGTTGAAGAAATTGAAGAAAGGAAAGAATGCAAAAAGATGGGATCTAGACAAGTTGAAAGAAAATAGTGTGAGGGATTGTTTCAAGGAACATGTTGCACGAGGACTAAATGAAAAGCCTGAAGAAAACACTATAGAGGAAGAGTGGATAGTCATGAAAAATGAAGTCAGTAGGGCTGCTGAAGAAATGTTAGGAAGGAAGAAAAGATCAACTAAGAATCAGTGGATAACTCAGGAGATACTAGACCTGATTGATGAACGACGAAAATACAAGAATGCTAGAAATGAAGAGGGCAGAAAAGAATACAGGCGATTAAAGAATGAAGTGGATAGAAAGTGCAAGGTAGCTAAGGAAGAATGGCTGAAGGAGAAGTGCAAGGATGTCGAAGGCTGTATGGTCCTGGGAAAGGTAGATGCTGCATACAGGAAAATCAAGGAAACCTTTGGAGAAAGGAAATCTAAGTGTATGAATATTAAGAGCTCAGATGGAAAGCCACTTCTAGGGAAAGAAGACAAAGCAGAAAGATGGCAGGAACATATCCAACAGTTGTATGAAGGTAAAGATGGAGATAATTTGGTTCTGGAAGAAGAAGAGGCTGTTGATGCTGATGAAATGGGAGACCCAATTTTGAGGTCAGAGTTTGACAGAGCTGTGAGTGACCTCAATAGGAACAAGGCACCTGGAATTGATGACATTCCCTCTGAAATACTGACTGCCTTGGGAGAAACCAGCATGGCAAGGTTATTTCATTTAGTGTGCAAGATGTATGAGACAGGAGAAGTCCCATCCGATTTTCGGAAGAATGTTGTTATACCTATTCCCAAGAAAGCCGGTGCTGACAGGTGTGAAAACTACCGCACCATTAGTTTAGTATCTCATGCCTGCAAAATTTTAACACGTATTATTTACAGAAGAATGGAAAAACAAGTTGAAGCTGAGTTGGGAGAAGATCAGTTTGGCTTCAGAAGAAATGTAGGAACACGTGAAGCAATCCTGACTTTACGTCTGATCTTAGAGGATCGAATCAAGAAGGACAAGCCCACGTACATGGCATTCGTAGATCTAGAAAAGGCATTCGATAATGTTGATTGGACCAGGCTATTTATGATTCTGAAGATGATAGGGATCAGATACCGAGAACGAAGAATTATCTACAATCTGTATAAAAATCAGTCTGCAGTGATAAGAATCGAGGGCTTTGAAAAAGAAGCAGCAATCCAGAAAGGAGTGAGGCAAGGCTGCAGTTTGTCCCCTCTCCTTTTCATTGTTTACATAGAACAGGCAGTAAAGGAAATCAAAGAGAAATTTGGAAAGGGAATCACAGTCCAAGGAAAGGAAATCAAAACCTTGAGATTTGCCGATGATATTGTTATTTTATCTGAGACTGCAGAAGATCACAAGAAGTTGCTAAATGGTATGGATGAAGTCTTGGGTAAGGAGTACAAGATGAAAATAAATAAGTCCAAAACAAAAGTAATGGAGTGCAGTCGAACGAAGGCAGGTGATGCAGGAAATATTAGATTAGGAAATGAAGTCTTAAAGGAGGTAGATGAATATTGTTACTTGGGTAGTAAAATAACTAACGATGGCAGAAGTAAGGAGGACATAAAATGCAGACTAGCACAAGCAAGGAAGAGTTTTCTTAAGAAAAGAAATTTCCTCACTTCAAACATTGATATCGGAATTAGAAAGATGTTTTTGAAGACTTTTGTGTGGAGCGTGGCATTGTATGGAAGTGAAACATGGACGATAACTAGCTCAGAAAGAAAGAGAATAGAAGCTTTTGACGTGTGGTGTTACAGAAGAATGCTGAAGGTGAGATGGATAGATCGAATCACGAATGAAGAGATACTGAATCGAATTGGTGAGAGGAAATCGATTTGGCTAAATTTGACGAGAAGAAGAGATAGAATGATAGGACACATCTTAAGACACCCAGGACTTCTTCAGTTGGTTTTTGAAGGAAGTGTAGGTGGTAAGAACGGTAGGGGTAGACCAAGGTATGAATATGACAAGCAGATTAGAGCAGGTGTAGGATGCAATAGTTACATAGAAATGAAAAGTTTAGCACAGGATAGGGTGGCATGGAGAGCTGCATCAAACCAGTCTATGGACTGATGACTCAAACAACATTATTATTATTATTATTATTATTATTATTATTATTATTATTATTATTATTATTAATTTCACTATCCATTTAACTTCCAGGGTTGGTTTTTCCTTCAGACTCAGCGAGGGATCCCACCTCTACCGCCTGGAGCGTAAGATTTGGGTCGGGGATAGAAATGAGTAGCAGGACCAGCACCTCGCCGACGCGGCCTAATCTCCTATGCTGAACAGATGCCTTGTGGAGGATGCGAAGATAGGAAGGGATAGGCAAGGAAGAGAGAAAGAAGCGACCGTGGCCGTAAATTAGGTATCATCTCGGCGAGAACTGGGAAACCACAGAAAACCACTTCGAGGATGGCTGGGGTGAGAATCGAACACTTCTCTACTCAGTTTACCTCCAGAGGCTGAGTCAACTCCGTTTCAGTTCTCGTACCACTTTTCAAATTTCTTGGTAGAGTCGGGAATCGAACTCGGGTCTCCGGGGTGGCAGATAATCACGCTACAGAGGTGGACTCACATTTATCGCAATTGCGGAAAATAATTCTACTTCATCTTCGTCTCTCCTCCCCCTCCAAATTCAAGCAGGCTTGTAGTTTCCTGCATTTGCTGATAGCATGATCCTATCCCATTTTACAGCGAATTCGAACCATGGGGACGTGAGAATTTTAAATAAGATCATGTCATTTGCCTCCTTCTCTGCTAACGGTAGCCACATTCCAGGATTAGGTCCTTCCTGTTTTAAGATTCAGGGGATGATTCATAGGCACATTTCAGATTTCCTGTCTACTGAAAATTGTCGAGCATTATACGGAGGCTAACTTTATGTGATATATTGAAGTTTTGCGAACAGATTTCGTTCTAAAAATTCTATACATTTCCAAGGTTAAAAAATTCCATGCGTACAGCCACAAAGGAAGCGTAAATTTAAAGGCAAATAAATGGTCTTCCAGAGTTCAATACATCCTCCGTTACTCGGACACTCCCGGCAGTAAAAGCCATACGCAATTTCATTTCCGTTGCTTTTCTGACAACCGAGCTCGATAGCTGCAGTCGAAGTGCGGCCAGTATCTAGTAATCGGGCGATAGTGGGTTCGAATCCCACTGTCGGCAGACCTGAAGATGGTTTTCTGTGGTTTACCATTTTCATACTAGGCAAATGCTGGGGCTGTACCTTAATTAAGGCCATGGCCGCTTCCTTCCCACTCCTAGCCCCATCCTATCCCATCGTCGCCGTAAGACCTATGTGCGTCGACGTAAAGCAAAAAAAAAAAAAAGAAGCTTTTCTCACGCTTCCTCTATCATCACTTTCATTCTTAGCTATTGCTGCGACAGACCACTCACTAGTCACTTTTAATTATCCGTAGAGATCGAGCTCGATCGCTGCAGTCGCTTAAGTGCGGCCAGTATCCAGTATTCCGGAGATAGTAGGTTCGAACCCCACTGTCGGCAGCCCTGAAAATAGTTTTCCGTGGTGTCCCATTTTCACACCAGGCAAATGCTGGGGCTGTACCTTAATTAAGGCCACGACCGCTTCCTTCCCACTCCTAGCCCTTTCCTGTCCCATCGTCGCCGTAAAACCTATCTGTGTCGGTGCGACGTAAAACAACTAGAAAAAAAAGTTATCCGTAGTCTTAAGCGGGCCACACACGAGCGATCCATCCGTCCAATTGGTCAGGTGTCCATCCAAAAACCTGATGGATCTGCTTGGCTCGGCAGCCACAGCTGGATTTCCGTCCTATTCAAAATCCGCCGCGCCGAGCTACCGAGCCATCAATTGGACTTTGCGGGGCCCATCAGACTCAAGCCTTCTGTTAGCCTCACCGTGTGTGTTGAATCCGCCATCGAAACTGCTGTCAGTATTCAAGGAGACACTGGGTCTCCCATAAGATGTCTGCTGCTGCTAGCGGGCGAGATTTCGTGCTCCAGGTGATTGAGTCACACTGTAATCTTCCTTGCATTTGGCGAGGAAGTCATGTAGTTATCATGACAAAGTGAAATGTGATAACGCTCTTTACCGATTCGTGCAGTTATTCAAAACAAAAGATCCTGAAGCGAACCGGGAAATGGTGTTAAAGAAACTTGCTTCTATGCGTCGGGATCGTACAACAAAGAACTGAGAAAGGTAGCCTATGTGCCATTATTATTATTATTATTATTATTATTATTATTATTATTATTATTATTATTATTATTATTATTATTATTATTATTACATTCTTTCTACCGCCTCAAGGGCAGTGTCCTGGAGCATGAGACTTCGGGTCGGGGGATACTCGCCCAGGCGGCCTCACCTGCTATGCTCAACAGGCGCCTTGTAGGGGGTTGGAAAGGTTGGAAGGGATGCACAAGGAAGAGGGAAGGAGGCGGCCGTCGCCTTAAGTTAGGTACAATCTCGGTATTTGCCTGGAGGAGAAGTGGGAAATCATGGAAAAGTATTTCGAGGATGGCTGAGATAAGAATCGAACCACCGAGCTCGACAGCTGCAGTCGCTTAAGTGCGGCCTGTATCCCGTATTCGCGAGATAGTGGGTTCGAACCCAACTGTCGGCAGCCCTGAAGATAGTTTTCCGTGGTTTCCCATTTACACAGCAGGCAAATGCTGGGGCTGTACCTTAATGCCATGGCTTCTTCCTTCCCACCCCTAGCCCTTTCCTGTCCCGCCGTCGCCATAAGACCTATCTGTGTCGGTGCGACGTAAAGCAACTTGTTAAGAATCGAACCCCCTTCTATTCAGTTGACCTCCCGAGGCTGAATGGACCCCGTTCAACTTTTCAAATTCCGTGGCAGAGCCGGGAATCGAACCCGGGACCTTCTGAACCGAAGGCCAGAGCGGTGACCGTTCAGCCAACGAGTTGGACTTTTAGTGGAAATTTAACTCCATCAATATCACGGAACGCTGCGCGACAAGAGATTAGAATACTGTAGTACTCAGCACAAGAAGAAAATATCGCTGTCCTATTCTCTTGTTTTTAATGGCTCATCACTGCGGCCCAACTTGACGAGTTACGTATTGAAATCACGACACATATACATCAGCAAACTAACTTCAGTATAAGTCATCATCATCATCTGTTTACCCTCCAGGTTCGGTTTTTCCCTCGGACTTAGCGAGGGATCCCACCTCTACCGCCTCAAGGGCAGTGTCCTGGAGCTTCAGACTCTTGGTCGGGGATACAACTGGGGAGTATGACCAGTACCTCGCCCAGGCGGCCTCACCTGCTATGCTGAACAGGGGCCTTGTGGAGGGATGGGAAGATTGGAAGGGATAGGCAAGGAAGAGGGAAGGAAGCGGCCGTGGCCTTCGCCTGGAGGAGAAGTGGGAAACCACGGAAAACCACTTCCAGGATGTCTGAGGTGGGAATCGAACCCACCTCTAGTCAGTTGACCTCCCGAGGCTGAGTGGACCCCGTTCCAGCCCTCGTACCACTTTTCAAATTTCGTGGCAGAGCCGGGAATCGAACCCGGGCCTCCGGGGGTGGCAGCTAATCACGCTAACCACTTCACCACAGAGGCGGACTTCAGTACAAGTAAGTATCAATAATGGAGGTTTTCTTACCCAAGTAAATGATCAATCAAGATATTCATAATTAAATCGGTTTTCAAGTTCAGTGAAGAATTAAGGGAATGAACACTCTTTTTCACACTCACTTGGTTTAACGTTATATATGTCTTTCTTTATTTTGATATAGGGCCCTTTTTTTGCTATTTGTTCGGGGCGTCGACCCATGTGGATCTTTTGCCCCTACTGGCACCAGATTTTATGAACCTGCGTGTAATTGGAATGACGGTAGTGTGGAATGTTGTGTAAAGAAAGGATGATTAAGGAAGTCACAAAAACCCAGTCTCCAGGCCAGGGATATTAATCGTTACAATTAAAACGCCCCGGCCCGGCCGGGAATCGAACCCGGGACCGGATATAGGGCCTACGTGTTACTATAACCGTATTCTTCGGTATTTGCCTTGTCAGACTGAAGTGAAATCACGCTGTAATAATACACACAATAAAATATATTAAATATTAATTTGCATATGGCGTAAGTCAATAAGCCTACACAAAGTCTAAGTCTGCAAACCGTACCAAAGTCGTGACAGGACAAGGTTAGGTTAGGTTAGGTTAGGTCAGGTTAGGTTAGGTTAGGTTAGGTTGACAACGAAATTTCCTTCCCTCTCATCTGAACCGATCTTTATCTTAATAATGTTATTAGCTTTACGTCCCACTAACAACTTTTACGGTTTTCGGAGTGCCAGAATTTAGTCTCACATGAGTTCTTTTACGTGCCAAAAAATCTACCGACACGAGGCTGACCACCCTGAGACACCACCGAACTAAGGTTGTACCCTCATGGTATATATACAATTTCGTGTGGCTATCTCCAGCCGGGTGCAGCCCTTGTAAGGCAGACCCTCCGATGAGGGTGGGCGACATCTGTCATGTGTAGGTAACTGCGTGTTATTGTGGTGGAGGATAGTGTAATGTGTGGTGTGTGAGTTGCAGGGATGTTGGGGACAGCACAAATACCCAGCCCCCGAGCCAATGAAATTAACTAGTGAAGGTTAAAATCCCCGATCCGGCCGGAAATCGAACCCGGCGCGCTCTGAACCGAAGGCCAGTACGCTGACCATTCAGCCAACGAGTCGGACAACTAACATGGTAAAAACTGTAAAGTAGGTCATTTCGATACGTCGTTGCTCTTATACAGGGAGGAACGGTGTCCATATGAAAGAAAATCCGCGAAAAACCGGTTCTTCTCGTAAGACCCGAGATATACACAGCATTGAGGATGTGTTTTACTCCGTTAAGGCGGAAGATTTGGCAACTGCGCGTTGGCCAATAATGACGCAGCGCTGAGCGCGGCCTAAGCCTCCTGCGAGCCAGCTCGCGTCAGTTCCAAGCCGAACGCTAGTGGAGTAGGTGTTCTGTGGGTGCCGCTAAAGCACTGTCGTGTTTGTCGCGTACATAATCGTGCTCTGTGAAAATAACCTCAGATTGTTTATCACATTTGTGGAATCTGTGACATTCCCTTTGTGGGAATCGTTACCAGTGAGTGTTTGTGATTATTTTTAAAAGGTGTATTTATAAAAAAGAAAGAAGTGGAAGCTGTTTGACTTAACCCAGTGTCATCTTGTTGGTGCCGCAAGAGGCGCGGGAGGACCATTTCAATCAAGGTAGTCGAGCATTTTGGATCTATTATATTTAAATGTAAAATTGTCTTAAAACCTAGCATGTAATACTTCACCATCTAAAATGTGTTCCGCGTGTCTTACGCAGTAAAACACGTCTTGCTTCACCATCTGTGAATGACGAATGTCTTGTCCCACGGCAGCTTGTTTCTGTATACGTAACGGGGGAGAGGCTGTACGAAGTATACATTACAGCAGTGTTAAATATCAGTGTAAACAAGTCGTAACATTTAAAAATATATTTACGACTAGTAAATAAGATACTAGCACAGAAGGCGATGACAGCACACAGTCTGAGAAAAAGAAATACATTTCGTATTACGTAAAGTGTTTACCAGTCGTAGATAATTCTAGCTGATAATACAGCTCCAGATACGAAGGTGCACTTCAAAAACATTCGTTACTCTTTCTCAAACGTCTTCATGTAATAATTTTTGAAAATTTCTTACTTTTTATAAATTACATAAGTCTGTTAAAATCGATTAGCTCTTTGGAGGAGAACTCATCATTGTCTTCAGCAGGGATGAATTAAGCTACTAAATGATATGTGGCGTGTGGCCTCCGAAGAGGCCTGGTGAAGGTCTTTCGAGTTGATGCCACTTAGGTGACTTGCGCATATGAGAGGATGGGGCTAAAGACAGCACACACACACCCCCAGCGACCAAGCTGTCGGAATTAACTAATGAATGTTAACGTCCCCAACCTGGTCGGAAATCGAACTCGGGAACCCCTGTACCAGCACGCCACCCATTTAGCCAGAGAATAATATTTCCGTTCTTTATTTGGACTTAATCTACCACTAAGTAGCGTACATCTGTAGGTAACTGAATAATACTAATAATAATAATAATAATAGTAATAATAATAATAATAATAATAATAATAATAATAATAATAATATCGGGTGAATTGGCCATGCGGTTTGGGGCGTGCGGCTGTGAGCTTGCATCCGGGAAATAGTGGGTTCGATTCCCACTGTCGGCAGCCCTGAAAATGGTTTTCCGTGGTTTCCCATTTTCACACCAGGGAAATGCTGGGGCTGTATCTTAATTAAGGCCACGGCCGCTTCCTTCCAACTCCTAGGCCTTTCCTGTCCCATCGTCGCCATAAGACCTATCTGTGTCGCTGCGACGTAAAGCAAATAGCAAAATAATAACGACAATAATAAATACATGCATGCCCGCCTGTGTGGTGTAGTGGTTAGTGTGATTAGCTGCCATGCCCGGAGACCCGAGTTCGATTCCGGGCTCTACCACGACATTTGAAAAGTGGTACGAGGACTGGAACGGGGTCAACTGAGTCTCGGGAGGTCAGCTGAGTAGAGGGGTGTTCGATTCCTGCCTCAGCCATCCTCGGAGTGGTTTCCCACTTCACCTCCAGGCAAATGCCGGGATGGTACCTAACTTAAGGCCACGGCCGCTTCTTTCCCTCTTCCTTATCTTCCCGATCTTCCCATCCCCCCCCCCACAAGGCCCCTGTTCAGCACAGCAAGTGAGGCCGCCTGGGCGAGGTACTGGACCTTCTCCCCACTTGTATCTCCGACCCAAAGTCTCACGATCCAGGACACTACCCTTGAGGTGGTAAAGGTGGGATCCCTCGCTGAGTCCGAGGGAATATCCAACCCTGAAAGGCAAATGGATTAGGAAATTAAGAAAATATACTAAATCAGTAGAATCTTCCATACTTCCCAAACAATTACAACATTTATTGTCTGTGTCAGATGGGAAGCTGTTTCTGTTACGGTTACTTTTATAAAGCAAACATATTTTGGCTTAGCTCAGGTGATATTAAACAAAGTGAAATTTTTCGTAGAGCACTGCGAATGGAGAGTGAGGGATAACGTAACAGCATAGCGATCGTTTGGTTGGACAATTCTGTGTTACGCTTCCCATGTAACACTTGGAACGCGATCGCTATTGCATTATAAAATTCAAGTAAGTGACAGGAATGTTGATCTACCCATTCCCTATCGTCAAGTTCGCGCTCTCTGCAAGGAAGCAGACATATGCGACTAAACCATTCCAGTCTCGGATGCTGAGACTTATGCCCATTTTGCAATGTGAATAAACCTGTCTTCGCTCAAAAAGCAGGTCAAAATTCAGTTTGTGGAAAACCTACATAACTCACACTTGTTTTGGACTCGAGCATTCCAATCTCAACTCGACTGTATTACCGCATCTCAAACGTCAAGGCTGCCTAAACACAAGGCGGGTAGTAGTAGTCACAATTTTTTTTTTTAGCTATGCTAGTTTATTTATTTATGTAGACTCAGTCTCGAAGTCTTCCCTGGTGCTACTCTATTGAAATTTTCTGTCGATCTGGTGTATTGGGAGCCAGGGATGAGAAAAAAAAAAGGACCGTGGCCTACGTGTATTTTTTTGGTCGAGGCTAGATCTCAATTGGGTGCTGTCCGTTCGTATTTCTCAAAATAATATTACGTTCGTGTCAGAGGCGGGAATCTAACTCGAGGCACCCAGGCGGGAAGGTGCTATGACACTGATAGGAATGGGACTCTCTAGGCTACATTTGGAAATTCGAGATTCCCTCCAGGCTTGTCAGCAGCTATCCTGATTGCGGGTTTTTTCTTTTTTTTCCAGCCAGATGTTGGGATAGTGTTTATTTCCAGTCATGGGACACTTGGGCTTAGTCCCAATCTACAGATCTGATAATGTCACAGGACGTCGCAGGTACTCACGCTCTCCAGAATTAGGAGCTGATGATTAAACGTATTAATTGTCCCTGAGACGAATAAATAACGTCAAATATAGGCTACCTGCTCTTTTCGTATTTAAGCCCAGCACAGTTTAGATGTTTAGATGTCCAGATGAAATGAAATGGCGTATGGCTTTTAGTGCCGGGAGTGTCCGAGGACAACTTCGGCTCGCCAGGTGCAGGTCTTTTGATTTTACTCCCGTAGGCGACCTGCGCGTCGTGATGAGGATGCAATGATGATGAAGACGACACATACACCCAGCCCCAGTGCCAGCGAAATTAACCAATTATGGTTAAAATTCCCGACCCTGCCGGGAATCGAACCCGGGACCCCCCTGACCAAAGGCCAGCACGCTAACCATTTAGCCATGGAGCCGGGGTGCCCAGATGATGGGACACGAAGAGGTAAGAAAGTAGTAATAATAATGTTATTTGCTTTACGTTCTACTAATTACTACTTTTACTGTTTTCGGAGACGCCAAGGTGTCGGAATTTTGTCCCGCAGGAGTTCTTTTACGTGCCAGTAAATCTACCGACACGAGGCTGACGTATTTGAGCACCTTCAAATACCACTGGACTGAGCGAGGATCGAACCTGTCACTCTTCAATCTATACCAGCCAGAGATGCTGTCTGTCTGTCTGTCTGTCTGTCTGTCTGTCTGTCTGTCTGTCTGTCTGTCTGTCTGTCTGTTAGGTCATCAGCCCAGAGGCTGGTTGGATCCTCAAATAGCACAACCAAATGCTATGCAGTTATAGGGAAACCACAACAACCAATGGCAGTACCAAAATGAGGCGTACTAGGCATGATGAGGAGTGAGGTAGTTTGCCATTGCTTTCCTCACTGGGCCAGACAGTGCTATTGTAGCACAACTAACCTTATGAGCAACACCTTTCATGACACTTAGACACACTGGCTGTGCTCTGAATGTCATTAATCAGCACCACCCATACCCCAGCAGCTTCCATATTGTCACAGCCATGGATGAGATTGGGACTTCAGTGGAAGCTACACTTTGCTCTGGCCTGTGCCAAGAGATGGATGCAAAAGTACTGTATCCATCAAGATATGACAGCAGGCAGCCCAGAGATGCTAAGTCATAAGAAATCAATATTATGAGAGAAAAAAAAAAGTATGAAAGGGATTTGCAAGGTAGATAAAGAAACACGCGATGCAAATAAATAAACTTTGAAATCACAGGTTAATTAATAAAAATTATAAGTTAATTAATCATAATAATGTAATTCTAGCTAACTGTGATGGTGGGAATGATTGTTACTTTAATCCTCTCTTAATTCACAAAGAAAATCGACTCAGAAAAGTTAAATTACAAATGAAGCCGGCAAACAAATTGTGTGGTATCCAAAAATATTCCCTGATAAGTTATGCATTAATAAATAATTTATACTAATCAGTTACAAAATCGGGTTTATTCGTAAAATGCTCATTGAAAAGAAAGCTTCAAATTGAATCTGTCAAATCCCATGAAGGTGGTGGTGGTGATTATTGTTTTAAGAGGAAGTACAGTACACCCGGGCAACCATCCTCACAAACGTCATATAATTTAACCATCAAAGAAAATGTGTTATGGCGTAGTGGTTAGTGTGATTAGCTGCCACCCCCGGAGGCCACGACATTTGAAAAGTGGTACGAGGGTAAACAGATTAAGAAAGAAGGAAAGAAAATGTGAAAAGTGTCCAATAATATCGATAGGCTATGACAAAAACATTAAATTCGTGAACTTAAAAATTATTCATGTGTAATCATGTTTAAGGATACACTTAATTGAATCTAACGAAAATTAAAAAAATCCACAGCCTGTTTCCAGTCATTCGACCGGGTCAGGAACGGAATGAATGAAGCCCCATTTAGCGGCGAGGATAGGTAATATGCCGGCTGCTGAAGCCTGTCGCACTCCTCTGGGGCAGTGATTAATGAATGGTTAATGAAATGAAATGATATTGGAGAGTGTTGCTGGAATGAAAGATGCCAGGGAAAACAGGAGTACCCGGAGAAAAGTCTGTCCTTCCTCCGCTTTGTCCAGCACAAATCTAACGAAAATTATAAACAATAAAAAATATCTCTACTCTGAACAAAATGAATTAACTGATCTTATTCTCGCGTAAGACAACAACGCTGGGCTAAAAAGTATACAACGTTGATAAAGAACACACAACAAAAAAGCCATATAATCTTTAACTTCGATGAAAATATAACCTACAGTAAGTTGAAAAATAAAAAAGTAAAGGTGTGTTCGGTTCACCAGGAAGGACATGGGTTCGATTCTCCGCCAGGAAGTCGAAAAATTTAGGAAACAAGATTTCCACTTGCACATGGACCTGAGGTCCACTCAGCCTACACCAAAAATGACTACCAGGTTAATTCCTGGAGCAAAGGAGGCCCGGCGTTGAGTTAACCACTCTACCCCACATAGTGCCGAGGTTACGGATAGTGGAAGCCTTTACCTTCCACCCCTCCAAGGGCCTTCATGGCCTGTACGTAGATGACTTTTCTTTGCTTTGCATCATATCACAGGAACGACGACGAGCACATCACTGTCTGCACTTTCACGGGCTTCACTTTCATTATGCCTTGGGGCAGCCTGAATGTATTGCACTGTACGTGGTTTATGTTGGGGTTTTGATCCTTTTGTTTAGTTGTTTGTGTTGCACTAGGTGGAATCCTGCTATGGGTAGAATGCATTTACTGTAAGTTTACACTGTGTGCAAAGTTAAATTGTTGATTCTTAACTCTGTTCGGATGTATTTTTACGATCTGCTTTACGTCGCACCAAAACAGAAAGGTCTCATGGCGATGATGGGGATAGGAAAGGGCTAATAGTGGGAAGGAAGCGGCCGTGGCCTAAATTAATGTACACCCCCAGCATTTGCCTGCTGTGAAAATAGAAACCACGGAAAAAAATCTTCTCTGTTTGCTTTTGCTGCATTGCTCTGAAATAAAGCAATTCCGGAAAAGGTTATAGCATGTATAACATGGAGATAGTGGGTTCGAACTCCGCTATCGGCAGCCCTGATAATGGTTTTCCGTGGCTTCCCGTTTTCACACCAGGCAAAAGCTGTACCTTAATTAAGGCCACGGACTCTTCCTTCCCACTCCTAGCCACCGGGCGAGTTGGCCTTGCGATTAGGGGCGTGCGGCTGTGAGCTTGCATCCGGGAAATAGTGGGTTCGAATCCCACTGTCTGCAGCCCTGAAGATGGTTTTCCGTGGTTTCCCATTTTCACACCAGGCAAATGCTGAGGCTGTATATTAATTAAGGCCGCGGCCGCTTCCTTCCCACTCCTAGGCCGTTCCTGTCCCATCGTCGCCATAAACCTGTGTCGGTGCGACGTAAAGCAAAAAACAAAGAAAAACAAGAACAAAAATACTCCTAGGCCTTTCCTATCCCATCGTCGCCATAAGACTTCTCTGTGTCGGTGTATGTAAAGCAAATTGTATTTCTTTTAAATGCACAGTGATTTATGAAGCACCGTGAGCACATACTGTATGTGCTCAGATTAAAAGGTTAGCACCGAAGGAGAGGTGACGCGGTTTTGGGTCACGTAGATGTCAGCTTGCATTTGGGAGATAGTGGGTTCGAACTAGAGGTCTGCAAACCACCTACTACTCGACCCTCTTACAGTCGACATTGAGCGAGTTGGCTTGCAGCATGTAGTCTGAGGTAAGGTCGCTGATGCACTAACGGGCAGTGTCAACGACGTTGCGGCGAACAGACATCAAAGGAGCGAGGAAATGGTAGTAGCTGCCTATACAATTTTGGACATGTAAACATATTACAACGAAGTATGCAGCGAACTCTACAGTTAGAAGTAACTTGCTAACACTGTGAGATCAACTTGTCATGTTAGTAGACACGGAACCTTAACTTGCGCTGTCTTTCCGCTTCGTCACAAACAAGCACCATTATTGTTTTCTTTGTTTTAATACAGTTTGAATCCAAAGAGCACCTTTTACTCTGTCTGAGTTACGTGAGCTCCTTTTGTCACTGATTAGGTTACCAGTTGAACTGATTTTTTAATTCACTTGACGTATTGGAGGAAGGAATGTAGGGGTAGCGTACCTGTCTTAACCGGAGGCCCCGGGTTCGATTCCCTGCCAGGTCATGCATCTTTGTCCTGAATCTGAGGGCTGGTTCGAAATCTACTCAGCCTACGTGATTACAATTCAGGAGCTATCTGACGGTGAAATGGCGGCCCCGGTCTGGGAAGCCAAGAACAACGGCCTTGTGGATTCGTCGTGCTGACCATGGGGCACCTCATAATCTGCAGGCTTTCGGTCTGAGTAGCGGTAGCTTGTTAGGCAATGGCCCTTCGGGTCTGTTGCGCCATGCGCGTTGGTTTGGTTTGTTATTGGAGGTAGGAATAGGCAGTATTTTCTTCGCTAGCAAAGCAAGTCTTGGATAGTCTGAGCTGTTATTGTTCTACCATACGCAAAGGGATCGTCATCAGAAAGGTTCTGTTTTAATAAATACACAAACTTCATTAGTCAAAGCTTCTCATTCGTTCTATTGCCATTGTCATCCAAGAAGAAAAAAACTCGGTCGGCTAATCCACATGCGTTGTATGAGTATTATTAGATACATATCGAAAGGTTTTATTCATTCGTTGTCTGAATCGACGTTAAGAAACAACCGTAAGGAGGCGAAGATCTGTTGTACACAATTTGACGCACATCGTGTGGTACTGTATTTGATTGACGATGACGCCGTCTCTCAGGCCGGGGGATTTGTTACGGTGAAGGAGGTGCTCGAAGAAGGTGAGGGGGTTGGCGGCCGTGGCCTGTACTAGGAACTGTGCCGGCATTCGCCTTAGTGCAGGAGAATGGAAAACGACGGAAAACCATTCTCAGGACAGCCGATGGTTGGGGCCAGCCGTGAGGTCCAGCCCTGTCCCGTCTCCCGAATGCAGAGGCGTAGCACCCCTCATCTGCTAGGTTGGCCGGTCAGAGTACAGAGCTGCTGGACCACGGACCAGCCATGGCCAGTTGTGGGCCGAGATTCACCCTGCATCTACCGACCCGCTCTGTTTTCGTATGTGAGGTACCGGTAGTACAGTAGATGCACACGTCAACAAGGAAGTACAACGTTTATAAATGACACATATCCTGTATGTTGACCATTCGCAGTTGTTACTAGCAAAAGTTATTCTTCACTATTCATTCTATCTTTCTTCTGCAATCCATATTCCCACCTAGCAGGTTTTGCTTCCACCGTGTTTTTGGACGTCCGTTCCATATTCGCAACGTATGGCATAGGGAATGCGAATGTAAATCAGGGAATGTCGTGCGTTCGCTCAGACTGTCTAGCGCTACGCGGTCCGACAGCTCACGCACACTAGCGGAGTAAAACGTAACTACACGACTATCTTCACTCCACCGAACCCAAGCGGGGAATGCAGATCTTTAGTTCGAGCCCCACTCTCGGCAGCCCTGAAGATGATTTTCCGTGGTTTCCCATTTTCACACCAGGCAATTGTTGGGACTGTGTCTTAATTCCGACCACGGACTATTCATTAAACCGGTCTACATTGCTGCGACGTAAACAAAATTGTAAAATTAAAAATATGATATGAACACGTGAGATTTTGTGTACTCTTTTATACTGTCTTGTGAAAAAAGAGCAAGAAAATTAGTCATGTCACTCACTGCGTTGTTTCACCTTTCATAAATATCTTTTTAAACAGTTTGCTTTACGTCGCACCGACGCATATAGGTCTTATGGTGACTGACGATGGGGGAGGAAAGGGTTAAGAGTAGGAAGGAAACGGCAATGTCCTTAATTTAGGTACAAACCCAGCATTTCCCTGGTGTGAAAATGGGAAACCACGGAAAACCACCTTCAGGGCTGTCGACAATGGGGTTCGAACCCACTATCTCCCGGATGCAAGTTCAGAGTTGCTCGCCCCTAAACCGCACGGCCAACTCGCCGGTTTTCATAAATGTAACACTAAACGAAATAGGTATTTTGATATGTAAATATGAATATTATCTATAAAATGCTACATGTAATTTTAATAATAGTCATATTGTATGATTTCATATAATATTAATGTTGCAGATAACAGTCTTGAAAATCAGGAAAGTCACTTTAGTATACGGACAGTAGTTGGAACTCAAGATGAAATTTGCTAGTTGCTTTACGTCGCACCGACACAGGTAGGTCTTATGGCGACGATGGGACTGGAAGGGCCAGGAGTGGGAAGGAAGCGGCCGTGGCCTTAATTAAGGTACAGCCCCAGCATTTACCTGGTGTGAAAATGGGAAACCACGGAAAACCATTTTCAGGGCTGCCGACAGTGGGGTTCGAACCTACTATCTCCCGAATACTGGATACTGGCCGCACTTAAGCGACTGCAGCTATCGAGCTCGGTAAGATGAAATTGGAGGTGTGCAGTGTAGTTCAGATGAATTTTTCACGCAGGCAGCCAGGTGATAATAATGACATATTGATCCGGTCTCCACGGCCAATGTGAAGGACGCGTTCCACTCATAAAAACAACCATAACAGGAGCTTGCTTGTCAGGTTTTGCGGAAGCAAATGGGCGAGTCATCCTTTCTTTCGTAATAGCCACAGGGGTTTTGACTATTGAAGATTAGCTTGTCACAGATATAATATTCGACTGTGTCAGAGAACATCGTCATCTGAAGTATGAATCTGTCATAACAGCCCGAGAGCACATTATTCCCAACATTGCACAATAGATACAGAGTCAGGATTTTCATGCTGGGATAGGTTAGAGTATTACGTCCTTAAGCGAGTGGATTATATCTTCCAGGCCGCACGACCGTCCTGCGATGCGAGCTGCATAAACATTAGGGGTACTGCTAACTCCAGTCCCTATAATTCATGCAACTCTCCCTACATAACTGTAGAGCGAGCTTGTCGACAGTTGCTAGTCACCAAAATAATAAGTTTACGTTGTAACCTATTACTGCATACAGATCACGGCTCTAGAAATGTATAATATAATTATTGTTTGTGAGCAACTGCAAAATTACCTCGATAATGTTAGATGGACAGGACGCAATGGTATGATGATAAACGGGGTTAAAAGTCAAGTTGTGAGTTTTACAAATAGGAAAAGTCCTCTCAGTTTTAATTACTGCGGTGATGGTGTTAACGTTCCTTATGGGGATCACTGTAATTGCGTAGGTGTTAATATAAGAAAATATCTTCATTGGGGCAAATCACATAAGTGGAATTGTAAATAAAGGATACAGATCTCTGTACATAGTTATGAGGGTATTTAGGGATTGTAGTAAAGATGTAAAGGAGAGTGCATATAAGTCTCTGGTAAGACCCCAACTAGAGTATGGTTCCGGTGTATGATACCCTCACCAGGATTACTTGATTCGAGAACTGGAAAAAATCCAAAGGAAAGTAGCTCGATTTGTTCTGGGTGATTTCCGACAAAAGAGTAGCGTTGCAAAAATGTTGCAAAGTTCGGGCTGGGAAGACTTGGCAGAAGGAGACGAGCTGCTCGACTAAGCGGTATGTTCCGAGTTGTCAGTGGAGAGATGGCGTGGAATGACATCAGTAGACGAATAAGTTTGAGTGGTGTTTTTAAAAGTAAGAAAGATCAGAATATGAAGATAAAGTTGGAATACAAGAGGACAAATTGGGGAAAATATTAGTTTATGGGAAGGGGAGTTAGGGATTGGAATAATTTACCAAGAGAGATGTTCAATAAATTTCCAATTTCTTTGCAATCATTTACGAAAAGGCCAGGAAAACAACAGGTAGGGAATATGCCACCTGGGCGACTGCCCTAAATGCAGATCATTAGTGATTGATTGATTGATTGATAATCAATATTATTATTAAAATTTCGTGAATATGTGCGATGAATTGTATTAGTTTAAAGTAGGGACTTGAGATCATTATATTACCTATTTCGATTCTAATAACTATTGCAAAAGACCAATATTGTAATCATTGGCCAAAAAATAGCTCTATTTGTAACGGTTTGGGTACATCATAACATTGTTTGACATGATGCTCATAGAAAACCACTACAGCCAACGTACAGTGGATCATATCAAGTCTTGTCTCGCAGTGACGAGCATTTTGAAATTATGACCCAACAGGTAAGCAAACTGTTAGCATACACAGACCGAAGCCAGTCTTCATGAATAAGTTCAGGAGGGACAACCAAAAGTGATGGTTGCATCGCTGTTCCACCTCCTACCTCAGTCCAACCCCACCACTCCTGGACCATCCATGCCAGCCACGCAGCAGCTGCAAGTCAAGTCTGCACGATTAGGAAGGCATTTTGCCTTTCCCAAGAAGTATACAGGCGTTGTAACTGGGGGAGTGTGAATTCAATTCAATCAATACTGATCTGCATTTAGGACAGTTGCCCAGGTGGCAGATTCCCTGTCTGTTGTTTCGTAGCCTCTTCCTAAACAATTTCAAACACATTTTATATTTATTGAACATCCCCCTTTGGGAAGTTGCTCCAATCCCTAACTCCCCTTCCTATAAACGACTATTTGCCCCAATTTGTCCTCTTGTCACCTATGGAAGTAATGTATATTAGTACTTTTCATTTTTTCTTTTTTACTTCCATATCTAGTTTTTACTTCTTTGATCGTCATTACAACAATCACAAAAACAAACAAAGTTCTTGTACATAGACTAGCGACTACGATATAAAAGGTTACTCATTGGCAAGAAAAGTACTTCCAATTATTAATTAGCTCAGAAGGTATATAAAACTGCTCTCCAGGACCGCAATGTAGAGCTATTTCATTCGGGTCGGAAAAAGTGAGTTAGGCCTATTCTTTCTTTCTGTCTTTCTTTCTTTCTTTCTTTCTTTCTTTCTCCCCAGTGTCGACTCAGTTAATTGTAACTTAAACGCTTTTCAGGCTGTCGAACACACAAGTTAAATACAAATATTACACTATAACATACCTGTAAAAACAAAACACACTATTGAACAAGAATGTTTATGCCATTTCATTTTTTATTGCAGAATAAATGTGAACTTGCCGTAATCGTAGAACGACAATAGTTTGTTGTTCATTTTAGCCTCCTCCTATCATCATCATCATCATCATCATCATCATCATCATCATCATCATCATCATCATCATCATCATCATCATCATCATTTCATGCTCCACTTTCTCGAGTGTGGTGTACAGGCGCTCGCCACTTCTTACTGTTAGAATATAGTTTCTGTTCCTCTATGTCCTCCCATCAGACATTTTTCTTGCTGACCTCCGATTTCACTGTCTGTCCATCGAATCCTTGGCCTCCCTATTGGACTCTTCACACTCGCTTTTCTGTCAAAGTACTCACTTGCTGTTCTCCTTCTGTCCGTCCTCATTACATGTCCAAACCATTATAACTTGCATCTTCCTAAAACCTCCGTAACAGGTATTTGTATTCCACCCTCCTTTTTGATTATTTCATTTCTAATCTTGTCTTTCCCGCTCTTTTGGTTCATTGTTCTGATCTGTTGACTGGGTTTTACTATTAGCTTTGTTGTGTAGAGTACATATTTCGAGTCCATGTGTGAAAATTGTAATGACCTGGGAATGAAACATGGTAAATTTTGCTTTCTGGAGTATTTTATCTTCTCACAGTAGATTTCTCACTTGAAAGTAAAATTGAGAATCTTTTAGAGTCGTTGAGTGTTTCTTATTGCAAAGGCAGTATAATAAGGATCGTTGATCTGTCATCACAGCTCCGTAAATATTTCTTTACAATTTCATACTGTCTCCTGATTATGACGATCGACACCTGTCTTCCGTTAACTACCCAGTTGTTACATATGCTGTTGTTTATGTTTAGCGTACTTTTATAATATATTTTCTTCCTTCTTCGCTACACCACGCAGTAATACTGGTAACGTGCAGCGTGGCAGAATACTGGTGGTATTCACTGCGTCATGAAGTTCGTGCATGTAGGAAATATTGCATTTCAGACAGCAAGAAAAAGATACGAACATTCACGGTCAAATACAACGTGTATTACGCTATGTCTTAACCTGAGCACAAACACACGTGTACATTTGATTCTTATTATTTCAGTACACTTCTTGGGTCAGCGCATTGCGTCACATGAGAACGGTGACATTATTTTAGTACTGTGTGGTACTGATATGCATTCTCTCACTATCTTAATGGTGCACGGACTGTTATGTCGACCGGTACAATGGTAAATGTTATTGGCACTACTGTATGCAATAACACGTGAGTGACTGTGCAATCATGCTATGAAAAAACAAGCGTGGCAATATGAAGCCTCCGTCGCGAAAATATACCAGAACTAATTGGATGTAAATCGACATTTGGAATTACTGATAAGGCAGATATCGTTTACAAAATAAATAAACAAATAAAAGAGTTCGCTAAAGAATAGATTTTCAGATAGGAAGTTGTTTGTAATTTGCGTAGATAATCAACTTATTAACAAACACTTGACAGAAAAGTGGAATAAACTTTCAGACTGCGTTTGAGCTAGATTTAAATTTTCGGTGGTAGTTAACCTAACCAATGTGACATGTAGGTTCTGAACGCTTACGGTGCTTTGGAGATGGGTATTAGAGAACGTTATGGCCGGATATCGCCTGTTTTCATAGTAAATGGATTGCATGAGCGTTATATCACCCGGTAATATTCCCAAATAGAAAGTTTCTTGATCTATATACATTTCAAGCGAAATAGTATATAATGTATTCATTTTACAAGATAATTCATGGAATATTTTGAAATGAATGGATAAAAACAAACGTGGAAGATTATAACACCATTTATCTTAAGCGTTCGTAATATGAATACTAATAATGTAAAAGTAGTGTGTAATTATCTTTCGGTTTATGTTGGTCCTTCTTGAAGGTCTGTTTGGTGCTTACGAATGTGTCCGGCGTGTAAGACGTACGCAGTCGTTCCTCTTCTTCTTCTTAATCTGTTTACCCTCCAGGGTTGGTTTTTTCCTCCGCCTCAATGGCAGTGTCCTGGAGCTTCAGACTCTGGGTCGGGGGATACAACTGGGGAGGATGACCAGTACCTCGCCCAGGCCGCCTCACCTGCTATGCTGAACAGGGGCCTTGTGAGGGGATGGGAAGTTTGGAAGGAATAGACAAGGCATTGGGAAGGAACCGGCCATGGCCTTAAGTTAGGTACCATCCCAGCATTTGCCTGGAGGAGAAGTGGGAAACCACGGAAAACCACTTCCAGGATGGTTAAGGTGGGAATCGAACCCACCTCTACTCAGTTGACCTCCCGAGGCCGAGTGGACCCCGTTCCAGCCCTCGTACCACTTTTCAAATTTCGTGGCAGAGCCAGGAATCGAACCCGGACCTCCGGGGGTTGCAGCTAATCACACTAACCACTACTCCACAGAGACGACACGCAGTCGTTCAACATGTTATATCTCGTAATCACCTGGGTGATTGTTCCGTTCAACTGGTGGGTTTTTAAAAATTATTTTCTTGCGCTGAATGATTACATGGCCGGAGTCCATATTGACTGATGAGAATTCGGGTGGCCTCAATGATCGGAATAATAAATAAGTAATGTTTATTTGCTCTAAGTCCCACTAACTACTTTTATTGTTTTCGGAGACGCGGAGGTGCCGGAATTTGTTCCCGAATGAGTTCTTTTACGTGCCAGTAAATCTACCGACACGAGCCTGACGTATTTGAGCACCTTCAAATACCACCAGACTGAGCTAGCATCGAACCTGCCAAGTTGAGGTCAGAAGGCCAGCGCCTCAACCGTCTGAGCGGGTAGTAATACATAATGCGACACATTCTAGTATATTGAAGTGAAAGAGGGGTAGATTTACATTACTCGCTTTACAGACTGGTTGTGATAGACACCTGAATTCTGCAGATTACTGTTATATGGTGTAGGCTGCTCTTGATGAAGTAAGTGAGCTATGAGCATCGGAAGAAAGGTGCGGAAAAAAATCGAACATGAGATACAGTAATGTATAATTAGTGTTTTCGACAGATTGAAATACTTTAAAGTTACATTAACTGAGTCGTCACTAGAAAGTTTGGCTGCCTTCTTAACAAAATAAAACAATTCGGCGGAAGCGTAGAGTACGGGGCTACACAACTCCAACCCTCCCCAATCTTTTCCTTTCCTAAAGGAATATATAGCCTTTAAATCAGAGACAGATGAAAGCAGAGACGATAACTTGCATTGTTTCCTTCGCAGACGACATTTATAGAAACATTTCTGTCCTCTCCCGAATTTCTCATGCGGCAAACACGACTATAATAGCAATACTAGTAATATCGATGCTACTGCGAAAGAGGTACAAATGTTATCCCCTATCCAACTTTTTTGTACAAGTTGTTTTACGTCGGACCGACACAGATAGGTCTTATGGCGACGATAGTGCAGGAAATGACTGGACATGGGAAGGAAGTGGCCGTGGCCTGTTGTGAAATGGGAAACCACGGTAAACTATCTTCAGGACTGCCGACAGTGGGGTTTGAACGCAATATCTCCAAAATACTGGATATTGGCCACACTTACGTGACTGCGGCTATCGACCTCGGTGTCTATCCATCAAGAAATTGCAGCTGGTAACATGCCAGATGAAGAATAGGAACTGTGGGAATAGTTAAGTTTCAAGTGAGATTTGATGGAATTATTTAGTACCGTAGTTGAGGTAATCGGGTCGTTTGGTACAAGAGTTAGTGTTATAAAGATACTTTACGAAGGAGGCTAACGAATTCTGTTGTTGAGGTTAAGAGATCTAGATATAGTAGACGATGGTTGAACTTTAATTTTATTTCAAGGTAAGGAACACGAAAGCTGCAAATAATAACCATCCGAACATCTCTCTTCTTGATGCCCCGAGTGATCATGGAAGATCGTGACGTGTTCCGTTTGTCAGTCGCTCTTTACATGCTCGATATATATTCGGAAGATATGCTTCCAATTCTTTACTGACCTTCACTTTCACTTAGCGTGGAGAAGGAAACTGAACGTGAAAGGAGGTCAAAAGAAATCGAAACAGCTATTGCGTAGCTCACGAGATTCGTTACTACTGACGCAGAGATGGTTGACCTTTGTAGCTGGGTCTTGCGGCAGGCCCACTGCCGGCCTCCTCGTAACTGGCAAGCTATTGGACTGGGGACTTGTAGGTAAGCCTAGTGACAGTCCACGAGCTTCACATATCTCAGACTTACGACAGTGGAAGTACATTCTCTTCTCTTTCTGCCATTTCTCCTACATCCTCCAGGCTAAAGGCTGTGTAGTTCATGTGGCTTTGGTCCTTTATTACGACCAGATGCACTTTCTGACGCCAACCCTATGTGGAGGAGTGTACGATGTTAATTATTGCGTGTTTCTGTGGTTTGTTGTATTGGAACAAACACCAAGTCCTCAAGTCAGATGAATTAATTACATGTGGTTAAAATCCCAGATCGCTTCAGTAATCGAACCCAGGGTCCTCTGAAACGAAGGCTGCAATACTGAAGTTTCAGTCTAAGAGCTGGACGTTTGACTAAACTAATAAAACTCGTAAAGGTAACTCGTAGTGCACAAATAATTTATTTTTAATCTGAAGGATAACGATTAAGATAAATATATTTTCTGGTGGAATATCTTTGAGTATATTTGTGTTATAAATCTTTGAATCATTTCCTCATGAAAGTCATGTAAATATTTAATGAATTGTTGCCTTTACAGTGCAAACTATATTCGGCTGAAAAAAATGCATATTCATACAATTTTAACAGGTAATTATAATTAACTAGCTGATGTACCCGTGCTTCGCTACGGGATTCTCAGAAAGACTGACTTTGTGGTTTTCCTAACTGAAATCAACATAGGTCATTACAAAAACGTAAGTATGAATGTAGCGATTAAAAGCAATGCTATCATATAAAATACTCGATCAAATGGAAAGCCGCACGTTTTATCACTTTTAACGAACAGTGCTGCGGTTAGATTGCGGTGCCAATCTAATAGTCCAAAGTTCCAGAGCTGAGATGACCAGGCTGCAGATTGCCATGAACACTTATCTGCCGTTATTCTGCTAAATATGCACACTGTTCATTCCAATCAGTGCCTCAGAGTAGGGATTGAATAGCCCGAATGCTATGATATCCAGTGTGTTACGTACCAGTAGTATCAGAAAATTTATAAACCAGGGGAATGGCATGCTAAAGGAGAAAGTTATCTAACTCCCCAGCTACTTCCCATCAATATTCAGGCAGGCTGTTACACTCTGTACGACTGGGCGAGTTGACCGTGTGGTTAGCGGTGCGCAGCTGTGAGCTTGCATCCGAGTGATAGTGGATTCGAACCCCATTGTCGGCAGTGCTGAAGATTAAGGCACTCCTAGCCCTTTCCTATCCCATCGTCGCCATAAAACCTATCTATGTCGGTGCGACGTAAATCAAATAAAAAAATACTCTGTACGCAGCAGTAATCCTATCTACGGGAGATGAGGGGCAACAGAAGACACAAAGCACATCACGACAAACAATGGTCAATGTAATGGTATTGTTGATCAATGTTATGAGCTTTCTATATTGTAGGCCTTCACATTTAGTTTTCTTTCGACTCTGTGATTTGTAAAATATTTTATACCGTAAACTGTAGTTTCTTATTCTCCGACTTTACATACCGATTTTCATTAAATACTGTTTACCCATTTTCTCGTTACTCGGCGCTGATATGAACTTAGTAGCAAAAATCCAAATTCATGAATATCTTTGTGATCATAGCCAGTACGGAAATAATGTATAAGACATGAATAATAGGAAATTTAATTCTATATAACCTTAGTTATGTAGCATTCATCGATTACACTTCTAATAAGAAATATTTGAGAATTACATTTTAGGCCTTCCCCTAAACTACCATTTCTCTCAGCGTGAATACAATTATTGATAGCCTAGATTGTAGCAACTTATTCCCCAACTTTGCATACCCATTTTCTTCAAAATACGACCACTAATAACATAAATAGTTGAGAATTCAATTTTAGGCCTTCCCCTAAACTACCATTTCACTCAGCGTGAGTAAAATGATTTATAGCCTAGGTTGTAGAGGCTCATCCCCCGACTTCACATACCGATTTTCATTAGACCACTAATAACATAAATAGTTGAGAATTCAATTTTAGTCCTTCCCCTAAAGTACCATTTCACTCAGCGTAAGTAAAATGATTTATAGCCTAGATTGTAGAGGCTCATCCCCCGACTTCACATACCGATTTTCATTAAATTCTCTACAGCCGTTTTCTCGTGATGCGTGTACATACATACATACAGACAGACAGACAGACAGACAGACAGACAG
Organism: Anabrus simplex; assembly: GCF_040414725.1. NCBI lineage: Eukaryota > Metazoa > Arthropoda > Insecta > Orthoptera > Tettigoniidae > Anabrus > Anabrus simplex. The sequence goes on from NC_090271.1 coordinate 287,428,374, forward strand.
ACAGACAGACAGACAGACAGACAGACAGACAGACAGACAGACAGACAGAAATTACGGAAATGCAAAAAGTGCATTTTCTTGTTACTATGGACATGACCGATACAGAAATACCATTATTTTCAAATTCTGAGCAATGTACAGACAAAACTCTTATTTTATATATAGATAGTCTTTTTGAAAATACGAATATGAATGTAATGAATTTATGTAATATTTTGTTTAGATACTCTTTTTAGTTACTTAGATGTTTAAAAACGTTGAATTTTAATTACATCTAGCGAAAGGTGAGCCTCCCCTCTTAAGAACTAATACAGTCAGACATCAGCCCCTAATAATTTTTTTTTTTTTTTACACGAAAATATCTTGACATTTTGCTTCTATAGCTTCATCTTCCATCGTTTCTATACCAATTTTCATGAAAAAATCCCCAGTCTTTTGTAATACATGTTTCTATTTTAGTGAAGAGGTGCATGCTCTTGTCAGAATAGTGGGCGTGGCATACAGTATTTTGACATGACTGCTCCGTACCTCCCTCTAGGTATATTTGAATTCCATTATTTACTATCTTGGTCAATGAATAAACAAGGAATTAAGGCATTCTTTGACTTCAAATTGGATAACTTAATTGGAGGACTCACTTAAAATTTTTCAGAATTCTTTAATGTAGCTATTCTCAAGGATGAACCAAAAATATCATATTTAATTAAAAACTGAAAGGCTTACAGGCGAAAATCAACCAATGAAATTCTCCACTTCCAAACATTGAGATATGAATTTTTCTCAGATCTGTATAAATGTACGGTAGGCTATCTCTTAATATCAAACTGTAAGAGGGAAATCTTTGCTTTCAGGAGGAATAGAAAAGGCCCGTTTTCGCTTTACTTTTTGAAATATTGTATTTTAGGTAAATGTGGGAATAAAACTGAAAAGCCGTTCGTAGCAACTAGCAGCACAGAAATTGAATTTTATCGCACAGTAACAAAGCAAAGTCGCTCAAAAACAGAATGAGTGCATGGTCTTATTGTAAGTTCAGCGTGTTGGCCATGAGGTTGGTATCGCGTAGCTGAGTGCTTGCATTCGTGAGGTAGTGGGTTCGAATCCCATCGCCGACAAACCTGAAGATGGTTTTTCGTGGTTTCCCATTTTCAGACCAAAAATACTGGAGCTCTGCCTTAATTATGGTCACGGCCACTACTTTTCCTGTTCCCTTCCCATCTTTGCGTTGCTGAAAACCGCCGAAAACCAGTGGAAAGAATCTGTCTCGTCCAACCCAATAAGTTCCTTTGGGAGAGATATCGCCTCTGCAGTCATTGTAGGTCGATGATCTCTGCGGTTTGAGACAACCATATAGCATAGGAAGTACAGCTAGGATTTGATAACAATTTTTTTCTGATTTATCACGCAGTGTTCTCTTCAGTATACGTATACCACACGTATGCCAGAATTTACATAGCCTTCTTTCAACATCATTATCTATTTTTAGCGAGATATCTTACGGAAGATAGCTGACGTAAAACATTTCGATTACTGTTTCATTCCGAGTTAAGTGCTTCCCTTTAAACATATTTTTATTTATTTTAAAATATTTCTTGAGCCAAAGGTTTTAGAATTGATATACACTGTATAAAGTTTTAAGTACTGCCACTTGATTTTGATCATCTGAAGTGTGATCATCTGCAGGTGTGGACGTCGTGAGGGAGTTGCACCCACTCGGGTCATGAAAAAGGTGGGCTGAAGTGGGGAGATCCGCAAGAAAAGTAGGTTGTGTAATACGGAATATAATTTATTCGATTGAACAGAAATTCAGAGTATAAAAGTTAATGTTGCTGTTTGGGTTATCAGTGCATAGATTTGATGCAGCTCTCCAAGCCACTCTATCCTGTGCTAACATTTTCATTTCTACGCAACTACCACATCCTACATCTACTCTGATCTGTTTGTAATATTCATGCCTCCGTCAGCCCATACCGTTCTTTTCTCTTTATTCCTGATTCGATCTATCCATGTCACCTTCAGCATTCTTCTGTAACACCACATTTCAAAAGCTTCTCTTCTTTTCCTTTCTGAGCTAGTTATCGTCCATGTTTCACTTACACACAATGCTATGCTCGAGACTAAAGTTGTCTAAAACATATTTTTAATTTCTATATCAATGTTCGAAGTGATGGAATTTCTTGGACATCAAACCTGTACAGTTATTATTAATGCTGGAGGAAATACGAAGAAGCGTTTCACGTAGTTATTCCGAAACTAACAACTGGTGCATGACTTGTACTTTTTAAAGTAGTTCCTACTGTTAAGTATAAAACACAGACAGTTTTATTGGATTAATTTAATCTAGGATGACGCAATCAGTACACACGCACGTAGTATTTAGAACGGATGATCCTTTCGTTATCTTGATTCACAAGTCTCACCTATCACTCCGCTTCGCACGTATAGCAACTTCATACAGACAGGTTTTAATACACGTTTGTTGAGTATCACAGTGCACGCCTGCTTTCAATTTGGCTCGACTCAAGACAAGACCGATAATTTGCACAATTAACTCTCATGACCGCTCCACACACTGAACTATTCTACACATATCACTCGGCAATACAATAACACAGCACCAACTCAGCTAGTACTCAACACTCCAACGCTTCTCAGCAATAACTGCTCTAACATTCCATCACGATGATACTATCTCAACATTCACTCTTGTTTGCGACGAGCCTGCTTTTATATACCCGTTCATGAAGTTCTAGTCTTCGTGGTGCGTCTAGAATAGGCACGTTCTAGTTTCGCCTCCAAGAAAATCCACGGGTACACCGAACGGAAAGCATCATACAACGAGAGGCCATCACATGCCCTCAGGTTATCAGAGAGGTCCCTAGCCTGACTCACAAATCCTTTTCCGGGAAAAACCGCAGAGAGCTACAGAGAACTGGCAGTCGCATTGGGGATGTTACCTCACACTTCCCCAAGTAAGGATGTAAAAGAGAGGGTGTATAAGTCACTGGTAAGACCCCAATCAGAGCGTGGTTCCAGTGTATGGGACCCGCCCCAGGATTATTTTATTGATGAACTGGGAAATATCAACAGGAAATCAGCTGGATATTTTATGGGTTCTTTCCGACAAAAGAGTATGTTTTGTATGCAAGAGCCAAACCAAACCCCATGGTACAACAGGCCCGAAGGGCCATGGCCCGCCAAGCGACCGCTGCTCAGCCCGAAGGCCTGCAGATTACGAGGTATCGTGTGGTCAGCACGACGAATCTTCTCGGCCGTTATTCTTGGTTTTCTAGGCCGGGGCTGCTATCTGACTGTCAGATAATTCCTCAGTTGTAATCACGTAGGCTGAGTGGACCTCGAACCAACCCTCAGATACAGGTATAAACATCCCTGTCCTGACCGGGAATCGAAGCGGGGACCGGCAGGCACACTATTCCTACATCGCGGGGCCGGTATGATTTGTATCCATGTTGAGAATTCGGCCTGAAGAACAATTGGATCCTCAACAGCTCCTCCATTAGCTGTCATAGATTGCCTAGGCGTTAGTGATGAGGCATCTAGGGAAATGAGGAGTTGCTTTTCTCACTGAGCCTGAATTTGCTGTTACATGTAAGTCTTCCAAGCCCACTGAAATTGACGCACTTTTTCCGACCCCATGAGCAGCATTTTCACACCATTTGTAACACGGACTAGCTGCATAAGAAATGGTATTACTTGAATCGCTCATATCTCAGTCTCGTTCAGGTAGTCAAACCAATGGATGAGGCTGAGACTACTCAGTGAGAGTAAGAAAACCGAGCAAGTGGGAGATTGCATTGGAAGATAGTGGGTTCGAACACCACTGTCGGCTGCCCTGAAGACGATTTCCCTTGGTTTCCCATTTTTGCACCAGGAAAATGCTGGGGCTGTACCTTAATTAAGGCCACGGTCGCTTCCTTCCCATTCCTGGCCCTTTCCTGCCACATCGTCGCCATAAGACCTATCTGTGTCGGTGCAACGTAAAGCTAATTGTAAATTGAAAAAAAGGTAGTAAGAAATTTGTTTTAGCCCACACCACAAGATAAAGTGCAGTGTAAGCACTAGACCTCGCCAGCCAAGACATGACAGAAGAATAGTGTTACGAAATTGTTGCAAACTTTGTGGCTAGGAGTATGGAGATGAGCTGCTCGACTAAGCGGTAAGTTGCGTGCTGCCACTGTAGAGCTGGCGTGGAATGACATTACATGCCGACTTCCAACTTTTTTGATGTTATTAAAGACAGGATTAGGTACACAAACGGTAGGGAATATGCCACCTGGGCGATAGCCCTATATGCAGATCGGTGGTGACTGATTGATTCAAATACATCATTAGAGATGGGTGAAACATACTTAATACTTAATACTGCGTCTTCCTCTTCTCTTTCCTGACCTTTTCCCAATTTTCTGGGGTCGGTGGTTTGTATGAATTTAGTCCAATTTTACGGCTGAATTCCTTTCCTGACGCCAACCCTATGTGGAGCAATATACAGTCGAAATCGCTTTTGCGACATTGCTTTCAACGATGTATTGGATGTAACGGCGAAATCTAACGGTCCCGCCGAAATCCTATGTAAACACTGTGTTTAAAAAATCGTTTAGTGCGACATCGCTTTTAACGACGAACTGGATATAACGGCGAAATCTAACGGTCCCGTCTAAAATCCTATATAAACTGTATTTAAAAAAAATCGCTTAGTGCGTCATCGCTTTTAACGACGAACTGGATATAACGGCGAAATCTAACGGTCCCGTCCAAATCCTATGTAAACACTGTATTTAAAAATCGCTGAGTACAACATAGCTTATAATGATATATCGTATAAAACTATGTATTTTATCACATTTTAGGAGAATGTATCAGCTATAACGTCCAAATTTGATTTTGTTTGTTAGGTATTTGGGGAAAACTGACAACAACGTTTTCAGTACAGTGTGGATTTCAAACCAGTCTGTCTATTACATATTCGAGGCAAACATCGCTATGAAGATGTCGCAAGCCGGGCTGAGTGGGTCAGACGGTTGAGGCCTTCTGAACCCGACCTGTCAGGTTCGATCCTGGCTCAGTCCGGTGGTATTTGAAGGTGTTCAAATACGTCAGCCTCGTGTCGGTAAATTTACTGGCACGTAAAAGAACTCCTGCGGGCCTGAATTCCGGCACCTCGGCGTCTCTGAAAACCGTAAAAGTAGTTAGTGGGACGTAAAGCAAAGAACATTAATATTTATTATTAAGATGTCGCAAAAGAAACGGAAAGTGTTTTTGAAGAAAAATCAACCACACTTAATCAAACAGTTACTATTTATCTGCATTTATGGCAGTCGCCCAGGTGGTAAATTCCCTATCTGTTATTTTCCTAGCCTTTTCTTAAATGATCACAAAGAAATTGGAAATGTATTGAACATCTCCCTTGGTAAGTTTTTCCAATCATTAACTCCCCTTTATATAAACGAATATTTGCCCCAATTTGTCCTCTTGCATTCCAACTTTATCTACATATTGTGATCTTCCATACTTGTAAAGATACCACTCAAACTTATTCGTCTACTAATGTCATTCCACGCCATCTCTCCACTGACAGCTCGGAATATACTACTTAGTTGAGCAGTTCGTCGCCGTTCTACCCTGTCTTCCCAGCCGAAACTTTGCAACATTTTTGTAACGCTACTCTTTTGTTGGAAATCGCCCAGAACAAATCGAGCTGCTTTTCTTTGGATTTTTTTCCAGTTCTTGAATCAAGTAATCCTGGTGAGGGTCCCATACACTGGAACCATACCCTAGTCGGGGTCTTACCAGAGACTTGTACGCTATCTCCTTTACATCCTTACTACAACCCCTAAATACCATCATAACTATGTGATTACCCCAATGAAGATCTTTCCTTATATTAACACCTATGCACTTATTATGATCCCCAAAAGGAACTCTCATCCCATCAACGCAGTAATTAAAACTGAGAGGACTTTTCCTATTTGTGAAACTGACAACCTGACTTTTAACCCCGCTTATCAACATACCATTGCCTACTGTCCATCTCACAACATTATCGAGGTCATTTTGCAGTTGCTCACAATCTTGTAACATATTTATTACTCTGTACAGAATAACATCTTCCGCAAAAAGCCTTATCTCTGATTCCACTTCTTTACTCATATCATTGGTATATTTGATAGAAAAACATAAAGGTCCATTAATACCACCTTGAGAAATTCCCTTCTGAATTATTACAGGGTCACACATAAGATGGTAATTAGAAAATGGAAATTTTATAAATTGGAAGAAACGTCAGCATCGCGAAGGAATTTGGTGTATAAAACTCATCGATTTCTACGATTTGGAAGGACAAAGAGAGCACCTCATTTATTAGCCAAGATCGTATGCGACATTATTTATGGAATTTACATTGTAACTACTTCTTTTTTTACTTATTATTGTATATTTTGCTGGCATATTATTGGTTTACGTGCTGTGTAAAGATCAGAAGAAGAAATCCTCTCGAATTCAGTGCACAAATACTGTAGTTATGTTGTATTTCACTTAGGCCTATGTGTTTTGAAGTTTTAACTTTATTATGTTGATTAACCATAAGTGTACAGCCCGAAACTTACAGATATGTCACTTATAGCAACAACAAAGAAAGTCCGGTTTGTGCGACTATCGGCTATAACGACTGTTACTTGCGCAGTCGTTATAAGCGGTTTTGTGCGATTACCGCCTATAAGGACGGTTGATTGGCGGTCCCTTCCAAGTTGTTATAACCGGTTTGTGCAATTATCGCCTGTAACGACCGTTGATTGACGATCCCTTTGGAGTCGTTATAACCTGTCTGTGCGATTATCGCCTATAACGGCCGTTGTTTGGCGGTCCCTTCTGAGTCGTTATAACCGGTTTGAGCAATTATCGCCTGTAACGACCGTTGATGGATGCTCCCTTCGGAGTCGTTATAACCGGTTTGTGCGATTGTCGCCTATAACGACCGTTAACCGACGGTCCCTTCGGAGTCGTTATAACCGGTTTGTGCGGTTATCGCCTATAACGACCGTTGATTGACGATCCCTTTGGGGTCATTATAACCGGTTAGTGCGATTATCGCCTATAACGACCGTTGTTTGACGGTACCTTCGGAGTATTTATAACGGGTTTGTGCGATTAAAGCCTATAACGACCGTTAACAGATTGTCCCTTCGGAGTCGTTATAACCGGATAGAGCGATTATCGCCTATTACGACCGTTGATTGGTGGTCCCTCGGAGTCGTTATAACCGGTTTGTGCGATTATCGCCTATAACGACCGTTATCTGATGGTCCCTTCGGAATCGTTAAAACCGGTTTGTGCGATTATCACCTATAACGACCGTTGATTGGCGGTCCGTTCGGAGTAGTTATAACCGGTTTGTGTGATTATCGCCTATAACGACCGTTGATTGGTGGTCTCTCCGGAGTCGTTATAGTAGGTTTCGACTGTATTCTCTATTGCGTGTTTATTTGGTTGTTTGTAGTGTGATGTGTTGCATCTAAATGAAGTATGTTTATTACGGGGAACACAAACACCCAGCCCCCGAGTTGGAGGAATTAACCAGACCAAGTTAAAATCCCCGACGAGGCCGGGAATCGAACCCGAGGACCTCTGAACCGAAGGCCACTCTGCTGGCCATTCAGCCAGGGGGTAGGTAACAATGAATAGCACATCACATAATAAACATTGAGTCGATCAAAGGAGAGCGGTGACAAAGCAATCGAACGTTAACAAACAAACCACGGCTTTTTGTTTTTAAATTCTGTTTATTGTCGATAAATTTTCAAATGATGTCATCACGTTCTGTGTCATTGTGAGTATTAAAAATGCATATTGAGTCAAATGTGTGCCACAGTTACGGAGTCCATTCAGATGTTCAATAAAAAGCTATCAACAATTGGTAAACCGATTTGCATAGCAAAAGAGAACAAAACACTTGTTAAATGAGTATAGAGTAAATATATGAGAGAGAGAGAGAGAGAGAGAGAGAGAGTTTCTAGCTCTCCTTTAGCATTGGACATAATAATTTTCTGGACTACTGTAACATAATTGCAGAGAAATAAAATCATGAATACTTTAAGTAATGATGTATTCGTATGTCAGAATGCCAGTACGAAACTGGAACAAGTTGGATTACTTCAAGTACAGTATTTAGGACGTAGCCTATACAGGATGGTCGGAAACAACGTGGATCGGATATATGAGCGTTAGAGAGTTGGTCATACTGATAATTAATTGGCAAAGAATAGATATCTCGTGCCGTTGTAATTTTATAAGCTGCTGAAATTAGTCAATCAGTTCGCTTCGCGGGCGACTTCAGATGGGCTTTGCGAGGCGGTGTTGCAAAATCTGCACGTAGCTTATGACCGGCTTCAGAGCGTTAATAGAAGAAATGAACTTCTCCAGGGGTGGGGCTTGAACAAGGACCTCCCTGTTGATAGGCTCTGCTTATAGCAAGCACGCTACGGTGGCATTGGCTGAAACTCACGGTGTGTTATTGTTTGATACTCATTTCTCTCACTGGCTCTCAAACCCGACCGAGCCACGTGCAGATTTAGCAACACCGCCTCGTAAAGCACATTTAAATTCGCCCGCGAAGCGATCTGATTGGCTAAATTGAGCAGGTGATAAAATGACAACGGTGCGAGATATCGACGTATTTTTTTCCAAATTATTTATCGGTATGACCAAAGCTCCAAGGGTCATATACACGGTTCACCTTGTCTCCGACCACCCTGTGTTCTCTCAGAATGGTGCAATAGGTATTAAGTAAATTTCAATCAAGGTGCAACAAAACTAACACAGTGAGCTGACATTCAAGATCAGCATTATTCTTTATTTCTTTCTTTATTTATTTATTTGTTTTATTTATTTATTTATTTATTTATTTATTTATTTATTTATTTATTTATTTATTTATTTATTTATTTATTTATTTATTTATTTATTTATTTGCTTGAGCAACCAAAACAGGGAGAAGCCGAATTGCAGAGTCCCGCAATAAAAAAATATCGATGGAGTAGCACATAGCAAACATAAAAAATAAATGGAAAAACATTGAGGGAATAACATCTAATGATAAAAATAGAGGAAAAAAATAAAAAAACTAACAAAATAACTGTAGAGACACCAATTAACAACAAAACACGCAGGCAAAAGAAACAACGAGGAAAATTAAAGATTGAACGTAAAACGGAGAGAAGAACTTATATAAAGTTATGGAAGAATCGATTAAAGGAGGCATGCGAAGAAAAAACGTCCAAGTTCCTGTCAGAAGATAAATAGTTAAGGAGGGTTGGTATGCGGATAAATAAAGTTCTTTGAACGAGAGAGAGGCGGGAATACGGAATATGAAGGGGTCGACTGATCTTAGATTTTCGAGTTGGAACATGTAGGTAAACGAAGGATGCAGGTTCGGGAGAACGAAATAAACCGTTAACAGCGTTATATAGGAATCTAAGGTCAGCTACTTTCCTGCGACTAGATAACGGGCGAAGGAGTGAAATCTTCGACGAAACTATGTTTACATTGGCCTGTTTTAGCACAGGCGTGTTTTTGGACTGGTGGGCTATCTGCAGTCAGTGTATTCAACTTCCCAACACTATCGTAACCATGGCGGTACCGGTACCATTAAGACCACGGTCGCTTCTTTCCCTATCATAGCCCTCTCCTGTCCCATCGTCGCCGTAAGACGTTTCATAGTCGGTGCAACATTAAGAAAACAAATAGCCTTAACTTTCTCCGTAATTACAAGTCAAAGTCGAAGTCCATACGATAGTACACTGCTGACATTACATTTAGCCAGCTGTTTCCTTAATCCTAAGCTCATTCTGCAGTCAGTCAGAATAATAACTGCTTGTCCGTAACGGTTATGGGTTGGGAGAAGGGAAACATATTGTAACACATTATTCTAAGTGAATGAAATACGAAATATTTTCTTAATTTTCTAGTAAGACATTGATCGGCAAGCAGTTAAGATCGTCGTATTTTCTACCATCGACTCAGCCCCGCCTTCCTTCAAGGTGATCCTGTATATCTGCATACCTGTCATTTGGTGTGGGTCGGCAGTAAGAGAAACATCATCACTTGAAATGTGCAGGGTAAATTAGACTTTGTTTGAGGCGCTTAGTCGAGTGGTATTGAAAGGAAATTCGGATTGTTTTTCTTCGCAACCTGGCAATTTGGTTCTGAGTTAAGAATGGAATGGGTTCCTCCAATCAGGGATCCTGTATATCAGACACTTGTCATAAGCCCAACTTGAATGGAAACGTATTCTAACTTTTTAAATCACGTATAACAAAAGATAATGATGTGTGACGTGCATGCAAATATCGAGCTGTCAGAATGTGTCAAAGCTACAAAGGATTTATTTTCCGGCTGATATCTGTGAGGTTATTAATTATTATACTTTCTGATTCCAGAATATCTGCTCCTTTAAAATATTTCCTCTATTTATAAGTCATTGTTCAAAGTATAGCAACAATATATAGAACTTTGCATAGCTGATCACTTGGCTGTCAGGGGTACGGGGGCCTCTTTACGACCGACTGAGAAGATGAACTGCTCTCCGAGTTTCTTCTTCATATCGGAACTTGGGAGATGTGGCTTTGCCGATTCGGTGAAGATACTGAAGGAATTTCCCATGGTTGGATAGAAATTGTAGGCGAGTGGTGCACAACGTTATTAGGGGATCTGGAGGTTTATCATATTCTTTAAGGAAATAACATAAATGTCGTGTGGTCTCCGGAGAGGCCTGGTGCAGGTCTTTCAATTTGACGCCGTATAGGTGACTTGAGCCTCCATGAGGATGGGGCCCTACCTGTGATGAATTCTAATGCTGCAGACGGCACATATACCCAGCCCCCGAGCCATTGGAGTTAACCACTTAAGGTTAAAATCCCCGACCCGGTCGGGAATTGGAGCCGGGACCCTCTGGACCAAAGGACAGCACGCTATCTATTTAGCCATGGAGCCGGACAAGTAAACTCGTGTCCTCGTCCTGAGGTGGTGCAGCTCTTTTCAGGCACATCCCCATTGGAGGTGAGCTGCATTTACCATTTCAACCACTTACCAGCTCTCCCGCCATTCTTAAATTTCCGGCAGTACCGGGAATCGAATCCGGGCCCCCGAGGACGGCAGCTATTAACACTGACCGTTACGCTACGGAGGCGGACTTTAAAGGAATAATACCCCACTGTCGGCAGCCCTGTAGATAGTTTTCCGTTGTTTCCCATTTTCACACCAGGAACATGCCGGAAATTTAAGAATGGTGGGAGGGCTGGTATGTGGTTGAAATGGTAAATGCAGCTCACCTCCAATGGGGGTGTGCCTGAAAAGAGCTGCACCACCTCAGGACGAGGACACGAGGCCACGGCCGCTTTCTTCCCACTCCTAGACCTTTCCCATCTCATCGTCGCCATAAGATCTATCTGTGTCGGTGCGATGTAAACCAGCTATACAATACCATATGCGACCAGCGGAACAAATACGGCCTAGGCTACTACAGCTCAGTTGAAAGGGGGGCTTTCGTAGCAAATCGTAAAATTATGGGCTCATTGGTGTTAGATTGACCATTTTTATTCTGTTCTTAACTTCTCTTCAGCTAGTGGTGTATGTACTCAACACGACATGATAATCTGAAAGTCTGTTTCAAGTATTTGAGGGTTTACACGGATTTTAGGCAGGAGTAGGCTAGAATGCAAAGTAATTTGCTTAGTAGGAAGTGTCATTTAGCCCGCCCGTTCCTCTGTAATGTTGCGAGAGTAACATACATTCTAGGGGTCCTATTAGTCCTGATGTTCATGCAAATCTCATAGCACGAGCGTTATACGGGCAAACGTGTACTTGTCACTCGCTTCAGTAAGTTTGAATTCCTATCTGTTATTGCCTAAAGTTCGGCTCCATGGCTAAATGGTTAGTGTGCTGGCCTTTGGTCATAGGGGTCCCGGGTTCGATTCCCGGCAGGGTCGGAAATTTTAACCATCATAGGTTAATATCGCTGGCACGGGGGCTGGGTGTAATATGTCGCCTCACTATCATTTCATCCTCATCAGGACGCGCAGATCGCCTAAGGGTGTCAAACCTAAGGACCTGCACTTAGCGAGCCGAACATGTCATCGGACACTCCCGGCACTAATAGCCATACGCCATTTCATTGTCTGAAATTCCAATATCTAGACATCAGACACAACTGTAAAACACAAAGTTACCTAAATTCCTCTCATTTAATTGTGATATAGCCTAGTTCAAGAATATTGGGACGTTTCTAAATGTTCAGTCGTGAAACTCCACCTATTTCCTACAACATATCTGTGCTACCACTGTAGTTGGTATTATAAATTTACTCATTCGGGCAAATATTCCAGGTTCCCTATGGCAATCAACATCTATATCATATCTGTGTTATGTATGATTTTCGCGATATCTTCTTCTACTATCGCGTTTCCCCAATTTCTGGGGTCGCGGGTGCGAACTGTGCCATACGGGGGGGGGCTTTGGCCCTGTTTTACGGCCGGATGCCCTTCCTGACCCAACCCTATATGGAGGTATGTAATTACTAACTGCGTGTTTCTGTGGTGGTTGGCAGTATGTTGTGTTGACTGAATATGAAGAGGAAAGTGTTGGGACAAACACAATAACCCAGTCCCCGAGCCATCAGAATTAATCAGACGCGATTAAAATTCCCGACCCGGTCGAGAATCGAAGCCGGGACCCTCTGAACTGATGACCTCAACGCTCACCATTCAGCCAATGAGCTTTCGCCATCTGTAGCAACATAATCTTTCCACCTTACATCAGGCTCCTCTCTTTCATTTCTCTCTATAAACCCCCGTGTTGAAAGTGATTACCTTACGATTCAGACACTATTTGTGCTTTTCACTGTTGTTGTTGTTGTTGTTGTTGTTGTATTTCATTACATCACCTTTAAGAACTCTTGGAGGGCTAACAGTCTTGATACCAGTACCCTATTATGCTTCGGCTGAAAAATTCGAATCTGCGACTATTTGGAATGTAAGCGATTGATGTGCGACGGTTTGCTTTTAGATCTTCTCCGAGTTGCAGTGACATTTCCTCGCCTCATTGTTCATTACAGGTCAGCTCATTCAGCACATCTCGTTAATGGTGTTTACTTTTATCATTGACCTTATAATTAGATTCATGTTCACAGCAGGGCTGTCGAGTGCACGGCAGCAGTTCCATCTGACTCGAGCGAAAGGTTGATTCTAGTCGAGCGGAGGATGTGTGAGCTGAAAGGGCTTTGCTTCTAACTTTAACCCATTAAAGGCCACATTATTTTTCCCGTGGAGGGGGAGACGGCTCAGAACTTCACTTCAAGTAACTTATAAACCGTTAACGATATTGGCAATCTGTTTTCACTTTTTGTCATGTTACCAAGGGGCTAATCATCAGACTGTTCTTTGACTCATCATGATGTCGTCCAGGTGGTACATTCCCCATCAATGATTTATTTAGTCTTTTCTTAAATGGTTTCAGAGAAGTTGGACATTTATCAAACATATCTCCCTAAGAACTCTGTCTATAAACAAGTATTTGTCCCAGTTTGTCCTCTTGAATTCCAACTTTACCTTCATTTTATATATATTTTTTAAAATATTATTGTCGTTAGGTTCAGAGAAGTAAAAGATTTGTGCAAGAAAATATTAGACAGAACTTTTATCAATTAGCCTATGTGTACTTGAGACTACACTTGACGCAAGTGTAATGGACTAGTATAACTTGGAAACAATATTCTCTAACCCATGGGTAAATAATGAAAATATCAAGCTCGATTTATTATTATTATTATTATTATTATTATTATTATTATTATTATTATTATTATTATTAAGACTAGTGAGGTGTGGCTATGAAGTTGTTTACATCCCTTAGTATTTATTTACGTAGTTGTGTACAAACTTTGTTTGGTATAAATCATGGTCGTATTATTTGTGAGGTTATGTCATGAAACATCAGCTATATGTATATTAATATGGGTTTATTTAATGTATGTTCAGTCCTCAGCCCTAAGGCTGGTTGGATCCTCAACAGCTCTGGCATCGGCTGTCATAGATGGCCTAGGCGTCACTAAAGAGGCGTACTAGGGAAATGAGGAGTGAAGTAGTTTCCCGTTGTTTTCCTCACTGAGCCAGAAGTTGCTGTTACATATTTGTTTGCCGAGCCCACTGAAATGCATGCACCAACTGACCCTATGAGCAACATTTTCACACCATTCATAGCAGGGACTGGCTACATAAGGAACGGCATTACTAGCACTACTTTCATATTGTTAAAGCCAAGGATAAGACAGAGACAGATCAATGAAAGTAACAAATTTGCTCTAGCCCATACTAGAAGACACAGTGAACTGTAAACACTAGGTCTCGCCAGCAAAGGCATTATTTAATGTAAGAACCAAACCAATCCAAACTCATGGCGCAACAGCCCTGAAGGACCATAGCCTACCAAGCGACCGCTGCTCAGCCCGAAGGCCTGCAGATTACCAGGTGTCGTGTGGTCAGCACGACGGATCCTCTCGGCCGTTATTTTTTGCTTCCTTGACCGGGATCGCCATCCCACCGTCAGATAGGTCCTCATTTGTAATCACGTAGGCTGAGTGGACCTCGAACCTGCCCTCAGATGCAGGTAAAAATCCCTGACCTGGCCGGGGATAGAACCCGGGGCCTCCGAGTAAGAGGCATGCACGCTACCCCTACACCGCGGGGCCGGCTATTTAATGTAAGAACACGTAATTAATAGTATATATTTATTATTACCTGTATATATTATGTATATATCCACCGCAATGTTGTGCAACACACAGTAATGGTCCAGAACAACTTACTTCGGAACTAGAGAGTTACAGAAAAATCCATTCATTGTAAATAGGCTAATGGGGACTCCAGGAATTACGAGAAAATATGTTGTGACATATTATTCTTCTAGAAGCCTGGCCAGGCAACGTATATAAAGAGGCAGTCTTGAGGGTAGAGTTGAGTTGTTTAACAAGAGTTGTGAGTCCAAGTCGTTAATCAAGCATGTGAATTTATGTTGTGATTGGTAGTACGTTGACATGCTGTTGTGGCAGTCTTCTTCTTCTTCTTCTTCTTCTTCTTTTACTTCTTCTTCGTAGAAGTGTTTTGTTTCTAGATGACAGTTTATTAGTGCGTGTGTGTAGAATATGTGTAAATAACCTGCAAATAAAACAGTGTACACAATTGACAGCATTTTGTGTGCGTCTTTATGGATACAACACCAATAAGGCAGTATCAGCAGCTTACTGAGTTCGAACGAGGCCGTCTAACAGGACTACGATAAGGTGGACGTTCTTTCCGCTATATTTCAGAAAGACTTGGCAGGGATGCGTCAGCAGTTCGTTGGTGTTGGCAATAATAGTCACGGGAAGACTGTCTCAAGACTGGGGTCCGGCCGCACACGGCCACTACGGCCGCATGGCTGGGGTGGATCGTACTGCATTTGCAGCAGCCATTAAAACTTCATTTAGCACCAGACTGCCACAGCGAACTGTAACAAATCGATTATTTGAGGAACAGCTCCAAGCCAGACGTCTTGTAGCATTCATACCAATAACTCCGAATCACTGCCATCTGTGACTCAAGTGGTCTCAAACTAGAGATCACTGGAAAGCGGAGTGAAGGTCTCTTGTGTTCTCAAATGATAGCCATTTCCGTCTTGGTGCCAGTGATGGCCGTAGGAAGGTAAGAAGGAGGCCGTGTGAACGCTTGCAACCAAGCTGTCTGCGGCGTCCACATGCTGCACCAACACGAGGAGTTATGGTCAGGGGAGCGATTTCCTTTGACAGGAGGAGCACTCTCGTCGTTATTCCAAGAAATTTGACAGCGGATTTATACGTTAGACTGGTGATTGAACCGGTTGTACTGGCATTCTTTCGCAGTATTCAAGGCCCAACAGAATAACGCTCATCGTCATACCGCTGTTGTCACCCAAAGTGCTCTACTGAGTACCGACCAGTTGCCTTGGCCTCCGAGATCACCAGACCTTTCGCCCATTGAGCACATATGGTACATCATGGGACGACAAATCTACCGTCATCCAATACCAGCCTTAACCGTTGCTGATTTGATTGACCAGGTGCAAGAGTCGCAGCTCCATTCCACAAAATGACATACGGCACCTGTAGGACACAATGCATGTACGTTTGCGTGCTTACATTTCAAAATCGTGGTACCATCATCTCTTATCGCGCATACTTGAGCCTGTGACCTGGAAAATTTAATCAGATAAATTTGTTACGTGCACAGTTTCTTCACATGAATTCCATTCCTCTAAACTAACGTCTGCTTTATGTTGCGATTTCCCGCCAGTGTGTTTTACAGTTGGTCACAATTTCAACTCAATTTTAAATCCTTTATCCCGAACGCTTTTATAGATACGAGCACTGCTGTAATGTTGAAAACTACGAGATTGGTAATATGAGCACTGTTTCCACTGTCACGCGCAATTCAAAGAAGAAAAGTATAAAAACAAGACGTGAACGTTATTTATTCGTAATTATGTATTTTAACTGCAGAATGAAAAGCGCTGAAGTCTCTGCTTTTCTCAAATCCAGCTACGGAAGATAAATTTCAAAGCCGTGAAATCAGTGAAAAAAGTCAACTCCAACTTCAAAGTAAAGACCTCCAACTGAACTGGTATCAGATCTGCATAGAGCCAGTCTTCCGTGAAAGGCAAGCTGCAAGCAACGGGCTTTGCCTATATTATGTGCAGTGCATTTTACCTATAAATATGTATTGCACTATATAATAATACGAATAAAACACTGTTTTATCGCTCTAATTTAATAGTAGATTGTCTCGTTAAGTACACACACAGACAATTATATTCAGCCATGAATGACCAGACTCCCCAATGCTGTCTGTTTACGAGTCTTTCACAGCAGGAGCCCAGCTGTGCAGTCTTTACCTGGACGGGCGATAATCCTTATTAACAAGCTCCACCTTTAACTTTTGCTCGTACGCTCAGTCTCTTCACGTACAACAGCTGGACGTAGATCGGTTTGAACACAGGGCTGCTTATCTCCACAACACACGATTGCTGTTCTTGGTTCGACTCGAGAGAAAGTCCACCACCCTCTTGTTCAAACACCCCGAACTACTCAACAATGACAACTAAACAGAGGGTTGTTGTTGTTGTTGGTCGTTTAGTCGCTTTCGACTCTCCGTGACCCCATAGACCAAAGTGTGCCATTTCTTCCTGTCGTATACTATTTTCCGAAGTCTTTCTAAATTGAGAGCCGTGGCTTCCTTGATGTCATCAATCCAGCTCATCCGTTGTCGCCCTCTTCTCCTGTTACCATCAGTCTTCCCCAGCATTAAGGTCTTTTCCAGTGAATCATGTTTTCTCATGATATGACCGAAGTACTTTAGTTTTTGCCTGAGTATTTGACCTTCCAGTGAACAGCCTGGGTTGATTTCCTGTAATATGGACTTATTAGATCTCTTCGCAGTCCACGGAACTCTAAGGAGTTTTCTCCAACACCATAGTTCAAATGCATCTATTCTTCGGCGCTCAGCCTTTCTTACTGTCCCGGTTTCGCTTCCGTACATTGCTACTGGGAAGACCATAGCCTTCACTATACGAATCTTCGTTCTTAAAGTTACGTCTCTACTCCTGAAAACGTTATCAAGGTTGGCCATTGCCTTCCTCCCAAGGAGCAAGCGTCTCTTAATTTCATGGCTGCAATCGCCATCAGCAGTTATTTTGGAGCCCAAGTAGATGAAACTAGGAACAACCTCCATTGTTTCACCATTGAAATGAAATGTCGTATGGCTTTTAGTGCCGGGATATCCCAGGACGGGTTCGGCGCGCCAGGTGCAGGTCTTTCTATTTGACACCCGTAGGTGACCTGCGCGTCGTGATGAGGATGAAATGATGATGAAGACAGCACACACACCCAGCCCCCGTGCCATTGGAATTAACCAACTGAGGTTAAAATCCCCGACCCGGCCGGGAATCGAACCCAGGACCCTCTGAACCGAAGGCCAGTACGCTGACCGTTCAGCCAACGAGTCGGACGTTTCACCATTTATATGCCAGGAGGTGATAGGTTTAGTTGCCATGATCTTTGTTTTCTTGACATTCAACCTTAGTCCAGCTTTTGCACTTTCTTCTTTCGCCTTCATTAGTAGATACTTAAGTTGTTCTTCACTTTCTGCCAACAGGGTGGTGTCATCAGCATATCTAAGGTTATTTATATGTATCCCACCAATTTAACAGAGGGTACATAACAGCAACAACTCAACAGTGCTGGCTAGCACTACAGTGGTCCTCATAACAGCGACAGTAAACATTGCTCCAATTCTACTCAGGACAGCTGTTCCGCACGCCGACTCCACGGTAGTACACTCACCGTACTCCAAGGCAGTACACACACCGTACTCCACGGTAGTACACACACCGTACTCCACGGTAGTACACACACCGTACTCCAAGGTAGTACACACACTGTACTCCAAGGGCAGTACACACACCGTACTCCGCGGTAGTACACATACCGTACTCCAAGGTAGTACACATACCGTACTCCAAGGTAGTACACACACCGTATTCCAAGGCAGTACACACACCGTACTCCACGGTAGTACACATACCGTACTCCACGGTAGTACACACACCGTACTCCACGGTAGTACACATACCGTACTCCACGGTAGTACACATACCGTACTCCACGGTAGTACACACACCGTACTCCAAGGCAGTACACACACCGTACTCCACGGTAGTACACATACCGTACTCCAAGGCAGTACACACACCGTACTCCAAGGCAGTACACACACCGTACTCCACGGTAGTACACATACAGTACTCCAAGGCAGTACACACACCGTACTCCACGGTAGTACACATACCGTACTCCACGGTAGTACACATACCGTACTCCAAGGCAGTACACACACCGTACTCCACGGTGGTATACACACCGTACTCCACGGTAGTACACACACCGTACTCCACGGTAGTACACATACCGTACTCCAAGGCAGTACACACACCATACTCCAAGGTAGTACACACACTGTACTCCAAGGCAGTACACACACCGTACTCCACGGTAGTACACATACCGTACTCCAAGGCAGTACACACACCGTACTCCACGGTAGTACACATACCGTACTCCAAGGTAGTACACACACCGTACTCCACGGTAGTACACACACCGTACTCCAAGGCAGTACACACACCATACTCCAAGGTAGTACACACACTGTACTCCAAGGCAGTACACACACGTACTTCGCTCAGATACTCTGACATCGCTGAGAGACTGACGGCAGCCGACACTATACTGCCACCCCGATCCGACTGCCGAACTCCAAGACAGACTGACTGACTGAATGTTAACGGCTAACTTCCTTTTTATATCCTCTTAATGGAGTACTAGGATATTCGGGACTCGTCTAGAGAGGAACATTCACGTTTCGTATTCCAGAAGGTGCATGTGAAAACCAGACGAAGGGAACAATACTCGGAATGACCGACCATGTCCTCCCTGGTCTGACTTACTGGTGTCGTCCTGATTACGAACAGTCCAGGTTGCGAACAAATGGGTACTTGAATGGGATGATTTGGGTTTGTCACACATCAATGAGTCCATATTACGAACAAATGGGTACCTGAAGGGGATGGTTTGGGTTTGACACACATTAATGAATCGAGATTGCGGCCAGGCATAAAGTAGAGGCGCTTAAGCGAGAATATAATGAGCAAGAATATATCATTTTATATATGTCACACTGCTTATCTAGGTGGATTGTGGGAGTGTGCATCACTAGAGGCACCTACAGTCTTCTGAAGTTCTTTAGAAAGCCGCTTTAATTATTACCAGGAAGATTTGAATTTATTCACAAACCAGCTCTAGCAATACAGAAAGCGGCCGTCATGCCTTGCCATTCTAAACCCAACATATAACAATCCCGTCACCTAAAATAAATGACATATTTACACTCAGTATTTACAAATCTACATTTACGACTTTCCTCAACAGCTTCAGCACTACTGCAGAAATAACCCTCAGTTGGTACACCAAGTTCTGGTACACACAATTGGAATACTGGGTAATACACAAAAAAAGTTAAAAGCATGTAAGAAAAACCCACTTGTTTCCAAATAAACTGACTGTTTCGCTTCTTATGTATTCTTTTGAATAATAATAATAATAATAATAATAATAATAATAATAATAATAATAATAAATAATAGTATTAATAATAATAATAATAATAATAATAATAATAATAATAATAATAATAATAATAATAATAATAATAATAGACTAATAATAATAATAATAATAATCAATATTCTAAAGGCTACTGCCTTGTCGATGCAACTACTCGCTTCTTTGATTGGCATAATAATATTAATAATAATAATAATAATAATAATAATAATAATAATAACACCGGGCGAGTTGCCCATGCGGTTAGGGTCGCGTGGCTGTGAGCTTGCATCCGGGAGATAGTGGGTTCGAGAATGTTCTTTGTTTAAGTGAGGGTGTGTTCAAAGTAAGTTTTACTTGAAATCTATTACCATGCGTTAATTGTAACACTGAGATAAAACACTCAGACCGAACCAAGGGAGTCACCACGTTTCTAAATGTGTAGTGGCGAAACTCCTCCCGTTTCGCACAATATATTTGTGTAAAGTAGGATTTTCGCGATATGTAGCAACTCACTGACACAGTTTTGCATCAAAAATTAAAGAATATTTAACCGAAACGAGGGGCAATTTTAACATCGAGCTGTTGATGTTTGTCGGTCCTATATTACTTAAGCTTACTTAAAAACAGGAGAAAATTTGTCACGGAGTTAATACTGGTGTGTCTGATGATACGGAGATAAAAAGAAGAATGAGTCGATTAAAGAAGACGTAAATAACTGTACATTATCATACACTAACTTGTTAGTGGGCTGAAGATGCTGTCCTATGCTGGTAACGTTCCAGCTGGCGAATATGGCAAGCTATAAAGAGACCAGTGACATGTCTGTCCACTGTTTGGTCTTAATAAGACAGAACGTTACATTATGCTTAGGGTTCTGTTCATCTGGCCTCATTACTCCCAACTGTTGGAACAATGTCAAATGGCAATCTCGAGCATCATCGTGCTGCTCTTATCTTAATTTCAATGTTAAGTTATTAAACAAAGCATGGAAGAAACCAGGAAGGAATCTGCAGACAGTTTTCTTATCTCTAGTAGCATAAAGAAACAGAAGACAGAATGAAGGAATGAAGTAAGAGCATCAGTAGGTCGTGATGTAGTGCTATCGTCAATGAAACTTGTCAACTTACAGTATCACAGGGTGTCTAAAACCAACTCCTACCCTGGCGGGTATAACTTCACCTGACACGCGTTATGAAGTAGGCGCGATCGCCATCTTCTCAGCTGACCCTCAAGTTACATGGATATCAGCTGCTATCAACTCGGCCTAGTTCAGGAGTAGTTTCCTGCGCTCTTCAATGTCTCTAGCTGAAGACCCAAACAAAACCAGGGTTGGATTACTATGAAAATACACATTTCCAGACCGAGTGACACTTGATTAAAAAAAACTGACCTCTGGCCATAAGCAATCCTCGACTACATGGAAGCCGTTAAACAGGCTACGAGTTGCGGTTACGAGATACAAGGGCCAACTGAAGAAGTGCGGTTTTCTGCGAGAAGGACACGCCTATGCAGCTGGGGTGAACATCAGATGACGCAGCAACAATCAGTGTTCATCGTTTTATCTGGAACTAGCCAGCACCAACGCCAGAAACGTCGCCTAATTTTGGAGAGACATGTTGTAAATACGTTTGATTTGTTTTCCTTGTCATAATTGTTTTGTTGCTACTGATACGAATAAAGAAAGAAAGAAAGAAAGAAAGAAAGAAAGAAAGAAAGAAATAAGGGACTATATCATGAGCCAAGTAGGGGTCCACATAGAAAGCGATTACACACTGATGAGGAGCGGGGGTTTATTTTATTTCACGCCCACCTAACAAAGGAAGTAATCAAATATGTACCGAGCTCGATAGCTGCAGTCGCTTAAGTGCGGCCAGTATCCAGTATTCGGGAGATAGTGGGTTCGAACACCACTGTCGGCAGCCCTTAAATGGTTTTCCGTGGTTTCCCATTTTCACTCCGGGCAAAATGCTGGAGTTGTACCTTAATTAAGGTCACGGGCGCTTCCTTCCCACTCCTAGCCCTTTCCTTTCCCATCGTCGCCATAAGACCTGTCTGTGTCGGTGCGACGTAGAACAACTTGTAAACAATATATATATGAAGATAAATGTAGTCTCAAGGTACTGTTGTATGTGCACATGACCCCTAAAGGTACTCCTTGAGGACGAAGAGAGACGAGGACCATTAAGGATATATTAGTTGCAACCGTAAGTAACGAGAATATTACATTTTATGGGTGCCTGCTTTAGTGACGATACGGAATTATACAGGTATTTTTTTAAAAATTCAAATGGATCATCAAGCAGAGTTGCTAAAGAGCATGAGAGCTCGATATCCCAAGGCGCGCAACGGAAGGATCAGAAATAATAATGTTATTTCACAAACAGTGATAATAATCAACTATCTATAGATATCCAAGTAGTTATTTTCCATAGATTTGTGAGTAAGGAGGGATTTGAAAATAAATGTTAAAATCCGAACTCCAGTAACTTGAATATAATCCCCCCAAAATAATGTTAACAAGCATAGACCCTAAATCAAATTCTCAAAAATATATTATGATAATAATATTATATAATTAGCATTTTGGCAAATGTTATTTGAAATTGTTCAGACACCCGGAAAGGTTTTATAATTATCTAGGTCAGCATCAGTTAGTACTTCAACATTCAAAATACGCACTCCTTTGTCATTATACCCAGGGTCCCAGTGACTAATGAGAATATTCAGACTCTGTGACGAATCACGAAGAGGGGAGTAGTAATACGACAATAATGTGTAGGGGATAAAGCGTCCGCCTCTTACTGGCGGCCCCGGGTTCGATTTCCAGCCGGGTCAGGGGCTTTTCATTGTAAATGATTAATATCCCTGGTCTGGGGACTGGGTGTTTGTGTCGACCTTAACGTTCCTTTCCTCACATTCAACATTCAACACTTTACACTTCCGCCATTTACAAAATACACGTAGGTTCCTCACATATGGTGCAAGTAGGCCACGAACAAATAGCATTTTTTTAAAAATACAACAGTATTTATATTGATTTTACGTCCCACTAACTACTTTTACGGTTTTTGGAGGCGCCAAGGTACCGGAATTTTGTCCCGTTGGTGTTCTTTAACGTGGCAGTAAATCTACCGACACAAGGCACCTCCAAATACCACCGGACTAAGGCAGAATCGAACCTACTAAGTTGGGCTCAGAAGGCCAGCGTTCTACAGTCCGAGCTACTCAGCCGGGCACGAAGAGGGGAGAGAGTGATCCAGTGAGCGACACGTGTTTCTGGGCATTCATATATGCCGCATTGTATTACCGACAACTTTTCGCATTACCGGAGTATGTGTTGGTTGTACACGCATGTACAGAAATGGTGTCCCGTCCCGGCATAAACGAAGCATGGCGTCGCCCCACCTTCTCGCTTAACGTACAGTATTGCTACAGGTATTATCCGCGAAACTTTTAGTGATACTTTGGCTCCCTAGTGCTGAATCCATAGACCTTGGTTATCTTCGAGATTCGCATTGGCAACCTTTGACACAAAAAGTATGAGTCAGTGATGCATCGCCGTGAGACATCTGGCGGTATAATTGTAACACTTTACGTACTGTTGTTGTTAACACAGAGAAGCCAAAATATAGGTTAGGATTGAACATGTGTGAGGAAAATATCACGGGAGACATGTCAACAGCTAACTTACGACGACTGACCATCGAGGTATTCCATTCAGTATCTGCTGCAGATTGGGAGGGGTATTGGAGAAAGGTGAAAGAACTAGAATACTGGAGGCACGACGGTGTCATGGAAATAACCATGGACGATATTGTAATTAATAGTATTGCAGATAGCAGTGACGATTGTGAAAGTGATATTTCTGAGAATTCATGCTAGGAACAAGATTCGCATCGAGAAATGTTATATAATGTGTGTGTGACACGGTTGTTGGCTTATGATAATAAAGGTTTAGAAAATCCATATCAATCGATCATATTATCGATTCAATTCGGGCCAGTATCCAGTATTTGGGAGATAGTAGGTTCGAACCCCACTGTCGGCAGCCCTGAAAATGGTTTTCCGTGGTTTCCCATTTTCACACCAGGCAAATGCTGGGGCTGTACCTTAATTAAGGCCACGGCCGCTTCCTTCCCATTCCTAGCCCTTCCCTGTTCCTTCGTCGCCGTAAGACCTATCTGTGTCGATGCGACGTACAGCAACTAGCGATTCAATTCATATTTCATTTCCATTCAGTTGGCAGTATTACCGGAACCGGGGTAGCCCCCTCCTTATTCCTCACCCCCGTAAAATGAAGTATCAGTAAAAATTTCGCGGATAATAAACAGCCCGCTTCAAGACTGTTGTGATTGAAATGGGCACAGTGGTGGATGTGCAGCAATACACACACTGTACCTTCAGTACTACCCGTTCACTCCCTTCTCCTCCTTTTCGGTAGTGGAGTGGCCTTCAGCTCTACCCCTTCATTCTGTCCCCTCCTATTCATTACTGGAGTGGAGCAGTGTTGATGGTTTATGTCGGGACGCCATTTCTATGCATGCGTGTACCTATCTGGTCTGTATCTATAATCTCCTTCGTATGATATTCCCTTTCACATCGTGCTATTTTGCTCGGTCCAATACGAACACCCTGTATATCTAGTTATTTGAGCGCTGTGTTGTGATTATGGTGTCAGCAAGACAGTTTAATGCTCAGCGAGACTCATGAGTCCCATACATTATTATATATGTGTATGTTCAGTAGATTTTGTTGGACATGACTATGTCTTATGGCTGGGGGTCACCTAAAAATTTGCGTTACGAATGTTTGTGTGACGTAAGTGTAACGCTAGCAACCGTGCAGGCTGTGATGAAAGGAATAGATGGATGGTCAGGCATTGTTGCCTTAACCGTGCAGGCTGTGATGAAAGTAATAGATGGATGGCCAGACATTGTTATCTAGCAGCCATGCAGACTGTGATGTAAGGTATGTATGGATGGCCAGACAATGTTACCTAGCAACCATGCAGACTGTGATGTAAGGAATAGATGGATGGCCGGACATTGTTGCCTAGTAACCGTGCAGGCTGTGATGTAATGTATGGATGGATGGATGGGCAGACATTGTTGCCTAGTAACCGTGCAGGCTGTGATGTAAGGAATAGATGGATGGGCAGACATTGTTGCCTAGCAACCATGCAGACTGTGATGTAAGGTATGGCTGGATGGCCAGATATTGTTGCCTAGTAACCGTGCAGCCTGTGATGTAAGGAATAGATGGATGGACAGACATTGTTGCGTAGTAACCGTGCAGGGTGTGATGTAAGGTATGGATGGATGGATGGGCATACATTGTTGCCTAGTAACCGTGCAGGGTGTGATGTAAGGTATGGATGGATGGCCAGACATTGTTACCTAGCAACCATGCAGACTGTGATGTAAGGAATAGATGGATGGCCAGACATTGTTGCCTAGTAACCGTGCAGGCTATGTCTTATGGATGGCGGTCATCTGAAATTGATACTGAAATATAATGTTATTCACTTTACGTCCCACCAGCTACTTTCACGGTTTTCGGAGACGCCGAGGTGCCGGAATTTAGTCCCGCAGGAGTTCTTTTACGTGCCAGTAAATCTACCGACATGAGGCTGACGTATTGAGCACCTTCAAATACCATCGGACTGAGCCAGGATTGAACCTGCCGTGTTGGGGTCAGAAGTCCAGCGTCTCAACCGCCTGAGCCACTCAGCCCGGCCCATCTGAAATTAGCAGCCGTTGATGGATGACCATGGCCGAGAGACATTTGATTTTCGCAAAGGGAAACGTGTTTCGTTTTTTATTTTTTTATTTTGTAAATTTTGCCATTGGTTTAACGTTGCTCCAACACTTCGAAGGTTTTCGACGACGAAACGATGAGAAAGGGCTAGGACTGGGAAGGTAGTGGCCGTGGACTTTATTAAGGTACTTCCCCACCATTTGCCTGGTGTGAGAATGATAAACAACGGAAAACCTTCTTCAAGGCTGGAGGCGGTGGAATTCGAACCCATCATCTCCCGAATGCAGTTCAGTAGAATACTATACGCTATGTTATGTTACAGTTACCTTATGCGAACGTTAAATTTAACACAATTCAATACTTGGTCAAAAAAACTATTAAACAACTACACCCATCATCGTCATCATCATTATCGAATTTTGTCTACATGTAAAGAAGTGTAGTATTTACCCTGAGAATATACATGAGCTGAACTCCTCACAACCTGAGCATAAGAATGTCTGAACCCGTACAGGCCGCGGGAACATCGCTGGCTGTTCCTTATTCCTCTCTCCCATCAGTCCATTCTTTCAGTGCCAAGTTATAGGAACAGCATATCTTATTTATGAAAGGATGCGTTCTTCTCCGCCTTCTCCTTATATAGGAATGTAATTTTATTTCCAGTCGCCCATCAAACACCAGCCAATGGAGCAATCTCTTATCTTAAATTCTTAGTGTATCGGTTTCAGATGCTTTCGTCTCGTGCAGTTGATTTTGCTGCATGTCCTCATTTACCCTAGAAATATCCCTATTTAAAACGTTTTAGTCTATGTTCGTACCCTACAATTACAAATTTAATTGTCTTCCTGTCGTTTAATAATAATAATAATAATAATAGTGATAGCCTGCCTATCATTTATTCCAAGGCTCTCGGTTTGTTTTCCGCCCGTTCGAGTCCCACTGTCGGCAGCCTTGAAGATGGTTTTCCGTGGTTTCCCATTTTCACACCAGGCAAATGCCGGGGCTGTACCATAATTAAGGCCACGGCCGCTTCCTTCCAACTCCTAGGCCTTTCCTATCCCATCGTCGCCATAAGACCTATCTGTGTCAGTGCGACGTAAAGCAAATAGCAAAAAATGTTTTCCGCCCACACGAAGGATTTTAATTCTAGACTGAGGAGGAGAACGAGACTTTCTCAAGCTCCTAGTTACAGGAAGAAAGTGTACAGTGAGAAGATGACGCTACTGACCTAGTGTTGCCATGGTTATAGTGGTGTCGGAAATTGATGACGCTAATTCCAAGTACAACCCCAGTCTAAAAACATATCTATGCCCAAAAAAAAAAAAAAAAAAAAATCTCCAGTGTTAGATGACGAAAGTACAGTATTGAAGTCGTGCCTTATACGGAATCGTTCAAATGTCACTTCATTTTATATAGTAGATGTATTTTAGGCCTCGTGAATGTAATGATGATGATGATGTTGATGATAATGTTTTAAGGGAGAAGATATAGGGATTGTCAGTGTCTCAGAAGAATGAAGGTATCGGCTAAAGGAAAGGGAAGGCTTTGAAAGGCGCTCAGCGTAACTCAAGTAGTACCTGCACCTCGCTCACGCCATGGATGTGATAGCTGTCCTTGGTTGCCTGTCTCGTATATAGATTACAGTTTCTTGTGACAGTGACCTCCTTACACGTATGTAAAACTTATATGGAAAGTAAGAAAGAAAAAAAGGAAAATAAAATTATTTGCTGGCTGACTGAATATCGGTCTGTCATCTGAATGGCATCTTACCACTTCTGAAATGGTTCCACTGACAGTGTTGGAAGACATTTGCTTAACATTAAACTATTGCCGATTTAATAGCACCTTACCATCTTATGGCTCCAGTGGATATTCGACAAATTTGACCATTTTTGGTCCCTTAATTGGTCCGTATTGACTAGGTTCATATAATGTACTACGGGTGATGTTTGGTCCGCCCTGTCAATATATTATCAGTTTTACTCATGGGAATCCTAAAAATAATGGAACACTTCTGTCCAGTGGATTTTATAAATTTCAGTAATTTGCGAAACCAGTTCACTGAATCAGTAGGGGCACTTATCATCCTAGGCAATTGAGCAAGACATGTTACTTAGACGAACTTTCATCGTCCAGTGATACTGTCACTAGCTTTTTCTTTTTTTGCTGCATGTTTAACGTCGCATTAACACATCGAATGTTTTCGGCGACGGAAGGGTGGGAAGCGGCTCCGATTGGGAGGGAAGTGGCCATGACCATAATTAAGGTACATTCCCATCATTTTCCTGATGTGAAAATGGGGAAACTACGGCAAATCATCTTCAGGGCTGCCGACATCGCACGGCCAACTCGCTCGGTTCACTAGCTTTTTGCTAAAGCGACTGTAATTGTGTGCTTCCTCGCCAATGCACGTGAAGTTTTCCAAGTAGAAGAATACGTTGCAGTGGTTGGTATTCCATTTAAAATTTACGTTCTGTCTTGTTATGACACATAAACTCCCAACTTATGCATGTGTCGTGGAGTTATTCCTTTCTTCAGCTTACAACACTGTTCTAATAATAATAATGTCATTTGCTTTACGTCCCACTAACTACTCTTTTACGGTTTTCGGAGACGCCGAGGTGCCGGAATTTAATCCCGCAGGAGTTCTTTTACGTGCCAGTAAATCTACCGACACGAGGCTGACGTATTTGAGCACCTTCAAATACCACCGGACTGAGCCAGGATACAACACTGTTCTATTGCCATTGTAGAGTACAGTAAAACCTCAGAAATCTGGATTCTGGGAAGTCGGACTTTGAAAAATAAGGAAAAACCTGTGAAAAAGCAAGATTTCAAACCTGACTGCAGGATAAGACTGTAATTTGAAATGATGTACCTTGATAGCCTATAAGGCGCTCTTTTCACATAGGACAACTTTAATTATGTAGCCAAACAAACTTACAATAAATAAACAATTTTCTCAAGCTCAGATTTTTGGTCGCAGTCAATGCTCTTGGTCCCATATTGTCGGCGCCTATGCTGTGACTTGGCTGTAAAGGGAGTTTAAGTGCACTTTCTACAGTTCTTTAGATTATTTACGTTAATCCGTTTTTTATACCCCAGTTAGTCCAGATTATTATTATTATTATTATTATTATTATTATTATTATTATTATTATTATTATTATTTTGCTATTTGCTGTACGTCGCACCGACACAGATAGGTCTTATGGCGACGATGGGAGAGGAAAGGCCTAGGAAGAGGAAGGAAGCGGCCGTGGCCTTAATTAGGGTACAGCCCCGGCATTTGCCTGGTGTGAAAATGGGAAACCATACTGGATACTGGCCGCACTTAAGCGACTGCAGCTATAGTCCAGATTAATGGGTTCTACTATTATATTGGCATTGTTTCTGGAGTACTCCCTGATATTGCTCCCGCTATTCATTTGTACGATTGACCAAGCCACCCGTGTCATTAAGACCGACATATCGGAGAGGGGCTTGAGATTATTCGTACGTAGGTATTGAAACTGTTGGGAAACACATGGGTTTCCAATTTAGGATACTATCTGCAACTGACAGACAGCACTGGGCAGGAGCTACCATAGATTTGTCAATCTCATATTTCTCCCTTTCCCAATCTAGAAACGTTCCATCGCCTCTGCGTCCTTCATGGGTTGATAAATCGATGTTGTGCGAACAGATGGCACGACGATGATAGGATGGGTTGGGTTGAGGGACAAAGATTAGGGAGGGAGACAGTCGAGCGCTATTTCTGAAATGCCTGCCATTTTTTTTTCCTCCTGCATTTGAGAGGAATTGTGTTCGGGTGCGTGAAACGCATTTGGAAACTCGCTGACGACCTCGCATCTTCCTGGCTTCTTCTGAAGACTCAAGGGAAGGCGAGTTGAGTGAATATGCACGTATTTATTGATTATATTTAATTCTTTTACCATCCTGAAATATGTCATGTATATAGAGTTGTCCAATCAGCTGAAAGTTTACATTACTTATCAAATTGCACTTTGTTTCCCGTACCGAGTAGAAAATATTGTATTTGGTAACTAGTTCTCGTGCTCTTTTTTCAGAACCTGGCCTATAGCTTTCCATCACGGAAATCTGCCAAAGTTTTTATCACGGAAATCTACCGAACTTTGAAAGCGATTGTAGAACTAAGTATTTCAGACATCAGTAAATTACATATTTTTCTTTGCTGCATTTAATATGTCAGTGTTTTGAGGGACTCGAACTTGATACATTTAAAAGGAGAAGTGTGGACGTCATGGGGGAGGGTGGATGCTATGTTATAATTAGACCGCAGATTTTAGGCAAAAACCTATTTTGTTCCTGAAGAGATAACTTAAAATGAAGTTACACGTTTCATGTATTTATAAGTTAAAAGAGGTGGTCCTATGGTGCCTAAGAATACTATATTGTCATTGAAACCTATATTTTCCTATATTCCTATAATCCCTATATTTTATCCCTTAATCGATTTAAAATGCCTTTGATTTATTCCTAGAAATTAACATATTTGTCCGCCTCTGTGGTGTAGTGGTTAGCGTGATTAGCTGCCACCCCCGGAGGTCCGGGTTCGATTCCCGGCTCTGCCACGAAAATTTGAAAAGTGGTACGAGGGCTGGAACGGGGTCCACTCAGCCTCGGGAAGTCAACTGAGTAGAGGTGGGTTCGATTCCCACCTCAGCCATCCTCGAAGTGGTTTTCCGTGGTTTCCCACTTCTCCTCCAGGCGAGTGCCGGGATGGTACCTAACTTAAGGCCACGGCCGCTTCCTTCCCTCTTCCTTGTCTATCCCTTCCAATATTCCCATCCCTCCACAAGGCCCCTGTTCAGCATAGCAGGTGAGGCCGCCTGGGCGAGGTACTGGTCATTCTCCCCATTTGTATCCCACGACCAAGAGTCTGAAGCTCTAGGACACTGCCCTTGAGGCGGTAGAGGTGGGATCCCTCGCTGAGTCCGAGGGAAAAGCCGAACCTGGAGGGTAAACAGATGATGATGATGATGATGATGAACTAACATATTTGTCGACTCCTCTTCAGTATCTTTATTCTTGAAGTCGTTTTTAGACAAAATCTTAAAAGTGGGAAGCAGTGAACTATACTCCCGCGGTAAGCATGCTAGTAGTTTGTCTGTCACGAGGCGGAGGTCAGTGTCCATTGATCTGCTTTACACTAAATTTTTCATTTCATTCTGTGATAATATTTCAGCTTTTCCGTTTATTCATTGTACGCATTACGCCGAAAGTGTTAGCTTTCTAGTCACCCTAAATTAACCAGGGATTACAGGAGTGTCCCCATTTCACATTGGATGGTAAAATTATATTGTTCTCAACCGGGCGATTTGGTTTCGAATCCTACTGTCGGCAGCCCTGAAGATGGTGTTCCGTTGTTCCCTATGTTCACACCAGGCAAATTCTGGGACTGTACCTTAATTAAGGCCATGGCCGCTTCCTTTCAACTCCTAAGCCTTTCCTATCCCTTCGTCGCCGTAAGATCTATCTGTGTCGGTGCATCGTAAAGCCACTAGCGAAAAAAATAAATTATATTCTAGGGCGTTTGTAGCAAAGATGTGAATGAAACTTGTTTTATATTTCCCCTAAAAAGTTATTATCAATTTAGCAAAATAAAAATGGTATTTTAAATTACAAATTCTTATTAAAGTACGTAAAATTGAATCTGCCTAAAATATTTTTAGAACATATTTTTTCATATTTGAGAGACTATTTTAAGCAAATAAAATAAGAATTTTAGCACCTAATATTCGAATTCTACTTATAATAACTGTTTTACGGAATGTGTCGGGAAGATACGGCCAGACTTTCAAGTCACATTCCTCACACGTGGAAGAAGAAAATATGTTATTTTGACTTGGGTCCGGAAACACTTTATTTCAGTGTTAGAACTCATTTTCTGCAACTCTTCTTAGTACAGTCATCATGGGAAACACACAGGAACAGAACGTCGGAGTAGGCCTATACCACATGAAACGTGGGCAGAGCAAATACCAGATATTTGAATGTTTTGTTTAAAGGAAGCGAGTCATGTAATAGTTCTAATCATTATAAGTGTCAGCCTGTCATCTTTCTATCGTGTACGTTGAACTATGCCTTCTTGTGTAGAATCTTTACTGTTTGCATTAATTAGGTTAGCATTCCCCTTATATTTAACAGTACCGGGCGAGTTGGCCGTGCGCGTTGAGGCACGTGGCTGTGAGCTTGCATCCGGGAGATAGTAGGTTCGAATCCCACTATCGGCAGCCCTGAAGATGGTTTTCCGTGGTTTCCCATTTTCACACCAGGCAAATGCTGGGGCTATACCTTAATTTAGGCCACGGCCGCTTCCTTCCAACTCCTAGGCCTTTCCTATCCCATCGTCGCCATAAGACCTATCTGTGTCGGAGCGACGTAAAGCCCCTAGCAAAAAAAAAAAAAAAAAATTAACAGTTCTATAGTCGAAAATATTTCCCCATTATTTCGAACCCCAACGAGAGTAAATCCACCCGTCAATCTTTCTCCTGCAAGTGTTATTGTCTTCATCGTCCAAACCAAGAATTCCCCGCGACAGTGACTATTCCGTCCAAGAGTCACTAAATTCCATCTCCGTGCAGGTGTCACATACTCGGAGGAATTTAAGACTAGTTTGTGAGACTGCAGTGGTATCTTAGCTTCGAGAAAAGAACTTACAATAGAAGTATCGCCCATCTGAGGAATGGTTTCCTAAAAAACGAAAACAAACCTCATGGCGCAACTTCCCCGAAGGGCCTTGGCCTACCAAGCGACCACTGCTCAGCCCGAAGGCCTGCATAGCACAAGGTGTCACGTGATTGGCACGACGAATCCTCTCGGCCAACTCGGGCCCTTATCTCACCGTCATATAGCTCCTCATGCTGAGTGGACCTCGAACTAGCCTTTATATCCAGGTAAAAATACCTTACCTGGCTGGGAATCGAGCCCGGGGCCTCCGGGTAAGAGGCATGCACGCTACACCTACACCATGGGGGTCCTACAAAACCTAAAACCATCAAAATGGCACAGACTTCATACATAGAGGAAACAGCAGCCGTTAGAGATAAAAATCCTGTTTCTTAAGTTGTACTTACTCTGCCTGAATGCCCTGTCAGGAGAGTTGTGGCATATCCGTTAGTGATCCCTTCGGAGACAGCAGATTGACATGGCTCAAAATATAAACACAGGCTAATTCAACAGAAGAGTTTATATTTTTATTTTAATTGGAGGTATCTCTGATTGGTGGACCGTGTATCAATATTGATTTAACATTAACAGCATTGCAGTCAATTTGCAGGTCCCCATTGATTACTCGACAAACAATGTTGTTGACAGCAATCAGCTGATCCTCCTATGTGACAGACCTCTCTGTTCTAATTAAATATTGATGTTTATTAAATTCTCACAGCAGGCGCACTGTTCAGTAGGACAGCTCTCGGCAGATATGGGGAAGGTACGCACTGATAAAGGTCTAACCAAAGTCGTCAACGTAGTTACAGGGTAACGGGCTAGATCGTTGCTGAAGAGCAATAAAACATCAGGGGGGTGGGGGGATAAATTTAAAAGTTAATTGAAACTTGACTCACTTTTATTGCGGTAACGTACCATTCTGGCATTTACCTGAGATGAAGGAAAAAAAATACGAAGCCCAGTTCGAGTATGTCCGAGGTACGAGGATTCAAACTACCAGTACTCAGTTCCCTCACGGGATTGACTGCACCGGGCGAGTTGCCCGTGCGGTTAGGGGCGCGCAGCTGTGAGCTTGCATCCGGGAGATAGTGAGTTCGAACTCCACTGTTGGCAGCCCAGAAGATGGGTTTCCGTGCTTTCCCATTTTCACACCAGACAAATGCTGGGGCTGTAAGGCCACGGCCGCTTCCTTCCAACTCCTAGGCCTTTCCTTTCCTATCGTCGGTGCGACGTAAAGCAAAAAAAAAAAAAAGAGAAGATTGACTGCAGCCCTTTATAGCCCTCACACTTGATTTTTAATCTATATCAGATCCAGGATTCAAACGTCGAACCTTCAAAACTATAGTCTGAAATCATTTCTAAACAACAAAGGTGACACGGAGTGACCTGTAACAGGAAACTGCGTGAATTTTCCGCTGACTTATAATATATTAACCCCCTGTGGAGGGGGGAAGTGGTATCCCCTGCCTGTCGTAAAAGGTGAAAAGGGGCCCCAGGGTCTCTTAACTTTGAAGCGTGCATTGGCGACCACGGTGCCCTTAGCTGAGTTCTGGCATTGCTTCCACGTACCTGTGCCAGACTGCTCACTTTCATATATTCTATAGGACCACCCTTGGTCAACTCTTGTTCTTTTCCGACCCCGACGCTATCAGGTTCCGAGAGCTAGGGAGTCTTTTATTTTGACGGGCTGAATAGCTCAGACGATTGAGGCGCTGGCTTTTTGACCCAACTTGGCAGGTCCGATCCTGGCTTAGTTCGGTGGTATTTGAAGGTGCTGAAATACGTCAGCCTCGTGTCGGTAGATTTACTGCCACGTAAAAGAACTCCTGCGGGACTAAATTCCGGCACCTCGGCGATTCCGTAAACCGTGAAGAAGTAGTTAGTGGAGCGTAAAGCAAATAACGTTATTATTAATGACATATTTTAAATAATCAGGTACACTTTTTTTCGGAAACTATAGAAGCTAGAACAATCAGTCTCAGTACAAAAGCTACATCGAAAAATATTTTGCCTTAAAAATTGAGTTGTATGGCATTGTCCATTTCCTTGATATTGAACGGCGCAGCCAACTTGCTTGGCGGGAAACATATCCTTCTAGACCAGAGGAGCTCACGCTGGGCTTTCCGTCCCGTGGGCGCTCAGCACTGTAGGGCCACGAGCACACCGAGCGCGCTTCGCATAGTGTGTCGCGTGTTGCTCGACGCTAAGCGTCACGCTAAGCATAACGAGTGCTTTGTTCCTAAGCCAGGTGTTCACACCGTCCGCGCTCTGCTGCGCTGAACGCCTACCTTCCAGCTAAGCGAAGCGCCAGGCAACGCGCAGTGTTGGTTAATTGCTTAGCGTTACCTAGATGGTTCTGAAGCTTTGGAAGAAGGAGATTCAGTGTTTCAAAGAGAAGAAATATGGAACCCAAGACACAAAAACTATAAAAATGTAACTGTTTTGCAAAATAAGTGGACTATAAGTATCTACAACAGTTTTATAGCATTCCTACAGTGAACAAAAATACAGTAATATTACTTCTACTGTCACACTTTACTAGGCTTAACATTGTGACAGGATGAAATTGCGTATGGATTTTAGTGTCGGAAGTGTCCGAGTAGAAGTTCGGCTTGCCAGGTGCAGGTCAATTGAATTGACTCCCGTAAGTGACCTGCGTCGTGATGAGAATGAAATGGTTATGAATACACACATACACCCAGCCCCCGTGCCAATGGAATTTGCTAATTATGATTACAATTCCCGACTCTGCATGGAATCGAACCGGGAACTCCTGTGACCAAAGGCCACTACGTTAGCCATTTAGCCATGTAGCCGGACACTTTGTGACAAAGTGCATAGAATCTCCCAGACTCTGTCATATCGGTTTATAATTTTGCCAATGAAGAATGTCACTCTGCAGGCTAGTAGTGGGCTTGGAAGTAAATATTTCTGTTTATGAATTATATTTGTCACACATTTACTCCATTTTTGTCACGATGATAAATTGTGTATGCTAATTGTAACAATATTGCAAAATACTATTTATAATTATTATTATAAAGAGCGTGATTTAGCCGGAAATTTAATGTCCACGTTTTTGCTGCCCGGTGCTCTTAGAGAATTGGGAAAATTGAATTTTTCTCAATACGTCTCTACTACTTGTCACCATATTTCAGTTGCAAGGTTTGGAAGGTCAAAAGTATTTTTTGTCATTCTTTAGTAATCATAAAATTTATCGCGATAAAGTCTTGCATCTCTGTACAAACGATGGAATTCTCCGAAAGTAATTCGTTCTTCATTAAATTCATGAACCCACTTTCGATACTTCTTTCTAATTTTCAATTTTAAGTAACTGTTATCCATCAGTTAACTGTTTCTAGTGCACTTGGATAACGGCATTCGTTTGTTACCACCCTAAAACGCCTCGCGCCGAACTAAGCTGAGAGCAAGGCGTCGAGTTTTCGGTGTGAACAGCAAGCACGCCTTGCGCTGTGCATAGCATTTCACGCTACACGCGACACACTATGGGAAGCGCGCACGGTGTGCACGCGGCCTAAGCGGGCGGACTGGCAGGCGATGAACGCAGCGTATGTTATTCAACCACAGTGACGTTGTGGCTACGTCACAGGCCGTGAAGCTTGGGCGAAGTTCTCCCAGTCACTATCGATCACTGCTGCGATACCCGAGTTTGAAATGGAGGCAGAAAGCAATGAAAGAAAAACTGCAGAAATTCACGTCATTTTCAATTTACCTTGTAAGAAATACGTTTTTTATGTTCATTACAGTTTATGTATTTTGGCCGGATGAAATAGAGAGTTAGGCCATTAACTTCAGATGGTTTTATAATGTACGTAATGTATGACAATTTTCACTATTACATCTTAAGAGATGCTTTAGAAACAGTTCTAATATAATGCGGAGTTAAGGTGAATAAGCTGTGGCTTATAGTTTTTTGGGTTTAAATTATGTGATAAACTCACCAACAATCCAATCATGCATACCAGGAATAAAATGAGCGAGGTAATTTATTTGAAGGCATACCGATAGATACATACCGATAGATATCTGGTAGATACATTTACATTGCCCTTGTACTTTAATCTTTGATAACAAATATATTATGTCCTCATTCGTGATTAAACTCGCTCTCGCCCGTTAGAGACTAGCTATTACCACCAAAGGCCCGTTAAATTTTAAATGCTATTTTCAGAAATTCAGTGAACGGGGAAAGTCACACTACAACACTGTGCAGAGTCATTGTTGCATTATGTAATTATATTACTTTTTGCTTAATGAATAACAGGATTTTTTTAAAAAAAATGATAATAC
Source organism: Anabrus simplex (assembly GCF_040414725.1). Taxonomy (NCBI): domain Eukaryota; kingdom Metazoa; phylum Arthropoda; class Insecta; order Orthoptera; family Tettigoniidae; genus Anabrus; species Anabrus simplex. The sequence continues at coordinate 287,465,374 of NC_090271.1, forward strand.
ACTCATTCCCATCCGAGGAATTGTAAATCGTAGCTTTTACGCTTGAACCATATACCTTTGTAAATTGTAACACAAAAATTATAACCTGTTGTTTTTCTTTCAATAAATAAATAAATATAAGAAAATAAAACTTACTGATTATATCGAGCGCAGTATAAATCAAACCGGAATATCTTGAAAAGGTCAGGTTTATTGTTGCGATTATAGAAGTTTATTTTAAGTAATGTATCCCAGTCAACACTTAGCTGAGTAGTGCAGGAGAGCTTCGGAATCACAATCGAACGTCAGTGCTCCCTCGCTTTTCTGCAAACTGTGTTAGCTCTTTCGCTTCACTGTGACTCATACAGTTCCATGGCCTGTGCAGCTCTCAAGGTACTGTTGCTAGGTAACGTCGCGTCACACATTTTGTTACATGATACTATTTCGTTACACAGATATTCGGTTGATCCCGGTTGTAAGACATATTTATGTCAAAAGATAATTTAGGTTCGCTGAAGAATCTCTTTCGGCGAAATACTATCGTAGGTTTAGGGCTACTATCTCATATGCATGCATTTCTACTACTACAATATGTTGTAATTCCTACCCTGATGGGGGAGGCGGGCCTCCTAGACGATGACGTAGTCTGTCAGGCCAGGAGATTTGTGTCGGAGAAGGTGACCGTGACCTATACTAGGAACTGCCCCGGCATTCGCTTTATTGGAGGAGAATGGAAAACCACGGAGAACCATTCTCAGGACATCCGGCGGTGGGGACCAGCCTTTCTCCGTCTCCCGAATACAGAGGCGTAGAGCCACGGTCGAGCCATGGCCACCTCTTCTGCTCGGTTGGCCGGTTAGAGTGCAGAGCTTTCGGACCACGGAGAGCATTGTGTTTAAGGAGAACGTCGTGTGTACATTGCGAGCTTAGAACCGTATCGAATCTCTCTTTCTGTCACCAGTAGTACGGCAGCATCAGCGCACAGTGGGTAGCACGCTACTGTACAAGACCATGTTCATAGTTGTTCTGTGAAAATGAAAATCCACAGCCCGTTTCCGTTTTCAACCGTGCCAGGAAAACATAGGAAATATGACGGCTGCCGAAGCCTATCGCACCATACAGTAGTTATTCTATACGTAACTGATATTAAGTATGCACTTTGCGCTACCGGTACTTATCGTAAGTCAAGTTGATATGAACCTGAAATGTGAGCCTTAGAAACGCAAGTTTCAAGTCCAGGCACCCCTAACTCGAAAACAAGATTTTAAGGTAACATGTTCTGTGTTGACAGCCTGGAATTTGTCGTTAGGCTGATGGTAATGGAGGTAGCCTTTTTTTTTTCGTGTTTTGTGTGCTGATGATACTACTACAATTGAATGAACACAGCACCGGACCTCCTCCTTGCATTAATTCGGCCTTGTTTGTACCGCTGACAGATGGTGGGCTCTAAGCCAAATGCGACTTTCTGTGGCGGACTTGATGCATCACTGTATAGCGTGCGGCTCGCCTCCTTGGACACATTTATCTCTGTTATATTCACATCATTCTCCATTCCTGTAGTACTGTGCGGCTGATTTTGTGTCGCCTTATCTTTCCTCCTCAGACGAGTCATAAGCTAATATACCGCAACCTAATATTCCATATTTTTCTCTTGCTTCATTCTACTGCCGACCATTTCACCTTTGGAACAATGCGACTGTTGACCGGCTGCATTGCTCCTTATGAGACGGAATTAAGAGATTGAATACCGATAGAGGCTGTTGATATTTACGAATGATCTCATGTAGGAGATAAAGACTCCATTTCTGGTAAAATTATGCGACTCGGTTGCAGAAGAATTCGCCTCGTCCCTCCAAGAAATATAGAGCAGTTTTAGAACCATTCTAAAATTTGAGTGCTACGGTCTGAGCCGATAATGCTTCTTGAATAGTCTAAATCTTGGGATGAAATTTTTAACTCTTCAAGTTCTTCTGCATTGTGCAAGTGAGAAGGCCAATTTCTGTGTTTGTACTGCCATGAGCTGCTGTATTTTGTTCCTCCACTTAGCGGCAATTTGCTAGGGGTAGTGGGGAGGGGGGAGAATGATTAGCTAAGTAATCTTAATACGTAGACTTTCAATACCGCTAAATGGGGATATTAGGTCGCGTAATGTTAATAATCTTCTGACGCGTTTCGATCCTGCGACCAGGATCGTCTTCAGAGCAGTAACGAAGCATGTAATGACAACTGTGTCTGGCTCCATGGCTAAATAGTTAGCGTGCTGGTCTTTGGCCGCGGGGGTCCCGGGTTCGATTCCCGGCAGGGTAGGGAATTTTAACCATAATTGGTTAATTTCGCTAGCACGGGGCTGGGTGTTTGTGTCGTCTTCATCATCATTTCATCCTCATCATGACGCACAGGTCGCCTATGGGAGTCAAATCAAACGACCATACGCCATTTCATTTTTTCTTTCATGGCAACTGTCACTCCATAGTAACCAGACTGAAGATAGAGAGAGACCCTATTAGAAATATAGACCATTCCAATGCTTCCAGAGTCAACGAGAAGGATGTTGACGACTTAACTATGGCGGGCATCCATGATTTACTCAGTATATAGCCGTCACCTGTGTTGAAATTATTGGGGTGTTTAGCAATTTCTATCGCCTCACCTGTGGGGAAAGTGGCAAGGAGATTTAAAGAACATCGCAGGCACTTAACGTCTTTGCCAGCCAGAGAAGTCTGCTGTGGCAGAACATGCCATGCATAATGACCATCAAATTATTTTTGATTAAACTTCTGTCATTTATAAAGAGAAACGTGTTATAGCTAGAATCATTCGTGAGGCGTTAACACGCCATTCTACTCGGTTTAGCAACATACTTTACGATGCTAGTTTGCTTAAGCCATGTTATAATATTTGCTTGGGTTGAATCGTAACTTAATTTGTTATGATTTTTTGGTAAATTATAGACTTTATGGTTGATATCAGGTTAGCGCCCATTTAACTTATCGTTCCTGTTTGAATCTGTGGCATTTTCCTCCGTTATAATCCTTGGGTCGGATGTCCTTCTTTGATATTTTTTTCAGTTCCTCACGGATCTACTCTGCTAGATATTTTAACTCTTAAACATTTTTACATCTTGTTAATGAGTAAGGTGTATTCTGATCCTGATGAGGCTGATATGTCTTTAGTCATGAGGACTGTTTTCTCGTAAGATAGCTGAAGGTCAGTCTTGGCGGCTATGCATTGACTATTCGCACTAGGATTGCCAGGTGCTCTGTAATATAGGGGATTTTCCACATTTGAATTACTGTCCCGTTAGAACAGCATGCGGGACGCCCTTTTCCCTCATATTTAACAACTCACTTCTGAAACTTATCTGGAACATATCTTAATGAAGTCCTGCTCTTTCTCCAGGACTTCATGAAGGTATGTCCCAGACTTCAAGTTCGTAAGTAGTTGATAGAATCTGATGATGTTCTTTTCAGAACGAAACATGTCATTCTATTTTAATTAAGTTGTTTCTGTGACCACGTGTTTTTCTTTTTCAGGTGGTTTAAACATTTATTAATCAAATTAGTTTCGGTAGACCTGGAAAACAGTTATAAATTTACTGAGTCGAACAGAAAAGCTATGGCTTCAGATATTACAAAATATGGCAAAAGTTTATAATTGAAGTAAAATACGGGTTTTAAACTTTGTATGTTCAAAATGATATACTTGGGGACAAAACTTGTTGACCTCGCCTCACACTACTACTCTCCAACGGCAGCCCGGTGTCTATTATACCGCTTTTCACGAGAGTTTTTTCAAAATTCTATTTATTCGGGGCGTCGACCTAAGAAGATGTTTTGCCCTTACTTTGCATCATGTGTTGTGAACCTGCGTGTATTTGGAAATGGCGAAAATGTAAAGTGTTGAATGTGAGGAAAGGAGCAACTAGGACGACACAAACAGTTCCGGGATATTAATCATTTATAAGTAAAAACCCCTGACCCGACCGGGAATCGAACAAGGGGACGCCGGGTGACAGGCGGACGCGTTGCGTTCTACACCGCGGGGCTGATGTAAACAAATAGGCAGAGGACCTTGCCTTTGCACGTCGACAATAGACGTAGTTGATTGGAGAAGCAACCGTCGCACTCACTCGACTGTATACGAGCTTCAAGAAAAGTAGTACGTCGCATTAATTTTATTTTATTTTAGTTTATTACATGTACAGAGTTTGGAAGAATACGTAATCAAATTAAAATATGGTTGTCATGTATAAAGGTATAGCCTATATACATACTGTAGGTCGAGTTATAAGTCATGGCAGCTATTTTTTTTCTCGCGAACAGGAGACAACACGGAAATCTAAGATATGCATTTGGAAACGTACGGTATGTGCTTGCGTATGGTGCCACTAGATGGTGTATGTAAACAACAGTGTGGGTCTAAGCATGCCCCCAAGTTCGGTGTGTGAGTGAGAGCGTCACGAAATGGACGTCAACAAGCAGGAGCAACGATATTAAAATAGCAGTTCTCCGCGGCAGAAATGCACGCCAATGCCATGCAGAGCTGCGGGAAGCACTAGGTGTGCATGCTACGCCCTACAGAACCGTAGCGAGGTGGATGGAGACGTTCAAACGGTGTAGAGTATCAACTGCCGATTTGCCTCGCCCAGGCTGTCCAGTGTTCATGGACAAAGATATAGGCCTACGGGTAATGGTGATCAATCAGTGTTGTGACCAGTGGAGATCTGTCCTTTGTACGTAGTCTTGTGTATTTGCTGTCTATACCATAATAAAACAATATTTACCAATGGTCTGTGTTCTGTCACTTTCCTACGAGAATCTCCTGAAGTCCGAATATGACTTCGGGCACTATGCATAAGTACATGTCCTATATTTCCAAATGCGTATCTTAGATTTTCCGTGTTGTCTCCCGTTTGCGAGAAAAGAAATAGTTGCCTCGACTCGACCCTCGTATATTTCTCTTTTATAAAATAGTGATTAAAGAACGAGAAATGAAGGCACAACAGAATCCAGGTTTAGTCGTTTATTCAGAAGTTCAGATGTTCGCACTGTTGTCGTATGCGATGCGCAGCCCTGTACGTCCGAACACGGGACGTTGACGGGGTGGAGGTCGGTACTACACGCTCAGCGAATCAAAACTCTTTCTTCGGCGAAGGCGTGGACATACCATGTTTACATCAGGATTAAACTCTCGTGAAAAGACATATAGTGACTTATAGCATTTACTATGTCTACTGTACCCAGAGTTGCCAAATCGTCTGCTGCACTGGACACGAAGGAAGGGTAAAAACTAAAGTGATTGTGAAAGAAAGAGGTCTGGCAACCTCTCTCCACCAAACAAAGATCACTTAGAACTCAGCAGGGTGCTGGGTGTGATTGATTGACTGCTGGCTTCCAGTTCGCTTCCAGGAACTCAGGCAGTCATGTTTTGTCCCCAAGTATAGAGTGAAATACTGTAATAAGGTTGTTTAAGGTTGTTTGCCTACAATTTAATTATACCTCCTATAGTAAATTATAGCTCTGTATTTTCTTGAAAAAATGTCGTTACGTCATGTCGACATGACCTGTCCCATATTGGCATTTCAAAAACCTGCAAGGCTAATTCCCACGTGGTCTGTTAGTATGACTATATCATCCGCAAAGGCCAAGCTACCCACTTCCTGTTTTCTTGTTGTTCTTGTTGTTACTACTCCATTGCAGACCTCTTCCCATTTCTCTCATGATTAATTTCATAACAGGCTGATAATTGCGTAGCTTTGTTCCTCAACAATTGCCACAAGGAAACAAATAAATTAATATTACTTATGATAATGTTGAGAATCTTCCTGCACTTGACAGTGCTTTGAAGCTTGCTGCTCTTTCAGCAGCGACAGCCTGGATCTTTCGACCCCTCAGGAAGTGAAAGCTTGAACTTGCTTTTTACTGTTCGCTTTGCAAGTTTTGTTCGAACGTGACTGTATCCTTTGTCCTGCGCCAAAGGAGTGGTTTCTTGGAGTGAGGGAGGATGCTCCCCTCAGCTCAGTGGGATGCAAGTCAGCAGTTTGTTTCTTTAAAGCAGCGAACTGCTCTTTGACTTGCTAACTACAACGTTATTTATAAAGATCGTATGTTTATTTATTGTAGCCAAGAGAGCGAGGCGGTTCAAAACGTGTGTTAATGTGAGATCATCGTTAATCTGACAGTGATAGTTGTGATTGTCGTTCAAGGGTACGGTGACCAGATTCCCGATTTTTTTTTAAAACCGGACAATAGCTGAAGCAAATATAAATCCACATTTGATCCAAGCATTTGGTAGTACTATGTGCTTATATAATGTTAATGAACAACAAGTGCCCAGTTTTATTTGATTTACTGTTTCCAATAAATGGGCTATATTTTTTAATTTCGAAATCTTCCTCCACTTTGAGGCTGACTGGGACAAAAACCCACTAAAACATACATACATTATCTTTATAGACTGTTATGCCTTTCAGCGTTCAGTCAGCAAGCTTCTGTGAATTTACTAAATGTCGCCACAATCCTCTATTTGCAACTAGAGCTGTGGCCTCATTTAGTTCCATACCTCTTATCTTTAAATCGTTAGAAACCGAGTCTAACCATCGTCGTCTTGGTCTACCTCTACTTCTCTTACCCTCCATGACAGAGTCCATTATTTTCCTAGGTAACCTATCCTCCTCCATTCGCCTCACATAACCCCACCACCGAAGCCGGTTTATGCGTACAGCTTCATCCATCGAGTTCATTTCTAAATTAGCCTTTATCTCCTCATTCCGAGTACCCTTCTGGCATTGTTCCCACCTGTTTGTACCGGCAATCATTCTTGCTACTTTCATGTCTGTTACTCCTAACGTATGAATAAGATATCCTGAGTCCACCCAGCTTTCGCTCCCGTAAAGCAAAGTTGGTCTGAAAACTGACCGATGTAAAGATAGTTTCGTCTGGGAGCTGACTTCCTTCTTACAGAATACTGTTGATCGCAACTGCGAGCTAACTGCATTAGCTTTACGACACCTTGATTCAATCTCACTTACTATATTACCATCCTGGGAGAACACACAACCTAAATACTTGAAATTATCGACCTGTTCTAGCTTTGTATCACCCATCTGACATTCAATTCTTTTGAATTTCTTACCTACTGACATCAGTTTAGTCTTCGAGAGGCTAATTTTCATACCAAACTCGTTGCACCTATTTTCAAGTTCTAAGATATTAGACTGCAGGCTTTTGACACAGTCTGCCATTAAGACCAAGTCGTCAGCATAGGCGAAACTACTTACCACATTTCCACCTAACTGAACCCCTCCCTGCCATTTTATACCTTTCAGCAGATGATCCATGTAAACTACGAACAGCAAAGGTGAAAGATTACACCCTTGTCTAACCCCTGTAAGTACCCTGAACCAAGAACTCATTCTACCATCAGTTCTCACTGAATCCCAATTGTCAACATAAATGCCTTTGGCTGATTTTAATAATCTACTTTTAATTCCATAGTCCCCCAGTAGTGAACATCTTTTCCCTCGGTACCCTGTCATATGCTTTCTCTAGATCTACGAAACATAAAAATGCTGGGGCTGTACCTTAATTAAGGCCACGGTCGCTTCCTTCCAACTCCTAGGCCTTTCCTATCCCATCGTCGCCATAAGACCTATCTGTGTCGGTGCGACGTAAAGTCCCTAGCAAAAAAAAAAAAAAAAACGAAACATAAACACAGCTGCCTATTCCTCTCGTAGCATTTTTCAATTACCTGGCGCATTCTGAATATCTGATCCTGACAGCCTCTCTGTGGTCTGAAACAACACTGGTTTTCATCCAACTTTCTCTCAACGACTGATCGCACCCTCCCTTCCAAGATGCCAATGAATACTTTGCCTGGTATACTAATCAATGAGATACCTCGATAGTTGTTGCAATCCTTCCTGTTCCCTTGCTTATAGATAGGTGCAATTACTGCCTTTGTCCAATCTGAAGGTACCTCACCAACACTCCACGCTAATTTTACTACTCTATGAAGCCATTTCATCCCTGCCTTCCCACTATATTTCACCGTTTCAAGTCCAATTTAATATATTCCTGCTGCCTCATGACAATGGAGTTTATTTACCATCCTTTCCACTTCCTCAAGCATAATTTCACCAAAATCATTTTCCTCCTTCCCATGAGCTTGGCTGTTAGCAACACTACCAGGACCATTTCCTTTTACATTGAGAAGATGCTCAAAATATTCCCTCCATTTCTCCAGTGATTCCCTGAGATCTATTATGAGTTCACCTGAATTACTCAAAACACTGTTCATATCCTTTTTCCCTCCCTTCCTAAGATTCTTTATTACTGTCCAGAAAGTTTTCCCTGCTGCTTGACCTAGCCTTTCCAGGTTATTACCAAAATCTTCCCACGACTTCTTTTTGGATTCAATAACTATTTGCTTCGCTCTGTTTCTTTCATCTAAGTACAAATCCCTGTCTGCCTCGGCCCTTGCTTGGAGCCATTTCTGATAAGCCTTCTTTTTATGTTTACAAGCTGCTCTCACTTTATCATTCCACCAAGATGTTCGCCTTTTCCCATCTTTACACACAGTTGTTCCTAGGCATTCCCTTGCTGTTTCTAGTACAGTATCCCTGTATGCTACCCATTTACTTTCTATTTCCTGAACCTGCTTACTGTCCACTGTTCGAAATTTCTCACTAATCGTATCGATGTACATCTGTCTAATTTCCTCGTCCTGGAGATTTTCTACCCGTATTCGTTAGCAGAAAGATTTCACTTTCTCTACCCTAGGCCTAGAGATAGTTCACTACAGATCAGATAGTGGTCTGTATCATCGAAAAATGCCCGGAAAACTCGTTAATTCCTAACAGATTTATGGATCTGGTACCCCTATCCTCCCATGTGTAGCGGTGAATAGCCTTATGCTTGAAGAATGTATTCGTAACTGCTAAACTCATACTAGCACAGAAGTCCAGCAAACGCTTCCCATTCCCTTTAGCTTCCATATCTTCCCCACATTTACCAATCACCCTTTCGTATTCTTCAGTTCTATTCCCAGCTCTCGCATTGAAATCACCCATTAGCACTATTCTATCCTTGCTGTTGACCCTGGCCACGATGTCCCTCAATGCTTCATAAAACTGGTCAACTTCATCCTCATCTGCACCCTCACATGGTGAATACACGGAGACAATTCTAGTCCTAATTCCCCCAACGACAAATCTACCCACATCATTCGGTCATTAGCGTGCCTAACAGAAACTATGTTGCGTGCAGTGGTATTCCTGATAAAGAGCCCTACCCCAGAGTCTGCCCTTCCCTTTCTAACACCCTTAAGTACACTTTATAATCTCCTATCTCTTCCTCGTTATCTCCCCTTACCCGAATGTCACTTACTCCTAGTACATCCAGATGCATCCTCTTTGCTGACTCAGCCAGTTCTACTTTCTTTATTCCATAAGCTCCATTAATATTGATAGCTTCCCATCGAATTCCATTTCGTTCGCCAAGTTGTTTCCAAGGAGTCCCTCGCCTGTCAAATGGGAGTGGGACTCCATTACTCCCATAGGTCCGAGGCTTGCTTAAAATGTTCTGAGCTCGGTAAATTCATGAAGCAGGATGCTACCCTACTTGCACATAGTCCAAGTGAGGATCTCTCCTCTAACGGGTTATAGACCACCGGTGAATTGTATAGTCCCAGCCCCCTGAGCACAAGGAGGGCCATGATTCAGAATATGTCCAAGATGCCCACTCCCATTCCATAGCAACTGGTATCCCGACTCTCAGGACGACTTACTAGGCCACTCAGCCGTTGTCAATGGTTCACGAACTAGGACGTGACTACAGTAACCCACACCATGAATCACTAAAACAATTTCGTTAAAAATTAATTAAATGTCGAGTGAATGCAAGTGATGTCTGAGGATCAGTAGAGAATCCCTGAACGCTTTCAGCCCCCAGTCGATGAACTGCTTTGTATTGATATTGAAGGTCTTTATTAACTCAGTCATCTTCTAGGGGTTTGTCCCTCTCCCTCCGAACATGAGCCTCCTCACTTCTTCGTTGTCCAGCGCCTATTTATTCTTATAATACGGCACTGTAGGCAGGTAGATGGATTTATTTCCTCTTTCTACTTCGTCTGGTTGGTCTTTGTGTGTTTCAAATCTTACTGTGGGTTCTACTGTATGGCCGTCATGTCTATTCTTCTCGTGCTGCCATTTTTAAGTCTCTATGGACTTTCTCATGTAATTTAAATCCTTTCCACGGAGCGACTTCTCGATAGACAACCTGACTTTTTACAATAGGGATATCACGCGAAATACTTAAAATTGTTTGTATTTTAACTTTCCACGACATATAGACCTCTTTGTAATGTTTTAGAGAACGCGATGAAATGAGAAATTTATACTAAAATGAATATAAATGCGAAACCAATAATTTTTTCGAGTGAAACTTCTATTCTTGTTCTGGAAGCTTAATTCGAGGATTTTGTGCACCCTTGAACTGCCTGTAAATGCTGTTGGCTCTTAGGCTGAAATACCCAAAGTTTATCCTTGCAGTGTATTTGGTGTCCTACCAAGATTGGTGAGACGCTGCAAGATATTTCGGTAAATACAGTTTGTTAGTGAATGACAGAGTGAAATATTCAGGTATGTATGTTCTGATTTCTTCCAACGGGGTCGCTGATTCTTGAACATGACTAATGTACGGATATGTTCTTTTAATTATTCTGATTATACATCAGTATTTAAACAACTCTATTTTGTTGTAGCCTGTATCAGTTGAAAATGGAGCCAGGCTGAGCGGCTCAGACGGTTGAGACGCTGGCCTTCTTATCCCAACTTGGCGGGTTCGATCCTGGCTCAATCCGGTGGTATTTGAAGGTGATAAAATACGTCAGCTTCGTGTTGGTAGATTTACTGGTACGTAAAATAACTCCTGCGGGATAAAATTCCGGCACCTTGGCGTCTCCGAAAAACGTCAAAAGTAGTTCGTGGGACATAAAAACAAGAACATTATTATTAGTTGAAAATGGAAATAATTTTTATTCATTTTTATTTTTCTGTTAGCTCTGTGCTATGCAAATATCAAAATTAATTGAAATTCCACGTTTACCATTAAGTTGCTATAAAACAAAATGTACCCATGTATAAACAATTGCCTTATCTTGTGCCTTAACGCATACCACCAGCATTGCCTGAAAAGTGAGTATTAAAATCGAAGTAATAAGCCTAATGTTGGTCTTAACTAGGTTCGTTCATCGTAAGTTGACAGCTTCTTCAATCTCTTTTTTATCTATTTTCTCTTCTTTCATTTCTTTTTCTTCCCTTTCCTCTCCCCTCATCCCTTTAGCATGTTCAAACCATCTATTTATTTAACACATGTGATGTCGTGTGGCCTCCGGAGAGGCATAGTGCAGGTCTTTATAGTTGACGCCCATCGGTGACCTGAATATCTGGTTGTTTGGTAATGATGATGATGAGGTAGGGAGAGGGGTGAATCCTGGCGTCGGCTCGTAGCCTACTCCTGTTGATTAACACCAAGGGCTCTGCTTAGTGTTTAACGTCTCCATCTGTCGGACGAAACACCAACAGTGTTATATGCCCTCACAACGTACGAACACTAAGGAGAGGTTCGGAATTGAATCGGGGTTTTTCGCACTCACTCTAGTGATCAGAAATTGTATACCACCACCTCTTCTACCCTGTCGGCTAAAATTTTATATCTGATTTTTTCCACCTACGAGGCTCCAAGAACGGTGTTATACCATAAAGATTTGACGCCTTAGAGACCATGGCCATCAGGCGGTTTTTTTTAAACACATGTCTTAATTTGTAACAAAATCTCTACAGCATTTTGTTGTAGCCTATATTTTTATATTGCTATTAACTCTATGCTGTGGAAGTATTATCAAAGGATATTATAACGGAACTCACTAGGCATGTCATTGGATATGTCACAGTTTTACTTGTTTTTTGCTAGTTGCTTTACGTCGCACCGACACAGATATGTCTTATGGCGACGTTGGGATAGGAAAGGGCTAGGAATGGGAAGGAAGCGGCCGTGGCCTTAATTAAAGTACAGCCCCAGCATTTGCCTGGTGTGAAAATGGGAAACCACGGAAAACCATTTTCAGGGCTGCCGACAGTGGGTTTCGAACCTACTATCTCCCGAATACGGGATACTGGCCGCACTTAAGCGACTGGAGCTATCGAGCTCGGTACAGTTTTCCTTGTATGGTATTTTTGTAGACTTCTTTTGGTACAGTACTTCGTGATTCCATGCGAGCTGCAATCTCTGCAACAGAAGACACCTGTTATCTCCTCCTTTTGAGTCCCATGTTTAATCTTGATTTCTCCTTTATTTCACTTTGTCATTAGTCAAAGATCTCCATATTTTCATACATATATTTCTTCAGTTTCTATTTTTCACAAGGTCTCTTCGCTCTGTTTTTAACAGCCCTCGAATGGGCAGTTCAGAAGTGAAAATTCTAGTTCCACGTATCTATCCAGGGCTACTATGCTGATTGGGTATTGCAGTGAAGCCATACATTTAATAGCTTCAAAAAGTGAATCGTTTGTAGTTTTTTGTTTGTAACGGAACATCTGCCCACCTTTCCAGGTGACCACAGAGGTCCAGAAAGAAAAATACTTTCGATTTACAATTTATGGGCGATACATTTACATCAGAATTCGCCACACAAATGATCGTGTAATATTTGCGTTGAGTCTTTTAAAATGTTTTTACATGTATCATCGATTCGGTAATTGCAAATCACTTTAATATTACCACCTTAAGCCTCTAGCGCCTAAGAGGAGAACTTTCGCTGCCCATGGATTCATGGGTAGGTTGTACACGCATGCACAGAAATGGTGTACCGATATAAACAAAGCATGGTGTCCCCCACCTCTTCACTTAACGCATTGCTGCAGGTAGACAGCCCGCTACAAGACTGTTGTGACTGAAATGGGTACAGTGGGGGATGTATAGCAATACACACACTGCGCCATCAGCATTACCCATTCATCCCTTCCCCTCCTTTTCGACAGTGGAGTGGATTTCAACACTACACCTTCACTACCTCCCCTCCTTTTCATTGCTGGAGTGGGGCAGTGTTGATTGTTTATGTTGGGACACCATTTCTGTGCATGCGTGTACCTCTCACTCAGGTGTAGTATGCATGCTCGGGAAATGGTCTTCTTCTCTTCATTAATGCGAATTGCTTGTTGGTTTTTTTGCACAGTTCGCACTGCATGGTCTAAAATGGACATGTTTTTATCTTTTTAATTTATGCAGATAATATCAGTTCGGCGGTTGCTGCTATCTTCGGTAATACTGTGGACCTTTTCATAAACATCTCAGTACCTGGTGAGTTGGCGGTGCGGTTAAGGGCGCGCGGCTGTGCGCTTGCATCCGGGAGACAGTGGGTTCGAATCCCACTGTCTGCAGCCCTGAAGATGGATTTCCGTGGTTTCCCGTTTTCACACCAGACAAATGCTGGGGCTGTACCTTAATTCAGGCCACGGCTACTTCCTTCCAACTCCTAGGCCTCTCCTATCCCATCGTCGTCATAGGACCTATCTGTGTCGGTGCAAAGTAAAGCCACTAAAACTTCTCAGTTTAGTTCTCTTAAAATGCTACCATTGATGATTGTACTTGTACACTTAACTAAGTATGTGCACTAAAGTCTGTAGTTCGTCACACCCTTGTTGTCTAAATGAACTCATATGCTGGCTTCTTTCAAAAACATTTTATATCATTCGTCCACTCAGAGTATGACTTTCGTTTCGGGTGTTCATCCATGCGTTGGTTTACATATGTTTCTACACCATGCTTTATATGATATTTTGATACGCTGGCTTTATTGGAGGGGCTGCGTGGCCGAGGCGGTAAAGGCGTGCTCGGTTAGCCCGGAAGGACGTGGGTTCGAATCCCTGTCAGGAAGTCGTAAAATATGGCATATGGCCCTGAGGTTCACTCAGCCTACACCAAAAATTCCTGGGGGCAAAGGGGGCCAGACGTAGAGCTAACAACTCTACTCCACCACGTGCCGAGGTTAACAATGGTGGAAGCCTTTACCTTCCACTCCTCCAAGGACCTTCATGGCCTTTTGCTTTTTCTTTGCTTTGCTTGTCTTTATTGGACTGAATATGATTTAGAATTTAGTTACAATATCTGCTATGTCCCTCGGATTCGGTGTTTGATTTCTGTACGGTTGTATTGCATGTTGGAGAATTTCTGTTTCAAACGTCTTTAGTATTGAACTATTAACGGAAGAACTTATATTTTACCCACTTAATTATCTGATGAATGGAGAAAATCTCTACTGTGTGGCTCCTTTTATTGTCTTTGATAAGCGTTCAACTGGAGTATAGAAGTATGAAAGAAACACATCTCGAGCAGTAAAGAATTTCCTCAGATCTTAGCAATGTGTGGTTCTGTTTAAGTCTGGAAAGTGAAGGACTTAAAAGGGACCTCACAGAAGTACTGAAGGAGAAGCTCCCATTGAACCTGACCGCACAGCGTATCATCTTCTACACTACAACGTTTACAGGACCTCAGAGTGTCTCCACATGGCTCGTTTAGGGAACAAAATATTCAAGAAAAATGCACGTAGTTAAAAATGGAAAAAGTAAGATATTCGGAATGGAAAATGGCTAGGATTGGAAAGGTAACGGCCCTGGCCTTAATTAAGTTACAGTCCCAACATTTGCTTGGTGTGAAAATAGGAAACCACAGAAAATTATCTCCAGCGAAAATGTACAAAGTCTGATAACATTTGACGGGAGAATAATTAACGGAATATTAGAGGTAGATAGGTAATATTTGACACATATGTTTGGAATGACATGGGGTTTTATTGACACCAAAATAAAGTACACAAGATGACCAACAGATGGCGCTAGACAGCAAAACGTCAAATACAAATGGACCACACATGCTTGACATGACATGGGTTTTTATTGACACCAACAACGATTGAACAAATAGGCCAACAGATGGCGATGGACAGCAACACGTCACTGATGCCGCATGAGACCGGTGTACGGTGTAAAGGAGCTGTCGTGAGAGAGGGCGTGAGGTGCGCCTGCAATCGCGGCTTGTTGGCGTTACCAGAAAAGTCACTGTTAGTGAAGCTTTCCTGTACTTTATTTTGGTGTCAATAAAACCCCATATCATGGCAACCATGTGTGTCAGTTATTATCTCTCCACCTCCAACATTGCGTGAAGTATTGTCTCGTCAAATATTAAGGGGACTTTTGGATCACCTGTACAAAGTGAAAAGATCGGAAGTCATATATATACATTAATTCATAGAGAATAAACACTTCCTCCATAAGGAGGTTGCCCATGAGGACAAAGTAGCCTATACTATGAATCTTACATTTATGACTATACAGATGATTCTTCACTATGGATGATGGACCTTTCAAGGCTTTAAGACTTTTGTTTGGTGCTCTTGGAATAGTTCCAAAATATCAGTCAGGTTTTTTCAAACGATTTAAGGTAAATTCATCTGCAGTACATGAAATATCCCCGAGCGTGTTAACCCTCGGTTACCCAAGTCATATTTCGAGGACGTACGTACCGCGGTCCGGTCTGACATACCTGTACTATACACTTCTGCATACTGCGAACAACTGAATTATTAAAACGGTTCCGAAATTAAACTGTACATCCCGTTTCATGTATACATTGAAGTACCGCACACATCAACAAGAAACAGCATGTACACTTTCCATATTAAGATTATTTCTTTCAAAATCACCTCACAGTGTAAATACAAGTAATGCGGAAAAAGATATTGGAGATGATGGGTTATTTATTAGTATAGCCAGATAAGATCACAACATGACATACTGACATGAAAAATAAGAAAACATAGTAAACAAATCTGAAAATACAAGGACTTTCTTGACCATACGCTACTGTTACAATCCAATGATCTGATTCAAGGTTGAATATTACTTTAAACAAACTAAGTTCACATTCTTAATCACTAATGCTTATAACTCATTACTGCATCCTCGAACCATTCACTAATTACACTTAAGAAATTTTTATCATCTGCGTTCGCTTTATGCAAACTTGCGATTGTGGAAGCCATAACGTCCAACCTGGCAGACCGCGCGAGAACTATGAAATTCTGCGAATCAGGAGATTTAGCGGTCGCTATAACGTTACCACTGTTACCACCCCATGAGGTCTCGCAGATCGGTTCTGGGTACTTGCGAGTTAAGGAACTCTGTATATTGTACACTATCACCTGTGCGGTTTCACTGAAAAATAAAATAAAGCTCTTTCTTCGCACGATAGCTCCCTGTATATTTTTCATTTGCATTTAATTAAAGATTTATGTGTTTATTGGGCTGTACCTCGTGCTACCCCTTTGCTAATAGCAACTATCTCTCGAGGATTTTCTCTCTCTTTACCAATTATTTACATGCGTCTGTAGAATGGGCTCATAAAGGAATGGAATCATTGGATCTTTCGTGTGTTATATATCAAACTTCCCAGTGTTCAGATTGATGTAATACCAAGTTTTAAAATTGCGTTGTCGTTTTTCGAGGCGGTGCACCTTTGGTCTTCGTCGTCGTGGAAGCTTGGTAAGATTAAAATCCTGCGTCACGACACAACAGCTCCTCTTTGAAATAAAAGTTGTATAATTCATCACTGCCCAAGTTTTGGACTTTAGTGAGGCAGAAATACACAGAGACAGGCGGAAGAGTCCTGCGCGTTTTGATTGCTTCCCCTGCTTTTTATTTATCTGAGGTACGGTTTCCAACAGCGGAACAAAACGAATGTTCTAATAGAATATGAAAGAGTTATGATCTGGTGGTGATATTTGTTTTAATAGGAAGTAAAACTAAAAAACTATCCACTATTATCGCTAATCACGGGGGGGGGGGGGGGGGAGGTAGAGGTGCGATGCTTGGTAAAACGAAGTTATCGATAAAAGAAAGGAGAGAGCCTCGAAGGCGTGAAGGTGAAAGGCACCCTAGGCCTCGTAAACTTAATACCGTCGGGGTCGGAAGAGAACAAGAGTTGAGCAGTGGAGGTTGGATAGGGAAGATCAAAGTGAGGGGACAGGCACAAGTAAGTGGAAACAGTGCCAGACTCAGGTAGAGGCTCTATGGGAGTTGCGTTCTGCCATGCCGAAGTAATCCTCTTTATTTGATTAATTTATGAAAAGCATGTTTATCCGTAAGAAGACAACATTAATCATGGGTAAATTATAAAAGCCGGGCTGAGTGGCTCGGACGATGGAGCGCTCGTCTTCTGAGCCCAACTAGCCACGTTCAGCCGTGGCTCAGTCCGGTGGTATTTGAAGGTACACTAGTACGGCAGCCTCGTGACAGTAGATTTACTCGCATGTAAAAGAACTCCTGCGGTACAAAATCTGGCACCTCGGCGTCTCTGGAAACCGTAAAAATACTGAGTGGGACGTAAAAACCAATTATGAAAAATCAAGGAATTTCTGAATGGTAATTAATAGTCTACGAGAAGAAAATACAGTAAAACCTCGTTAATACGAAATGTCAGGCTTAGGAAAATCAACAGTTCGTGTTAAATGAGTACCCAAATTTAAAAATTAGAATATCAATTACTTTACAGTACAACAGGGCTGAAGAAATCAGAAAGAAATCAAGGTGCCAGAAAAATTTCTTAGGAGCCAGGCGTCAAGTACTTAACTCGTTTCCTTCTATAGTATTAATCAGTTCGATCTTATCACCTTAGTAATCATTGCTGTTTCATTCTTATTCAGTCCTCCTAAACGTCTATAACACTGTAACCGTCCAGGCTTCTCCAGCCCTACTAATTTAATATAATATCATTTTACGCGATGTCATTTGATATCAAGTTTATCCACCATCGGCAACTATTCGTAATAACATACTTATTCTACGTGAAGCATTTGTAAATTAGGTTTTTGCAATCATATTGTATATATTATAACATCATTTATTATTATATTATGAAAGATAGGAATTTATTATGTATTGGATTTGGTTAATATGTTGAAATATAGTTGTGGTCATTTCATCTCATATTAGTGTATACGGAAAAGGTTATTCTTGAGCGTGGAAAAATACATGACTCACTGGGTTTAACTCATGAGCCAAGGCTAGTAAACAGCGACCCGCGCGCGAGGCTTGCAAGCTGGTCAGCTACATCATCGCCACGCCTACTGGACTTGTCAAGAAAGAAGAGAAGGGGAGTTGATAATTCGATCTGCGAATCAGATACTTCGTTGTATATAAGTTTTGAGATTGAACTGTTACCAAGAGTGGGGGGTGAGCCCGGATATATAGAGATTCTCACCACGAGAACGCATCCTAACTACAACTTATGCTGTGAACCTAACTACTACTTCTGCTGTGAACCTATCTACTATTAGAACATCTACTGTGAACGACGTTATTGATTTTTGAAACAGTGTGTGGTCGCTCCGCGACATAATTATTTTTGTACAATGTGTTATCGCTTCGATACAGTACTGAGCTGCGGTGATGTTATCGGATCTGCGTGTGACGAAACAAGCTTACGGCTTGTGTTATATTCAGTAAATCTTCTGGACGAAGAACTATGTTTTAGTTCAAGTCTACGGAATTTGGTACAAGTCTGTACCGTATAAATAGTATAGCTCAGTTGGATTGAGATTTCTACTAATATGGAAAAATTCATATCTCTGAATTTTCTCCTCTTACGATCAACGCTGATCAGTTTTTACAAGTATAGGGCCAATGTCTAATTTAAAGGCTAGGCAATTAGGGAGTGCTAGTCCAGATAGCCCGTACCATATCAGAGAAGGGAGGAACGATGCGCATAGAGCAAATTCTACATCGAAGAAGAAGAAGAGAACGAGTAACCACGGAAACCCGATGACTTCAACGAAAGCTGCAATTGGTGAGCTTCAATTAGATAAAGCAAGCAATTAGTAAATTCAGTAAAGTAAATTCTAAATCCCTCTACGCTTTAAGGAACTTTCCCGATTCATATATTTTTTTTTGTATAATAAATTAATTTGTATTTTATATTGCGTTAATTTTCTTTCGTAAGCGATACTTAATGGTTAGTTATTTAAAATCCTGCCCCTGTGATTTAAGTATAAGTTTCTATGCTAGTAAATAAATTTTCCTGTGTTAGAATTGTTAAAAGTGTTAAAAGTCAGGTTGTGAGTTTCTCAAATAGGACGAGTTCTCTCAGTTTTAATTATTGCGTTGATGGGGTGAAGGTTCCTCAGTTTTGGGAGAAACATTCAAGTATGGGAACGAAAGTGCCTTGACACTTCATAGCCAGCTGTATTCATTTGTTTAAAACTGTAACCCTGGCGCCCAAACATCACATAGAGAAATGGGAAACCATGGAATGTTAATTGTTTCTGTTTGCGTGGCAATTTGCGGGCAAGCCACATATAGTTTATTTGATATTCATGTGTCGCAAGGTAATAACTTTCGTCTCCCCAAGTGTCTTGTTGAGGAGAGCGAACAGTTACAACACTGTGCTAATTTTATTGCTTCAAAATCTTCAGATCTGGGCCATTCGTATTGTCTGCCGTTAGGTGATCCATGCAGTATTTTACAGTGAAGACCTATTTTCTAGTAGTTTGATAGTATTAAATCCTTTTTTACGTGAAGCTGTTATCGTTAAACGAGCTCCAGCAATGCTTATGAATTTCGTGGAAAAACGAAATCATTCGTTCATAAATTTTAGTTGCCAATGCTTCTGTTTTCGTCGCCATGGTGATTAGACGCCTGGAATGTATCCAGCACTGCAGTACAGTATAATACAGTACTGGTGAACTGCGCAGTATGTGTCACTACATAAGTAGGTGTTAAGGTACTCACAAGTCAGTTTTGGGAGAAACATTCAAGTATGGGAACGAAAGTGGCTTGACACTTCATAGCCAGCTGTATTCATGTAGCTTCAGTAGCCTCAGCGGTGGCTTCGGAATTTGCAGCAAAATTTCCAAAATATTCAAGGTGGTTAAAATTTCCTGGCGTCCAAGCGCAATTACATCGTCCTCTTGATCACTACTGCTACCTCAAACTATAACAACTGTTATCTTCAATAGTGTTCTTTCCTGTGTTAGAATTGTTAAAAGTGTTAAAGTGTTAAAAGTCAGGTTATGAGTTTCACAAATAGGAAGAGTGCTCTCAGTTTTAATTACTGCGTTGATGGGGTGAAGGTTCCTTATGGGGATCACTGTAAGTGCCTAGGTGTTAACATAAGGAAAGATCTTCATTGGGCTAATCGCATAAATGGGATTTTAAATAAAGGGTACAGATCTATGCACATGATTATGAGGGTGTTTAAGGTTTGTAGTAAGGATGTAAAGGAGAGGGCATACAAATCTCTGGTAAGACCCCAAGTAGAGTAGTGTATGGGACCCTCACCAGGATGACGTGATTCAAGAACTGGAAAACATCCAGAACTGGAAAAGCAGCTCGATTTGTTCTGGGTGATTTCCGATAAAAGAGTAGCGTAACAACATTTTTGCAAAGTTTGGGCTGGGAAGAATTGGGAGAAAGAAGACGAGCTGCTCGACTAAGTGGTTTGTTCCGAGCTGTCAGCGGAGAGATGGCGTGGAGTGACATCAGTAGACGAATATGTTTGAGTAGTGGCTATAAAAGTAGGAAAGACCACAATATGAAGATAAAGTTGGAATTAAAGAGGGCAAATTGGGGAAAATATTCGTTTATAGGAAGGGGAGTTAGGGATTGGTATAACTTACCGAGGGATATGTTCAATAAATATCCAATTTCTTTGAAATCATTTAAGAAAAGGCTAGGAAAACAACAGATAGGGAATCTGCCACCTGGGCGACTGTCCTACATGCAGATCAGTATTGATTGATTGATTGATTGATTGATTGATTGATTGATTGATTGATTGATTGATTGATTCCTTAGATTTAATGTGTACTTTATTGAAATGAGTTTGTAACAGTACAATCTGATGTTGACTCGGTAACGTTCACGATTGTCTATCTAATTGCACCACTTACTCGTAGCTTAACATCCACATAAACTATGTTTGACAATGATTACGTTCAACTGCATGCATTCCGTACAAAGTGAGACCAAAAACAGCTCTGCTGGTCCAAAATCGAGTGCGCAGCCATCAAAAGAAATGTAGATCTATGGTAAGACTAAAACCTAAAATCTGAAGAAAATTACAAAGGACACTAGGAAAGTTTAGCAATACGCAAAAACGGTTGGCTGGACACCCCTGTTATGGTGAGGGATGAAAAGAGGGGTGAAAACCGGTCTAGAAGACAGCATGGCGCGACCTTCACACCAGTTGTTACCAAGCAGTGGGACTGAAAGCAGGTTAAGATGTCAGTGTGGTCTAAAGGTGAATATCGCGCAATTATCCACTACAATTTTGCTCGTGGATTAACTGTTGACCAGTGCCTGGAGGAAATGACTCCTGTGCTGGGGAAGACTGTCCACATTGGACAACAATTTTCCGCTGGTACAAAGAGTTCCAGAGGGGAAATTTTGGGGTTGAAGACGATCCTCATTCTGGGCGACCGTCTGAATCAGTGACTGAGGAAAACATTGAAGCTGCGAGGAAAATGTTACATCAAGAAAGGCGGTTGACATTTCGGCAGGGAGAAGAGACTCTCCACATTCCTGCACCAGCAATTCATTCAACTCCACACGACCATCTCCATGATAGAAAGGTTTGTTCCCTTTGGTTGCCCCATACGCTTTCAGAGGAACAAAGGGCACATGGAGTGAGATGGTGCCGAGATGTGCTAAAACAGTATGAAAATGGGACTTCGCGTATCGTCAATAGCATCGTTACAGGTGACGAAACTTGGCTTTATTATTACGATGTCCCCACAAAGTCCCGGAACAAGGTGTAGCTGTTTGAAGATGAGGGTACTCCTGTGACTGTGCGAAAGTTAAGGTCAGTGAAGAAAAGGATGATTGCAGTATTCTTAACTAAACGGGGCATCCGGACTCGGGTTGTGCTAGAAACAAAAAAGGGCAGTTACTGCGAAGTGGTACAGTGAGACTTGTATGCCTCAGATCATCGAGACTCTCAAGCAGCTCCGTCCAAGGTCACGGCTCAACACTTGGCTCTTGCATCACGACAATGCTCCAGCACATCGTGCAAATGTAGCAATGGATTTTCTTGCCAGATCAGGGTTGACTGTGCTTGATCACCCTCCATACAGTTCTGATCTTGCCCCATGTGACTTCGCACTCTTCCCAGAAGTGAAGATGAAGTTGAAAGGGCGGCTTTTGCATCCGACGAGGAGCTTCTGGGAGCATGGGATGAAGAGTGTGAAAATGTAACTGAAGAAAAGTGGCAGAGTTGGTTCACTGACTGGTTTCGACGTATTGAACCCATAATTCTACGGTGAGGAAAATTTTTTATTTTTCTCAAATATTTATTTGGTATTTAGAAACTACTGTATGTTTGAGGGCAGCCATTTTGCGCTCCCAAGAGCCCGATGTCACGTGGGAAGGTTCCCCCAAGGCGAGCTCGTGGATTGCCGGGACACCTCGGTGAGCTCGAGTGCCCGACAATTCTCTAAATTAATGGAATTCTGCACTACGAGGGATTTTGACAATATAGTAAAGGATGAAAGAAATAAGCAAAATTATTCACACACCCTCTGTGAAGGTAGAGACACCAGGGAAAATTTTAAGTGCAGTTAAGCCCAAGTACATGGTAGCGTGAGACCAGCGAACTAGCTACACGTGCCAAGGTCATGGAAGGAAGAAAACGCGCGAAACGCACGGGCAGAAACAATTTATTTCTCCTGTTGTGAGTGTAGAAAAATTATAAAATTAATATCGAACATAAGTGCAAGTCTGTCCGGAGTTCTGGGACAAGTCTTATCAAAATTGGTCTATTAGAAGCAAATTTGGCAGATTTCACAACCAAGCCTCATAGAGGGGATAGCGTCCTTCCGGAAATTATAAAAGAAACCCCCCACCGTAGATTTTTCAGTGTCGATCTGGAACTTGAAGCCGCGGGAGCTTGGGCCCGTCGTCATTAGAAATTCGCGCCAGATTGACCGACAATAATTCAATACATGTTCGTGGCTAAAGTCCATATATTTAGTTAAGAAGAAAAGTGATTGGAGAAGTTCTGAACGTTTGCAGACAACTGGGAAGGTGTAGGCTGGTTGAAAAATACACAGCAGATTTTATTTTTATCATTTCGTGTACTCTTGTAAGTGAAGAAGGTCTGGGGGGAAGCGATTCAAAATAGTTCTGCTCCCTTATCGGCCGAACACCTGTTCTTATTGAAACAACGGGGAGAGAAACCACTCTGGGAAACGCATCAGACAGTTATAGTCGACTGCAGAACGAGGGAAGTTCGTGGTGCAAGTTACAGAGAAAGTGCATTATTTATATGGTAATTTTAATCTCGTGTGTGTGAAGGGTAGTGTTTGGATGAGTGAGTTTTTGAAAATGAAAATGTTATCTGTGAAAATGAGTGGCTAAGTACGAGGTTGCTGGTGATGATGTAATCAGAATGCTGAGAATGTCACCAATGTGCAGGTCTGTCTATTTTATATTATGTTGTAGTTAGTTAGTTAGTTACTGTCTGTCCTAAACAAAATTTCCAGATGATTGTCGGGTGATATTCGTAATTATCAGGCGAAAGGCGTTGTAAATTTTGGTCAGCGTGTGAAAATTTCAGTGTGTAAATTTCATGTCAAGAACGGTAAATGCGACGCTTAAAATTTTTGTGTTGAGATGAGATATCATTCAAAGTGCGGATTTGTGAACGTTATAAGTGTAAATTTGTCGTGGCGAATATCGTAATTTCAGGTGTCAGTTGCATTCAGAAATGTTGGTCAATAATAATAATAATAATAATAATAATAATAATAATAATAATAATAATAATAATAATAATGATAATGTTTACCGCGGGATAAGGAAATTCTTCTCTGTTAAATTACATTTAACCAGTTATTTTTACAAGGATCGTAGGCATATTTAGATAATGTCAATAAAATTTGTTAGAGTCACAGTCGTTAATGGGAAGGAAATTTTTGAGACATCGTGTATACTTGAATTGCGAAAGGTCGATGTGTGCTCTTGGATTCTTGAGGTCCGAAAGTCTTAATAATAGTAAGGTAAGAGATGTGTTTAATAATGGTTGTCGTTTTCACCAGGGGATCGATGTATGAAAAAGGATCTTGAAGGAAAAGGAATTGAGAGCGATGAATTGATATGTATGTGGAGACGAGATAGATGGAAGTAATACCGCTGGAAAGCGAGGAGAAAGAGTGTTGAGACAAGCTGTATTTTTGTAGAGGAAGTATTTAGGAACAGGCTGTGTGAGGCAGGCTGTATTGTTTTCCGCAATCAATCCGAATTTGAGATGACTATGATGTGAAGCATTGTGAAATTTATAGAAAGATTCCAAGTGAAAACGACTCTTGTAAAATGTTAAAGTCTGGGTAGTACACATCCAGTGATCTATGTTATGTAAAGCCCGCATGGATGATAAGGGAATGAACGATCTTCAGGATCAAAGAGCACTTTGGACACACGGTTGGGTTATATTTAATTTGTTCACTGGAGAGGTCATGGATAAGATGGTTGGAATTGATGATAGGCGATCTGAGAATTTCGAATGCGGTGGTGATGATTATTATTTTGAAGGCATCCACTAAAAGGGTACACGTGTGTTGGGAATTTTCATTTGCTTCCCTAACACGTCAGTGCACAGGCTGAGATTGTGTTCGAGGTGGAGAACCGTTCGTCACGTCTATTTATTTTTGAGTTCACATATTATAATGAGGTAGACACTTACTGTATTTTTCGAGAGGTAGACACTTGCTGTATTTCGACTTGCATTTCCTTTGATAATAGAGACGTTGGTTCCGTCATGTGGTATTTGTCTGACCAAATTTAGTGTTGAATATCAGAGTTGTTTGAGAATTGCATTTCGCCCGATATGTTAAGGGAGGCGTATTACGACCCACTTTGACGCCCGACGATAGATTTAGGACGTCACGTGTTCATTCTTGGAGTCATTGATGATGAGACGTCCTAGGTCACGCCCGACGATAGAATTTGGAAGGCATCATGTACATAATGATTAGGTTTAGGGCGTACAGATTTCAAGTGAGCCCGACGATAGGTCTGGGATGGTAGCTGTACACACTCAAGTCTCGGTTTGGATGTTTTTCTTTTGTTTCTTTTGTGAAGTGGCCTGGAGGAAGGTAGCGGTTACAGTACGATATGATTTATTGTAGAGGGTCTGTGCGAAGCTCTCATTGAGATAACGGGACAGCAGTTGGCAAACGAGGGCTGTCCAAGTGTGGGACATCGACCCGTTCTAGATTAAATATTTTTACTATGTTTCTTCGTGCGTGTTAGGCTGTATGACTTCGAGATGTTAATTTATTTTTACGGACTTTATTGTTTCCTCGTCTTGACGTCCGTTTTCGTTGATAGTGTGCATATTGACACTCAGTGTTTTAGAATGAGACTTGAGTTGCGAATGCGGTTTCGATTCGTCAGCCAGTAATTTATATTATTTTCATCTTGTCGTATTTTCATTCTTATTCATGGTTAGAGTAAGTAAGTAATCACTTTACCAGTAGTGTGTTGGGACAGACAGTAAATAGAGAGATCTGTACTGGTAGCATTGTTTTCCAAGGGAAAGAATTCCTTAAAATTGTAGTAAATTTTAGCGTGGACTGGTAAATTTATTAAGCATAATAAACCCATTTCTAACCTGAAAATCGGTTCAATAATAATATTTTCAAGTGACTTTTCACTTTTTGATTAACTTCAGTGTTTGGCATTTCTTCTAAATGCATGATTAGTAAGTGTTTCCTGCATTTCGCAGTTTTGTTCCTTTAGAACGACTTAACGTAAGATCCTCCCGGATCATGTTGTTGTTGGTTCCTTCCGAACAGCTGTTTGGGGTGATGCACGTTTAGCATCGGGATTACCTTATCACTTAAGGGTGTCATGAATGACAAATACATGGTGGAATTTTATTTCAATTGTGAATGATGCCATTACTTGTAGTGAACACCATGCTTTCCCATAATATTTCGCAACCTATCCAAAGCAACTGATAGTCAGTTTGGTTCGATTAAGGGTCCATTCGGCGGATGTTCCGTATCCGTGAAGGGTATTTGACTGGTGGATAACCTTAATTAAGAGAAAATCAGGCGTTCTACTTGTTGAAAGTCAGATTTTCCACGGATCGTGTGGATTAACTCTCAGTTCTTGTTTGGAATAATAGGTGCCCGGTTTTCAGGTCTTCCCTTTTTCAGTTTTTCAGTTTCGCTGTCCACTAATATATTAGCTTCTCCGAAGCAACTCTTCGACATTGGAAGAAACGAAGTGACGTTATGTAATGTGACTGTGTTTGGAACTTTTCAAAAATCAATAATTTATAATTTTTTTATATTCTTTGGCAAGAATGCATATTAAATTAATTATGTTATCGTGCTATTTCAGTTTAATAAAAGTTAGTAAGCACATTTTTGCTCCTCATTTCAAGTAGTTAGGCTTTCTTCTGAACCCCATCGTTTGGTTAAGATCGTGACCGAATTTATTCCCGCAACGACCCAAGATTTAAGAGTTCTAAATTGTTCTACTGTAGCAGCCGTGGCCGACCAACGATGGAATGGTAAGTTCAAGGGTTCAGTATGGAGAAGTGTAATGAGTGTGATAGCAATTATTTTGAAAAAGTCTAAAGCGTTCACTCTCATTGCAAACATTTCCTAGTGCCCTTTGTATTTTTTTCGTTTTTTGACTTGAAATACTATTTGGACTTTTATGCACATTCTGGTGTATCATTTGTTTGGAAATTCCTATTAGAAGTATTTTAATATTTGTTTTCAGTTTCGTCTATTCTAGACGAATTTTAGTTTCAAGTTGCACCAGTTTGCAATATCATTGATATGCTACGAATTTATTGATCTTGAAGTCTGTGATTTAGCACGTTTTAACCTTTCAGAAGTTGGCTGTTGTGTCACACTGTAAGATTGCTGACTACGCTTGTTTACAAATAGATATTTTGCGATAAATATATATGTTAATTGAATTCTTGTTGAAGTTTCACATTTTCTTCAATTCATTTACTGATTCATGTCATTTCCAATGCCATGGAGTACACGTGTGTACGAAAAATGTACGAACAAGGGTAATATATTCTACAGACTGGATAATTATGAACCGTGTGGTAATAATGTGCTTCAGTTTTCTAAGGAAATAGATATCACTAATGGCAATGAAACTATACGCACGCCCCCTAGTGCTTGTAAAAGAAAGCTTAAGCCTGAAGAATATTTTGAAGACAGCGAATCTAATTCTGTTAAAATAGTGGTAGATTTAACAAGTTTAAATGTAGTGGTGATTGAATCTGTATGTTGTAGTTCTCTTCGTCTAGGAAACAGTGGAGGGGAAATTTGTGCTTCTTTCTTCATTCTTCGACTTTGGAGTTTTCTTAAAATTTCATAATCTCTGACGTATGTATCTTTTTCTCTAAAACCAAACAACATAATGCCATGGTATTTTAACAGTTGTTTAATGTGTGTGTAGCAGGGCCGGCGACAACGGGTGGCAGAGGGGGCAAAATTCAAGCTTAAATAAATTGAAATGCCAATAAGAATACAAAAATACGAAGAAAATTGGACAGATTTTGCACTAAAATGACACCAAGGTGATTCCACAAATGCAACCAAATTCTTGGCGTAACTTTGGAGCATTTATGAATCAAATTTGGTTAAACAGTAGTGTTGGCAATAAGGAAAGTTGAAAAAAAGTACTTTTAGCGCGAACTTGGTGCAGAAATTGTCCGATTAATGTACTGCATTTATGATGTAACTATGGCGTAAAATGTCACTTCTCTTGCACCAACATTGTTGGTGTAAAATGGTGAAAATTAATGTGAAAAAATAAGTGGTGTAATTATGGTGCAGTTTTGGTGAATTTTTCATTGGTGCTAAATCGGTGGATACTTTGTCGCTTATTCACCAAATTAGCTCTACAAATACACCACGTTTACACCGAGAAAAATTTCCGCCAGTTATTAACAAATGTGTGGTGCAAACTCCGCCGCCAAGGGCTGATAATCAGGTAAGTCTTGGTTATAAAATAACCTGCAAGATCGCAGTTCTTTTCTAAATTAAGTGAGGGGTTGGGGTGGGCTGTACCGAGATTTAGGGGCCTGATAATCCTATCACCGCGTGTAGTACTCCTGCGGATCTACAATCAGGCCATTTTGATGAATATCTTGTGAGTTATGCTTCATAGTTCATTATCCTTAATTGTAATTCGTCTTTTCCAGAAAATATAATTACTCCCGCATTTATTTAAGTGCAGTTCCAATTGTAGATCCAAGCACTTGAACAGAATTGATGAATATGATTTGTGAATTTCATACATTGATGTTTAACGGTTTCTGAGAAAAGGGAACATAAAGTATAGAAAATTAACATTGCCGATATAGGGCATTCGGCCTCAGCTTAACATTAATGTAATCGCTAAACCTTATGTCACATAATTTTTATACTTCCTCTTAAAACAATGTTCACCACCACCACCACCACCACCACCACCACCACCACAACTCATATATTACCTTGTATTTAATACGTGTTAATTGAAATAATGCACGTTAAAATAAGGAAATAATAAATTAATGCATTAAAAAATAAAGAAAATATAACTGCAAGATGAAATAACGAATACAAGAAATGACGAAATAAACGTATTTTATTTTAGAACTTGCCTGCAAATGTAATGGCCTCCGCTATTTTTTTCTACTTATAGTTGCGGTAAAATCTTGACGTCTTGCGAAATCAATTGCAGTATAGTAGCTGTTACGAGATCGCGTTACGGACTTTCAGCAATCCCGTCTAGTTGCGACGAGAGGGTCGAGTGTCCTATAGCTGACCACTAGAGGGTGGGTCGTTACCGTTGGCAGCAGGAACTGATAAGGCTATGATCTCGAAGGGGAGCAGGAGAGTCTTGAGCTGTTGAGAACATCATTGCCAAGCTTAGGGCGGTGATGGATGAGTCTCGGCTGTTTACTGATTTCTTCCCTCTCATACGTCTGCGGTCATCTCAAAAGTCAGTTTTGTCTCAGTGTCCTGCGACATTTTTTCGGAAATGATAGCGAGAATGTTGTAACAAATTCTCCCAAATCAGCATAATAATAATAATAATAATAATAATAATAATAATAGAAACAATTTAAGTATCTTGGTGAAACAATTCAAGGAAATGGACTCGAAACAAAAGCCATTGAAATTAGATGCCAAGAGATGCATACCGAGTAATACAAAATATCTACAACAAAAGTGCATCTCCCAACACACAAAACTAAGTCGTTGAAAATATCGAGAAAAAGGAACGCAAAATCATAAGAAAAATGTTAGGCCCAAAACTCGCCGACGGACAATACCGACTGAGAGGCAGACAGGAAATCAAACAATACACAAATATTGATAGTGCAATGGACATATTAAAAGAATGCATCCAACAGACTTACAAAATAAATAATCGAATTTACGAAAACAGGAGTAAAGCCAAAATGGGCACAATGACATGGATTGGCGAAATCAAAACCGATTTGAAACAGGCAAGAATTACACCAGCAGATGTCCAAAACAGGGTAATCTTGAGATCGAAAATTCACTACTGGCAAGATGACCAGGAGGAAAAGCCAAAGAAGAAGCCTGGTCTGAAGACAGATAGGAAGCCCACCGCAAAAGAATGCAAGAAATATGGGCACAAAGGAAGGCAAATGCACGCCTGTAAGTAGGCCTACTTTGCGTAGTCCTCATGAGCTTATTCGCTTTATTATTATTATTATTATTATTATTATTATTATTATTATTATTATTATTATTATGATTATTATTATTATTATTATTATTATTTATCGCATGACCGTAGCTACTATGTGTATATATTTTCATTTGCCATCATTTAGACTGCCTGTGTATCAGTTTCGTCGTCGTTCTTGACTCTACCAGAGGGCAGAGAAGTCGGATGTCGGATCTCTGACACCCAGTGTTTTACATATCTCCGGAAAGTTGAAGAAACACCTGGGTGATAAGTAGAGCCCACATGTTTAGTCATTAGTAGGTTAGAATACCAACTAATTGAAGCGAAAAACAAGGATACACTATCCCGAACAACAGTTCTGCTATGGGATTTGCATAAGCATTAAGGGCACGGCCTCCCAGAATCCTTACACTTTATGTCACTCTCATTACACGACGGAATAGCGGGCTAGACATATCCTACTCGACAAATTGGTTTGCATTCTAATCTGTTACTGCCTAAAGTGATAGGAGATTCAACGACCATGCGGCCATTCAGCATGCCATCATGCTGTCGCTTCAAGGACTGGACACAGATTTTTTCCATACCGGCATCGATGCCTTGCTGTACCGTTTAGACTACTGTAGTACTTGGACTAATGGATTCTAACGCCTATCAGTTCCCTGCTACAGTGTGTTCTTGTATCTTCCTGTAAACTAATGTTTCTTGTTGCCTTACTCTTAGGAGCTACCTTGTAATAACAGTGAAACTAACATTGACATTAATGGCATGGGAAACTGTGAAAAACCAAAAGATTAAAGGACGTATTATTCCAAGGAAAGCTAACATAGTTAAACTACGATCCGGTGGAACCGGCCAGTCTCCAAAACTACGAAGGTACGTCCGGTTGAATCTCTAGTGTTCTCCGTCCTTTTATACGACCGGGGGACCTGGACCTTGAAAAGAGTCGAGTTGATGCCTTCGAGATGTTGTGTTTGCGAAGGAAGCTACGAGTAGCATGGATGGAGAGAGGAACAGATACATAATAGAAGAAATTGACATTACGAAACCGCTGTCTTCCCATTTGAGTGACAGCTACCTCCGGTTCCTTGCGCACATTTTCATGAGGTACGGGCAAAAAAGTTATTTGCTTTACGTCCCACTAACTACTTTTACGGTTTTCAGAGACGCAGAGGTGCCGGAATTTAGCCCCGCAGGAGTTCTTTTACGTGCCAGTAAATCTACCGACACGTAGATGACGTATTTCAGCACTTTCAAATACCACTGGGCTGAGCCAGGATCGAACCTGTCAAGTTAAGGTCAGGAGGCCAGCTCCTCAACTATCTGAGCCACTCAACCCGGCAAAAGATATTTTACAATGTTGAGTGTAGGATAAAAGACTTCGAGGAAGAACAGCAAGTAGATGGTTCAATCAGTTAGTGAAGATCATTACCTCCACCTTATACAGTAAAACCTGCCTACGCTGGAATATGGGCTGTCCAGTATTTTTACCGTTGACGGGAGTTTACAAAGTATTGTATTTTAAAAGAGAACTGTTTTACTGTAAGAAGAAAATTGGCTAATGGGTTAATTGTACACCAAGGTACAAGCAAGTTGCTTTACGTCGCACCGACACAGATAGGTCTTATGGCGACAATGGGACAGGAGAGGGCTAGAAAAGGGAAGGAGGCGTCCATGGCCTTAATTAAGGTACTGCCCCAGCATTTGCTTTGGTGTGAAAATGGGAAACCACGGAAAACCAACTTCAGGGCTGCCGACAGTGGGGTTCGAACCCACTATCTCCAGAATACTGGATAGATGCCGCACTTAATGGGTTAATTTTATTATTTTAATCAGCTTACATGGTTGTGGTCTTTCATAGCGTTCCCAAGTGTTTTTTCCATTGTTACTTCTCTCGTTCACCAGATAGCGCTGTATGACCTCCGTCATGTCCTCATGTTCTTCAGTGACTTTAATTTTATCTTCCAGCGTAAGCGTCTTATGTTTAGAACACATTGTTTCTGTATCGCGAATATACAATACGAAACTGAATTAGGAAATCACAACGGTTCGCAGTTTTATTGGCCACCCGTTCTCCAGTAATTGCTTGCCAACACAAAACAGAGAATGAACCGTAACTACCCTACAATGCACGTTGCAAGGGGGATGGAAGGATTAACGGCACACTATTTACAGCCCAGTAGGGTCAGGAACCTCTTCGTAATCTTCTGTAGCATAAAAGAGAAAGTACTCCCCCAAGAATACTATGAAATCATCCAGGGTTGTTGAGGAAGGCAGTCGCTTAGGGTGGAGTTAATGGTTCCTAGAAGTCTGAGTACACTCGCTCTAAAAAGTAATATCTTGCTTCCTGTCATTACAAAATTGATAGAGTTTAGTAGCAGTTAGGATTAAATTGCTCCATTTTCATCAGACAACACAAGAAAAATAAACTCATGTCCTCGTTCCAAGGTAGAGCAGCATTTTTCAGGTACACCCCCCCTTGGAGATGAGCTGCATGCACCATTTTCTGTCATCCTTAAATATCTGGCAGTACGGAGAATCGAACGCGAGGCACAGAGGATGGTAGGTACAACAATTGTTCTGTTTCCGTGTTAGGCAGGTTCGTGTTTTTTAAGTATTATTGACCAGAGAATTGCGAAGATCTTACTTACCATTATCCTAAAATTAAATACCCCATTTCATGAAAATCCACTAATCCATTCCTGTGATTCCGTTACGGAAAAACAGACAAAAATTAAACTGAAGTCCGCCTCTGTGATGTAGTGGTTAGCGTGATTAGCTGCCATCCCCGGAGGCCCGGGTTCGATTCACGGCTCTGCCACGAAATTTGAAAAGTGGTATAAGGGCTGGAACGGGGTCCACTCAGTCTCGGGAGTTCAGCTGAGTAGAGGTGGGTTCGATTCCCACCTCAGCCAGCCTCGAAGTGGTTTTCCGTGGTTTCCCACTTGTCCTCCTGGCAAATGCCGGGATGCTACCGTACCTAACTTAAGGCCACGGCCGTTTCCTTGCCTCTCCCTTCCAATCTTCCCATCCCCCATAAGGCCCCTGTTCAGCATAGTGGTTGTATCCCCAACCCAAAGTCTCGAGCTCCAGGACACTGCCTTTGAGGCGGTAGAGGTAGGATCCCTCGCTGAGTCCGAGGGAAAGACCGACCCTGGAGGATAAACAGATTAAGAAAGGAAGAAAGAAAGAAAGAAAGAAAGAAAGAAAGAAAGAAAGAAAGAAAGAAAGAAAGAAGGAAGAAGGAATTAAACTGAACCTGACATAGGCTATTATTTGTCCTGTCCGTTGTAAAGGCCAAGTATCAGGTCAGTACACAGTTTTTTAAAAGTACAGACAAAAATACGATTTTATAAAATGTAGTCTATTTTAGAAGATGATAGATTGGTCATAGGTCCGACTCATTGGCTGAATGGTCAGCGTTGAAGCCTTCGGTTCAGAGGGTCCCGGGTTCGATTCCCGGCCGGGTCGGGGAGTTTAATCGTGTGTGATTCATTCTTCTGGCTCGGGGACTGGGTATTTTTGTTTATTCCAACACTTTTCTCTTCATATTCAGACAACACATTACACTACCAAACAGCACCGGAACACGCAATAGTGATTGCATCCTTCCATATAAGGTTGGCGTCAGGAAGAGCATCCGGCCGTGAAACAGTGCCAAATCCACATGTGCGATACAGTTTGCACCCGCTACCCCACAGGTGTGGGAAAGCGGTGGAGGAGGAGGAAGAAGAAGAAGAGGTTGTTAACAGATTCATGAGTTAATAGTCCATATAATTAATTGATTAGAGTCTTCTGTTATTCTTCTTCTTTCTGGGCTTTTGTCAATTACCTGTAGTCGTCACTTCATGTGAATTAACCCAGTTTTACTGCAGGATGCCTTTCATGACTCCAACCCTATGTGGAGGGAAGCATTGTTCACTATTGCGTGCTTCTGTGAGAGTTGGTTGTTGATTTATTGAATGTAAATTAAGATATGTATTAAACCGAACACAAACATCCAACCCCCGAGCTAGATACATTAACCATAGGCCTACGCAGTTAGAATCTTAGGCCTGGCCGGGAATCGAACCTAGAACCCTTTGAACCGAAGGCCACTACACTGACCTTCCAGCCATGGAGCTGAACAATTAATTATTTACAGTATTTCAATAAATTAATCCTGTGGACAGGGGCATAGAATACATCCACGGTATGGGCCGCTACCATGGCTGAGTGGTCAGCGTCTGCGGCCCTCAGACTTTGGCTACACAGATGCAAAAAGAGAGAAGGGTAGTTTCTTGAAACACTGAGGGGCAGTTTCATCAACCACTGTTAAAAATCCGTCTACGGAGCGTTAGTTAACACCTTGTTAAGATTTTAACGTGGCGTTATGGAAATGACGTTTCACAGAACTGTGTAACAAGCTCGTTAACCAACGTGGCTTCAGAAGCCGTTTCCTTTAGCATTAACACAATTGCGTCTACCTCCGTAGCGTAACGTTTAGTACTACTAGCTGCCTGGTAGGTAGGAGGATTGATATGTGGTTGAAATGGTACATGCAACTCGCCTCCATCGGGGGTGTGCCTGAAACGAGCTGCATCACCTCGAAATGAGGACACGAGTTTATTATCATACCATTATTCCCCTCTTCTGAACGGTGTCAGGCAAAATGTTATTAATTTGTCACTTTTCACGTCTTTTTCCGCATACCGTTTGAAACTGATCTTACTTCGTGATAGGTCGAGATAGTCTACGCACAGAATAAAATTTGAATGGAAGGTGACGGGAAAAATCTTCGGGATAGTAAGTTTACTTCGCTGTAGTAAGAGATTACGTCAGTTTATTTTCTGAATGTGGGAGTGTTCTAGAACGCAGGTTTTTTACAATTTGCGTTACGTTACACTGACACAGATAGGTCTTATGGCGACGATGGGATAAGAAAGGTGTAGGAGTCGGAAGGAAGCAGCCATGGCCCTAATTAAGTTACCCCTCCAGCATTTGTTTGGCGTGAAAATGGGAAACCACGGGCAACCATCGTCAGGGCTGCTGACAGTGGGTTCGAATCCACTATCTCCCGGATGCGAGCTCACAGCTGCGTACCCCTAACCTCGTGGCAATCTCGCCCGGTATAGAATGTAAAAAGACAGATGCTATTATCCCTAAAATAAAAATAAAAGGTGTGGAATGAGTTAGCAAATGAATTCAACAGCCACTTGAACGTGACCGAGTGGTCAACAAAACAAACTGTACGTCATCCTGAAAAGAAGCGCGAAAATATATTATTCGAAGGACAAATTGGAGCGGTACAAGACCAGAGGTGGTACCACGTTCATCCACTGGATAATGACGACGAAGGTCATATAGGATATGACGGCAAGCCACCCTAATTTCTTAAGTATGAGGTATTAGAGTTAATGTCCCCATATGAAATGATGCTTTGGTTTTAAAGCATTGTGTGAGGTATCTTTTTCGTATTACCATTCAGAGGTTTTTAATCTGAATTTTATTAACTGGGCAGATCATTAATAACTACAGTAGTAGAATCATATTATAAATTAGGCTAACTAATCTATGCATGGTATAAGATACATGTGGTTATGATCCTTCTTCCTTTGAAGTTATATCTCTGTACAAATGTTTCTTACACATTAATCAGTTAATGGAATATTGGTTTACATACATATCTCTCTTCTAATTTACAATATTGGTTTCTATCGTACTGATCTGAATGACTCCGTTGCATAATATCTCAGCGCAATCACCAATTGCTGCATTTGAGATAGAGGTTAATTTCTTCGTGTACAGTAGTATAAATTATACATTTATAGTGACATAAATAAGTTCTAGTACATGACAGACTTCGATATCTTATATTACTTCGAAAACTGCTTTTCTCTTAGGTCAAGCATATCATTACTTCAACGTAAAACTTTTGTCTCTCAGCATTGTGAAGATGATCTAAATAGAGCAACTGAGCACGAAACACAAAATTTCTTTCAACCATTTTCATTTTAACACGACGTTAAACAACTTAAGGGGGCAGGAATTCTAGGTTACGTTAACAGAGATTTTAAGAGCGTGGTGGCGTTAACGGAGGCTGTTGATACAACCATTGTGTTAACATCCCCGTTTAAACAGTTTAACGTGACGTTAAATCCTTAACAGTGTTTGATGGAGCTGTTAAATCCCGTCGATGTGTGGAAGAGAGCATAAACTGCAGAATTGAATTTCTCTTTGGCTTTAATTTCTAGCAACGATTCGCTCTCAACAGATGATTCAGAGTGTTGTGAGAGATAGGCCTCAAGTCAGGTTGTAGAGTAGAGAGTCCTTCAGACGTGTTGGCTGTCTTCTTATTTACGACGAGCGGGCCGCTTGACCAGTCAAAGGCATGCTTTAGCCTTTTCAAAGTGGACGCAAGGGCGGCCTGTTTACCGTCACAGCCCCACTGCAGCAGAGTAATTCAATTTCAGTCTCTTTTTAAGGGAAGAAACCAGAATGCTTCAACGTACCTGAAGGTAGTCTCTACATTCTAACATCTGTAATGAGTTAGCCATTCGTTATTGTTTTCAGAGTTCTTTTCTGTGTATAATCGTCATTTACCTCTTCTGGTACTCAGAACAACACGAACGTTGAGAGAGCTGGAAATGCATAATAATAGTCTTTCTCAGAAACATAAATAATTATAGCTCTCACAGGGTTCTTTCAGGAAAAGAAAGGAATAATAATAGATCCTTAAATATCTTTGGAACAAGAAGTCATCAACAACCTGGATTCATGAAGTCAAGAAAGATTTGGAAAGAAACAATATCAGGGAAGAATAATAATAAGAGAGAGATTTTTAGAAAGAAAGTGTTAGAAATGGAAGGATTAGATGGTCGGAAGGGAAACAAACTAGACTCAGAATGGTCCGAGGAAAGGAAAAGAAGACATAGTAAGAAGATGAAGGAGTATTGAAGTAGGATCAAGAAAGGATGGATGAAGCATTGAAATTGGCACGTGGTCCTTAGAAAACCCTAACGGAGAAAGAAATATAATAATAATAATAATAATAATAATAATAATAATAATAATAATAATAATAAAACGGAGGTAGCTTTCCAAACCACCCGGAACATTTATAACAAAAGGGGCTTTTCTATAAATACCAGAATAATTCATTATTACAGCACTGTCGTCAAGCCGGTATCTCTCCGTGCGTCAAAATGCCTTATCCTCTGTCAAACAATTGCGCTCGGTAAGTTAGAGCAAAATGAGAGAAAGATTCTCCCCAACATTCTTGGCCCAAACTGTAAAAACGGGATGTAGCCTACAGAAGAAACCCAGACAAGAAATCTACTCGAAGATAGAGAAGATCACGGACACAATGCGCAAACTCAGGGCTCATTCCTGCAGTCACTTACGACGGATGGACGACTCTCGATGTACAAAACGCAATTTTAACAGTTTTGACTCAAAAACAAAAACAACAATTCTCTGGTACGTTAACGTCAAGAAAGACCTCGAAGAAATGGGCCTACGACCAGATGACGCGCACAAAAGATGCCTTTTTCAGAGCAAGCATTAAAACTTTTGGGATTTCCGGGATGGGAAGTGGACAACTGGTGCCAAGTGGTCGGATGAACGCCGTGCTCGATCAATCGAAAACGACAGAATGTATAATCGTGGTTGGTCGAACTTATCGCTGGTCAATTGTTGTGTGTTGTTGTTTGAGTCATCAGTCCACAGACTGGTTTGATGCAACTCTACATCCTGCACTATTCTTTTCATTTCTACTTAACTATTACATCCTACATCTGCTCTAATCTGCTTGTCATATTCATACCTTGGTCTACCCCAACCGTTCTTACCGCCTATACTTATTTCAAAAACCAACTGAACAAGCTCTGGGTGTCTTAAGATGTGTCCTATCATTCTATCTCTTCTTCTGGTCAAATTTAGCCAAATCGATCTCCTCTCACCAATTCGGTTCAGTCTCTCTTCATTCATGATTCGATCAATCCATCTCATCTTCAGCATTCTTCTGTAACACCACATTTCAAAAGTTTCTATGCTCTTTCATCCTGAGCTAGTTATCGTTCTTGTTTCACTTCCATACAATGCCACACTCCAGATGAAAGTCTTCAGAAACATCTTTCTAATTCCTATATCAATGTTTGAAGTTAGCAAATTTCTTTTCTTAAGAAAGCTCTTCCTTGCTTGTGCTAGTCTGCATTTTATATCCTCCTTACTTCTACCATCGTTGGTTATTTTACTACCCAAGTAGCAATATTCATCTACTTTCTTTAAGACTTAATTTCCTAATCTAATTTTTCCTTCATCACCTGCCTTCGTTTGACTGCACTCCATTACTTTTTTTTGGACTTACTTATTTTCATCTTGTACTCCTTACCCAAGACTTCGTACATACCATTCAGCAGCTTCTCGAGATCTTCTTC
Source organism: Anabrus simplex (assembly GCF_040414725.1). Lineage (NCBI taxonomy): Eukaryota > Metazoa > Arthropoda > Insecta > Orthoptera > Tettigoniidae > Anabrus > Anabrus simplex. Next base: position 287,503,564 of record NC_090271.1, read on the forward strand.
AGTGGTCGATTACCGAATAATAAATAAATTAATTCATTAATTATTAATATCCCAGAACTTATGTGGTATGTTGTCAAAAGTAAGCTTATTACCCCACACCCTTTTAGTATTAAATATCTACAGTACTTAATGTACAGAAAACAACAACACGGTTCAACCCGGAAAATAAACTAAATAATCAGTATCCTATTTGGCTTTTTGCAAAAAGTATCGCCAGAGGAATTGTATTTCCCAGAATAAAACGTTGTTAGCTAAAACTGTCAAAAAAAGAAACCGAAGCCTTATTTTTTCTCCTCTCATTGCTGTCCCCTCTATTGCACATAATGTAATATTTATTTTTTTACTGTTAACATACCGGTACGTATGTGCCACATCTGTATTTATCTTATTCTGCCTAGCTATCCCTTCGTTTTACTTTCAATCTTTAATTTTCTTCGTTTTCTTTCGCCTTTATGTTTTATTGTTAATTGCTGTGCGTCTACAGTTATTTTGTTCGTTTTTAATTTTCTTCCGTTACTTTTGTCATTAGATGATTTTTCTTCATTTTTTAAGTTTGCACAGTGCTACTCCATTGTAAATACATTATTCATTGCGGAACACTGTAATTCGGCTTCTCGCCGTTTTGGTTTCCCAGAAAGAAAAAAAGAGAATTGAATCAAACATAATATACTTCTATAATGTTTCATTCTACAATGTGTAATATAAAATAAATTGATTACTAGGCTGAATCCGTCGAAATTAAGCGGAATATTAAGTCCCTGGGTCGATAAATCATATTTATCTGGTACTTACAAAATTTTGAGTGACAGCATTTGCTACATGTACTTTGCAGTGGCTAAATACAGGCTCCAGGAATTAACTTAATGGACTGAAGTGTGTAGTACCTATTTGCAGAGAAATTTATGTCCAGTGTCTCTGAAATCTAGTGCTGTTAGAGCACCTCCTTAAACACTACATTTATTGTCCCACTGATCAAACTCGAGGCATTGCTTCGTACGTCTGTCCATGGTTAAATAATTACAGGCTGGGGTAAATATACGCCAACACGGTCTAAAGTCTGTCCGTGGGCTTCGTTAATAGTCATACTGAATGTAAGGCGAATAGGAAACTGGCTTCTTTAAATGGAAGAGCAGTGTCGATGGTGTTAAATCAATTCTAGGAATCAAAACTCTCTGTCCAACTCTTAACCCCGTAATGATTTCCAGATCCAAACAACTGTCATGCATTTTTCGTACAGTTAATCCTGTTTCGTTTAGAGGCCCCCGTGAGGGATTTAAGTTTCTTGATAACATTACAGTTGCTCCGGGTTTTAATTTAAGGACATGAGGAGGCAAGCAACTTAATTCTCTAAGCTGTTCAGAAACTCTATGGGAAATTGGAGAGTTTCATTTTAATCTTCAGTACTTAAGTTATTTGCACTGATGTTCGTTCTGGCCGTTCCGGGTAGAAGATCTGTAACTTCAGAATTGATTTGATCACAGTGTTCGTTTGTGTGGGCAAGAATGGCAATTTTGGAGAAACTTACAGCATCTTCTGGTGACTCAAATTTATTCCCGTAAATTTCAGAGATGATGTCTTGCTTCGCGATGGTAAACGGTGGTCATTCAATAATAGATTTCTCTGGCGATTCATGATTCACTGAAGGATAATCTCTATGACCAATTTTCAGCCAAAAATTAGCAAAGTCTAATTCTTTGGTCTTGCTCGCATATTTTTAAACAGATGTCATTTTAAATTCCGACCAAAGAGGAGAAAATTTAATACAGTTCTGAATAACAGCTTGTTTGGAAGCAGTGGTAGTGGTTCTAAAACGCGTATTTTCAACATGTTTCGTCATCCAAGGGCCATGCCCCCTTGCTTTTGTGACCACAGAAAACATGGCAAACGTTCGTTCAATTAGCTTCCGCCAGGCAGCGCTTCCGCCTCTTTATATAGACCTTGTTAGAATGTAAAAGTAACTGTGGTTGTGCCATCTGTTGAATTTCGAATGAACTAAGGCATTGGCCATCTCTTGTCGGTTATTGGAACTGATTGAAACCGCTATTTGAAGTCATTTCATAAACATTGGTCTCGTAAGGATTTTTTGGCGGATTGCAAAAGAAAACGCCTTTCGTTTTAAACATTTCTACGAAATAATGAGATTTTGACAACACGAATAGAATTTCATTCTTTACGAACCTATTTTTAACGAGCAAGTGGCTGCGTAATTTGGGTCATGTAGCTATCGGTTTGCATTTGGGAAGTAGTGAGTTCGCACCCCATTTTCGGCAGCCCGGAAGATGGTTTTTCGTGGTTTTTACACGAGGCTGTACCTTAATTAAGGGCACAGCCGCTTCCTTCCCAGTCTGAATTCCAATGTATGCTAGATGGCCATTTTTGGCTCTTTTTGTTATCCAGGATTATTAATTGAACTTCTTGTCTCATTTTCAGGTAAGCAGATCGTTGTGAGAGCCAACAGCGAACTCTTTCGTATTCACCAACTGACACCCAAAGGTAAACGAGTTCCTATGTTTATTTTGGGATGCAGATTTGTTTAATTTTACCCCATAACTTAGTTGTTTGAAGTAAAAACTAAGCTATCTCGATTGACTGGCAGTAAGCAAGTGGACCTGTCATCATGATGAAAACTTCCCAACTTGATTGTGACTGATAGTAGGCAAGAAGGCCTGTCATTACAATGAAAATTCCCTAAAGATAAGATAAGAATTTTCATAAGTTTTAGGTGGTTTTCATGAGTTACTAGTGTTTACCTAAAGGTGGAAATTCCGCTATAAAGGAGCGCCTAGTTCGAACGAATGTTTGGTTGTTAAGTCGTTGTTGTTGTTGTTGTTGTTGTTATTTGAGTCGTCAGTCCATAGATTGTGCTTTTTCATTTCTACGAAACTACTGCATCCTTTATCTGTTCTAATGTTCTTGTTATATTCATACCTTGGGCTACCCCTACCGTTCTTACGCTCCTCAAAAACCAACTGAACTGCTTTTAATTGCGACATTCCTACTGTCTTCATTGTAATGACCTATGTTGATTTCAGTTGGGAAAACCACAGTGTTTCTGAGGATTTAAAAAGGCAGGTGGAGAATGAGTGTCTGCCATTATAATGAAAACTGCCCAACTCGATTGACTGGCAGTAGGCAAGTGGTCCTGCCATCATGATGAAAACTTCCCAACTTGATTGTGACTGATAGTAGGCAAGAAGGCCTGTCATAGAATGAAAACTCCCTAACCCAGTCTTCACATGAAAGAACAAGGGGAGTGTGTATGTGCTGATCTTCAAAAGGCAGAAGTATTCAGTCAGCAGTATGTAAAGATTGTAGGTTACAAGGGTGATGTCGAGATAGAGGAGGAGACTAAGGCCAAAGAAGTAATAAAATTTACGTATGATAACAATGACATTTACAATAAGATACAAAAGTTGAAAACTAGAAAAGCGGCTGGAATTGACCAGATTTCTGGGGATATACTAAAGACAATGGGTTGGGATATAGTACCATATCTGAAGTACTTATTTGATTATTGTTTGGTCGGAGGAGCTATACCAGATGAATGGAGAGTTGCTATAGTAGTCCCTGTGTATAAAGAAAAGGGTGATAGACATAAAGCTGAAAATTACAGGCCAATAAGTTTGACATGCATTGTATGTAAGCTTTGGGAAGGCATTCTTTCTGATTATATTAGACATGTTTGCGAAATTAATAACTGGTTCGATAGAAGGCAATTCGGTTTTAGGAAAGGTTATTCCACTGAAGCTCAACTTGTAGGATTCCAGCAAGATATAGCAGATATCTTGGATTCTGGAGGTCAAATGGACTGTATCGCGATTGACCTGTCTAATGCATTTGATAGGGTGGATCATGGGAGACTACTGGCAAAAATGAGTGCAATTGGACTAGACAAAAAAGTGACTGAATGGGTTGCTATATTTCTAAAAAATAGATCTCAGAGAATTAGGGTAGGTGAAGCTTTATCTGACCCTGTAATAATTAAGAGGGGAATTCCTCAAGGCAGTATTATCGGACCTTTATGTTTTCTTATATATATAAATGATATGAGTAAAGGAGTGGAATCGGAGGTAAGGCTTTTTGCGGATGATGTTATTCTCTGTAGAGTGATAAATAAGTTACAAGATTGTGAGCAACTGCAACGTGACCTCGAAAATGTTGTGAGATGGACAGCAGGCAATGGTATGTTGATAAACGGGGTTAAAAGTCAGGTTGTGAGTTTCACAAATAGGAAAAGTCTTCTCACTTTTAATTACTGCGTTGATGGGGTGAAAGTTCCTTTTGGGGATCATTGTAAGTATCTAGGTGTTAATATAAGGAAAGATCTTCATTGGGGTAATCACATAAATGAGATTGTAAATAAAGGGTACAGACCTCTGCACATGGTTATGAGGGTGTTTAGAGGTTGTAGTAAGGATGTAAAGGAAAGGGCATATAAGTCTCTGGTAAGACCCCAACTAGAGTATGGTTCCAGTGTATGGGACCCTCACCAGGATTACCTGATTCAAGAACTGGAAAAAATCCAAAGAAAAGCAGCTCGATTTGTTCTGGGTGATTTCCGACAAAAGAGTAGCGTTACAAAAATGTTGCAATGTTTGGGTTGGGAAGAATTGAGAGAAAGAAGAAGAGCTTCTCGACTAAGTGGTATGTTCCGAGCTGTCAGCGGAGAGATGGCATGGAATGACATTAGTAGACGAATAAGTTTGAATGGCGTTTATAAAAGTAGGAAAGATCACAATATGAAGATAAAGTTGGAATTCAAGAGGACAAACTGGGGAAAATATTCATTTATAGGAAGGGGAGTTAGGGATTGGAATAACTTACCAAGGGAGATGTTTTTCAATAAATTTCCAATTTCTTTGAAATCATTTAGGAAAAGGCTAGGAAAGCAACAGATAGGGAATCTGCCACCTGGGCGACTGCCCTAAATGCAGATCAGTATTGACTGATTGAAATTGATTGAAAAGATCTCCCCGTTACCTTTCTGGGGTAACATTAAGAGCTGTGCAATTAACATGATTTTGAATTCTGTATACAACGTAGAATTCCGTGGCGAAGCTCGGGTACATCAGCTAGTTTTGAATGTTTTTGTTTAAATTGAGGCATCTTGTTATCCGCACCGACTTTCAAACACAGGATTTCAAAATACTGTAGTAGATGTTTCTTTCTTTTCCCGAAACAGATAGGTAAGAGGTTTAGAAGAGTTGTTGTACGAACCTACGCCGACAGACGCCAAAAAGCATGCTAATAATTCGTTTTTTTTAAGACAGAGTGAGAACTGCTCCTCAGCGCTCTAATATTGAACGAATGAATTAATGTATAAAGTTTCAAGGTAGGGCTACTTACCTGTAGCTCTGTCAGTTTGCATCATGAAATGCTTTTGCTGTATTATCGCTAATCATTTAAGACACGTTTAATGTTTGTAATGCACCAATACTTGCTACCTATCGCTAAAATGCTTGTCGTATTTTACTTTCTTAAAAGTCATATTTAGTTAGTTTCTAGGGCATATTTTGTACCTTCTTAGATCATAAAGTTCCGAACCCTAGTGATAAGATTGTCCTTCATAACCTATTGAATTTTAATTTTAAACCTTCTGTCACTAAAAACACGCCTCTATTCTATGAACTGCGACAAAAGATCTTCGTCACTTGTGTGACCATCTGCCCCGTCAACATCTTAGTTGACCCTGGAAAGATAAAGATAAAAAGAGGTGTGGTTTCCTTGTTTTAAAGAATGAAAGTGTATTTAAATTCCAGGACCTTCTTTAAAATTCTTTGGTCGGGCACGTCTCTGGTTTCAAACTCTCCTCCTGACAAGCTGTTTACACCTGGTGAGAATCAATCTTGAGAGACATAATCCAATGCTTATAGGATATCGAATGTCATGCAGTGTAGGCTACTGCGAGTTTGACAATGTGATGCGAATCGAGGCTGGAGCGAAATCAGTGTGGGGTTGCTGTGAGTGGGCAAGTTTTAGTGCATCCTTTGGTGGTAGCCGCCTGGCCATAAAACAACCCTACAGCGACAAAGTTTTATGTGGGGGAGGAACTGTCGCAAGACGGGGATGTTGGATCCCCACTGCTAGGGTTGTACAAAATATAATTCCTGCTTGAAGGTCAGAGCGTGTAACAAAATTGTTCACAAACCCTGTAATCGAATTATGAAGCATGATAGAATCGGACGAATTGTAATATCATGAGAGAGCAGGGCGTCAATGCGTGCTTGTTTTGTGAACTTCAGTAATGGTTGGACGAGGTATGGAACTGTCATTGGAGAGGTTCCTTATGCCGGTTGTACACCATCAAATTTTCCTCTGAATTCTATACCGGTACTTGATAAGAAAAATGTTCAAATCTTGTCAAGGACTGTTCAAGATTTCTGAAGGTTTGATAACATTTGAAAGGATATGGCAAGGTTCGATAGCATTTTGTTTTTACAAGGAGGAAGGAAGGCCAACAGCAGTTGTGTTTCTTGGACTAGCAGCGGGATATATTCCTAAAAAGAAGAGAAACGCGCAATAAAGCATACTTTACATGGGGGAGTATATTAATATAATTATCTTAACGTAATTTTTACAATTTATTTATTGCTATAAATAATTTGCAGAGGTTATGTTATATTGCATTTACTCGCATTAATTGGATAAAAATATAGCAATGTAACGAAAATTAATACTGTGTTATATGACCAAAATTGAATTGGAATTTAGTGCCGGGAGTGTCTGTGGACAAGTTCGGCTTGCCAGGTGCAGGACTTTTGAATTGACGCTCGTAGGCGACCTGCGCGTCATGATGAGACTGAAATGATGATGAAGACGACACATACACCCAGCCCCCGTTAAAACATATTAGAATTGTAATAATAATTGTACCGGGAGGTACACCTCTACGCCGCACGTTTAAACCTTGCGCCAATTAAAACTCCTCTTCAGGAGAAACACGGAACTTGAAACTAGACCTATTTAAACTTTCCTCAGAAGATGTCACTACCGTAATTTTGTGATTATGAAGTTGCCAGTACTGTGTGAATTTCAACTAATTTTTGTTTTCCGTTCATCAAGAAATTTGGACATTCTCTCAGAGAGGTCACTACAAAAAACTGTGATCATGCACCCTGGTGCGAAGTGAAGGAACTTTTTTGAAGAAATTTTGTATTCATAAGTTTTTCCTTTACTAAATTTCGTTCATTCATTTTTGGGTTGGCAATATTTTATCCTTTCTTTCCGCCTGTTTTGAATTTAACCAATCAAGAATTTCTGTAATTAATTTTCAACCAATCACGTATTTCTTCTTCGATTTTGAGTGTAAACTTTGTATCCTCCAATAAAATTCTGGGGGTATGTCTTGATTATTCATGAAAGGTCTCGAATTTTCCCCGAGGGTTTATAAACTGTGGATTTTCACGGCTCTTGGCCACTTGATCAACATCTAACTAAGTGTGTGTATGTGAAGCAGGAGGCGGGAGGAGCCTCTTTCATAAGGCAGCAGGTTTCTAGCAAGGTAATGGCCGTTTAACATCTTTATTTCTTGCTAGCTCAGCAGTTTAACCCGCGGGAAAGGTCCGAAACTTTTACCATGTAACCTACTTTTCTAAAAATGTAATTTTCTGCCGGCTTATGTAAAAACTTCATAAAATCTGCAACTGTAATTCGGGGATAGAGAGTGATTTACCTTCTCGAGCTCCCCTTCATATTGGTTTGAGGTGACTACGTTTTGTAACTGGTTTTCTTCCTTTCTGTAATGTCTTAAATTATTCTTATACGAGTCACCTCCATAGTTTGAGAATAGCCCCTGTTTCATCGGCCTAGTGCCTTTTAGGTTTCAAGAATGCATATTTAGGAGTGCAAGTACTCGCCTCCATTTAACTTGGTGTTCCGGGCCATTTACTTAACCATTATTCGTGTTCCATGAAGGCCCAGTAGGTTGGGTACGAGATACCCCCGTTTCATTTGTGTAAGTTGTGCCTTGATGGCAAGTAATTGTAAAGTCTGATATTGCCTTGAGTAGGCTTGTGAACTGAGAGCACGTTAGCTCTTTTTCAAGTGTTGTAATAGTGCCTCGGGGAGACCTGAAATTGTCATTGTTGGAGCTAGTGCTCCATGTATTGGGGATTTTCTGCCCTTGCATTAAAATTTGTGCTTTGGTAAAATTGAGCTAAGAGCTCAGAATTGTAAAACTAGGGGCGTGTAGCCAAAGAGTGTAAAAATAACTAAAATTGGGATCTTTCTTGTCTTGTTTCTAGTTTGTCATTGTACCTGATATATTATTGTGTTCACTTAGTGAAAGATTGTTAAATTTGAAATTCTAAAAAAGAAAAGAAAGTATAACATTGGTTAAAGTTTTAAATTCCATTCTTGACTTTGTAGTTAGACCCGTTCACCCCGGCACCTTCTTTCACCTCTGCATCCACGGGTAACCCCGTAACAGTAATAATAATAATAATAATAATAATAATAATAATAATAATAATAATAATAATAATAATATGCGAAGATCGTCATAAATCGAACATTCCTGATAGTGTTTACTTATAGATGACCGAACGGTAATAAACATAAAAGCTATCCACTTCCTTGAGATATTTCTCTCGCATTCTCGTCGTGCGCTGCCGTTTTGTTCATTTTATTGTGATTCTTTACGGAGTCCACTGAATTTGGCAGGGATGTGCCTCATATTTAGCAATTAATACACACACAATATCCCTCCGCCATGAAGGCGAAGCCACTTTTGTTGTTATAATTCTTAGCAGTCCCAGGATGCCAAGCGGCCTAGCGCGCGCCGTTAATACTCGTATTCCATTGGTTAGTTCTGTCAAAGACTATGCAATTCTTTGATCTAACATGTTCTAATTCACTTTGAAGACTTTTGAAAACTCCTCAAGACTTACCAAGTATTGGAAGTGATTTGACAAGTAAACTTGTGCAGTATTGAAAATTCTTGTGAAGTCTTGAATTTGACAAACATGTGATCGTATTGTGAATACTACTCACTGATTTAAAAATATAAAATTGAATTTAAACTTGACTGAACAGATTACACGAAACACACTCCGAACATTTAATCCATAGGGTGACTGACGACTATCCATGTGACTTCTGCTTCTCTATTTCACTGACTGACCTTCTGTGGCCTCACCCTCCAAATGACTGACTCACTCAATAAGATACGACCAGCTTATATAGCCATTAGCTGTCATACCTACGTAATCTCTAAAAATAACGATGATGTCACTCCCACCCGGCTACATACTATGGTGAAATTGCCTAAGGCGATCTAGGTATTTCCCTGAATAAAGCTCATCGCTAAATGCATTCAATGACAGAGCGATGACTCGGCAGTTTCGGTAGCAGTATTGCACCATGTTGTACTCGCTTCGGCGGTACATATACTAAAATTGGAACGATACAGAGAAGATTAGCATGGCCCCTGCGCAAGGATGACACGCAAAATCGTGAAGCGTTCCACATTTTTTCGGTCTAGAAAGCCAAGAATAACGACCGAGAGGCTTCGTCGTGCTGACCACACGACACCTCGTAATCTGCAGGCCTTCGGGCTGAGCAGCGGTCGCTTGGTAGGCCAAGGCCCTTCAAGGGCTGTAGTGCCATGGGGTTTGGTTTGTATTGCACCATGTGTTGCAATGTAAAAAGTTTTCACAAAGCATATCCATATATGATATTAGGTAGTACATCTCACTTTACATGGTTTTAATGCTAATATACACACACACATACATACACAGTAAATTACATGCAATAAAGCAAGCCATAGCGAAATCAAATTAGGCCTAATAATAGTTACAATAATAGTAATAATAATACAGATACAATAATAATAATAATAACACAGGTATAATAATAATAATAATAATAATAATAATAATAATAATAATAATAATAATAATAATAATAATAATAGAGATGAATACTTGTAACAGGATTTGAACCGTTACAGTATACAACAGGCTTTAGAAACGCCTTCTGCAAGTGGTAGTGTTATGTCCTCAGACAATGAAATTCGATTTGATTTATTTTAGAAATTGGCCATAAAGCACGTGCTAAACTAGCAGTACTCGTAACAATAATAATGAATTTCCGTAAAAAAAAGTTCAACGAGGCCTACTTAGTATTTGTGGATTGGACTAAGTTACATAATATTAATACATATTTGAACTAGGTCCTTTTTCAGATTAGAGTGCGAAGATACGTCCATTGAGATTATGTACTGTACAGTGTATCCGTTATTTAATTTCTATACACCGTAGCCTTTCCTCACTGCATGGGAATCAATTTTGTGGTAATTTATAGAACTTATGAACACTGGAAACTTGCATAACAATGTGTTTAAATTATAAAATAATATACTCATGTTATAACCGGTTGGTCCTATCTTTGGTTATCATAGTTTAGAGACACAGTAAGGAAATAATATACCTATTATACATTGTCAATGAAATTACGAAGGAACATCCACAGGGAGCTTTAACATTCCTCTCTTGGGTATCGTTGTATCTTCTATTGTAGGACAGGTCGATTTTATGCGTTTACTGCAGTAGACCATACATCTAGCCCATTGGCAGGCACTTCATCAAATGAAATACAGCAGTATTTCAAACGACAGCCATTTATTCAGGTATAGCCTTATGCAGAATATATCATACGTGTTCTTCCCAGTCAGCTGCATGTTTGGTTGCCGCGGTGAAAGTACCTCGCGTGAACTTAGTGGCAACATTTGTGGAAACATTCATAGCAGACGTTAACAATTAATTGTTGTTGGCCACCACTATGTGTAAGAATGAAGTTAAATTTGTGCTCAGACACATCTTATTTTCTCATTACAAATTCAGTAACCTAATAAATAAATAAATAAATAAATAAATAAATAAATAAATAAATAAATGACAATATCGAGTGAGTTGGTTGTGCGGTTAAGGTCATGCAGCTGTGAGCTTTCATTCGGCAGATATAGGGGGTTCGAATCCTACTGCCGGCAGCCCTGAAGATGGTTTTTCGTGGTTTCCCATTTTCACAGCAGGAAAATGCTGCGGCTCTACCTTAATTAAGGCCACGGCGCTTCCTTCTCAGCCCTTACCTATCCCATCGTTGCCATAAGACCTATCTGTGTCGGTGCGACGCAAAGTAAAATTGTAAAAGTAAAAAAATAAAGATATCATGGGCCACTGCCATTCTAATAGCGTACTACCAGGTTAATTCGTGGAGGCGAAGGTACTCCGTCATGAAGCTAACCACTGCATCCCTCATATTGCCGAGTTTGTGGATAGATAAAGCCTTTATCTTGAATTTCTTCAGGCATCCTTTTGATCTGTACTAAATAATTTGTGATAGTCATTATTGGTTTAAGAGACAAGATAAGATAGTAGGCCTATCAGTTTCTTATACTGCTAAACACAGGAAGGGAAGAATATTATAAAATCCTATTTGAGTCAAAAAGGAACAAGAGTTGAGTGAGGATGGGAGGAGGTGGGTTCTTTCTTTTAATGCGTTTTTATAACTATGTGTACAGTTTAGTATTATAGTGTGTGTATGTAATATGTGTAATATATTGTTGAGCATGGTCTAGCAGAATAGCAGACTCCATAGCCTGAATCACGCCGTGTAAATAAAGGCATAAAATAGTAATAAATAATCATTGCGTGGCGAAACGACGTCATCCCTCCGCCACAGCAACCTAGAGGGCAGCAGCTCCAAGCTAGGGGACCTCGCCAACCTAGGCAACGCCGGTGAAAGCATGTGGAGTGCCCGTCTTCTTTATGATTTTCATGGCAGCATAAATATAACAAGATGGCTGACACTTAGGACAAGAAGAAGAAGTGTCTTTCTACGTAACATTTTCTATGGACTGAATTGTAGGTAAAACAATGTAAAGTTCCGTGCAGAATAAAAATTCAGTTCTATTTAATGTTGTGCTTACTGTAGCTAGCGAGTCAACTAGTATAGTAATCCCCCACAAGTATTTGAAAATTATATTTTCCAAGGCTAATGTCGATAAGTGAGAAACTTAAGAGAAATTAATGCCAGGTTGGGAATACAAAACCGGAACATGTAGATAGTATTTAGGATGTGTACTCTCCTAGGATAATAAGTGAGATTGAGTCAAGGTGCAGCAAAGCTAATGCAGTGAGATCGCAGTTGTGATCAGCAGTATTCTGTAAGAAGGAAGTCAGCTCCCGGACCAAACTATCTTTACACCGGTCCGTTTTCAGACCAACTTTGCTTTACGGGAGTGAAAGCTGCGTGGACTCAGGATATCTTACTCAGAAGTAACAGACGTGAAAGTAGCGAGAATGATTGTTGGTACAAACAGGTGGCAACGATGGCAAGAGGGGACTCGGCATGAGGAGATAAAGGCAAAGTTAGGAATGAAGTCGATTGATGTAGCTTTACGCATAAACCGGCTTCAGTGGTGAGTCATAACAAGCTTATGGAGCAGGATAGGTTACCTAGGAGAATAATGGACTCTGTTATGGAGGATAAGAGAAGTAGAGGGGGGCCAAGACGACGATGGTTAGACTTACTTTCTAATGGTTTAAACATAAGAGGTATAGAACTAAACGAGACCATAGAAATCGCTACAAATAGGGGATTATGGTGGCATTTCGTAAATTCAGATACTTTCAGACTGAACTCTGAAGGGAATAACAGTCTATAATGAAAATATATGTATTTATGTATGTATATAAACGAATTATGGGTCGTATGGGTCCTGCAGAATTCGTCTGTAGCAGTGAAGGCTACTTATTTAAAGCTGCCATCATAGTACGTTATTATAATACTAATCATTATTATTATTATTATTATTATTATTATTATTATTATTATTATTATTATTATTATCATCAAGCAGAGGACGTTGCTGTTGCTACTGGCGTGGTATCCACCACTTTCAAAATATGGGGTTTTACTGGCTAATCTGATGCTGATGGGTCCATTACTCCCGGCTTGCGCACCTGCTGACCCGGAAGGTGACGCAGAACGACGCATCTCATAAATCTGTGAGTGCCACAGGGTTTCTCTACTGCGAAGGGAATGTTGCAGGTATGACTGAAATTTAGTAAGTCATCCCGAGTGATGGATGTGACGTTTCTATGGATATATTGCGCCGTTGTATTTGCAGCCATTTAAAATCATCTTTCTGTTCAATGTTCTCTCAAGCGAGCGAGCTAGCTGTGAGCTTGTGTTCGGGAAATAGGGGGTTCGAACCCCCTGGTGGTAGCCCTGAAGATGGTTTTCCGTGGATTCCCATTTTCACACGAGGCAAATGCTGGGACTGTACCTTAATTAAGGGAACGGCCGCTTCCTTCCCACTCCTAATCCTTTCCTCTCCCATCGTCGTCATAAAACCTATCTGTGTCGGTGCGACGTGAAGCCAATTGTAAAATATATATATATATATATATATATACATCCTCACTTCCTATCAATCTGCCAATGTGGCCCACTAGGAGTGATATGAAAATACATTAATATTTTCAGGTAAGACAAGGAAGCAAATTTAGAGCTTCGTCAGCCTATGACCGTCACCTTGGGAGAAAGAGTTCTTTCATGCTCAACCGAGTTATTTATTTCTGTAAGAATTTTGCAAATGCCACCCAATATCATCAGTCTCGTTATTCATTTCTTGTAGATATTTTTTCATCATTTCAAATTCCTGGCCGGCCGACCCTTCAAGTCTGATGAAGAAGTGCAATCAGTTGTGCGCAGATATGCTATACTCCGTTCCACAAGACGGAGTTCAATGAAGAGGGTACCATGTTGGGAGAAGTGAGCTGAGTGACTTGGCTCCTATGTTGAAAAATAGCTAAAAGGTGTGGCTTCATTATGTATACTGTATTTCATCTTACCTATTAAACTTTTAAAAAATGTTGTGCGTTACTCAACGATCCGCCTAAGTATGAACAACACACTACACTACCAACCACCAAAACGTACGCAAATAGACTTGGTGTCAAGAAGGGCATCCAGTCGTAAAACTGGACCAAATCCACGTGAAAATGCCTGCCGCAATTAATTGGGAATATTGAATGAATTGTTAATGGCCTAAAAATCACGAATGTATTAAAGTTTCGTTATATAAATGGCATGAAATAAATAATAAATGGCATGAAATTAGTAACCGTCCCCTTAATTAATAAGGAAATTATTTTTGGAGAATATTTAAGTGCTAGAAAAGTTATGTAATATTTTTTTGTGGAGAAATCTCGTTTTTTCGTACGTAAGCGTACGCAATACGCTTATAATAGCTCAGAAATATGAGATACAGAGCGTAAAAATAAGGTAGTCCATACTTTTTGGGCAAATTTCTCACACGTAGAAGATGAAAATATGTATATGGACATGGGTCCCGAAACGCTTTATTTTCATGTCAGAACACATTTTCTACAACTCTATATTGTACATTAACCATGGGAAACACATAGGAACAGAACGTACCACATACCACATGGAATTAAAGGAAAGTTAGAACACTATATCGATAATGGGCAGTTTGAATTTCCATCAGGGAGGGGTACTAGGGAAGCAATTCTGGCATTACTTTTAATTCTGGAGAGAAGACTTGAGAAGAATAGAAAAGTATACGTGACTTTCATCGACCTAGAGAAAGAATTTGACCGAGTCGACTGGAAACAGGTTTTCCTTACCATGAAAAAAGCCGAAATTGATTGGAAGAATAGACGCCTGCCTCATACTAAATTTGTACAGAATGCAGAACACTGATTTTGAAATCAATGGAACAAAGAGAAGTGCGACAATAAGAAAATGAGTTAGGCAAGGACGTCCACTCTCTCCTTATCTCTTCAATATGCTCATCGAAGAAGTCATCACAGTCATGAAAGAGAAAACAGCTGGGATCAAAATTAACGGTAAATAAGTACATTATGTAAGATTTGCTGATGATATTGTCATACTAGCAGAAACTTAAGGCGAATGGAAGCTGAAAATGAATGCAAGGTAAACAAAAACCATGACGATATGTAAATCCAAGCAAACACCTGTAACAGACATCAGAATTGGCCCTGATAAAATTGAACAAGTGAAACAGTTTTGATACTTAGAAATCGGAGAATATCAGAAGTCGCGAAAAGGATAGCTATGGCAAAGAGAGCCTTCAACGATAAAAAGCATCTGCTGGCAAGCAAACATATAGATATCCAAACTCGGAGGGCCTCTGCATAAATCTTTGTATGGAGCGTGCTTCTGTACGCTGTGCAATAGAAGAGCCAGGAAAAGGAAAGACTAGAGGCAGTTGAAATGTGGATCTGGAGGAGAATGCAGAGGATAAGTTGGACTGAAATGAAGAGCAATACCGAAGTCCTTAGAGAGATAGGAGAAAAGTGGAGTCTGGTAGCTGAAATTGAAAAAAGGAAAATAAAATTTATTGGTCACATTCTGCAGCATGAGGAGTTCCTTTGTGACATCACTGAAGCAATAATTGCTGGGAAAAGAAGAAGAGGACGACCCAGAGCGTCATATTTCAAGAACCTGCTTCTGAAGATGAACTGCAAGACCTACGATGAGTTGAAAAGACTGACTCAAGATAGACATGCGACAAGGCTTAGAATATGATGATACATGCCTCAACCCGCCAACGCATTGAATCCCGGATGTGAACACAAACCGATACCCACACTGTTATTTGTGGAGAAGAGAATAAAACCACTGAAATCCATTAAGTAAAATGTCCACGAGAAGCGGTTATTGTCTGTTATTGACAGTATAAAACGTGACGAATCAGAAAAAAATTGGTTATTTCTTGTCCTTTGAATAGATAGTTACAGCCGACGGAATGCTAGCCAATACAGGAAAAAGAATATTTTACTGTAAGCTAACTCCCAGTATCGTAACCGCTCGAATGTGTTTGTTGAACGTGTTATTAAAAAAATAAGAAATTCTGATTGATGAGCAGGATGAGGCATAAATCGGGGGTCAGATGTTATATTTATATTTGTGCCGCGCGTTACAGCGCTTCTTAGATATTAAACGAATATCTGGTTATAGCAAATACCTATTTTGTAACATCAAAGTGCGATTAACCTGTAATAAAGATTCGTTTTCGCTCGGGTTTATAAACAAGGCTTTATAGCAGATCCCTGCAGTATCTATAACACAAGTGTTGGGATTACAGCGCCCTTAGAGATCGGCATTAGTGAGCTCGTTGAAACGTCCCCCCCCCCTCCCCCCCTGTTATAAAGCAGCCAGAGATAGTGTGAGCCTCTTTATTCTTCCTGTCACAAAGCGAGCGGATGACAAATGGACATCTCTAACTCGATAAAAATGCACATCAAACTGTGGGCACCACGTGGCGTCGTTTTGTCATCCGAACTCTCTGTATTCAGACGGAGATCTGGGGAGGGCTGAAGACTGAAAGCGAAGCCCGTCATGCGATTAACGTAAAGGAAACCAATTTTGTTCCGCAGGGGAAATGGCTGTGTGGGTTATCTGAATGATGTTGATCGACGAAATATCACTGTAATATGTGCCACAAATGGAAGATAGTAATTGCTTTTACTCAAATAAAGTCTCAAATCCCAGGTTGATTAAGAAATAATACGAAATATTTTGTTTTAGAGAATGCATACTTTACTGCCTTACAACAACTATTTCTGCTACGTCGCAGCGTTTCCGTAAGTGTTTTGTTTGTCCAACACTGTCGTCTGTGATGTCTTTGCTCACTGAAGTTCTTTGGTGTCGTTTTATTGATGTTTCCCATTCGATGTAATTTGATGGGCTGTCACTTTATGTGCATTAACTGAT
The DNA here is from genome assembly GCF_040414725.1 of Anabrus simplex. Lineage (NCBI taxonomy): Eukaryota > Metazoa > Arthropoda > Insecta > Orthoptera > Tettigoniidae > Anabrus > Anabrus simplex. The sequence goes on from NC_090271.1 coordinate 287,520,334, forward strand.
TCATTAAATGATTTATTGGTCCAGGGATCATGCTATTTTCCTTTTAACATATACAGTATATAGATGTATTGGTCCAGGGATCATACTATTTTTCAACAAAATACCCGCACTCCCATTCGCTAGAAAGAGAGCTCGTTGGTGCCAAAGATAACAAAAATCGCAGACATAGCACTCCCGTTCATCGGTGCCAGCCCTGGACCTCAAGAAAGAAACAAAAGACGGCGCAAGCAGCGTAATACACCACCATGGACTCCTATTTACAGCCAGTAAATACGTATACATATTTCTTGCTAGTAACGACGGTATTTGTTAATCAACCTGGGATTTGAGACTTTATTTGAGTAAATCAATGATTACCTTTCGTTTGTGACAAATATTCCAGTGATATTTCGTGGATCAACATCGTTCACATAGCCGGCTGTGTGTCTTGTCTGCGTTCCTGTGGTGTTTGGACTGTTGTGTGTGTATTTGTAGTACAGTATGCCGAAAACAAACTGCTGAAATTACGAACATGCTCTGAACATCAAGATACATCCTTATAACAAACAACAAGTTTCTAACATGCACAATGTGCACCCTTGCGTTTCACGCATTGTTCATAACTGCAGGTATTAGTACGTTGGTAAAAGGGGTGAAAAGTCAGGTTGTGAGTTTCCCTCTCAGTTTCATTTACAGCGTTGATGGGGTGTGAGTGTAAACGTAAGCGCCTAGGTGTTAATATAAGCAAAGATCTTCATTGGGATAATCGCATAAACGGGACTGTAAAGAAAGGTTACATATCTCTCTTCACGTAGTTATGAGGGTATTTAGGGGTTGTAGTGAGGATGCAAAGAAGGGGGCTTATAAGACTGTGGAAGGACCACAATTATAGTATGGTTCAGTGTATGGGATTACTTGATTTGAGAACTGAAAACAATCGGTGTATTCTTATTCAAATAATGGACGAGAGATAATCACGAGTTTTATGTGAATTACCCTGTATTATATTGCATTGCTATAAGAATGCAAGCTCATTTCTTCACGAAAAATAATTAAACCTTTATACTCCTGTAATCTAGTACAGACTCTCGTACTACACGGAAAAGCATAGAATTGCCGATATGAAGTAGCTCGTTCATCTTCTAAGCAGAAAAACATATCCATGACTTAAAACTTTATCCCTGTATCAGAGATTTTTAAAAATCGGGTTAACACGAAATGTGTCACCAGAGATGTTTTACATGCGGACATCTTCCGATATGGAATGCCAAATGGACTTAGTTCCGCACTTCAATTATCCGATTCCTTCTGTGGGGTTTGAACCCGTGATCTTAGTATATTGAGGCTGACATTGTACCCCTGATCCACTGAGGGAGCAATAATATCAATGGTATTTTGTTTCGAAAGACGTCCTTTTACATGACAGTCAGTCTACTCAGCACTTTTAAATGCCGGTTAACTTTGCCGCATTCACTTACATAAGCTTGATCATTAGTGATGTTAGAGCTTCACCAACTGAGTAGAAATAAAGTTTCAGCCTATTAGGTCGTGTTCTATACATATAGTACGTGTTGATTTAAGTACAGTCCGACTCGTTGGCTGAACGGTCAGCGTACTGGCCTTCGGTTCAGTGGGTCCCGGGTTCGATTCCCGGTCGGATCGGGGATTTTAACCTCAATTGGTTAATTCCTACGGCACGGGGGCTGGGTGTATGTGTTGTCTTCATCATCATTTCATCCTCATCACGACGCGCAGGTCACCTACGGGTGTCGAATAGAAAGACCTGCACCTGGCGAGCCGAACCCGTCCTGGGATATCCCGGCACTAAAAGCCATACGACATTTCATTTCATTTAAGTCATCATCATCATCATCTGTTTACCCTCCAGGTTCGGTTTTTCCCTCGGACTTAGCGAGGGATCCCACCTCTACCGCCTCAAGGGCAGTGTCCTGGAGCTTCAGACTCTTGGTCGGGGGATACAACTGGGGAGTATGACCAGTACCTCGCCCAGGCGGCCTCACCTGCTATGCTGAACAGGGGCCTTGTGGAGGGATGGGAAGACTAGAAGGGATAGGCAAGGAAGAGGGAAGGAAGCGGCCTTACCATTAGGTACCATCCCGGCATTCGCCTGGAGGAGAAGTGGGAAACCACGGAAAACCACTTCCAGGATGGCTGAGGTGGGAATCGAACCCACCTCTACTCAGTTGACCTCCCGAGGCTGAGTGGACCCCGTTCTAGCCCTCGTACCACTTTTCAAATTTCGTGGCAGAGCCGGGAATCGAACCCGGGCCTCCGGGGGTGGCAGCTAATCACGCTAACCACTACACCACAGAGGCGGACCATTTCATTTAAGTACAGAACAAAAATTACCTGTGGGATCCGAACCCACACCCTCCCGATTTCGCGTCGGTTGCGCTACCAATTGAGCTATGACCGTGTAGGTCATATTTATTCTATTGAAAAGGATCAAAGCTATAGGTCTGGCACTACTGCCATCACGCGCGCAAGTCGCCCATTGTGCTGTATAGAACTCGTCACCTAAGACTATATCGCCGCACTACTGCCAACTTGACTGGTTCCATATTGAAATAACGAGACATAACTATCAACAAATCTGGCTCAAGTAGCTCGTGACCAGATGGCTTGTTGGCAGCTCTCTGACACATCGCGTTTGAGTACCCGGTGCCCTATGACAGACGACATAAAGATCGTTGTAGTCACTCATGATCGTCCACAGCAACAGTCGGGAGTAGAAACGAACGATGCTTGCCGGTTGCCAAGTTGTTTCCAACTTGTGTCCCAACGCCAGTATTGTGTTCCTGTCTGGACGATTCCCCCTGGTGTGCTCTTTGTATGGCTATGACCGATTTCGTTATGCAATACAGTACTAGTCCGCCTCTGTGGTGTAGTGGTTAGCGTGATTAACTGCCACCCCCGGAGGCTCGGGTTCGATTCCCGGCTCTGCCACGAAATTTGAAAAGTGGTACGAGGGCTGGAACGGGGTCCACTCAGCCTCGGGAGGTCAACTGAGTAGAGGTAGGTTCGATTCCCACCTCAGCCATCCTGGAAGTGGTTTTCCGTGGTTTCCCACTTCTCCTCCAGGCGAATGCCGGGATGGTACCTAACTTAAGGCCACGGCCGCTTCCTTCCCTCGTCCTTGCCTATCCCTTCCAATCTTCCCATCCCTCCACAAGGCCCCTGTTCTGCATAGCAGGTGAGGCCGCCTGGGCGAGGTACTGGTCATACTCCCCAGTTGTATCCCCCGACCAAGAGTCTGAAGCTCCAGGACACTGCCCTTGAGGCGGTAGAGGTGGGATCCCTCGCTAAGTCCGAGGGAAAAACCGAACCTGGAGGGTAAACAGATGATGATAAATACAGTAGACTACTAATAGCAAATATGGAGATAGTAATAAAAGAAATAATTATAGAATGCACAACATGCCAATATAAATGAACATTATCATAATTATTAAACTAACACTAGTAATAATAAAACCGGGCGAGTTGACCGTGCGGTTAGGTGCGCACGGCTGTGAGCTTGCACCCGGGAGATAGTGGGTTTAATACCACTGTCGGCAGCCCTGAAGATGGTTTTCAGTGGTTTCCCATTTTCACACCAGGCAAATGCTGGGATGTACCTTAATTAAGACCACGGCCGCTTCTTTCCAACTCCTAGGCCTTTCCAATCCCATCGTCGCCATAAGACCTATCTGTGTCGGTGTGACGTAAAGCCGCTAGCAAAAAAAAAAAAAAATAATAAAAGAAGAAAACACAGTAAAAACCTATAGCTAGCAAATACATTTCTTATTTTTATGAAAATAAGGTCTTTCACGTACTCATTCACACTTCACAAATCGAACAAGTCAGCTAGAAGTATTCAGCACGTGATTTCGGCAATCCATCTTAAATCTCCTCTTATTTTGATAACGCATTACTATAACCTATTATTTGGTGTTTGCCTGATGTAAATAACTCAGCTAGTTGCTTTACGTCGCACCGACACAGATAGGTCTTATGGCGACAATGGGACAGGAAAGGGCTAGGAGTGGGAAGGAAGCGGCCGTGGCCTTACTTAAGGTACAGCCCCAGCATTTGCCTGGTGTGAAAATGGGAAACCACGGAAAACCATCCTCAGGGCTGCCGACAGTGGGGTTCGAACCTACTATCTCCCGAATACTGGATACTGGCCGCACTTAAGCGACTGCAGCTATCGAGCTCGGTAAATAACTCAGCCCCTTTCTTGAAATTTTCTGTTACTTGTCGGACTGAAGAGAAACCACGCTGTACTAAAACACACAAGCATATGTATTACATGTTCTATACGCGAACCTTTTCTTGAGCCCTGAGCTCCTTAGTGCTGAATCGGTAGACCTCGGTTTTCTTCGACATCCATATTGGCAACCTTTGAAACACAAACTATGCATCGCTGTGTGATATCTGGCGTACACTTTACAAATTAGTACTGATGTTTACACAGCAAAGCCAAACTACATAATCCATGCTAGGAACAAGATTCGCATCGAGAAATGTTATATAATGTTAAATAATATATGTCTGACAGTGTTGTTGGCGTAAGATAATAAATGTTTAGAAAATTCATATCGATCGATCATATTATCGATTCAATTCAGATTTCATTTCCATCCAGTTGGCTGTATAACCGGAACCGTCAGCGCTCCCTCCTTACCCCTCGCCCCGTAAAAATCGGGCTCAAGAAAAAGTTCGCGTATAGTACATATGCCGTAAGACAATAAGACTATACAAAAGCTAGGTCTGCAAACCATGCTAAGGTCGAGACAAGATAAGGTTAAGTTAGGTTAGGTTGAAAAGGAAATTTCCTTCCAGTTCAACTGAATTAATCTTTATAGAGGTGGTAACGGAGGAGTTCTTGCACAAATCTGTCTTGCTTCTTATACACTGATTTAGCAAATGTCATGGGATAGTCACCTAATAACGTGTGGGGCCTCCTCTGGCCCTGCGAACTGCAGTGAGACGCCGTGGAAGTGAGTCGACAAGTCCCTGGTAGTCCTCTGGACGCAGCTGACACCAAATCCTTTGCAGAGCGGCCGCCAATGCTGGTCTGTTCGTGGGTGCAGGATCCATGGCACGGAGCCCGCGTTCCAGGACATCCCAGATATGCTCGATAGGGTTCATATCGGGGCTCCTTGGTGGCCTTGGCAGTCGTTGGATCTCCGCTGCATGTTCCTGGAACCATTCCCGGGCGACGTGGGAGCGATGTGGCGGCGCGTTATCATGTTGAAACACCGCAGAACCGTCTGGGCGCTGGAAGGCCAAACATGGGTGGAGATGTTCTCTGAGCAGCTCAACATACCGCGTACCATTCAAAGTCTCTTCCAGAACAACTAGGGGCCCATTCCATACCAGGAAAATGCACCCCAGACCATAACAGAGACACCAGCGCCCTGGACTACACCTTCGAGGCAGGCGGGATCCATCGCTTCATGTGGTCTGCGCCATACACGGTGCCTTCCATCGGCATGGTGCAGTTGAAATCGTGATTCATCCGACCATATCACGTTACGCCATTGTTCCAGTGTCCATACCTGGTAACTGGCGAAAAATGCGCGTCGTTGTGCCCGATGACGTTGGGTTAACAGTGGCACCCGTGTGCGGCGCCGGCTCCCATACCCCATAGAACCCATGTTCCTACGGATTGTCCACTGGGAGACGCGTCTAGCACGGACTGTGTTGAATTGAGCCGTGATTTGTTGCACGGTTGCCCGTCTGTCACTATTGACAATCCGTCTCACATGTCGCCGGTCACGATCATCGAGGGTGGCTGGACGGCCGGTCGTTCGTCTGTTGTGGACGGTGACACCTGCGTTCAACCATTCACGATACACCCTGGACACGGTTGATTGTGTGAAACCGAATTCCCGCACCACTTCCGAAATCGCACTTCCAATCCATCGGGCACCGACCACCATACCCTGTTCGAACGGTGTCAGCTCACGACGACGTTCCATGTTACACCTGTCACATGCACAGTCACTGCTCACAAGGTCTTCTATACAACTGCCGCTGGCACAGGGGGCGTGTGGTGCGCAGACAACACACCTGCACATCAGTGCTCCGCTATCCCATGACATTTGCTCAGTCAGTGTACATCCTATTGCATTCTGTACATACGAATTGGACGAAGGAAGACGGTATTATGCATTCATCATTTAACACCATCTACGTTATTTTATTTATTTATTTATTTATTTATTTATTTATTTATTTATTTATTTATTTATTTATTTATTTATTTATTTATTTATTCATTTATTTATTTATATACTTTTTTGCTATTTGTTTTACGTCGCACCGACACAGATATTTCTTATAGCGACGATGGTGTGAAAATGTGAAACCACGGAAAGCCATCTTCAGGGCTGCCGACAGTTGGGCTCGAACCCACTATCTCCCGAATACTGGATCCTGGCCGCACTTAAGCGACTGCAGCTATCGAGCTCGGTAACTGCGTTATTAAAAGCATTACTCGCACATGCCACAGTTCTGCTTTTCTTATGCCCGCAGATTTAACACTAGTGATATTTCACAATACGGCAATACAGCCTTTGCCTAGTTTGAAAATGGCAAACCACGGAAAACCATCCTCAGGGCTGCCGCAAGTCACGAAAAAATCATGACTACATAATGCTAACGTGCAAGATTAATAGTAAGACATCGTATCGGTGAGTATTGTCCCTGAAGTGTATGGTTAACGATACTGAATCGAACCTATAACCTATAACCTTCATTATTAACAGGGGAAAAGGAGTATGGTTGAACCCTTACTGTATAAGCTTACATGGCGGAGACTATAATTTCCATCACTTTAACATGTACGGAACATTGTAACTTTATTTCGAATACAATGCGGTCGTGAGTATTCAATTCTCCTTAACCAACTCAGTTTACTGATTGTTGTAACGTGAAAATGATTGCAGAGGGCGTTCGACATGTATCTCCCCAGGTCATGGTGACCCCTATCGAAGGGAACTAGACAGCTCATCTCTAAAACATCGTGCCTGGAGTGACGTCGTGTGCCATGAGGTGAAATGAAACACCTTCCAGCCCCGTGAGAAATTCATTGCACCCTAGCTGTCAACACATACACTGCACGTGGGACGAAACAAAGCTCGTTGGCGAGATTGTGTTCTAGATGGAGTGGAAATTGTCAGGTAGGTGCAGAAATCCTAAAGAACAGACCTTATTTTTATGATTGTAAGCAGCGGACAACTTTCGCTAATTAGTGCAAATTAAGAATTGTCACCTGTAGAGAAAATCACTAATGAAGAAGTATTAACGGAACATGAACTTTTTATCCTCCTTCCGTTTCTGTAATAATAATAATAATAATAATAATAATAATAATAATAATAATAATAATAATAATAATAATAATAATAATAATAATAATGTCCGGGTTCCATTCCCGGCTCTGCCACGAAATTTGAAAAGTGGTGCGAGGGCTGAAACGGGGTCCACTCAGATTCGGCAGGCCAACTGAGTTGAGGGGATTCGATTCCCACCTCAGCCATCCTCGAAGAGGTTTTACGTGGTTCCCCACTTCTCCTCCAGGCAAATGCTGGAATGGTACCTAACTTAAGGCCACGGCTGCTTCTTTCTCTCTTCCTTGTCTATCCCTTCCAATCTTCTCTTTCCTCCACAAGGCCCCTGTTCAGCATAGCGGGTGAGACCGCCTGGGCAAGGTACTGGTCTTCCTCCCCGGTTGTATCCCCGACCCAATGTCTCACGCTCCAGGACACTGCCGTTGAGGCGGTAGGTGAGATACCTCGCTGAGTCCAAGGGAAAACCCAACCCTGGAGGATGAACGTATTAATAAATAAAAGAATTATAATAAATACTAGAAAACATTGAGAAAAAACTAGAAAAACCTCGAGGAAAATACTAGGGTCTAGGAAGTGGGACAAGAATTTTGACTGCGACCAAATGCGTAATTATGCAAAAAGGCAGAGAAAATCACAACATTTAAAAAGAGAAAGCTTCGTTTGTTAAGAACGCCTCAAAGAATGCCGCCAGAGAGGACAGCTAAGAGAATTCTCGAACACATGGAGAGCAGAAAGACGCAAATTAATTGGCTTAAAGGAATACATTTGTACATGATGGAAAATAACATACTACAGGATGCAGTATATCTATATAAATAAAGGTGTAGGGCGTCCGCTATCTTTAATTTCGTTTGTTTCGCCAATTTTTCAGGTATTTATCCGATTTAGATCAACTCAAGACCGTATCGGTGGTTTTTAGCGTTCGTGTCTGTTTGTCCGTCTGTTCCACCATCACGGCAAAACGGCTGGATAGATCTCGACCAATCTTTATATATAAAGTATACTCACCCAGGAGAAGGTTTAGACATGCATATGATTTAAAAATTAATGTATATAATGGGGGTTTATAGCGAAACCACAACAGTTTTCTTCCATTTTCTCTTATACTAACACATTGATTTCCTGTAAAATCCGTGGACTATATTTGAAACGTCCGTTCCATTTAAACAACTTTAGTTATGTACAAAACTTCGCATTGAGGCAATTTCAATAACGGTGCAGACCTTCGTTTCGTGGCAACTGCTTTCTAAACGGTAAGTCATTTCACAAAGCAGATTACACGATCGTTGCTCTATTTGGTAAAATCTTCAACTTTGGTCCTATGCTTTATTGCCGTATCTTGATTCTTTCTACTTTAGATAGCGCAACGTTTCTCGATTATAGTCAGATCTCTCCAGCTCGATTTTGACTGGAATTAGGAAAGGGAGCCTGTCATTATAATGAAAACTATCCATCTGTGAATGGCAGTAAGAAATGTGACCTGCGATTACCATAAAAATTTCCTCAACATGCACCTTACATTGGAAACAACGTATGGGGTCGTCCCCGTTTTGTTTCTCGGATAGCGCTAAGAGACATGCAATTTAATACAATCTTACTCACTGGGTGTACAGTAACTTACGTAGTACTCCGTATACAAGGTAGAATACCGCAGCGAACCACGAGTACATTATTTTGCTAGTAATATACAGGGCTATTACACATGATTTGAGCTATTCCAAAGCTCTACAATAACGTTATTATTTGACATATTGTCACAAGGCTTTGCACACACTTAAAAAAACTCAAAAAGTTCTTTTGACAGTTACAAATGTTCGATATGTGCCCCTTTAGTAATTCTGCAGGCATCAAGCCTATAATCAAGTTCGTCCCACACTCGGCGCAGCATGTCCCTAGCACGGTTGATGCGAGCTCGCAGTTCTGGCAGGTTTGTTGGGAGAGGAGGTGTAAACACTGAGTCTTTCACGTAACCCGACACAAAGAAATCGCATGGGGTTAGCTCAGGAGAGCGTGGAGGCCATGACATGTATTGCTGATCATCAGCTCCACCACGACCGATCCATCGTTTTGGCAATCTTCTGTTTAAGAATTGACGAACATCATCATGGAAATGGAGTGGAGCACCATCCTGTTGGAAGGTGAAGTCCGCGCTGTCCTCCAGTTAAGGCATGAGCCTATTTTCCAGCTTGTCCAGATACACGTGTCCTGTAATGGATTTTTCGCAGAAGGAAAAGGGGCCGTACATTTTGAACCGCGAGACTGCACAAAACACATTAACTTTCTGTGAATTTCGAATGTGCTGCACGATAGCGTGAGGATTCTCTACCCCCCTCCCCCCCCCCCCAGATTTGCACATTGTGTCTGTTCACTGCACCATTAACAAAAATGTTGCTTCATCACTGAAGACAAGTTTCGTACTAAACTCATCCTCTTCCATACACTGTTGTAACCGCGCCGAAGGTTCAGTTCATTTGACTTTGTTATCGGGAGTCAGGTCTTGTAGCAATTGTAAGCGGTAAGGCTCCTACTTTAGTCGTTTCCGTAAGATTTTCCAAACGATCGTCTGTGGTATGTTCAGCTCTCTGCTCTCTCCGTCGACTTCTGTGGGCTACGTGTGAAACTTGCCCGCACGCGATCAACCGTTTCTTCAGTCAGTGCAGGTCGACTCGTTGATTTCCCCTTACAGAGGCATCCTGAAGATTTAAACTGCACATACCAGCCGAATGGAGTTAGCAGTTGGTGGGTCTTTGTGGTACTTCGTCCTGAAGTGTCGTTGCACTGTTATGACAGACTGATGCGAGTGCAATTGAAGCACAACAAACGCTTTCTCGGCTCCTGTCGCCATCTTGTCTCACTGCTCACTACTTCTACGCTCTCGTGGCAGAAATCTGAAATGCGACTTCAGCAGACCAAAACTTTTAGAGTTTTTCTACATGACTGTTGAGTTTCGAGAACATGTGTCAATTCATGGAGCTACAGTGAATTTATGAAATCGCTTCAATCATTTGTAATAACCTTGTATATTATTATAGGAAGACCATCAACAAAATTACGGGATTCCGAGATCAAACGATCAACCAAGATCACACGAACAGGAAACGGACCGACAGCATCTGGTCGCAAGAAGGTAAAGAAGCCCATTCCGAAAGCATGAAGAAATACTCGTCTGATCGAAAGAAGAAGAACCAGAAATGAATGATGCTTAACGTGGTCCATAGTAGCCCCTAACAAAAAAGAATAGTTATTAAATACTGTTCGATCTATACAGACTTTTACAATTTTAATGACTTTCAACTTTTGAACCAGTAATAATAAATGTGTGCATCTGTTCTGAATTACAGTGTAACTATTGTTTTCGCGTGTGGTTGGTTCAGTTCAATTCCTGCGCTGCATGCGCTCTATTCAACTGAATGAATTAAACCTGATGAAAACATAAAATATCTGGGAGTTACTTTCAGTGATGAAACAAAATTTAATCAGGGCAAAATAATAATGAAACTTCGAAATGACTTGGAGGTTTTAGTGTCTTCTCCAATGTTACGGCCTGACCAGAAAACAAATGTTGTCAATCAGTTTTTATGACCAAGGCTTGTTTATTCCTTGCAAATGGCGTCATTACACCAACTGTCTCAATTGTTCTTGGAGGACGTTGATATATTAATTCGCAGCTCTATCAAAGAAATGTTATTTTGGCCTGCTGATATTCCCAATATAATGCTGTGTTGTGACAAGGATGTAAGAGGCCTTGGGTTAATACGACCTATCTGGGAAGCCTTTTACAACAATATAACATATGCATCTGCTTAATTAAGGCAATAATCGACATATCAGTGTCCTACGCCCACTTCAGGAAGGACTCCAAGATTCAAGACTACCAGGCGAGTTGGCCGTGCGGTTAGAGGCGTGCAGCTGCGATCTTGCATTCGGGAGATAGTGGGTTCGAGCTCCACTGTCGGCAGCCCTGAAGATGGTTTTCCGTGGTTTCCCAATTTCGCACCAGGCAAATGCCGGAGCTGTATCTTAATTGAGGCCACCGGGCGCTTCCTTCCCACTCCTAGCCCTTTCCTATCCCATCGTCGCCATAATTCCCACCCGTGTCGGTGCGACGTAAAGCAAATTGTAAAACAGCTTCAGGACTCTAAGCTTCGTGTAAACATCCGTCTTCCTCAACCTGAAGTTAAGAACTCGCAAATTTGAAACTTGAAAGACATGACCTCGACGAGATAGAGGTGTTGAAGTTTTCGCAGATATATCTGGCTCTATACCAAGTGGATTGTTAACAAAGCTGTATTATCCACATCAGAATTCATAACCTGTCTTAAAATGAATGCAAACGTGGCAGCTATCCGGACCATTCCAGGAAGATTCTTAGACGGTACCCGATGCAGACACCTTAGAGCATTAATGATCGAAGACAGACACTGCACCGAGAACGTATCACTTGAGCATGTCTTAGAATTTTGTGATAGGGGAACATCACACCATCGTTATGAATCATTATGAATTATTTCAAAGATCAAATCCATTTATATAATAGGTCTGCTGATTGGAGCACGAGGTGATAAGCCTATACCTTGCCCTTTTAAACAACTTCGTAAAAAATATAACATTCCAACTTCCGTACGAGTTGAGATAGTAACCATAGTCCTAAGGAGGAGTTGTCAAATTCTGAATCATCGTCTTAATCCATACCCCTACATGTTGTTTAACAATACATTTATATTTCCTAAATTGTTAACATTGTAATTATCATTTTAGTGTTTATAATTAGTGTATTGTGGGTATACTGAGTCCTTTCGGGCTACCTCCATTGGGAGGCAGTTATGTAAATAAAAACACATAAGTTTGATTCCTTTGCAGTTCTGTGACGTGTGCCATGTTAGTAGCCAGTCTCCTGTCTCAATAGGAGCAGTGATTTCTTTGGTGAGTTCAATAAGCGTCCTTGATTGATCACCACCAACGCAGTCTTGACTCATTTGATGTCTGAATTTTCCACTCTCGCTATGGATCGAGCCAGTTGTCTCCTGGAGCCCATCTGGCTGGGCACCAGTCGCCTTGGCAGGGCAAGGGCCTTAATTAGCTATATAGTCCGCGGATTATTATTATTATTATTATTATTATTATTATTATTATTATTATTATTATCGTAGGTTCCTTCCGAGGCTCAGACAGCAGACCGTCAGCCTCTCACAAATGGAGTCCGTGGTTCAAACCTATATTTTTGCTGGACAAAGTGGAGGCGGGGTAGGTTTTCTCCGGTTACTCTGGTTTCCATTCTCATCTTTCATTCCAGCAAAGGTCTCCACAGACATTTCATTTCATTTGTTATCCATTAATCACTGCCTCAAAGAAGTGCGACAGGCTTCGCCAACCGGCACAACTTCCTGGATGATGGTGCTTGTTGTTTAAAGGGGCCTAAGACCTAGGTTATCGGCCCACAACTTCCTATCCTCAGCGCTATATTCATTCCATTGGTCGGTTGACTGGAAACAGACTGTGGATTTATTCGTATTCTTATTCTTCCTCTTATTCTTCTTATTATTATTATTCTGCGCGAATGGATCACTTAGGACCACGCGGAATCAACATATGTCGAGTTTTCCTCCTTGCCCAATAGTCCTTCATTTTCATCGATTGTTGTGATTTCTGTTCCTCCGACGAAGTTCGTCGTGTTGATTTCTTCTCATCTTTCTCAAATCCCCTCGTGTGAAGAATTTTCCTGACTACATTTCTATTCTGCAGATTTGGTGATCCTAATTCAGTGAGGTCTTCCAATTTTGATCTCGTACGTTTGATTTGCAGAAATTTGTGTATTCGATAAGTGAGTCTTGCGTTATTCATTCTTTCTAAATGTCTTAAAAATTGAATTCGTCGCAGTCCCATTGTATCACTAAGTTTAGAAATTTTAAAATACATTTCTTAGTTGGTTTTGGGGTAAGATATTTCATTTTTAATTCTGATTTTCCTTTTTTTAATCTCTAATTGTTCCTTTAAGTTTTTATGATGTATTATTATTATTATTATTATTATTATTATTATTATTATTATTATTATTATTATTATTATTACTGAACCGGGAGGTACACTTCAGCGCCGCGCATTCAAAACTAGCGCCTAAATGAACTCCTCTATTGGTCAAACAATGAAACTGGGAACTTTAATCAGATGTCTCCACTGAAATATTAAGTAATTTTGTTATTGTGCAGTTTCCTAAACTGACCGAATTTCTCCTTGTTTTGTTTTGATATACATCAAGAAGTTTGGACATTTTTCTACAGATGACACTACTAAAAGCTATGATCATGCACTGTGGTTCAAGGTGGAAGAACTTATAATTTAAAGACGTTTTGTATTTCTAGGTTGTTGTAACTGATCTATGTTTATTTATTTTTGGGTTAGCAATACTTCCTTTTCTTTCCGCCAGTTTTGAATCTGGCCAGTGAAAAATTTCTGTAATTAATTTTCAACCTATCACCGGTTTCTTGTTCTATTTTGAGTGTTACTTTTGAACTTAACCAATAAAATTAAGAGGGTGTGTCCTGATTAGTCTTGAATGATCTCGAACCTTCCCTGAGGGTATATAAACTGCGGCTTTTCATGTTTCCTGGCCAATTGATCGTCGTCTATCTGAGTGTGTGTGTGCTTAAGCAGGAGGCGGGCGGCCTCTTTCGTCGGTAGCTAGAACATCTATAAGGTAATGGCCACATTAATTACATCCTTCTTGTTGTAGCTATCTCCGCAGCTTAATCCGAGGGGAAAGGTCCGAATCTTTAACTATGTAACCTACTTTTCTAAACTTTAATTTGGCTAATGTAAAACCTCATAAAGCTTTAACTGTAAATCGGGGATATAGAGTGATCCACCCTCTCGAGCTCCCCTTCATCTTGGTTTGAGGTGACTACGTTTTGTAACTGTTTCCTCCCTTTCCGTAATGCATTAATTCAATCTTTATTCGTGTCACCTCAGTAGCTTGGGATTAGCCCCTGTATCTCTGGGCCAAGTGCCCCGTTAGGATTTTATTCTTTATTATCTAGGAGTGCAAGTGTACGCCTCTATTCATTTTGTGTTTGGGCCAGTTATCTAACCTGTTCTTTTTCCATGAAGCCCCAGTAGGTTGGGTTATGAATACCCGTGTAAAAGTAATGTCAATTGTAAATTGGGCCTAGAGAGGCTAGAGAGTGTAAGAGTTGTGTGTAACGTTGCCTTGAGTGGGCAGTAAGGAACTGAGAGCCTGTTAGCTCTTTTCCAAGTCTTGTAATAGTAACGAGTGCCTCTGTAAGGTTAGATTATGAATTTTGGTAGCAAGTGCTCTTGAACTAGGGGATTTCTGCCCTTAACTAATAGTACCTCTTCCATTTGTTAAATTGGAAAACTAGGGGCTTGAAGCCCAGAATCTGTAAAAATTACGAATCTTGGACTTTCTTAGTCTTGTTTCAAGATTGCTTTTGTACCTGACATGTTATTTGTTGAGTTGTTGTTTTTAAGGAAATATAACCTTCAGTTCAAGTTTTAAATTAATTTTGATATTGTAGATAGACCCATTCACCCCGGCACCTTCTTTAACCTCTTTTTGCTCCACGGGTATACCCGTAACTGTTACTATCACTGATACTGAGACCCCAAGGAACAGAGGATGGATGGATCATACAGAAAGAAGGGAAACCAAGAATTATATCTCAAGATGGGAAAGATCTCATGCCTATTGCTCACGGTAAAATGTTTCGTAAAATTTGTTGTGCAATTTATTTTATAAAAATTTGGTGAAAACAAGTTGTGTTGCTCACGTTAAAATTATTTTATAAAATTCGTGGAAACATCGGGATGACCATCTATGAACTCACTTCTGAACTAAGATGTATATGTACTGCCATCTATCGATGAACTTATAAACGAAGAATCAGCTGTTCAACTTACAGTGTGTTTGAGAGTATGGCTCCAACAAACAAAGCAACACTTGCTGCTTTGGCTGCAATTATATGTTGTACGGTGGTAAAAAGGAAGAAAAGAAATGCAGGAAATGCTGGACTCGGGATTGGATCAAAAGAAGAGAAGGTAGAAGATTGCTGTCGTTGGTCGAAAATTACTTGAGGTTAGAAGACCAGGATTCATATAGGAATTCGGCGATTGTGTTTTCTGCCTCTCTTCTTGCATTTCTATTGTGGTAAAGTGGCGTTTTAACCTCGTACAAATATGGATCATTCTGGTATTCGTCCAGTAAAACACCTTCCTTAGTCCACCCGGGTCGTGCCATTTTACAAAGAAGTGTTTGTTTACAATCGAGCTTCACAATCTTCTCACGACGTAGCGCCAGCATCATCGTGATGTCAGCTTCGCTGACTGGTTCGTTTTGTAAAATTCATTTTACGGAATAGAACATGTCCTATTTTATGAAAAGTTTTATCAAAGGTTTTATAAAACTTGAATTTGACCGTGAGCAACAGAAATTTTATAAAATTAAATTATTGTACAATAAATTTGACAGAAAATTTTACCGTGAGCAACAGGCATCAGATACCATCCGGAAGAGGAGAGCCATATTCTTCGGACATATGTACAGAATGAACCCGGGAAGAGTGGCCAATCGGATAATAAGATTTTTTGAGACCAGGAAAACTACGGTGCGCTGGTATCAGGTGGTGAAGAAGGACCTAGAATGAATGGGAATACAAGGAACGGAATTAAGCAACAGGGATGTTTACAATTCGAGGCCACGAATAGGTTTCAAGAAAAAAGTTAGATCCCGTACCCAAGCGCCATAGACAGAAGAAAGGAGGAGATTACGGAATGAAACGATGAAGAAGAGTACTGGATAAGGATTAAAGCCCAGAAACAGATGAAGCTGAATTCGTGGTCCATAGTCGGGACAAACGAAAAAAGTACGTAGGTCGAGTCATAAGTCATAGCAACCTTTTTTCCCCCTCGCAAATAGGAGACAACACGGAAAATCTAAGGTGCGCATTTGGAAACGTACGGTATGTACTTGCGTATGATGCCACTAGATGGTGTATGTAAACACCAGTGTGGGTCTAAACATGCCCCCAAGTTCAGTGTGTGAGTGAGAGCGTCACAGAATGGAAGTCAACAACAGGAGCAGCGATAGCAGTTCTCCGCGGCAGAAATGCACGCCAATGCCATGCAGAGCTGCGGAAAGCCTTAGGTGTGCATGCCATGCCCTATATAACAGTGGAGAGGTGGGTGGAGATGTTCAAACGGGGTAGAGTATCAACTGCCATGCCATCGTTCAGCGTCGCTTACAACGGTGGGGATGAGAGGTTCTTCCACACCCGCCTTATTCGCCTGATCTCCCATCTGGCTATGATCTAATCCCCAAAGTCAAGAAGCCATTACGTGGACAACGGTTTGCTAACCAAGAGCACATCGCAACAGCATTTCGGAGAGAGGAGTCACACGTTAGCGATACACATGCAGGAATGGTATTCAGCGCCTGCCCGACCGCTGGCAACGCACAGTGGAAGCCTTGGGGGTTATTTTGAAGGTCTGGAACCAGTGGAGACCTGTCCTTTGTAAGTAGTCTAGTGTATTTGCTGTCTATACCATAATAAAGAAATGTTTACCAATGGCCTGTGTTCTGTCACTTTCCTACGAGAATCTCCTGAAGTCAGATTTTGTCTTCGGGTACTATGCATAAGTATATGCTCTATATTTCCAAATGCATATCTTAGATTTCCCGTGTTGTCTCCTGTTCGCGAGAAAAAAATAGTTGCCATGACTTATGACTCGACCCCCGTATTACCACTGATGTAAGACTCCTTACAGCCACCTTTTCTATTAATAATGGGGTTGTACGGCGAAAAAGAGGGAAGGAAATTCCCTATAATCCTCCTCCCTCCGCATTACAGGCCTGGTTCTGTCGTAGACAGGCTGAGAACTGCATCTCTATGCAAATGTATGAAATATTATGTTTCTTAATGCGATTGTTCCAGGAGGTCGTACTAATCTGAATTTGGTCGCCGTGGGCGTGGTATGAGTCCTGTAATCCACGATACAGCGCAGTGTAGGAGGTGAGTCAACAGACGTGACCAGGTTAGATCCTGGTGACATCATAAGGAAGAACACACTCGTGCCCTTGACCTGTCGACCTCCCTGCTGGCTTAGATCCAACTTTCTTCTCGCTACTAGGTGAGAGAGTAACAAAAACAAGTCTTCAGTGACAGTTCTTGTAGCCGTAAGACAAACAACATCTACCCGAGAACTTGATCAACTTTTACTACATTGATTCAACACCTAAACAGAGTGAAAGATTAACTCATTGATCATAAATCTTGGCCTCAATTTATGTTGAGTTTTAAGACTTTCTCATCTGTTGAAAGACGCACACACCTGTGCGAGCATTCTGGTTTGAAGTTCAGTTCTTCTGTTACTACCGGGCGTTTAGGGGCACGCGACTGTGAGGTTGCATTCGGGAGATAATTCGTACGACTTTCACTGTCGGCAGCCCTGAAACGTACGACCTTCACTGTCGGCAACCCTGAATAAGGTTTCCGTGGTTTTCCAATTTCACACCAGAAAAATGCTGGGGCTGTAACTTACTTAAGGTCACGGCCGCTTCCTTCTCTTGCATTTCCATCTGCTCGTCGTAGTAAGACCTACTTGTGTCGGTGCGACGTAAAGCAAATTGAAAAAAGAGAAAAACACTACTACGATGCAGTCTTAAAATATTCAAACATTGACAGAAAACAGTGTCAAAATATGCGCAAGAAATATGTAGCTGAAATAAAGAAGGTAATGAGTAGAGGCATGATATTTTCGCCTTAATTTGTGCGTGATTTCGCGAAAAAGAATGCTTCGTAGCCTGAACCCCGCAATGTACAGAAAGTCCTTAATAAAATAAATTTTGACATTCATTTTACTTGATTTTTTCGACTACTTCGACGACTAATGGCTGCATAATCCACATATGCCACTTGAGCTGTGGAATTGTCATGGAAAACGACACGGAACAATAATGCCGTTGAAGGATGGTATTCTAGTCCAACCTTCTGATTAAAGACCTCATCCCTGCTTCAAGGAGTTGGTATCTTGTTTGGAGAAAGAAGCTGAAACATCTGATTTTCATATAGCCATGATGGATGTGAATCTCGAAGGTTCGAAGAGAAGAAAGACATATTGCATTTTAGACGAAAGAATCAAATGGTCTGCTGCTAAATATGAAGAAACTGGAGACATCTACTTTTTAGATTATTTCATTCTTCCTTTGGTGGGTTTGAACCGTGTTGTGTTTTTCTGAGAATTTTGTACAGTTTAACGACGTTTCGAATACATTGCAGTAATTATCGATTAGTCGATCAGCGTATGGTAAACTGATTACCTCGGATTGAGTAGGGGTATTTCAGTCATCTTAAAAAAGAATACTGTAATGTATTCGAAACGTCAGCAAACTGTACGAAATGTACAGAAAACAACAATACGTTTCAACCCGAATGATGAACTAAGTAACTCTACATGCCGTGGAACCTTCTCGTCTTAAAAAATTCTCGTACGTCATTAAACGGGACTGAAATCCGTGGCAACATTCTGACGAAAAAAAAACCACACACACACACAACTAAGTACAGTAGAACCCCGCTTAACCGAACTTCGCGTAACCGAAACCCGGCTTAACCGAAGTGCTCTGGCAAAATTGTATTTTAATATTTTGTTTTTACCCCCCTTTTCAGCCGTCGATATTAGTAATTGTCCTGCTATATGTGCTGGGAGCTACTAGGCAAACCCTATTTTGACAATAGCAGTTCCGAGAATCGAGTTACAGCAGATGATGGATTTAATGCATTGATTTCGATTTTTTTAATTAAAATTCAGTACCACACGCTTTAATTACAGTACTGTAATAAAATTACTTTCTCCCGCGCTGGTATCTTCATCTTGTCGCGATGTGGGAGCTTGCGTGCCTAGGTGATCCTGAGAGCTATGCTGGCGGGAGCATAAGCCACCCAAGCCGGACAGGTCAAAGGTGATAGGCCAGACTAAGAGGGATACCCTGGTCCTCCAGGTTGGGGGTTGATCATGGGGCTAACAACCCTATATCGGAAAAATAACTCGTTACGAAACTCATAGACAAGAATAGCCGGACTGATGACAATGGCAAACGACCCACGCGAGGAAATGGAAGATGCAAACGGAAATATGAATAAAACAGGAGCCCTAAACATTCTGAAACATGAAAAGGAAGATCCCGGAAAAGATGGCCGGATGATGTGGAGGAGGATTTAAGAAAGATGGGAATAAGAAGATGGAGGAGGCGTGCAGAAGATCGTGAAGATTGGGCTACAATCGTCAGAAAGGTCAATGCCCTACAAGGGCTGTAGCGCCGAGGAGTAAGTAAGTAAGTAATACAATTACTTATACGGTATTCAGTTGAGTAGTAACAAAAGAAATTGTTTCATTATTTCAGATTGCTTTGCTCTTTGTTGAAAAAAGCGATGAATCCACACCAGCTGATGTACTGTTGATTAAACGGCCGTGCGACATAGCTGCATGACAGCGCTGCACCAAGAAATTCAGAAGAAAATCACTGATTTTATACAATGAGTGACATTATGTAAACCTTTTAATGTTAATATACAGTATGCTTATCAGTATTTATGCGATTTTATTTCGACATTTAACTTTCTAAAATATTTACCATGTGTCACCCGAAAAAATGCGTCAACCGAAATGGCTCTCCCCCCCTTTTATTTCGGATAAACGGGGTTCTACTGTATTTTAATATTAAAATTTTTGTAAATAATCAAGATTGTACATATACGACAAAGCAGTAGCTGCATCTAAGAAAACGGGACTAGACACGGGTTCATGGCGTCGGTGGGTCTACTGACATCCTATCACATATTATATATGTGTGACGCTATACGGCAGATACAACTCAAGATTGAGGCACCAGTGGTACTGTGAACCTTTTTGAACTACTTTGTGTTTATGATAACAATATCGTATATTTTCAGGGTGTTTTAAAACAGTACCACCATTGAAAATTAGGATATTTTGAAACTCATCGCCCAGGTAGCAAACTGCCTTGTATTTATTATTTTTGCTAGTCGCTTTACGTCGCACCGACACAGATAGGTCTTATGGTGACGATGGGATAGGGAAGACCTAGGAGTTCGTAGGGAGCGGCCGTGGCCTTAATTAAGGCACAGCTCCAGCAGTGCCTGGTGTGTGGGAAACCACCGAAAACCATCTTCAGGGCTGCCGACAAACTGCCTTGTTAATCCGTTCTCTGGAATTCGCGGATATTTTGAGACTCGGATATTTTAAGACACGACTACTATTATTGGAGATGAACAACGGATCAGTGCCCATTCGTTTTGTGCCAAGCCACTCAGTAAGTAGGCAGTTACAAGATTGTGAGCAACTGCAACGTGACCTCGAAAATGTTGTGAGATGGACAGCAGGCAATGGTATGTTGATAAAATAGGTTAAAAGTCAGGTTGTGAGTTTCACAAATAGGAAAAGATTTCTCAGTTTTAATTAATGCGTTGATGTGGTGAAAGTTCCTTTTGGGGATCATTGTAGATATCTAGGTGTTAATATAAGGAAAGATCTTCATTGGGGTAATCACATAAATGGGATTGTAAATAAAGGGTACAGATCTCTGCACATGGTTATGAGGGTGTTTAGGGGTTGTAGTAAGAATGTAAAGGAGAGGGCATATAAGTCTCTGGTAAGACCCCAACTAGAGTATGGTTCCAGTGTATGGGACCCTCACCAGGATTACCTGATTCAAGAACTGGAAAAAATCCAAAGAAAAGCAGCTTGATTTGTTCTGGGTGATTTCCGACAAAAGAGTAGAGATACAAAAATGTTGCAAAGTTTGGGCTGGG
Organism: Anabrus simplex; assembly: GCF_040414725.1. Lineage (NCBI taxonomy): Eukaryota > Metazoa > Arthropoda > Insecta > Orthoptera > Tettigoniidae > Anabrus > Anabrus simplex. Next base: position 287,541,515 of record NC_090271.1, read on the forward strand.
AAGAATTGAGAGAAAGAAGGAGAGCTGCTCGACTAAGTGATATGTTCCGAGCTGTCAGCGGAGTGATGGCGTCGAATGACATTAGTAGACGAATAACTTTGAGTGGCGTTTATAAAAGTAGGAAAGATCACAATATGAAGATAAAGTTGGAATTAAAGAGGACAAACTGGGGCAAATATTCATTTATAGGAAGGGGAATTAGGGATTGGAATAATTTACCAAGGGAGATGTTCAATAAATTTCCAATTTCTTTGAAATCATTTAGGAAAAGGCTAGGAAAGTAACAGAAAGGGAATCTGCCACCTGGGCGACTGCCCTAAATGCAGATCAGTGTTGATTGATTGAGATTGATTGATTGATTAGATGAATGGTCTTCTGATGCATAAGGCCCGTTGGGAACCGACTGCGTATGAAAGGGTAATTTTCTTCCCAGCTGCGAACGAGTGACTGAATTGTTAATTGACCAGCTTCGTGCGAGCGGATGTACCACAAATACAGATACTTGCCAGTCTTTCTCATGTAAGTAACAGAATTCTGGAAGCACTTGTGGTAAGTAAGGTTAGTAATTTCGAGAATATAGACATGCCTTGTCAAAAAAATAGGGTGGAATTCTTTACGTTTCGCAGAGAACTTTGCTCTGCGTCTTCAGAAGAAAATCTCGACTGTCCACGAGAAAGGCTTCTCAAACAATGAGGTTTGAATTTAGACGTTATAATAGAAGTGGAAGAGGTACGTTCATTCGTCACCAGATGGCTCTCCGAACGTCGTACAGCGCTAGCATTCGAAACGGAAGCTGACCGAACCATCAGAATCAGTCTGAGAGGGTCACATAACATAACAGGTGTACGCACATATGAAAGTATGACATTGACACAAGCCTGGAAAGAAACATCTGGCCATGAAGAACGTACGAATTTGGAAAACACCGAAACGAAATAACAATAGTGCAGTACGTAAATCCTTAATGGCTGGCAACCACGTGTTACGTAATTGATAGCCAGTGTCCCTGTTGAAATTGTTAGGATTTCTACGTATTTCTACGTATCACCCAAATCAGCAAGCTGGAACAGAAGAGTTCATTGTTCATCTCTACTACTACTACTAGAGTAGTAGTCTGAGTGGCTTAGACAGTAGAGCGCTGGCTTTCTGAGCCCTAAGTGGTGTGTTCGATCCCCGTCCCGTGGTATTTGAAGCTGTTCGATTGCCCTAGAGCTCCGCAGCCTACAAGTTTTCAGGTGTCGCTATAGACAGAGAATGTGCGAATATACTTGTTAAAGGCCACATTCTAAAAAAAAGGGCAAAATCATCTCCGTATAGGCCATGAAGTCCCTTGGAGTCCACTATCCTTAACCTCAGCACTTGTTCGGCTAGAGTGGTTAGCTCTACGCCCGGCCACCTTTGACCCCAGCAATAGACCTGCTACTCAGTTTTGGTGTAGGCTGAGTGAACCTCAGGGCCATGTGCACCTTCGCAACTGGAAATCTCGTTTCTTAAAATTTCGACTTCCTTCGTCTTTTCGGATGAACCAAGCACGCTTTTACCGCCTCGGCCAAGCAGCCCCTACATTCTCAAGAAAAGTCGTATTTAAATATAAATCTAACCAGGAAAAATGGCACAACTTCCGGTTTATGCAGTTTAGTACGTGATATATACAGTCATTAGTTGATACTGATGATGCTCGTTGTTCAAAGGGGCCTAACATCTAAGGACATCGGCCCAGTAATTAGTTGTGTTAATCATAACCATCATCATCATCATCATCATGATAATCTCCGTGACAACATGAAGCTTAAGAAACATCAACGTCTGGATGGAATCTAGATATAGATGTTAGCCTTCAGTCCCACCCTTTATTCTTGCAAGTGAGCTATATACTGGCATCTTGACTCCCCCATGTCCGCTGTTTGCCCTCTATTTAGAGGATACAAGATAGGGATGCCAACCCTGCAGTATATATACCTTGCGTCATGAAAAATGTGGTGGGTGCATTCTTCTCTTTGTAAATGTCGGATAAAGGTAGCGATAGCGCACGAATTAATGACTTCGGATGCAATAAACGGCCAGGACGACTGTAGTTATATATGGGCTAGTTCCGTAGCAATTTACTGATAGCGCCTCTGGCATGTTCTTCCCCTCTCCAACGTGCTCGATGCGCACCAGGAATTGCAGACCATCTTGACAGGGTTATCGTATCGTCCAGACCTCGAAGTTCATGAGACACTTAAAAATATTGTATGTCATCATGCTTCTTAACAGTGCAGAAAGAAGCCTCTTGTGCTCAGAATTGGGCAGCTAGACCAGGTGTTTCAAGCTTTTTTTTTGCCAGCAATCCCGATGCAGAAATTTTAAGATAAAATCAGCAGATATCATTGGCAGTTTCCGACTTAGTTAAAAACTTGCACTTATTATTAGCATTTCTTAAAATATTGGTTTTAGGCCCAAAGACAGTTAGCCACATTTTCTCTACTCTAAAAGATTTATGCCGGTCCTGCGGTCTCGGAGTAGCGAGCCTGCTTCGTATCCGGAGAACCCGTGTTCTATTACCGGGCATGTTAGGAATTTTTACCTCGATTTGAGAGCTGTTTCGAGGTACACTCACTTAACGTGATCACAATTTAGAAGCTGTCTGATGGTGAGATAGTGGCCCTCGTCTCGATAGCCAAGAATAATGGCCGAGCGGATTCGTCGCGCTGACCATGCGTCACCTTGTAACCTGCAGGCTTTCGGGCTGACCAGAGTTCGGTTGGTAGGCCTAGGCATATCAGGGCTACTATGCCATAGGATTTGTTTGCTTTTTAACAAAGATGGTTTTACAATTTGCTTTCCGTCGCACCGATACAGAGAGGTTTTATGGCGATGATGGGATAGGAAAAGGCCTAGGAGTGAGAAGCAAGTTGCCGTGGCCTTAGTTAAGGTACAGCTCCAAAATTTTCCTGGTGTGAAAATGGGAAACCACGGAAAACAATGGAAAACTATTTTCAGGGCTGCCGACAGTGGGGTTCGAACCCACTATCTCTCGCACGTAAGCTCAGAGCTGCGCGCCCCTAACCGTACGGCCCACTTGCTCGGTCTACAAAGGTACGTAGGGTATTATTATTATTATTATTATTATTATTATTATTATTATTGATTCGTTATGCCCATCTAAGGAGCGGGATTAGCACTTTTATGGTATTTTTTCTTCTCTTCGCAATATATCTTCATCCTCTCTCTGTGTTTCCTTTTACGTTGTTCAGTCCATCCTGTATTTAGTTGGGTGCGCTTTACAGAACATTTGTGTTTGTGAATTAAGATTCTGAATTTTATTCTATCTTGAATGGTTTCTTGATTAATGCCAATTTCATTTAGGTCTTCGCCGATTTATTTTAGCCAATTATTGTGTTTTTTCGTTTGACAAGGCTAAGTTTAAAATTTTCTTTGTGAGCCTCTTATTATCCATTCTATATACCAAACCAAACCCCATGGCACTACAGCCCTTGAAGGGCCTTGGCCTACCAAGCGACCGCTCATCAGCCCGAAGGCCTGCAGATTACGAGGTGTCGCGTGGTCAGTACGACGAATCCTCTCGGCCGTTATTCTTGGCTTGCTAGACCGGGGCCGCTATCTCACCGTCAGATAGCTCCTCAATTCTAATCACGTAGGCTGAGATCCATTCTATATAAGTGACCATAAAATTGTAATCGTCGATTCCTGATGGTATCTGTGATTTTTTAGTGTAATTAGGCCTAGGCACATCAGGGCTACTATGCCATACGAATTGTTTGTGTTTTCAACAAAGATGGTTCCTCTTATTCTTCTTCTTGCGTTAGGGCCTACTAGGGACCAAGTTCCAGTTTCAGTTCTTCATCTTTTGTGTTGTTGTTACTTGCTTTTCTTCCAGTATTCCTTCATTGTATCACTATGTTTCTTTTTTCTTTCTTCAGACCACTTTGTGCTGGTTTTCTTTGCCTTCCTCCATTGGAATCCCTCCATCTTTAAAACTTTCTTCCTGTAAATTTATCTTTCCATTACTTCTTCTTCTCTGATGTTGTTCTTTCCAAGTCTTTTTTGATCTCTTGAATCCAGGCGGTTGTTGACTTTTTCTTCCAAAGATACGTGAAGATCTTTTTGGGTAGTATATTGTCGTCCATTCTGTAAACCTGTCCAATCAATAGCACTCTCCTCTTCCGTACTGTTATAGATATGTTGTCTATGTTCTGATAAATTTCGTTATTACTTCTTAATTTACAAAATTCTGTAGTTGATAGAGGTCCTAATATTTTTCTTATAATTCTTCTTTCTAGTACTTCCAATCTTTCAAGTTCATAATTGAGTACTAAGCATTCACTGGCATATAAGCATTCTGGTTTCACAACTGTGTTGTAGTGCTTTATTTTAAGATTTTTAGATACACATTTTTTGTTGTATGTATTTTTTGTTATACCAAATGCTCTTTCCATTTTGTGTATACTTGCCTCTATAGCAGATTTTTCCAAACCATTTTCTTGGATTGATTCCCCCAAATATTTGAATTGCTTTACCCTTTCGGTTGAACCAACATCTGTTCCCAGCAGTTTTGGAGCATTTTTTATATTCGTCGTGAATTTTATTTATTATTATTATTATTATTATTATTATTATTATTATTATTATTATTATTATTATTATTACTAGCTGGGCTTCATGGAGCAGGAAAACAACAAAATGACGAGTAGGTCGCTTGTGAGAGCAGGCTGGGTCTTTCTAGTGTTCTGAATATCCTGAGCATTTGAGAAACGTATGATTTAAGTGCGCTAAACCTTCTTTTATATATATCGCAGAGCAGGAATGCTAACTTTAAAACTTAATGACTAGGAAAGATAACATTTTTAAGTCGTACTCTGATGATATCTTCTTTCTCGGTGTTCGATGTACCGTCTCGATTTCATGAAAATGTAAAACTGTTTTTGTCGAGAATAGTTGTATTTTAAATTTCTTCACAGGGAAGAAAGTCCATTTATCGCAAAGAAACGGCAAGAACCAGTTATTCCTTAACGCCTTGATTAGACAAAAGATTCTCAGTGCTGAGAAATTGTGGTGGTGCTGGAAGTGCAACTAGGCAACCATCCTCTATATAGCATTAATCAGAGAGAAAATATTGAAGGGTCCGACACTTCAGAAAATTAAGACATCGGCAAAAGAAAGAAACGGGCCACGAAGGGCGTGAAAATGAAATACTTCCTAAAACCAAACTAAACCCCATGGCACTACAGCCCTTGAAGGGCCTTGGCCTGCAGATTACGACGTGTCGTGTGGTCGGCACGACGAATCCTCTCGGCCGTTATTCTTGACTTTCTAGACCGGGGCCGCTATCTCACTGTCAGATAGCTCCTCAATTCTAATCACGTAGGCTGAGTAGACCTCCAACCAGCCCTCAGGTCCAGGTAAAAATCCCTGACCTGGCCGGGAATCGAACCCGGGGCCTCCGGGAGTTCGAAAAGGGTAGATGAAAGTAAGGAGCCTGGCACAAGTAAGTGGAAGCAATGCCAGGACTCAGCAGCTGAGGGCCCTGCGGACGCCAACCCACGCTCCCATGTTAAGAACCCCTGGGGCCCCTTTTTGTTGCCTCGTACAACCAGGAATTTTAACCCGGACGCTAGAATGTACTGTATTCATGAAATGAATCGTTCGAATAATTGGCTCATGCTGAACACGCCCGAAAATTCCTTATTTCACTCCCGTTAGCTTCCAGACGTTTTGTCCACTTGCTGCAAGTCCCTGGTATTTTTCTGCACGTTGACGATAATTAATGCATATGAAAAGTTAAAGGGAAGGAAAAGGCCAGGGATTTACAGCAAGTCTTATCCCTGTCTGATCTCATATTCGCCATAAGACCTGTCTGAATAGGTGTGACGTAAAATCCATAGCAATAGTAAAGTTGATGATGATGATGATGATGATGATGCTTGTTGTTTAAAGGGGGCGTGACATCCAGGTCATCTGCCCAAATAGTAAAGTAATTCACTCAGTCACCGCATTACTACATAGTACTTTAATCTGGCAACTTGTAAGTCGATAGTCGTGAACTTCGAGCTATTTTCTAGCGTGCAAGAGATTCCTTTGTCTCTACTCCGTATGACCGCAGTGATGCAAAACAGCTCCCACAGAACCTCTATGTACACTTCCTCCTCTTGTTTGCACTTCATCTACATTTTCTCCGAGAAAATCTGGAGTGTGAATATATCAACATTCTTGAATTGTAATGACATTTGCAAGTCTTCTCTACGCGTGACCCTCTTCCGTAACTTGTCTTGAAAACGTTCGTAAATCTATCATCCTAATTACCCTTAGCTCTCTAATTTCTGTTGTCCGTTTCTGTGAACTTGGAGTTGCAATGGAAAAACTTTCGATTGGGGCCGATGACCTTCGATGTTAGGCCCCTTAAAACACCAAGCATCATCATCATCATCATCATCATCATCAGAACTTTCTAATTCAGCAATCTCTCGATTATCCGTGCTAATGAAAATCCACAACCTGTTTCCAGTCATTCGATCGGGTCAGGAATGGAAGGAATGAAGCCCCCATCTAGCGGCGAGGATATTAATTGTGCCGGCTGCCGAAGTCTGTCGCACTCCTCTGGGGGCAATGATTAATGAATGACAGATGAAATGAAATAATATTGGAGAGTGTTGCTGGAATAAATTATGACAGGTAAAACGGGAGTACCCGAAGCCTGTCCCACCTCCGCTTTCTCCAGCACAAATGTCACATGGAGTGACCGGGGTTTGAACCACGGAACTCAGCTTTCCGTGCTAATCACCAGATAACTGAAAACACGGTTAATACAATTATAACTGATAATACAGTGTTTAGTTCTCGAACAGACCATGCCGCCAGATCGAATGTCATCCGCGCACTTCACACGTAGGCCTATTCAAAATGCCGCGACGAAAATACAGGAAAAATATCAAAATACATTTAACCTTGGGGGTGCACGGATAATCCGTAAACAGGATAATCCCCACCCGGATAATTGGGAGTTTGCTGTATATTAATAAAAGTATTGGCGTAAATTGCTTTATAGAAGTAAAAGAAGGAAAGCCATTTCTGTTCGGGTTAAGAAGGCCTCTGGCGAGGGTTATGTCTCTCTCCGTATGCCGCAGTTTCTTGATTTACAGTATTGACAGGGAACTGAATTCACGTCCTTACAGATGAACCATGTGCGCCTTTAACACCTAGGGTAGGCAACCCCTAAAACGTTGAAAATGACGTTATGGGAGGAACAGGTTTAACATGCTGTCACTCTTTGAAATCACAGAACCAATACAACCAAGTATTTCTACTCATCTACCTAATTACGAATATTTCAACTACAAAGTAAGAAATACATACATGATTTTAAGTAATGTGATCGTATGACACATATTAAAAGACTAATTGAAACGTAACCTTCCCCTTGGAAATCTCTAATCACTACTGTCACTACAAGCACATTAATATTTCTGACAGTCCGTTGGAAATATACGGAAATAGATGTTCAGTATTATGTGGGTGGGAAAGAGGAAGATCTGTCCCTGTAACTAAGAAGCCAATGTTCCGCGGTCCGTGTGTCTCTACAAGTGTGTTCTTTCCACGACGCTCCCTCCAGATACTGTAATACATAAATTATCTTCTAAGTCCGCCTGCTTCATGGCTTACAGATAATATCTTCACCTGTTAACTTAGGTGTGGCTAGCGGACCAGTATCTCACAGTAAACTTCTCTATTGTTTCCTTGAGGCTGGCTCAACTCCGTTCCATCTTGACCATGGTAGGTAATCGAATTGAAGATCGTGAATCAGCTGGTGATGGATTGACCGCTGTATTTCAAGTCACGGAAGATCTTCTTTGCCCTTACACCAGAAATTTCCCAGGTGCTCTTGTTTCATTTAAGCAGGAATGGATAATCAACATGTGTAAATTCTAGGCGTTCCAGTAGGTACTGTTGGACAACCTACATGATGTGTGATTTTAGCACCTAATCTTGATACAGGACTAGCTCGTTAGCTTCAGCTCCGCCGCGGATTTTACTGTAAATGCGTATTGGTGGCGAGATCTAGTGTTTATGTCTTCTGGTATGGGCTAAGGCAATTTTGTTACATTCACTGAATGCCTCAGTCTGTCTTTGATAATATGAAAGTGACCGACGTATAAGCGATGCTAGTAATGCCATTCTTTATGCAGCCAGCCCCTGCTATGAATGGTGTGAAAATGTTGCTCACAATGTCGGTTTGTGCATATATTTCAGTGGGATTGGCACACTGATATGTAATAGCAACTTCTGGCTCAGTGAGGAAAGCAACGGGAAAATGCCTCACTTCTCATTTCCCTAGTACGCCTCTTCAGTGATGCCTAGACTATCTATGACAGCTAATGGTGGAGCTGTTGAGGATCCAACCAGCCTTCAGGCTGAGGACTGAACAGATATACGTACGTCGTTAATGCCCCTGGCTTGATGACTGGGTATTTGTGTTTGTCATAATATGAAGGGTTTGAAGTGTCCATTATCATTTGTTTTGTCCCTGTGTTGCAGTGTTTTTGTACTGTATTGCTACTGTTTATTAGTGCCAATTATTAATCTGAATCTGTCTAGTTACAGAATGAAAGTTAGTTCAGGATTTCAGTTAACTGAGAAGAACATGTGTAACCTTGATGATGAGCGTCTCTGTGGTGTTCTGTTGAAAGTAGTCAACCGGGCGAGCTGGCCGTGCGGTTGGGGGCGCGCAGTTGTGAGCTTGCATCCGGGAGATAGTGAGTTCGAACCGCACTGTCGGCAGCCCTGAAGATGGTTTTCCGTGTGTTCCCATTTTCGCACCAGGCAAATGCTGGGGCTGTACATTCATTGAGGCCTTGGCCGATTCCTTCCCACTCCTAGGCCTTTCCTATCCTATTGTCGCCATAAGACCTATCTGTGTCAGTGCGACGTTAAGCAAATTCTAAAATTAAATTTTAAAAAGTATAGCCTTTCGTTCCGTCGATCCAGTCCACGCACTCACTGGTCTCTCCGACACCACAACAACCGCTCCTGGTTCAGACTTCGGTGGACACTAGCGACAGCCAACACCTCTGTCGCCCCGAGCCCAACTGACTGAGTGTCACGCTGACTCCACCTCGGAGCCCAACTGTCACTCCGACACTGACTCCGAGTCCAACACTCGCTCCGAGTCCAACTCTGACTCCGAGTCCAACACTCGCTCCGAGTCCAACTCTGACTCCGAGTCCAATACTCGCTCCGCGTCCAACTCTGACTGACTGGCCGCGGCTAGCCTCCCTTTTGACTGCCGGCCGCGGTGGTGTAGTGGATATGGCGTTGATCTACAAATCCTATGTTAACGAGTTCAAACCTGAGTGAGGTAGGTGGCTTTTAAGGGCATTTATAGGTGACAATCCCATGTCGTTGACTTCCAGCACGTTAAAGAACTTCTGCGGGACGACATTCCGGCACTCTGGAGTCTGTTAGAACGGTCGGACGTTATTATTATTATCGGATTATTTATAACTTTTGACTCGAACGCTTCCGGACTACGGTTCCTTCTCTCAAATTGATTCATTTGCAGTCCTCTATCATCCCTGAAAGTTTGTAACATATCGGATACGCCCTGTCTGTCTGTTAGGTCATCAGCCCAGAGGCTGGTGTCCGACTCGTTGGCTGAATGGTCAGCGTACTCGCCTTCGGTTCAGAGGGTCCGGGTTCGATTCCCGGCCGGATCGGGGATTTTAACCTTCGTTGGTTAAATCCAAGGGCCCGTAGGCTGGGTGTATGTGCTGTCCCCAACATTCCTGCAACTCACACACCACACATAACATTATCCTCCTCCGCAATAACATGCACTTACCTACACATGGCAGATGCCGCCCACCCTTATCGGCTAGAAATAGCCACACGAATTTTTTTAAAAAAAGCTAAGGGGCTGGTTGGATCCTCAAATAGTACCACCAAAGGCTATGCAGTTATAGGGCAGCATCAAAATGAGACGTACTAGGCAAGACGGTATGAAGAGAGACTGTGGGTTTATTTATATGTCATGGGTAATCTCAGAACATACCGGAATGATTTTGAAATTGCTTTCACCATTTGAAAGCTAATTTCATTCTGGGTAAAATAGGCTGTGTATCTTCCCGAAATATCTGGGTGTTTGTCGGAAAAGGCTAAGAGACATGCAATTTGATTAAATTTTACAACGTGTAGACTGCTTCAGATAGAATTCTATATACATTGTAGAATTCCGTAGCGTAGTGCATCATAAATTATGTTCGCTATTGACCACAAACGAAGAAAGAAGCGTAATATGAAGTTCCAAAAGAAGGAAATATTATTTAATTTGGTGGCAGAAATCATTACCATAGAGAATAAGAAAACAAATTATAGCCCACACATTGTATATTTCACTCAAAAATATTTCTTAGTTCTTCACTAATAAATCATACCCAGTCGTGTACCATACAAGCTATAAGCTATAATCGAGCTAAGTGTCGGTAGATTTTTCTCGAAGATTTTATTGATTATCCTTGTCAAAATTTCCCACATGCCGTTTTGCTCTCCCACCTCGTTCCAAATTTCATATGTAATACCCGAAATAGCTCCTGATTTTCCCTTCTTTAGCTCCTTGCAACTGGTTCGTTATTTCCTGAGCCGAAATAACCTCATCTAATTCAGGCAGGGTGACACTCAAGCCCCCGAGACAATAATCCCCTCATTTGTCTTTTTTATTCAATCAATTCTCGAAATACTGGACCCATGTACTATGACTTATATTGGTCCCCCCTGAACTTGATTTCTTCTAGGTCATCTGATTTATTTTATCCCATACTTTCCTACTGTCATTTTCCTTATACTTTTTATTTATGTCTGCAGCCATCTCTTGTTGCCATTCCGACTTCATCTTTCTTAACAATTCTCTGTATTCTTTCCTTTTTCTACAAAATTTGTTTCTAGCTACTTGACCACCATCCTCCCTGTATCTCCTAAGTGCCTTCATTACCAGTGACTTTTTCTTTGCACATTCTGTATTATACCATCCACATTTTATCAGTGTTCTACCTGGATTTTGCCTCATACATTTTCCTGCCATTCCAATTATATTTTCTATCCTGGTTAGGGCTTCTTCAACTCTATTCTCTTCTATGAGTTTTACAATAGCTATTTTCCAGCTCTCAAAATTCTCTCCATTGAAGTACTCTCTAAATTCGTTCCCTAATTCTTCTCTGTCGGTACATGCAGAGTGGGTCTCGGCCCATCAATGGCCACGGCTGGTCCGTGGTCCAACAGCTCTGCACTCTGACCGGCCAACCGAGCAGAGGAGGCGTCGCCAAGGCTCTACCGTGGCTCTACGTCTATGCACTCGGGAGACGGGACAGGACTGGACCTCCCGGCTCGTCCCAACCGTCGGCTGTCCTGAGAATGGTTTTCCGTGGTTTCCCATTCTCCTGAACTTAGGCGAATGCCGGGACAGTTCCTACTATAGGCCACGGCCGCCAACCCCCTCACCTTCTCCGAGCATCTCCTGCACCGTCACAAATCTCCTGGCCTGAGAGACGGCGTCACCGTCTAAGAGGCCCGCCTCCCCCTTCAGGGGAGGAATGAAAACATTTTTTGTAGTTGTCGAGCTAAGTGTTGGGAATTTCAGGTTATGTTCGATCATGGATAAGACTGACAGCGTCGAAGCTTTACATAACCTAAAATGTGTCGGCTCCATGGCTAAATGGTTAGAGTGCTGGCCTTTGGCCACAGGGGTCCCGGGTTCGATTCCCGGCAGAGTCGGGAATTTTAACCTTAATTGGTTAATTTCGCCGGCACGGGGGCTGGTTGTATGTGTCGTCTTCATCATCATTTCATCCTCATTATGACACGCAGGTCGCCTACGGGAGTCAAATCAAAAGACCTGCACCGGGCGAGCCGAACTTGTCCTCGGACACTCCCGGCACTAAAAGCCATACGCAATTTAATTTTCATTTCACCTAAAATGTGTTTCAAAATTAGTGTCATCATAGTCCTCGAAATATGTAGTGCGTTCTTGTTATCCACCTAGAACGTTTTGCATAATCTTGGTCATATTCTTTGTCGCTATGATTATCTCTTTCAGTTAAATATTCTTGTCGTCTACAAGCTGCCATCTTGAAATCGTTCCTATTTTACCGGCCAATCTATCTCCGGTAAAATTTTAAACCGAGATAATGCCTATTATCCGAGATAATGTTGTTGATGAACACAATTTTAATTGCTATCTCGGCTTTCTTAGCTTGAAACCAAGATAAAAGCTGATACTCGTGGTGGTGAATACGAGCCTTAGTGACACAAACTAGCCTGGATCAGGCGGCAGATAGTCGTGGAGCAAATAATCTGACCATCTGAGCTCCATCGCTGTACTTACTTCTAGAATCTTGTTAGCGAAGTATTCTGCATCCATTTATCTGTTGAGTAGAACGTTGATGTGTTAAACGGAGCGTGTTGAGAGTGATGTGGGCAGATTCAAGACGTGATAACAGGCAGTTCAACGATCTTCATCTCTTGAGACTCACTGCTCGCTCGCTTTTTATACTTTGTGCAAATGTATTTGGGTTGCTATTTTAATTATGACATTGTTATAGCATCCTTGAATATTTTCATAATGTTTGCCATTTTTTTTTTCTTTTTGCTAGTTGCTTTACGTCGCACTGACATATATAGGTCTTATGGCGACGATGGGAGAGGAAAGGCCTACGAGTTGGAAGGAAGCGGCCGTGGCCTTAAGTAAGGAACAGGCCCAGCATTTGTCTGGTGTGAAAATGGGAAACCACGGAAAACCATCTTCACGGCTGCCGACAGTGGGGTTCGAACCCACTATCTCCCGGATAAAAGCTCGCAGCCGCGTACCCCTGACCGCACGGCCAACTCGCCCGGTCGTTTATCATTTGACAGATGGACTGGTAGATAAATTAATTTCCCTTTACCGAGCGAGTTGGCCGTGCGGTTAGGGGAGATACCTGTAGTGGCTTCGAATTCCCATTGTCGGAAGCCGTGAAGATGGTTCTCCGTGGTTTCCCATTTTCACACTAGGCGAATGCTGGAGCTGTACCTTACTTAAGGCCATGGCCGCTTCCTTCCCACTCCTAGCCCTTTCCTATCTCATCGTCGCCATAGAACCTATCTGTGTCGTTGCGACGTAAAGCAACTTGTAAAAAGGAAATACGGTATATATTCGTATATCCCTCTAGATGTTATCAGAGGATTACCCTGCGTACTATATAAATTCCTACTGTGGCGATTTCCTTAGAGTTTACGTTACAAAATTCTATCTCATTTGACATTTTGAGTTTAAACTCCGGATACCTTAACATTTCGGAAATTAGATATTTGTATTTATTTATTTATTTATTTATTTATTTATTTATTTATTTATTTATTTATTTATTTATTTATTTATTTATTGATCAAGGGCAAAGACAGAGCAGGGTATTTCAACTTCGCTACTTAAATTTCAATCCGATAATCATTGTACTCTTAATTTCTGAAACCTAATAACTGATGTAACTTAGATTTTTACCCTTTTCGAGGATAGACTGACGTTTCTTTCATATGACCAGCTTGACATATTTGTGTAAAATGGATTGAACTTTCGAATATACAGAGCGACTTGGTTGCGTGGTTTGGGTCATGTAGCTGTGTGGTTGCATTTGGGAGGTGGTGTGTTAGAAACTCACCGCAATGTCGGCAGCCCTGAAGACGGGTTTTCCGTGGTTTCCTCTTTCACCCCAGGCAGATATTGGGGCTGCACCTTAATTAAGGCCACGGTTGATTCCTTCCCATTCCTAGCCGTGCCCTATCCTATCGTTGCCATAGACCTATCTGAGTCGGTGTGACGTAAAAACAATACCAGAGAAAGACTTTTCGAACAATTTCTCCAGATTTTCAAGGATTCACATAATGGAATGATGATCAGTTTAGACACAAAATTCCATAGCCTGTTTCCTGTCATTCGACCGGGTCAGGATTGGTATGAATTAAGCCCCCATCTAGCGGCAAGGATAGGGACTGTGTCGGCTGCCGAAGCCTGTCGCACTCCTCTGGGGCAAAGATAAATGACTGACTGATGAAATAATATTGGAGAGGGTTGCTGGAATGAAATACGATACGGAAAACCGGAGTACCGATAAAAATCTGTCCCGTCTCCGCTTTGTCCAACACAAATCTCACCTGGAGTGACCGGGATTTAAACCACGAAACCCAGCGGTGAGAGTTTGGCGCGCTACCACATTATCCACGGAGGCTGTAGTTTATATATTTCCTATTATTTTGTACTGTTGATATTTATATGAGTGTAGATCAGGTTCATGGACGTATGTCATCCGAATCTCAAGATCGCGGGTTCAGACTCGACAGAGGTATTCGAATGTTTGAAAGGAGGAAAATTATTCTACTCGGCAATCTCTGTCTTACAATGGCGGCATGCAAAAGATTTCCTTGGTAACATATTTAGTATTTATTTGGCAAAATTAATTAAAAATCGGCAAGGAGTTATAATAATAATAATAATAATAATAATAATAATAATAATAATAATAATAATAATAATAATAATAATAATAAGCCGTCAGACTAAGCTAACAAATTCAAATGCGCTCTTAAATTGGGCGAAAGGAAGAAAGAAAGAAAGAAAGAAAGAAAGAAAGAAGGAAAGAAAGAAAGAAGTAAGAAGTAGAATTCACTTCATGCAACGGAAACCCCGATAGCTGGCGGTAGGTCATAACAAACATCAAAAATGAGAAAGAGAAAATTCTCAGAAGAATCTTACGACCAAAAGAAGAAAATGGAATTTGTATTAAAAAGAAATCACAGCAAATTTATCAAGTCACCGAAGAAATCACAGATAGGCTACAGTTAGGAAAAGGCGATTGAAATGCTACGAATACCTACACAGAATGGATAACAACAGGCTGACAAAGAAACTACTGCACCTGGCACTATCCCTGAAAAATAGGCAACATTTGGTTACGGGAGTAGAAAAAATTGGTATTACCGAGGATACCATATAAGAAAATGTAGAAGCTTAGTAAACAAACCTAAATTTGCAGAGAAACCTAGAAGAAAATGTGCAGGATGGACAGAAGAGCGCAAAAAGCGAACTCAGTAAACGAATGAAGTGATTGGGCGAGAAAAGGAGAAGGATTGTACTAAACAAGTTCAAACGTTCTCCAGATAGAAATAACAACATTCACAAGGCTGCTGTATTCAGTAGATGATTGCGGAGTATGGTTATTGAACCTCGTATTGCGGCGATAGCAATGTCGTGAAGTCGTGTCTGGATGAGACCGAGAGAATCCCATAACTGTACAGGACATTTAGGGATTGTGTCTCGAGCACTGATCATGAGTCCATGGACGGAGATGTTGTCTAGTGATATTTGCCTTTATAAAGCTTTACGGTTGGTTGTTCAATCGACTTTTTTTCGGCGTCCACCCCTTCGGCCTGGCCAGTGTGCGACACGAAGCGTATTTTGGGATCTAAGATCAGTCCTTGCTTGCTAGCTGGTTGAAAGACTATCATGTCAATACACCTGTTACTCCCATGTGTAGCATGACTAGAAACCTCTTCATGCACTGTGAAACCGTGATCTCTCAGCGAGTTCGCGACCGTGTGCCGTATCAAATGATGGCGGGCATTTTTCAATATCTCCCCGTGAGGACAGGAACCCAGGACATGGGCAGAAGTTTCGTGCTCTCTGTGGCAACGCCGACAGAGGGTGTTGTCCTGGGACCTTCCCGGCACGGAGCGAACGGCGCACACATTCGCTGTCATCTCGATGGCCTCTCTCCATTCCGCACAGGATAAGCTTCGGTGATCTCTTATCCATTTGTCCCCTGGCGTATATTCCTTTCCTTTGTGCGGCAGCTTCGTCCATGACTGAACTTCTCTGTCTCGTAGCACCCGTCAGACCTTCCTTACTTTGGGAAGATGCCTACTTTTGGACATAATTTGATGATGATGATGATGATGATATTAATAATATTCATCCTATGACCTCAGCTATCGTGTGCAGGCATTTTGACTGAACACGATTTAGTCTGTTGCGTGTCAATTTCGAGCTTCTGTTTTACACCATCAGATGGCAGAGAAACGGAACTCTTTGGCTGATCAGTCGCTGAGTTTTAATTAATTTTGTCGGGTAAACATCAGATGTGTCACCAGAGATCTTTTACATGCCGACCTCGTACGATATGGACTTCATTCTACCTTTCAAAAATCTGACTACCTCTGTCAGGTTCGAGGTTTGAATCCGAAGAAGAGATTTATCCCAGTAATAATGAGACCAGATCGTGGAGAACGGTTTACGTACCGGTTGTAATTTCAGCTGTCAAAAACAGGCTTGCTTAGTTGTAGGATATAAATGGTATGAAATAAAAATATGAGGAGTACAAGTCCTTAATTTGTTCCATTTTTAAATCACTCTCTACAAAACTTCATTTTCACACAAATTTGATTCTTCCTGTATTAAAGTACAGTACTGTAACAACTTCAGAATTATGAGTTGCATGAATCTGGAAAATGTTCTTGTCGTGCAAAGATTTCGAAGTTGAGCAGTAAGGATCAAAATGTTCCTCGAGTAATTCTGGAACACGTACGTTACATTCTATACCGGAGGTACACCCGCCCCGTACATTTAAACCTAGCGCCTTGTAGAAGTCCATCTAGATCAGGAAATTTGAAGCTCATTTTGGAAATTGTTTGAACATTTCTCAACAGATGTCGCTACTATCAACTTATGTTGCGCCCTCTGGGGTGAAGATGAACTATTAAATTTCAAAATAATTTTGTATGTGAAGGTTTCCTAAACGGAATTATTTATTGATTGTTTTTAATGTTCAAAAGTTACAACATTTCTATCTCTTCCCGCCAACCTTATTTTTCTACCAGTAAAATTTTTTGTACATTTATTCATTCACCAATGATAACATTTTGATTATTATTTGATTATCCAATGAAAATTGGGTGTGTGCTAAGTCCTTGGCCCAGACTTTTCAGGAACCTTCCTATCCGCTATAAAAGCTGGCACATTTTGGGCCATCTTGTCTTTGTGATTGCTCCAGTCTAGAGTGTGTTCGTAACGGAGGCGGGGGCTGCCTCTTCCATCTTCGGGAGGTCCACCAGCTCAAGGTAATGGCAGATTCTGCTTAACACGTGATTGTCTTTCAACGTTAGCTCGAGGGGAAGGTAAACTTTTATTATCTCAAACGTAAATTTCGAACTTTAAATGTAAATTTCAAACAAGTTGAAAAAACTTAACCGAAATCAGGGAATAGAATGTGAGGTACCCTCTTGTATTCCCTCTCAACTTGATATTGAGGTGACTATGATTTTGTAACCTTTCAAATCTATCTAGTAATTTCTGTAACTTAAATATTTTTTTCCATCTAGTCACCTTCGTAGCATAGGCTTAGCCATAGGCCCGAATAGGATTTTATGTATTGCATGTAAATTTCAAGGAGTGCAAATAGTGTTTGCCTCCTAACGTTTTGGTTTTAAATAAGGTCAGATGGAATGCGTACTTGTTACCCCTGTTACAGTTAACCTTATTCATTTCACTTTAAAGCAAATCAGACTGTGAGCAGTTAAGACAGTGAATACTGTTTAATTTTGTTTAATGTAGATTGTACCTATGATATGCCTGGAAAGTGTAAAGTTGTAGAGCAAAGATGCTCTTCCACAGCTGTTGATTCCTTGACTGTTTATTGAAAGGAGTAATAGTGCTCAGGTAAAATTTGTAATTAGGGAGCTTCAAGCTCATATTGTTAATTTATTGTTATCTGATTACTCTTGATCTCTCTAAAATTGTTCCTCAAGTTTACGAGCTATATTTTTGTACCTGATTTTTTACCTGCTTAGCAGAGTGTAAAGCATAAACATTTAAAAGAATCAAAAGATATAAAGAAGAAATATAGCTCCAATTTAAGGTTTTAAATTAATCTTCTGACTTTTCTATATTCAGCCATTCATGGTCGCACCTTCTTTCACCTCTCTGCTCCACAGAAATACGGTAACACATCCAATGGGACATTTAAACTCCAGAAGTATGAGATAACACGTATGTGGTTTTGAAACTAACCCTTTACTTCAGTTTTTTTAAGTACCTGGAATTTAGATATTCTGCGCACGTGGACTTAAAGAGAACTATACATAGAACAGCACTTATTATAAATGGCTATATCTAGTGATGAACATATTTTCAAAATCATTATTATTAAAGTTTAGATGCAGTTTTTGAGGTTTCAAAATGAAAAGGGAGAATTTGTAACAATATTAGTGCTAGATTATGTATGTAAAATGTCCAATTATAACACAATTTGTTAATAAGTAATGAAGTTCAGCGGTGTTTTCAACTATAGGGTTCACGCCAGGAGCCACGAAAGTGTACAAGCTTACTCTCTTTATACTTTGGTCTTGGAGTCCTCAACATACACAATTGTCGCTGTGAGAGAACTAATTTTCTGTCCGGTTGCGTGTTATTGGTGTGACACGGAAATAACCGGGGCTCATTCTGTCGTGTGGGTCGTAATTTAAGTTTTCATGACCGCGTGTGTAATCTGAAGCTCTGAAGGGTTTGGAGATTGGCTAGCTGGCATGCATAATTGAGTGGTAGCTCCGTCAGGGAAGATCTTAAAGCAGTTTATTAGGCCTAGCTGGCCCGCCCATGTGAGGTTATGTGATGTGGTCACCAGAGTGAAAGGGCGACATGCTCCATGGACTAAGAGGAAGGTAATAATGCAGATGAGTAGTGGACTCTG
Organism: Anabrus simplex; assembly: GCF_040414725.1. Taxonomy (NCBI): domain Eukaryota; kingdom Metazoa; phylum Arthropoda; class Insecta; order Orthoptera; family Tettigoniidae; genus Anabrus; species Anabrus simplex. The sequence continues at coordinate 287,560,273 of NC_090271.1, forward strand.
TCTTGCGTCTTGACCAAACATGAAATTAACCATCCTGTTACCTGAAGTGTGGTTATTCAGGGTGGATCGGAAGTGATGGCATAAGCTGAAACCGTGAAACGTTCACTATAGGGGAAGCAAACGAGACCCTCAGTGAACGGGAGTTGCAATTGAACCGTTCGCGCGAGAATGGTGGACGTATTTTGCCGCTTCCTCACTGACGTGATTCCTTGTACACATGGACACACCGTGTATTTAACGTGTTTGTACACCCGAAGCCGTTTTCCTCTCATCCTCCTCCTGTCCTTTGCCCCTGACAGGACACGGCGGCGTTTATGTTTTTGCTATCCTAGTCTGGCGGTCTGTCGCTGTAGCATAGTCCCGTTGAAAGATTTGCCTGCCAAGCGGTGCAGCTGATCCACCTATCTGATTGGGTTCGTTCCTCTGGGTCTCTTGACATTAATCTATCCCTGCACCATAAGCTTTTCCAAGGTGCCTTTTCTTTTATCCGTGTGTCCGAAGTACCGGGGGTAAAGAACTCGACACGTAAGACTATACGCTAGAAAGCAAATATCGCCGGCCTATTCTCCTTTATTTACTGGCTCATCACCGCTGCCAACTCGAATAGTTACATATTGAAATCGCCAAACATAACCACAACGAACTATAACCTCAATGTAAGCATCAGTAATGAAGGTTTCCTTACGCAAGTAAATGAGAGTTCAAGATATTCAAACCGGGCGAGTTGGCCGTGCGTGTAGAGGCGCGCGGCTGTGAGCTTGCATCCGGGAGATAGTAGGTTCGAATCCCACTATCGGCAGCCCTGAAGATGGTTTTCCGTGGTTTCCCATTTTCACACCAGGCAAATGCTGGGGCTGTACCTTAATTATGGCCACGGCCGCTTCCTTCCAACTCCTAGGCCTTTCCCATCCCATCGTCGCCATAAGACCTATCTGTGTCGGTGCGACGTAAAGCCCCTAGCAAAAAAAAAAAGATATTCAAAATTAAGTCGGTTTTGAAGGTCATTGAGGAATTAAGGAAATACAGACACTCTCACCCTCACTCAAATAAAACCAAATCAAATGAAATGAAATCAACATTGATCTTCATTTAGGACAGTCGCCCAGGTGGCAGACTCCCTATCTGTTGTTTTCCTAGTCTTTTCTTAAATGGCTGCAAAGAATTTGGAAATTTATTGATCGCCTCCCTTGGTAAATTATTCCATTTCCTAACTCCCGTACCTATAAACGAATATTTGCCCCAATTCGTTCTCTTGAATTCCAACTTAAATTTCATATTGTGATCTAACCTAATTTTAAAAACACCACTCAGGCTTATTTGTCTACTAATGTCATTCCACGCCATCTGTCCACTGACAGCTCGGAACATACCACTTAGTCGAGCAGCTTGTCTCCTTTCTCCCAAGTCTTCACAGCCCAAACTTTGCAACATTTCGTAACGTTTCTCTTTTGTCGGAAATCGCCAAGAACAAATCGAACTGCTTTTATTTGGATTTTTTCCCAGTTCTCGAAACAAGTAACCCTGGCGAGGGTCCCATGCACTGAAGCCATGCTCTATTTGGGGTCTTACATCCTTACTACAGCCCCTAAATACCCTCATAATCATGTGCAGAGATCTGCACCCCTTATTTACAATATCATTTATGAGATTATCCCAATGAAGGTCTTTCCTTATATTAACACAGGTACTTACAGTGATCCCCATAAGGAACTTTCACCCCATCAACGCAGTTGATGTTATACATAGGGCCCGGATTTAAAAAAAAAATGCGTATGCAAATGCATATTTTGAGCGTTAGTGCATACACAGACATATTTTTATCTTATGTGTGACCGATTATCTATTTCTGAACGAAATGAAAAATCTGTTGACCTCTGAATGTTGTACATCCCTTGGCAACATAAGAAGCCTTCCCTGTTCAATAAAAATGTTTTCATTTTCGAAATACAAGCATGTAGACGGATAATGACGCTTTTCAAAATAGCTATTTCCTTCTTTCTGACATTCCTATTTCCTTCTCCTTACAGTAGTCTGCAGAGGTTTGCACAAACAAGTGCGTTCATCTGTTAACTTGCTCTTCGTTTACTGCAGTGTTTCACCAGATTAAACTGAAAAAATACCTTAAATATTTTTGCCAGAAAACTGTTCCCAGCAGTCAGTGCCAGTGTTCAAGTATTACCTATTTACATCCGTCGACGTAGAACGATAATTTTCAGCGTATAAATAAATTCTGACCGACAACGGAAAGTTATTGACTCCTGAAAACATTGAAAAACTGTTGAAACCTACTGACAGGCATCATTTTGCTAGGAATTAAACATGTTTTTCAATTTAACACTGAGTTAGATTAAAGAATGCGTCTGGTAAGTGTATTTTGTTTTATATTTAGTGCGTATTTTCGGAGTTTTTAGTGCATATGAATCCGGCCCCTATTATATTTCTGCCTTTATTTTGATATACGCATTACTATAACCGTATTCTTTTGGTGTTTGTCAGGTGTAAATGATAATTCAGCTCTCTTATTGAAATTTGCAATTACTTGTCGGACTGAAGTAAAAACCACGCTGTACTAATATACACAAGCAAATATGTTACATATACTGAACCCATGACCTTTGTGCCCTAAGAACATTATGCATTATATAACAATTAAATTAAAAGTTGGATTCTTGATAGCATGGATTTGACACGTGACGAGGGGGTGATTACCTTCGGTCCCACGCTCTGGGGTACGTGACGTCAACCACACGTGTCGACGGCGGAAGAATCTCAAGTCATTTTTATGAACTATTTCAAAGCGCGTGTACACGGCGTGACCACGCCAAGTCAAAAAAATATAGTGCCTATCAAAGGGGGTCAATCATCTCACAAATCGAACCCGTAAAAATTTTAAATGTCCATGAACACTACCGCCAGAAATGTAGCAAGCATGTAGTCACTTTCAAAACTCTTGAAATTACAGTTTAGGTAAGTCAGAAAATTTATAAAATTTTTCTTGGCGGCAAAGGGAGAGATCCGAAGAGAGGGGGTAACTGCTATAAATATGAAGGGACGCCATGACGAAGCTTCCTTCTCCGGCATTTGTGATACAAAGCGGACGAAAAATTGTTGAGCTGCTCTGCGAAATCAAACCAACGAAAGTAGACTGAGTTCGACTGCAGATTTTAGCCATTGCGGCTAAGTCTTGACTCCACGAGGAGATAGTTTTCTTGAGTGAAATAACTGTACCAGATAGGACGGTCAAAGTACTGAAATATTCTAATGTGATTAAGTAATTCGTGTGCGGGAATAATTACAATCCATCGTGTGCGCTCCGCAAACAAGTGAAGGGTATTTCTTTTTTTTTATGCTTTATTCCAGGAAACCTGAAGAAACATAATGAGATGTACAGCCATGAATGTAAAGATGGCTAAATAAAATGCCAGGGTCACAGGTGAGCCCTAAGATGAATACTGGCGTGACGACATGAGGTAGGTGACTTCCCATCTTACTACCTCTTATATCTCGTATCGTGATTTCTAAAAGTGTATTTGAATGGGGATATACGACGCAGTGGTCGCCCTACTAAGTTTTGTAAGTGTGAGAGTACGACTAAAAGAGTCATTTGTTTTATTTTCCACTTGGATAAAATTTTGAAGTCTTGCGAGTGCCATATAATGTTGTAAAAAGTTATTGAATAGGGTTCCGAAGTGATATCACGTCCAATGTAGATCGTCATCCGTGTGAGTGTACTGCCTATATTTTGTGATGTCAAAGTAAGATGTTCATTCGACGTAAAATTCTTCTGACTGCAATTTGACGTTAATAAAAATAATCCATGGTTACTCATTTTCAATCGAGAGGAAGAGCGCTGTCGGGTGAGAGCCAAGGGAGATGAATTTGGTCACGGAGAGAAACGTTTTTCTATGCCCATTTTAAACTGTGTCTGACTGACAATAAAAAGATCTAGTAGAATGTTTCAGTCATTTCTCGTAAAAATCAAGTTATTAAATACGATATCATTTATGCGAAGTTATTCATGAGTAATGCATTGTGCGATATTAGATGTCGGAATTTCTAGTGAGGATTTTATTCCAGTTCTTTGTCGATGATAATTGTGGAGCTGGGAAACAGAGGTTAGTTTTGTGGATCAGGTTGGACCTGTCATTGAAGCCGGGACACTGAAGCCCGAGGAGTGTTTTATATGAGTTGAGATGAGATGTGCGAATCAGGTTAGAGTCCTGTCATTGAAACCGGGATATGATAGCCCGAGGAATATTTTATAATGTTGAGAATGGAAAGAAATTCATAGAAATCCATAGCGGTATAATTGGCAACGCGTATAATTAGTGTGGGCATCTTTAAGCATATCTGTGCATTTTGTTGGTTAGAATATCGTATTTGTTTAATTATGTCGGCAGAGTTTAAAGGGAGCATTTTGAGAAGTCAGTCAGGTAGAACGAACCGGGTGGTTTATGTAACTGCCAAGCGAACATGGGGTGAGAGACCTAAGCGGACAGCGGGGATGATAACGGGAATAGGAGTGGAGTCGAGATTGTACTGTAATTCTCGGCCAGGGAAAACATTAAAATGCTGGATTTAGTTGAAAATTCATAGCCGGTAATGATCTAAGTATTGTGAAATACTGTAATTGGGGACGTAATGAACATTGGAAACCATGAACTTTGAGTATAAGGAACAGAGTAACCCAATTTCAGGGTTGTCCAGAATATAGAGCGATGGTCGTGATGATCGATTTGTCTGTGAGGGGTGTGCAAAATTCATAATGGTAATGACGAGATATGACATCGTAATTATATGGCGAGTTGTTTGGTTTGTACGTAGATTATTAGGATATCCAAGTGTTAATAACGGTTAGGATTAGATTAGATTTTAAAGTGTGATATCACGATACGAGATATATAGCTGGACATGAATGATGTAACAAATTCTTTTCCAGCCAGATAAACATCGCAATATTGAATTCACATCACAGCTGCGTAGAAAGTTGTGAAGAAACCAGAGTCCGCGGAGATAAAATTTACTGTTCTTTAACATTTCGATAAATCATTTAAATTTATTAAATTATTGAATTCAGTGAAACCGCATTTTGAAATAACTTTAATCAAGCGAATAACTTGGAGATGCATTCTGGAAATTTTAATTTGTTGTCTGGGGAATATTAAAAAATAAAGTAAAGATAAAAGGGACATATCCGAAGGAAATGGATTTTATGCCACAAAGTTTGTGAGCATTGTTGTTGTTGTAATTATTGAACTTTGATTGACTGAGCAGTGAATGTGCTGGGGATAGTAAAGTGGAACTTTGGTCATCAACCGATGTAACTTAATTGTGTTTAGCCTTCAGCTTAGAAACTTGGATGGTCAGGGGGTCATCAACCTCAGTGACTTAGATTAGGGCCATATGCCATTGTAGCATCATTTCCTTGCGGTCATCATCCACAATGACTTCAAAGTAACTTAGAAGATTAGATGTCGGTCCATGACATAGACGCAGGTCACATCGGTTCAATTAAGGGTCCATGCCGTAGAACCACTGTGTGGCACACACCGATTGGACGGCCTTAATTATAACCAGAGTCCAGAGTTCGTGTTACGAGGGCTGGACCATAACGAATCACTATGATGGTACATGTGGTCTCACATGGAAGCCGAATTTAAGGATTTCCAGACTTTCCTTTCTTAAATGATTAATAATTGAGACAATGGTTTCTAGTAAGAATGCCCATCAGGCAATTACGTTAAAGTCTCACACCAGTGTTCTGACATTTATGTAAAAATGATTGTGGTGTCCAGTGGACACAATTGACTATGACATCGTTGACATAGTAAATTACTTCATTTCCCTGAATAAATAGGAATCTCATAAATAGACCTTTCATTCCAGTAGATAGATTAGAATTAATGAACCCTACCTTTACCTCAGCAAGTGACGAAGAACCCGAAACGACCCAAGAGACAGATCTCATGAGCTTTGCTGATAGGTAAGGAAGGTAGGTATCCCTCAATATGGACTAAAAGGGTTCAGTAAAATGTTGCCCAACGTGGTGGCTTCAGTCACTTAAGAGAGGGCCTAAGTACATCGAGAGAAGAACTACAAGTTATGTTGGTTGACATCAGTGAAACGATGACCAATTGTAGGATTGTTATACGTTGGTCGACCAGTAAAATGTCGCACCAACGTTGGGGCATAAGTCACGATAACGATGAGGGAACCTAAGTCACGATAACGATAAGGATATTTTGAAAAAAATTGTGTACTAGAGGAAATGAGAAATAATGTTGAGGCTATGCCACATTATGGATGATAAAATCGTGCGCCAGAGTTGATAGTGAACTCGAAGAAATAGATAAACGCCCGATGAGTAAGGCTAGGAGATACCACTATGAGAGTAATTTATCTACTGAATGAAAGGTATAATTTAAGTGTGTTAGTGTAATTTCCCAAATTTTTGAATACTGGTTTGAGTGTTTTGGCTGATCACTTTGATCGAGTGAACATTGCAGTTCACGTTTTATTAAATAAAAATTTTAGAGAATATTGCATTAACAGTGTGATGTGCAGATAGGAGGATGTTGTGATGTTTATCGTTGTAGTCTTGTTATACGCCGTTGAAGTCTCGGGCTCACCGATGACCTATCGTTTTCTGTTAAATACAGTATGTTTATGCAGGAGGGAGAATTGGCCCAAGGGCAGGTGGCCCAAATGATCAAGGACTTAATGGAGAGGATTGAAAATAATAAGAAGGACTTTATGGAGAGAATGGATGCCGATAGGAAGGACTTAAGTGAGAATATTAAATGTATGAGTATGAAGTTGGATAGTACAGAGGCAGAATTGAAAGGTATGAAGGAAGTCGTAGGAACAATGGACAATAAATTAGATAGTGCAGATGTAGAATTAAAAGGTATGAAGGAAGTTGTTCAAAATGTTGACATTAAAGTGCAGGACACTCAGGATAGTTGTAAGGAAGCCAGCGTTGATATTAGGAAGGACATTGGTGACTTTAAACACGAAATAAATCAGCAGTTTATAGAAACTCGCGAGCTACATCGTGTTCTTAGTGAAAATCAGGACATAATTAGAGGAGACCTCGATAGGCACGTCAACGAAAGTAGGGAACTACATCAGCAGTTGATGTCAGATCAAGCTGAGCTTAAGGCCGATCTGAAGACAGAGGTAGAGAAGTTCAACATCATGCGTGAAGACGATAAGTCAAAGGTCTTCACAGCAATGAATGAACATAAGGAAATGTTGCGTAAAGAGATAGCCGTCGTAAAGGACAAAGTAGACCAGGTAGCCGAAGACGTCAAGGCAACTGTAGACCAGCGTATTGAGGCCATTGACTTTAAATTAATCCAGATGAATAAAGAGGATATGAGAAAATTAGGTACAACTCAGGAAGGAACGGCTAGGAGTATTGAGGAGGTACAAGCAGATATTGAGGAACTAGGAAAGGATTTAGGCGATACAAGGGTAGACCTATCGAAACAACTTAAAGATACCCAAGATAAGGTCATAACACTGAGCGACGAGTTGACATCTGTTCATGAGGCTCTTAAGGGGGAAGTTAGTGCCCGGAAATTGGAACTGGATGGGTTAGTGAACAATATCGTAGGAGTCCAGGCCAAGATAGAGGAAGTGGTTAGTAAATCTCGCCGCACCTCAGACATGTCGTTCAGTTGCCCTAGCAACGCTAGTAGTCCCATACATCCTGCAGGGAACGGACACTTTGACAATTCTACCCATTCTCAGGGGCAAAACGTCACTAATGTTATAAACATGATTCGTCTTAAGGAAGATCAGCCTAAGAAATTCGATGGCAGTGGTACCCAGACGCCAAAGGGTTTTCTTAGAGAACTTAGGGAGTATATTCGCGATAATAGGATACCTGAAGAGAGGCAACTAAGGACTGTGGAACGGTACCTAGATGGAGTTGCGTCGCTGTGGTTCAAAGGTTTCCGATATAGCTTTGACACGTTCGAGGAATTTCAGACCGCATTTTTGGGCAAATTTTGGAATTCTGAGATTCAGCAGAACCTAAGGCTAGAGTTATATAGTCGCCGGTATAACACAGCAGGACCGCCGAAATTTTCGCTTTACTTTACCGAACAATTAGTTAAGTTCAAGGAACTGGAATCAGCCCCAAGTCAGCAAGAACTGGTTCAGGCTATCCAGAAACAGTTCCCACCGGATATCCAGAGAATATTAATTGCTGCGAAGGTCGAAACCCCGATGCAGGCAGAATTGATATTGCGACAGCTGGACCAGACCCATTCGCATCAATCAGCCCCGCGAATAGTCAGGCATTCAGAGCCCCAGGTGAATGTCGTAAATCACAGCCAGGAGAGCGCGCCAGATAGGGAAGTTTCACGAGCACCGAGATATGAGAATGAGGGGCGGCGGTTCGACACCAGGCCATACCAAGGTAGGAAGAACTGGGAACAGCCCAGATACCATCACGAAGAGTGGGACAGACGCCGAGAGCAATGGAGAAGAAACCAGGGTCGATACCAGGGGAACTCAGATTTTAGACGAAGGAACCCACGCGGGAATGAAGGCAACAGAAGAGGGGACGGTTACGAAAATTCCAGACGTTCTGACCGTTGGCACGGGCCTGAAGAGAGAAGGAGAGAAGGGGACCAGTATTTGAGAGAGCTGAGGTCAGGTACCGGACAGGACAAATGGAAGGACAGCATCCAACGAAGGGAAGTCAACACTGACTGTGTAGGAGCTCAAGACATGTCCCATACTGGAGCTATCCGAAAGACCTACCACCAGGATAGGGAATTAAACCCTAACGCGCCTCATTTCGACGAAAGTCTGAACTCGTCAAATGAGCGGAAAAAAAACTCCAAATTTCCAGTAGTGGTTACGAGACAGGATTCCCACACACAGCCTGAATATGTTTCTCGCGACGGCTGGATAGTAGCCCAGATTGACTCCTGGATTATACAACCAGATGAATTAGTGGAAGACCACCTCAGACAGGAGGTTAGGAAAATAAGAGAGCTACCAATCATTAATGTCAGGATATGCAACTTTAAAGTGAGCTGTTTATTGGATACAGGCGCCAGCATCAGCTTAATTTCACAAAATTTCTTTAACGAATTGTCTACTCGGAAGAAATTGCCAGAAATTCCTGTAGCAAATATCAAAATTAGAGGAGTCATTCCCGACAAAACTGCCATTTGTAAAACGCAGACATTTTTGGATTTGCAGATAGGAGACATGACATTTTCGCATCCTTTCGTCATAATTTCAAAGCTGCACTATAATGTTATTCTGGGAGCAGACTTCATTTGTGAAAGTAATGCCGTCATCGATTTAGGAAGAAGAGAGGTGAAATTTAGGAAGGATGACGGACCGGAATTAGTAGCTCTAAACGAAGAATCATTGGGTCAGACTGGGAGAAGAATGTGTGAGGAAGAAGTCCATTTCACTACCGTTTCTAAGGAGACAGAAGAGGAGATAGAACAGGGAGAATTTGAGGAAGGTTCTGAGGAGGAAGACTTTGACAGCGAGGAGGACTTTGACGGCGAGGAAGGGATAAATAGCTCAGTCGAAAATTCAGTGGAGAACTACCAGGAAGCTGAAGGCTTCAACCAGTATCCGTACACCAGAAGATGACCAACTGCATAAGAGAGAAGAAAGGAATTTACATTCAAAGGTCATGTTTCATCAGACGTCAAAATTAGAAATTTCGCCATCTGGAGTATTTAAAGGAAATTCCTTGTCACTGCGCGAAAGGAATTCGTGTCTTGGGGGAAATATGAACCCATGACCTTTGTGCCCTAAGAACATTATGCATTATATAACAATTAAATTAAAAGTTGGATTCTTGATAGCATGGATTTGACACGTGACGAGGGGGTGATTACCTTCGGTCCCACGCTCTGGGGTACGTGACGTCAACCACACGTGTCGACGGCGGAAGAATCTCAAGTCATTTTTATGAACTATTTCAAAGCGCGTGTACACGGCGTGACCACGCCAAGTCAAAAAAATATAGTGCCTATCAAAGGGGGTCAATCATCTCACAAATCGAACCCGTAAAAATTTTAAATGTCCATGAACACTACCGCCAGAAATGTAGCAAGCATGTAGTCACTTTCAAAACTCTTGAAATTACAGTTTAGGTAAGTCAGAAAATTTATAAAATTTTTCTTGGCGGCAAAGGGAGAGATCCGAAGAGAGGGGGTAACTGCTATAAATATGAAGGGACGCCATGACGAAGCTTCCTTCTCCGGCATTTGTGATACAAAGCGGACGAAAAATTGTTGAGCTGCTCTGCGAAATCAAACCAACGAAAGTAGACTGAGTTCGACTGCAGATTTTAGCCATTGCGGCTAAGTCTTGACTCCACGAGGAGATAGTTTTCTTGAGTGAAATAACTGTACCAGATAGGACGGTCAAAGTACTGAAATATTCTAATGTGATTAAGTAATTCGTGTGCGGGAATAATTACAATCCATCGTGTGCGCTCCGCAAACAAGTGAAGGGTATTTCTTTTTTTTTTATGCTTTATTCCAGGAAACCTGAAGAAACATAATGAGATGTACAGCCATGAATGTTAAGATGGCTAAATAAAATGCCAGGGTCACAGGTGAGCCCTAAGATGAATACTGGCGTGACGACATGAGGTAGGTGACTTCCCATCTTACTACCTCTTATATCTCGTATCGTGATTTCTAAAAGTGTATTTGAATGGGGATATACGACGCAGTGGTCGCCCTACTAAGTTTTGTAAGTGTGAGAGTACGACTAAAAGAGTCATTTGTTTTATTTTCCACTTGGATAAAATTTTGAAGTCTTGCGAGTGCCATATAATGTTGTAAAAAGTTATTGAATAGGGTTCCGAAGTGATATCACGTCCAATGTAGATCGTCATCCGTGTGAGTGTACTGCCTATATTTTGTGATGTCAAAGTAAGATGTTCATTCGACGTAAAATTCTTCTGACTGCAATTTGACGTTAATAAAAATAATCCATGGTTACTCATTTTCAATCGAGAGGAAGAGCGCTGTCGGGTGAGAGCCAAGGGAGATGAATTTGGTCACGGAGAGAAACGTTTTTCTATGCCCATTTTAAACTGTGTCTGACTGACAATAAAAAGATCTAGTAGAATGTTTCAGTGATTTCTCGTAAAAATCAAGTTATTAAATACGATATCATTTATGCGAAGTTATTCATGAGTAATGCATTGTGCGATATTAGATGTCGGAATTTCTAGTGAGGATTTTATTCCAGTTCTTTGTCGATGATAATTGTGGAGCTGGGAAACAGAGGTTAGTTTTGTGGATCAGGTTGGACCTGTCATTGAAGCCGGGACACTGAAGCCCGAGGAGTGTTTTATATGAGTTGAGATGAGATGTGCGAATCAGGTTAGAGTCCTGTCATTGAAACCGGGATATGATAGCCCGAGGAATATTTTATAATGTTGAGAATGGAAAGAAATTCATAGAAATCCATAGCGGTATAATTGGCAACGCGTATAATTAGTGTGGGCATCTTTAAGCATATCTGTGCATTTTGTTGGTTAGAATATCGTATTTGTTTAATTATGTCGGCAGAGTTTAAAGGGAGCATTTTGAGAAGTCAGTCAGGTAGAACGAACCGGGTGGTTTATGTAACTGCCAAGCGAACATGGGGTGAGAGACCTAAGCGGACAGCGGGGATGATAACGGGAATAGGAGTGGAGTCGAGATTGTACTGTAATTCTCGGCCAGGGAAAACATTAAAATGCTGGATTTAGTTGAAAATTCATAGCCGGTAATGATCTAAGTATTGTGAAATACTGTAATTGGGGACGTAATGAACATTGGAAACCATGAACTTTGAGTATAAGGAACAGAGTAACCCAATTTCAGGGTTGTCCAGAATATAGAGCGATGGTCGTGATGATCGATTTGTCTGTGAGGGGTGTGCAAAATTCATAATGGTAATGACGAGATATGACATCGTAATTATATGGCGAGTTGTTTGGTTTGTACGTAGATTATTAGGATATCCAAGTGTTAATAACGGTTAGGATTAGATTAGATTTTAAAGTGTGATATCACGATACGAGATATATAGCTGGACATGAATGATGTAACAAATTCTTTTCCAGCCAGATAAACATCGCAATATTGAATTCACATCACAGCTGCGTAGAAAGTTGTGAAGAAACCAGAGTCCGCGGAGATAAAATTTACTGTTCTTTAACATTTCGATAAATCATTTAAATTTATTAAATTATTGAATTCAGTGAAACCGCATTTTGAAATAACTTTAATCAAGCGAATAACTTGGAGATGCATTCTGGAAATTTTAATTTGTTGTCTGGGGAATATTAAAAAATAAAGTAAAGATAAAAGGGACATATCCGAAGGAAATGGATTTTATGCCACAAAGTTTGTGAGCATTGTTGTTGTTGTAATTATTGAACTTTGATTGACTGAGCAGTGAATGTGCTGGGGATAGTAAAGTGGAACTTTGGTCATCAACCGATGTAACTTAATTGTGTTTAGCCTTCAGCTTAGAAACTTGGATGGTCAGGGGGTCATCAACCTCAGTGACTTAGATTAGGGCCATATGCCATTGTAGCATCATTTCCTTGCGGTCATCATCCACAATGACTTCAAAGTAACTTAGAAGATTAGATGTCGGTCCATGACATAGACGCAGGTCACATCGGTTCAATTAAGGGTCCATGCCGTAGAACCACTGTGTGGCACACACCGATTGGACGGCCTTAATTATAACCAGAGTCCAGAGTTCGTGTTACGAGGGCTGGACCATAACGAATCACTATGATGGTACATGTGGTCTCACATGGAAGCCGAATTTAAGGATTTCCAGACTTTCCTTTCTTAAATGATTAATAATTGAGACAATGGTTTCTAGTAAGAATGCCCATCAGGCAATTACGTTAAAGTCTCACACCAGTGTTCTGACATTTATGTAAAAATGATTGTGGTGTCCAGTGGACACAATTGACTATGACATCGTTGACATAGTAAATTACTTCATTTCCCTGAATAAATAGGAATCTCATAAATAGACCTTTCATTCCAGTAGATAGATTAGAATTAATGAACCCTACCTTTACCTCAGCAAGTGACGAAGAACCCGAAACGACCCAAGAGACAGATCTCATGAGCTTTGCTGATAGGTAAGGAAGGTAGGTATCCCTCAATATGGACTAAAAGGGTTCAATACATATGCCGTAATTCAATAAGAATACACAAGGCTAAGTCTGAAAACCGTGCTAAGGTCAAGAGAAGACAAGGTTAGGCTGAATTTACTTCCGTTTCAACTGATTCTCATTTGGTCAGAAACTTATCATAGAATAGAGGAGTTTTAAAGATCCTTTCCATTTAAGAGGAGTTCCTACAGAGTTTTCTTGCGTCGTAGACATCCTATTGAATTATCTTTTTCAGCTTGCTTTACGTCGCACCGACATGGTGACGATGGGATAGCAGAGGCCTAGGAATGAGAAGGAAGCGGCCGTGGCCGTAATTAAGGTGCAGCCAAAGCATTTGCCTGGCGTGAAAATGGGAAACTAGGGAAGACCATCTACAGGGCAATCGGCAGTGGGGTTCGAACCCACTGTCTCCCCGATGCAAGCTAACAGCCAGGCGCCCCTCACCGCACGGCCAACTCGCCTGGTAAATAATCACATGTAATTGAATGAAACTGAAATTGATTACAATGTATATGCATCTGACGGATCGTTTTCGAGAGACGTCTTATGTAATTGGAAGTTGACAAGTGTAGGGTTCTTTGCATTGGAAGGAGGAACCTGACTATAATACTACCACGAATGAAATAGTTCTCTAGAGTGTGATGATATGAGGCCTCTCAGTTGTATGGCAAGACGCACAGCATCCGCCGTCTGCGGGAAACTACCTGGTAGTGTACTGGAGGAATGTTGTGGATGGTGTGTGAGAGGCAGGGATATTGGGGATGGCGCTAATGAAACCATTTAAGATTCAACTCACCGCCCAGGTAAGAATCGAATCCCGGGCCCTCTAAACCTAAGCCATTACGCTGACAATTCAACTTAGGAGCCGGACATTAGTAGACAATTATGTTGAAAAATACACAATTAGATAAAAAATGTAGGGTAATATATATTTGATTTTATTGAATCTGTTTACCCTCCATGGTTGGTTTTTCCCTCGGGCTCAGCGAGGGATCCCACCTCCTCAAGGACATTGTCCTGGAGCGTGAGACTTTTGGTCGTGGATAAAACTGAGGTGGAGGACCAGTACCTCGCCCAGCTAATCTCACCTGCTATGCTGAACAGGGGTCGTGTGGGGGATGGGAAGATCGGAAAGGAGAGGAAGCGCCCGTGGCCTGAGGTTAGGTACGGTATCATCCCGACATTTGCTTGGAGAAGAAGTGGGAAACAACGGAAAGCCATTTCGAGGATGGCTGAGGTGAGAATTGAACCCCCGGCCCCCGTCCTCTGCCCTTCTACTCATTCGATCACCCGAAGCTGCCAGTGATTGCGTATATTATAGAGCTCTTGATACCGCTGTCTATATGTTGCTTTCAACCAAGTAGCTCCGCCGAAAAACATTTTCTGCGTGGCAGTAATATGGGGAAGTACATGCCGTAGCTTTCTTAATGCTATTTATTCGGGGCGTCGACCTAGAAAGATCTTTTGCCCCTACTTCTACCATATGTTATGAACCTGCGTGTATTTGAATATGTGAGGAAAGGAACGTTAAGGACGTCACAAACACCCAGTCCCCAGGCCTGGGATATTAATCATTTACAATTAAAAACCACTGCCCCGGCCGAGAATCGAACCGGGGCCGCCGAGTGATAGGCGGACGCGTTGCCCCTTACACCGCGGGGCCAGACGTAGCTGATAGTACTAACGACTGAATCTCTCTCCCTCTTTCTCTCTCTCTTTCCCCTTTAACAATATCTGTTGGAAGAAATAAAGACTAAATATTAGGATTCTTCTTAAAGCACTGTTTTATGTATGGTTGCCTACGCAATCACTATACTTGTATGTGGTTTGTGAGCTATAGGGATTCACTATTCCCTGCCTGCATGACGTGACTGCTTGAAACGTCCTTATTAAGGATTCCAGCCAGCGCCGAGGTGTCTGTCTTTAATGATCTGGGATTGGTTCCACTTCAAGGGTCACGATCGCCGCGAACAACATAAACAACACATAGACTACGTTGCTAAATTAGGCACTTACCTCAGTCCCGTGTTTTAATCCCAGTGAGTAACTGGTGTCCGCCTCTGTGGTGTAGTGGTTAGCGTGATTAGCTGCCACCCCCGGAGGTCCGGGTTCGATTCCCGGCTCTGCCACGAAATTTGAAAAGTGGTACGAGGGCTGGAACGGGGTCCACTCAGCCTCGGGAGGTCAACTGAGTAGAGGTGGGTTCGATTCCCACCTCAGCCATCCTGGAAGTGGTTTTCCGTGGTTTCCCACTTCTCCTCCAGGCGAATGCCGGGATGGTACCTAACTTAAGGCCACGGCCGCTTCCTTCCCTCTTCCTTGCCTATCCCTTCCAATCTTCCCATCCCTCCACAAGGCCCCTGTTCAGCAGAGCAGGTGAGGCCGCCTGGGCGAGGTACTGGTCATACTCCCCAGTTGTATCCACCGACCAAGAGTCTGAAGCTCCAGGACACTGCCCTTGAGGCGGTAGAGGTGGGATCCCTCGCTAAGTCCGAGGGAAAAACCGAACCTGGAAGGTAAACGGATGATGATGATGATGAGTAACTGGTGCTTCTTATTTTAAGGGGCACTGCAGTGGAATTATTAACTTCCCATTTTCATGGAGGAAGGAACAGAGTTCGGATTGCTTAAAGTGTAAGGATATCGACATAAATCCATGAAATGTGGAATACCGAGCTCGATACCTTCAGTCGCTTAAGTGCGGCCAGTATCCAGTAATCGGTAGATAGTGGGTTAGAGCCCCACTGCCGGCAACCCTGAAGATGGTTTTCCGTGGTTTCCCATTTTCACACTAGGCAAATGCCGGGGCTGTACCTTAATTAAGGCCACGGCCGCTTTCTTTCACTTCTTGGACCTTTCCTATCCCATCGTCGCCATAAGACCTGTCTGTGTCGATGCGACGTAAAGCAAAAAAAAAAAAAAAAATGGAATAATAAAAGAATCCGTTGCCGTCGCAAACCCAACGTCGTTAGAGTCAGAAAATAACAAGTGATCCAAAGAGGTTTGTAATGATAAGGAGAAGAAAAGGGAGGAAAAGAAGACAACTGACTATTTCTGAATCAATTCTGTTAATCAGTAATCACATATTCGCGTTTCAGTTACAGGCTTTATCTCCCTTCGACTAATTCTCTCTCAAAGAATTTTTATCAACTGTGATGTTAAAGCGATGCCTGTATTCATGCAAAAATGCTCCGGTTGTTTTTATTTCAAGTCCAGGATTACCATTTCCTACTCGGTAGGCCTAGTTATTTTAGACACAACTTCTGCCTCCAGTAACAGTCATGTTACGGCTGTACTCGGAACAGAGATGTTTCATGGTTGTAAGCTAATTCAATAAGTACTATGTTCCACAGACAATTGGAAACATGGGTTTGTGGCAAAAACAGTGTACATTATCTATCTATCCATTACAGAAAGCTATTCAGTTTACATGGATTACGTGAAATGAAACTGTTCAGGCCATCACGTCTTCTGGGAAGGTGGCTTCTATTGTAGTCGTGAAGAAGATGTCTTCCTGTCCGGGGCAGATGTCGGATAATAGCTTCCGCATCCCGTTATTCATCTAGGTGGATATCAAGCTCTGAATAGCCATACGTTGTGGAGACCTGCGCTGTATGGGAATTGAGGTCACTCGTTCTCGCAGTACGTAATGAGTAATTAACCGCCTTAGTGAGGAGTCAACGAGGATCAGCGTGAGTTAATTTTCGAGATGAGTGAGTGCATGGCATAGCACCACTACAACCCTACTGTTTTGTTTTCAGCTATTCATGCAGCGAAGGGTGTATTCAGGCAAGGGTCCTACGTACCCCCTTCAAATCATTTGGAATTTTTAAATAATCTCTCTCTCTCTCTCTCTCTATATATATATATATATATATAGACCTATATAATATGTCCTGGCTGACTGACTGATTCATTATCGCCGAGCCAAAACTATTGGACATAAAGAAATGAAATTTTGGATAGACACTTATATTACAGTGTTTGCTAAAAAGGATTCTTGGATATTTCATCACAAACGGGGGCGGAAAGGGTGTGAATTTTTAAAATGAGTATACCTATATACCGTATCTCAAAAACTGAAGTTGTTATAGATGTGAAAATTGGAATTAGCAATTAAAGAAACATATATTTCTTTGTTTTCAGAAAATCCACTTAACGGGATGAAACTAGTGAAAAATGGATTCATTTTTAAAATGAGCATATCTAAAAACTTAACATGTTACAGCCGTAACATTTTTTTTGTATTTGGGATGTCTTTTAAGAAGCAAGAAACACGTATTTTCTTGGTGTCCGCCTCTGTGGTGTAGTAATCAGCGTGATTAGCTGCTACCACCGGAGACCCGGGTTCGATTTCCGGCTCTGCCACGAAATTTGAAAAGTGATACGAGGGCTGTAACGGGGTCCACTCAGCCTCAGGAGGTCAGCTGAGTAGAGGTGGGATGAATTCCCACATCAACCATCCTCAAAGTGGTTTTCTATGGTTTCTCAATTCTCCTCCAGGCAAATGCCGGGATGGTACCTAACTTAAGGCCACGGCCGCTTCCTTCCCTCTTCCTTGCCTATCCCTTCCAATCTTCCCATCCCCCTCAAAGCCTCTGTTCAGCATAGCAGATGAGGCAGTCTGGGTGAAGTACTGGTCCTCCTACACAGTTGTATCCCCCGACCCAAAGTCCCACACGCTCCAGGGCACTGCCCTTGAGGTGATAGGGGTGGGATCTCTTGCTAAGTTCGTGGGAAAAACCAACCCTGGAGGATAAACAGATTGAGAAAGAAAGGGGGAGTGAAAATAAGTGAAAATGGGGTGAATTAAAATGAGTATATCTCAACAACTTTACATGTTACAGACGTAAAATGAGTGTTTGGAATCTCCTTTAAAAATAAACATATTTTTTACGAAAAATCCACTTACGGAGGGGGGAGCTGGAAAGAAATGAAGAAGGAGCTGAATTATTTTTGTGAGGATACCTATACCTCAAAAACTGAAGATGTTACAGACGTTAACATTGGTATTTGGAATGTATTTTAAAAATAAAAGTGTATTTTTTGTTTTGGAAAATCCACTTAACGGATGTGAAAAGACGTGAAAAAAAAGAGTTGAATTCTTTTTATGAGGAACTCCAAAGCTGAAGAAGTTACAAACGTGAAAATTTGTGTTTGGAATCTCCTTTAAAAATAAAGAAATACTTATTTTTTTGTTTTTTGAAAAATCCACTTAGGTTGGGGGTGGGGGAAAGATTGAAAAAGGGGCTGAGTTATTTTTAAGGGGATACTTCTCCTTCTTAATCTGTTTATCCTCCAGTGTCGGTTTTTCCCTCGGACTCAGCGAGGGATCCCACCTCTACCGCTTCAAGGGCAGTGTCACGGAGCTTCAGACTTTGGGTCGGGGGATACAAGTGGGGAGAATGACCAGTACCTCGCCCAGGCGGCCTCACCTGCTATGCTGAACAGGGGCCTTGTGGAGGGATGGGAAGATTGGATGGGGCAGGCAAGGAAGATGGTAGGAAGCGGCCGTGGCCTTAAGTTAAGTACCATCCCGGCATTTGCCTGGAGGAGAAGTGGGAAAATCACTTCGAGGATGGCTGAGGTGGGAATCGAACCCACCTCTACTCAGTTGACCTCCCGAGGCTGAGTGGACCCCGTTCCAGCCCTCATACCACTTTTCAAATTTCGCGGCAGAATCGGGAATCGAACCCGGACCTCCGGGGGTGGCAGTTAATCACGCGAACCACTACACCACAGAGGCGGACTAAGGGGATACTTATATCTCAAAAACTGAGGATGTTACAAACATGGAAATACAGTTTGTATTTTGCATCTCATTTAAGAATAAAGAAACACCTTTCCTTTCGACTTGAGAGAAAGCTATTTCTCACATGTACAGTTCTATGTCGCATTTTACAGAGTTAGCTCTGTCGGTAGCTTGGTCAATTTAAACCTAAAAGGCAATACCAGAAACGTGGTTTACACGGAAGTCCTGTAGTAAATTGAGTTTTTATACTTTAGGGATTTTTAGATAATGTCTTAGCGCAGTACCGAGGAACGATTACTTTTATCAAATTCCGAAATCCACGCGGGCGAAGCCGTGGTAGCAGCTAGTAATAATAAATAATACATTCATGTTTCCAGACCGAAATGAGTACCATCTTTTCTCTAAATAAATGCTTTATATACGTAACTCTTAAAAAGAAGTGACATTTTAAAATCACGGGCTTATTGTATTTATCGTGTCACTTCCTTGGCTGAATAATCAGCGTACTGGTCTTCGTTTCAGACCCGGGTTCGATTCCTGGCCGGGCCGGAAATTTTAACAGCGCCTAGTTAATTCATCTAGCTCGGGGACTGCGTAGGCTTACTTGTAATCGTATTAATATCCATCGCACTACAAACCACCACATAATAAGTAGTAGTGTATACATCTCTCCGCAGTGTTGCTTTCATGAAGGGCATCCAGCCGTAAAACTGTACCGAATCCACATCAAGTGGTGACTCGAGTAAATAAGGAAAAGGCCAGGAAGAAGAAGACTGTATTTATCATGTCAGAAGTGATATATGGTACATTAAAACGAACACATGCATGCATAAAAATACTGACAGCATTATGTGGTCACAGTCAGTGGTGATGTCGTCAGTACGGTCTTCTTTGAACTGATCAGGTCCTGGTGTTTTATTATTAGGACTTACACAGCTCGAGCATGCAACAGTTCGCTCTTCATTATTTCTAGGCCATCATCAGCACTAAATTACCTACTCTCGTCTGCCACCCCAGAAGTGTTGATTTATGAATTTCTCCATATCTATGAAAGATTAACAGGCCGACTCCTTAGATGAATGGCGTTGAGGTCTTCGGTTCAGAGGGTCCTAAATTCGATTTCTGGCCGGGTCGGGGATTTGAATAGCTTGTGATTGATTCTTCTGGTCGGGGACTAGTTGTTTGTGTTTGTCCCAACACTCGCCTCTTCATAAATATACAACACACCACAGAAACACGCAATAGTGATTACGTCCCTCCATATCAGTTTGGCGACAGGAAGGGCATCCAGTCGTAAAACAGGGCCAAATCCACATGTGCGACACAGTTCGCACCCACAACCTCACAGCGTGGAAAATGCGGTAAAAGAAGAAGAAGAAAAAGAAGAAGAAGAGATTAACACAGGACTCAGAAGAAAAAGTATCGAATGAGTTGGCTGCGCGGTACCTCAGTTAACGCCACGGCCGCTTCCTTCCTACTCCTAGGCCTTGCGTATCCCATCGTCGCCATAAAGCGACGTAACCAAATAGTAGAGAAAGGAGAGGAAGATTGTGAAACCGAATTAGTCTGGTTTCATCTCATGCCTTTCTTTTTATATAATTAATAATATAAATGGGGCGTGGCCTCCGGAGATAGTCTTTCGAGTTGACGCCTGATAGACGACCTGCGCGTCTGTAAGGATGGAGCCCTAACTGATGAATTCTAATGCTGAACAAGTCGCCAACACTCAGTCCCCGAACCATCGGAATTAACCAACGAAGGTTAAAAGCCCCGACCCGGCCGGGAACCGATCCCGGGAATTCTGGGACCAAAGGCCAGCACGCTAGCCATTAAGCTGTGGAGCAGGAAATAATAATAATAATAATAATAATAATAATAATAATAATAATAATAATAATAATAATAATAATAATAATAATAATAATTCTCACTTGGACGGAAGAGGCAAATGAATTTTTACGGACACATAGCACGATTGGACGACTCTCGACTGACCAAAAAAATCTTTTTTCATCAATAACGGAAGCCGACAAACCAAATTACGGTGGTTGGTAAACACTCAGACCGACCTTGCAGAAATGAATATTGACCCACCGGCAACTGCACGGACCACATTCGGACAGAAAATCAGTTCACATCCAAGAACTTGAAACTCAAAAATGCCTGGACACAATAGAGAAGACAAACCCATAGTGAAAAGATGAGAGAGTTTTGGGAAGATACGGAGAACAAGAATTCCAGTGCTAAGCAATGATTCTACGTGCTCCTTAGAGGGCAAAATGCATTATAAAATAATAATAATAATAATAATAATAATAATAATAATAATAATAATAATAATAATAAGTAGTTTGCGTCCCACTAACTACTGCAGTACCCCAGTTTTGTCCCAGAGGAGTTCTTTCAGCAAACCAAAGTCATCTCCGTACAGGCCCTTAGAGGGTTGGAGGGTAAAGGCTTCCACTATCCGTAACCTCGGCTTTGCTCCCAGGAATTAACCTGGTACTCATTTTGGTGTAGGCTGAAAGAACCTCAGGACCATATGCACCTCAGGAATTGGAAATGCAGTTCCTTAAATTTTTCGACTTCCTGACGGGGAATCGAATCCACATTCTTCCGGGTTAACCGAGCATGCCTTTACCGCCTCGGCCAAGGAGACCCTCAGGATTTGTTTTACATTCGAACACCTTCAAACACCACTGGTCTAAGCCGAAATCGAACCTTCCAACTTGGAGTCAGAAAGCCAGCACTCTACCACCTGAGCCTCTAACTTAATTTCGTTACATCTAGTCCAAGTATCAACCAAGTCATTTCGTGCTTCTTGTTTTGATGCGACCAAACGAAGATATGCCTCTATTGATATTAATTGAATTAGGAAGAGGAAGAATTCCTGTGTAGCCTTTGGTTGGGAAGGAGGTGTTCAGGTGGAAAATGTGATTCATAGCATTGGCATTCGTCTCACTTCTTTGAAGAAGAATCTCGATCTGAGGCGTGGAAATGAATGGGTTTGGCTCTATGATGCTTGAATTATTGAGGGCGTATTTTAGATCCCTCTTCCTTCTCTGTAGACCATAAATACTAGATATTGACGTCACCTTGTGTAAGGAGCCCGGCTCGGATGCGATCGTTCAAAGATGTGAACTGAGAGGAATAAATTCTTACCCTTCTTCCTCCTTCAGAAAGTGGGGCAGTGTGGGTCGGGTACTCACAAGAAAGTAAACTTCCAGCAAGTGCTACAGAACTATTTCTTGACAGACTCTTGGTGGGGGGGGGGGGGGGTAGATAATGTGAGGCACTTTAAAGTTCTGTAAAAATATGACAACAAAGGAAGTTGCACCAGTTAATTCAGCACCGGTCCTCTAGCAGAACCCACAGGAGATACTTCTGTAGTGATTGGAAAAATACTTCTTCGTGTGTAGGGGAGTTGTCTTGTACGGGGCAACGCGTCAGCCTGTCACCCGGCGGCCCAGGGTTCGACTCCCGACTGGGGAAGGGTTTTTAATTGTAATGATTAATATCCCTGGCCTGGGACTAGGTGTTTGTGACGTCCTTAATCCCCCTCTCCTCACACACAACATTCCACACTACCGCTATTCCAATTACACGCAGGTTCATACAATATAGTGCCAGTAGGGACAAAAGATCCACATGGGTCGACGCCCCAAACAAATAGCATTAAAAAAAGCCACCGAGATCAAAAACAAAATAAACTAAAAAGTTCCATTAATAGTTTACAAGTGCCCTTTATGGATCAAAAAAAAAAAACAACATTTCGTTTTTCTTCCTTTCTTAATCTGTTTATCCTCCAGGGCTGGCTTATCCCTGGGAATCAGTGGGAATCCCACCTCTACCGCCTCAAGGGCAGTGTCCTGGAGCGTGAGACATTGGGTCGAGGGATACAACTGGGGAGGATGACCAGTGCCTCGCCCAGGCGGCCTCACCTGCTATGCTGAACAGGGGCATTGGTGGGGCATGGGAAGATTGGAAGGGATAGACAAGGAAGAGGGAAGGAAGCGGCCGTGGCCTTATGTTAGGTACCATCCCGGCATTTGCCTGGAGGAGAAGTGGGAAACCACGGAAAACCACTTCCAGGACGGCTGAGGTAGGAATCGAACCCACCTCTTCTCAGTTGACCTAGGTAACTAGAATAAAAGGTAGGCTACTCCGGCGGTTGAAGCTTCCATTGGCTGGAGCGCTATGACGTCACAGGATATGAACGATAGCGAGTAAGGTACACAGTCGCAGTACAGCAAGCCTGTGAGTTCTCGAGCCTGTGAAACATCTTCTCAATCTTTCATCAAATAGTAGTCTGGTTTAGTCCGATTCGATAAGTAACGGCACTACCAATAGATTTAAAAACGTGAAAATGCGTTAAATTTCGTCATATGCTGAGCAGGTAGGACATCAACTATCAAATACATGACATATAATACAATAAGAAATAAAATATTGCCATGCAACTCAAAATAATTAATTTATTTCGTGATGAAGTAAATGTTTATATCAAATGACATAGGAAAATATACATCATATGGACATCTTTATGGAATTATATTAAATTATTAAAACGCACGTATCAGGAGACTTAATTACTTGATGAACCAGCCCAAAGCTTAGCCTTCTTGTTGGCATATTTTCTCAGTGCTAGCTCCTTACGTAGAGACAAATTATTTTGTCATAGAATACTAGTAATTTTGACTAAATAATGGAAATAAGAGTTTTCATTACGTTTTTGCATCTGGATACAGCCTTACCGTGAAACACACCATATGAAATTTTGAACTGGGCTATATTATTTAACTGCTCATGACTGGAATGTGTGAGGCCCCCTTTTGAAATAACCGAGATCCAGTTTCGCACGACATTTTTGTCTCTTTCTTCGTATTTACTATATATCGGATCACGGAAACTGTATTATTTCACGAGGTTCGAAATATATTTCTTCCTTTCTTAATCTGTTTATCCTCCAGGGCTGGCTTATCCCTGGGAATCAGTGGGAATAATAATGTTAATGTTATTGGATTTTACGTCCCACCAACTATGTATTTGAGCACCTTCACCACTGGACTGAGACAGGATCGAACCTGCTAAGTTGGGCTAAGAAGGCCAGCGCTGTACCATTTGAGTTGCTACTCAGCCCGGCTATTAGCACATAACAATAATTATAGAAAATATGATTTTTATTCAGTCATTTATATCTGACACATTTTTACCGTACGAGCTGTAATAATGGAGATATTCAAGAGTTTATTACAAAGTGTTTCAACAACCAAGCATTGCTATGCCATCACAGTAGCAAACTAACTAACTAACTGGCTATGATGGTTGTTGTCGTTATTGTCTTTATAATATGCAAAATAATAATAATAATAATAATAATAATAATAATAATAATAATAATAATAATAATAATAATAATGTTATTTGTGTTACGTCTCACTAACAACATTTACGGTTTTCTGAGAGTCGAGGTGCCGTAATTTTGTCCCACGGGAGTTCTTTTACGTGCCGACAATTTATAGCGCCACACACGTTTCCATAATATGTTGACTGCATTTTAATCAGTACAGTGGTTCTACTTCAGATACTGACAACACGAACACTGTTCACGTAGTGAACCACTATGAAAGTATTATGTATCCGTGATCCGATATACAGTAAATACGTAGAAAGAGATAAAAATGTCAGGGCATTATTTGCATGAATGGTTCAGAAGTTATGACCATTTTAGACTGTAGTGGTAATACGTGTCAGCAGGAAGGGCGAGCGCTGTCTCATATCACATGACGTCACTCAGAAGGCGGCCAGGGAGAGAAAAAGTGAGCGCGTTGCGGGAAGAGACCCCACTGGGCGGGCCCAGCGAATTGTTGGCCGAGCTCCTTCGAATTCGAAGATGCTGAAAACTAACAGAGTAGGCACCCGGAAAATTCTGGAAGCGGTAACTGCGAGCTTCTTTATTTGGAACCTTCCGCTGGCCTATCAAATGGCAAAGCTGGGGAACGTGAGGTTGTCTTGACTCAGTCACAAGTGAGCGTAAGTCAGCAAACGGTCAGTGAGTCAGGAGCGAGTCGCTGGGGAGTGCGTCGACGACGTATGACTCAATCAGATGGTCTTCGCAAAATTCAGCACGGCGTCTGAGTTGAGTTCGTGGGCTTAGCTATGTTGTGGAGTGAACTGAACTGCGAGAGGCCGTGTTGAAGAGCTGGAGTTCGATATACCAGAGGGCTGTGTGCTCGGCCAAGTTTGTGAGAACAAACTGTGTGAAGTGGAAAGCTCAAACGCGAGTGAATTTGTAAATGAAAATGAAATGTCGTATGGCTTTTAGTGCCGGGATATCCCAGGACGGGTTCGGCTCGCCAGGTGCAGGTCTTTCTATTTGACGCCTGTAGGCGACCTGCGCGTCGTGATGAGGATGAAATGATGATGAAGACAACACATACACCCAGCCCCCGAGCCATTGGAATTAACCAATTAAGGTTAAAATCGCCGACCCGGCCGGGAATCGAACCCGGGACCCTCTGAACCGAAGGCCAGTACGCTGACCGTTCAGCCAACGAGTTGGACAATTTGTAAATGTAAATAGTAGTTCAATAAATTTAGTCGACAGTAAAGCACGCTTCCTCTCTGAATAGTCATTTTAGTTCTGTGGGCCCTATTAACCTGTCGTATTACTTTCCATTTTTTTTGTCCGACTCGTTGGCTGAATGGTCAGCGTACTGGCCTTCGGTTCAGAGGGTCCCGGGTTCGATTCCCGGCCGGGTCGGGGATTTTAACCTTAATTGGTTAATTCCATTGGCTCGGGGGCTGGGTGTTAGTGCTGTTCCCAACATCCCTGCAACTCACACACCACACATAACACTATCCTCCACCACAATAACACGCAGTTACCTACACATGGCAGATGCCGCCCACCCTCATCGGAGGGTCTGCCTGACAAGGGCTGCACTCGGCTAGAAATAGCCACACGAAATTATTATACTTTCCTTTTTAATCTGATGGAGGGAAAACCTCTCTCCACTGTTTCAAAACTATGTTAATAAATGTCGATGTACGCCACTTACCTTGCCCCTCTCCACTTTTACACAGTTTTCATCGGAACTTACAAACTACTACCGGGCGAGTTGGCCGTGCGTATAGAGGCGCGCGGCTGTGAGCTTGCATCCGGGAGATAGTAGGTTCGAATCCCACTGTCGGCAGCCCTGAAAATGATTTTCCGTGGTTTCCCATTTTCACACCAGGCAAATGCTGGAGCTGTACCTTAATTAAGGCCACGTCCGCTTCCTTCCAACTCCTAGGCCTTTCCTATCCCATCGTCGCCATAAGACCTATCTGTGTCGGCGCGACGTAAAGCCCCTAGCAAAAAAAAAACTACTGACGTTATTTTCATGAAATCTCTTCTTCCTGGTCTTTGTCAAATTACCTGGGGTCGGCACTTTGCATTGATTTAACATAGTTTTACGACCGGCTGCCTTTCCTAACGTGAACACTTTATGGAGTGATGTATTTATTATTACGTGTTTCTCTGGCGGTTTGCATACAGTGTGCTGTATGTGAAATTTTCATTAGGATTTGCAGTGTAGTGTTCGAGGTGAACACGGCAGTTTGTAAATTGAAAGGAATTATTTTTTATATCGGTTAAGATTAACTAATCAAGGTTAAAATTCCCGACCCTGCTGGGAATCGAACCCGGCCCCCCTGGAACCAAAGGCCAGCTCGCTAACCATTAAGCCATGGAGCCGAACCTTAATTATGAAATACCTGAAGAACAAAGCACGGTGGCATCTGCAGGACTGTTTACTTGTAGTTACAAGCGACATCTCCCCGACCATTCTGAGTAACATTAAGGCTCAAGGATGCCATAAACTTTTGAAAGTTTTAAAATTGTATGCATTTATTTATTATAGATTTCATAGTGCTCGCGTACTTCGAATTGGGTGTGTCCATGTTCACAATATTAAAAACGTTGAGAGCGTGTAATTTACAATATCCTGCCATCTTTGTTTACCCCGCTCTTGTGTACGGTTGCCATACATCCCAAAAAATCGAGATTGTGCCAGTTTCGTGTGCCGGGAAAATTTCCCGCAAAGAATCTATGAAAAATTTAAAATCCCGACTTTTCCATTTGCTTTGAATAGTAAAGACAAGCTCTTTATTACATTTGCGAATTTACCGTTTATCATCAAAAGTTCGGTTCATTGGCTGAATGTGGCTGTAAGCATAGAAGGTAGCAAATGCTTTTTTGCTTAAAGTTAAACCTAAAGCAAGAGTGAACGTATTTGCTACTTTTTACGCATACGGCCCATGGTCAGCATAGTGGCCTTCCGTTGAGGAGACCCTGGGTTCGATACCCGTCCAGACCAGGGATTTTAACAATCTGGTTAATTCCTGTAATTGGCGACTGGGTGTTTCTGTTCGTCGAAATATATATCTTCATTTATACACAACACATCACTCTACAAACTACCTCGTAAGAGCCACTTGGGAGCGTGGGTTGGCGACCTCCGAGCCCGAAGCTGAGTCCCGACATTGCTTTCATTTACTTGTGGCAGACTTCTCACTTTGGTCTCTTCTGTCCGACCTCCCTTAGTTAATACTATTATTATCTTTCCCCGACGGCATTAGAGCATTCGAGACGCAGGGAGCCTTTCATCTTCACGCACTTCGTGGCCCTTGTCTTTATTTGGACGATACCTTTATTTTTGAAGTATCGGACCCCTTCCACTTTTTCTCGCAGATTATTGTTCATAGAGGATGATTGCACTTCCTCTTAAAACAATAATCACCACCACTCACTGTTCTGGAGCAGCTTATTTGCTTCATACTCAACTCGTCTAGCAACGTTGATGTTCAGCTCAAGCCCAGCAAAGAACTGTGTCATGTACAACGGACCTTCCTTTCCACTTGGTTTTACGTTTCTCTGAAACTCGTTATTTTCCCCCAGCTGAATATTCAGCCAGCGTGCTGCTGGAGCATTAGCTGTGTAAGGTATTGTTTGTAACGGCGAAATTTAGCAGGTGGAGGAACTGCTCGGGTCGGGAGGGGATTCAATTTCATAAGGTCCTCCTTCCTTTTCCACTTCAGCAATCTCGACCTTGGATGCGCATTACACGGGTCATCAGTTCACGTCAAACCCACGCCACAAGTTATGCTACTGCATTTAGTTAGTAACTTGAGCGTGACATTTATTTATCTTCTCGCGTCCTTAATCGGGTGAAGCACCAGTTCATGAATATGTAGATTTTATTCCACCCACTTGTCTCTGATACGATTGAGAAGCCAGTGTTTCCACAAGTTCGATCTTAACGAATTTCGGTGGCTGTCTTAATGAGGCTGACTTTTAGAAACCTCAGTGTGGGCTGATGACCTAGATGTTAGGCCTGTTTAAACAACACGCATAAAAAATCAAGTGTTACTGATTTCAGGTTCCCATGCAGAATGCGAACAAAATCTTGTCCATAAGACAGTGATGGACAACTTTTGGGCTCTTTGAAAATAGTCTGCCTTTCAATAGGAAGATGATCTATAGGATGTCCGGCTCCATGGTTAAATGGTTAGCGTGCTGGCCTTTGGTCACAGGGGTCCCGGGTTCGATTCCCGGCAGGGTCTGGAATTTTAACCATCATTGGTTAATTTTCCTGGCATGGGAGCTGGGTATGTGTATTGTCTTCATGATCATTTCATCCTCATCACGACGCGCAGGTCACCTACGAGCGTCAAATCAAAAGACCTGCACCTGGCGAGCCGAACCCGTCCTGGGGTCTCCCGCCACTAACGCCATTTCATTTTTCATCTATAGGACGTAGGAATTACATTTAAAAAGATGGATCATCATCAAATATATAGTTTTATTTATTTATTTATTTATTTATTTATTTATTTATTTATTTATTTATTTATTTATTTATTTATTTATTTATTCACGAAGCACAAGATACAGCTACACTGAGCAAATTTCACTTGCACTGTCAACAGACTATTTAACAAACGTAAACTTTCATAATAAAATATAACAAACGTAACAAAATATAACAAGATCAGGTACACAGCCTACTAACAACAACTGTCCAAATCGAAAACCATAAGAATGTCCATATTCATAGCCAAGTCGTCGTGGGTCAAGATGGCGGTATAATCCCTTCAGATCAACTTATCTTTAAGAGACTATTTACACACCTCTCGAATACACTTTTATTTGATGCTATATCAAGTTCTTGTCTTCTGTTAATATTGTTAAAGAGTGTTGGGAGGCGGATTAGGAAAGATCGTTGAAGTATTGAGTGCTGAGTGTGGGGAATGTGGAAAAGGTCTTTGGTTCTGGTGGAGCGGGAAGGAACACGGAGAGAGAAGAGTGAGACAAGATGTTCCGAGCGGTAATGCCCATTTAAGATCCCGTGGAGAAAACTCAGGTCAGCTACCTGTCGCCTGATGTGCAGCGGTGACATATTAATAGTTTTACAGTTGTGCATTATGGATAGCTATAGGACAATGCATACTTCGTTTTCTTAATCCGTTTGCCGTCCAGGGTTGGTTTTCCCTGGGACTCAGTGAGGGATCCCACCTCTACCGCCTCAAGGGCAGTGTCCTGGAGCGTGAGACTTTAGGTCAGGGATATAATTGGGAAGGAGGGACAGCACCTCAGCCAGGCGGCCGCACCTGTTATTCTGAACAGGGGCCTTGGAGGGGATGGGAAGATTGGAAGAGATAGGCAAGGAAGAAGGAAGGAAGCGACCGTGACGTTAAGTTAGGAACCATCCCGGCATTTGCCTGGAGGAGAAGTGGGAAACCACGGAAACCACTTCGAGGATGGTTGATGTGGGAATCGAACCCTCTCTACTCAGTTGACTTCCCAAGGCTGAGTGGAGTCCGTTCCGGTCCTCGTATCACTTTTTCAAATTTCTTAGCAGAGCCGGGAATCGAACCCGGTCCTCCGGGGAATGGTAGCTTATCACACTAACCACAACACTACAGAGGCGGATTACATCATTTTCATTGTTACAGATGTTCATGATTTTGAACGTACCATCGCGAAAGTGAACTCATTTGGAAGTGGACTGCTCTATATTTGCAGTGGCTTCTTACTAATTCCTTCATCAGCTTGCCGATGAAATTGCTCGCAAGATCAAGAGCTGAGGTAAGTTATTCATAAGAACATGCTGCTCATGGGAGATTGCTTGCCATAAAGTCGCGGAAGGCAGTTAAAGTAGCCCTCATAAACTTTGTAACTCTCTGATCCATCTCTTTGAGCGTATGGCCAGAGTTGTAAAATCACCAGAGCCCAGTCAGTATCCCATCTTAATCGTCTGTCGTATAAATGTTGACCTAGCTTTCCAGCGACGTTGTTGCAGGGTGTTTCAGTAAAAACCTGCAAACATTGAATAGGACATATGGGATGGTTACTGAACTTTTTCAGATTGGAAGATTGGGAACCTATCATCTGAGTCAGCTTACACATGTCTATCAGTATTTAAAATGTACTGCTTTTGACAAAGAGGCAATCTTCTTCTTCTTCTTCTTCTTCTTCTTCTTCTTCTTCTTCTTCTTCTTCTTCTTCTTTTTCTTTTTTTCTTCTTCTTCTTCCTAGCTCTTCCCCAATTTTTCATGGGGTCGACACTTGCGTGGATTTCCTGACGCCAACTTAAAAAAAGTAAAATTTCGATGTGCTTTACGTCGCACCGACACAGATAGGTCTTACGGCGACGATGGGGTAGGAAAGGGCTGGGAGTGGGAATGGTGCAACCGTGGCCTTAATCAAGGTACAGCCCCAGCATTTGCCTGGTGTGGAATGGGAAACAATGGAAAACCATCTTCAGGGCTGCTGACAGTGGGGTTCGTACCCAGTAGCTCCCGACTGCAAGCTGACAGCCACTCACTCGGTTATAGTGCTTTGCGGTAGGCTGTATACATTATCACTGTGTTGGATAGTTTGCAAGCACCTACACATGCGAAGCAGCATTTTCTTCACTGTAGCTACTGAGCTCCCACCTTTTCTTCGAGTGTCAACCCCAAGTGGATTTTAAATCAGTGTTCTTCTTCTCCTACTTCCTCTACCGCCTTTCCCCACACTGGTGGGGTCGCGGGTGCGAACTATATAACACATGTGGATTTGACCCTGTTTTACAGCCGGATGCCCTTCTTGACGCCAGCCCTGATGTAATCACTATTGAGTGTTCCTGTGCTAATTTGTAGTGTAGTGCGTTGTCTTGAATATGAAGAGGAGAGTGTTGGGACAAACACAAACACCCAAACCCGAATGAGGAGAATTAATCAGACGCGATTAAAATCCCCGACCCGGCTGGGAATCGAACCCGGGACCATCTGAACCGAAAGCCTCAACGCTGACCATTCAACCATGAAGTTGAACTGGTTTTTACATCACTGGTTTGCAGTATTAAGACATCACAATGTTTTCACCAAACAGTATCCTATATGTTGAAGGCTGTCGGTAACCATCTAAGGACAATGTAACTGTTTTCCACGAGAATATTTTTGCTAATTGCCACAGAAAGATAATTTATTTCACTTCTCTTTCGTGGTGAATAATCACAAATTCGCAGGCAACTGACTTTTGTTTATTAAATTATACAGTGCCGCCTCTGTGGTGTAGTGGTTAGTGTGATTAGCTGCCACCCCCGGAGGCCCGGGTTCGATTCCCGGCTCTGCCACGAAATTTGAAAAGTGGTACGAGGGCTGGAACGGGGTCCACTCAGCCTCGGGAGGTCAACTGAGTAGAGGTGGGTTCGATTCCCACCTCAGCCATCCTGGAAGTGGCTTTCCGTGGTTTCCCACTTCTCCTCCAGGCGAATGCCGGGATGGTACCTAACTTAAGGCCACGGCCGCTTCCTTCCCTCTTCCTTGCCTATCCCTGCCAATCTTCCCATCCCTCCACAAGGCCCCTGTTCAGCCTAGCAGGTGAGGCCGCCTGGGCGAGGTACTGGTCATACTCCCCAGTTGTATCCCCCGACCAAGAGTCTGAAGCTCCAGGACACTGTCCTTGAGGCGGTAGAGGTGGGATCCATCGCTAAGTCCGAGGGAAAAACCGAACCTGGAGGGTAAACAGATGATGATGATGAAATTATACAGTATTTGCCTATATAACTTGTACTTTTCCTTCCGCATGGATAAATTAAATTTGGCCTTTGACACGTATTAATCTGGCCAACCCTGCTCCAAAGAACAAAGATCGTCTAGTATTAGTGGACACGTGTTTCGACCTTTGCGCAGTGATATCAAAATATTGTGGCTTTAAATGTGCACATTTGACTGGAAACAATTATATTATATGGTTGATAGAAACGTTTCATTGCCGTGAAAGGCAAAACGCTTTCTTCTTTTGACTACACTTTCCATTGTATGTGTATATTTCGCAACATTTAACTTCAATGGCAGTGCGCCGGGCAAAGTGAAACTCAGCGCACAGAATAACTGGCCACTTTGTCTGGAAGGCTTTCAGTAAAATTCTCGTATAGCGAACAGTAAAACGTTCTTTTATAAATGAGAACATACAGTTGTTTCAGAAGACGCCCAGGTCTTATGATCGCCTTGTTTCTTAAACGGTTGACGTTTGTTTACCAAACAAACAAATAAACCCCATGGCACTACAGTCCTTGAAGGGCCTTGGCCTACCAAGCGACCGCTGCTCAGCCCAAAGACCTGCAGATTGCGAGGTGTCGTGTGGTCAGCACGACGATTCCTCTCGGCCGTTAATCTTGGCTTTCAAGACCGGGGCCGCTATCTCACCGTCAGATGTTGTTGTTGTTGTTGTTGTTTGAGTCATCAGTCCACAGACTGGTTTGATGCAGCCGTCCATGCCACCCTATCATGTGCTAACGTTTTCATTTCTACGTAACTGCTGCATCCTACATCTGCTCTAATCTGCTTGTCATATTCATACCTTGGTCTACCCCTACCGTTCTTACCACCTACACTTCCTTCAAACACCAACTGCACGAGTCTTGAATGTCTTAAGATGTGTCCTATCATTCTATCTCTTCTTGTTGTCAAATTTAGCCAAATCGATCTCCTCTCACCAATTCGATTCAGTAACTCTTTATTCGTAATTCGACACCGTCAGATAGCTCCTCAATTCTAATAACGTAGGCCGAGTGGACCTCGAACCAGTCCTCATGTCCAGGTAAAAATCCCTGTCCTGGTCGGGAATCGAACCCGGGGACTCTGGGTAAGAGGCAGGCACGCTACCCCTACACCACGGGGCTGGTGATGGCGTTTGTTTCCTGCCTGAAAATGTCCTAGATTCGATCACCGTTTGCGGTAGAGGTTTCAGTTCAGTCTCCACTTTCCGGACGGTTCTTGGTCTACACAAGATAGTTGTCTGAATGAGTGACAGAAGTCGGATTTAAGACTGGCTAGCCTATTGCCATCACATTTTATAACTGTCAGATGATGCTTGTTGTTTAAATGGGCTTAACATCTAGGTCGTCTATCCGATATAACTGTCAGGTTCTTTAGTCTGCCGACCGGACGAGCTGGTCGTGTGGTTAGTGCCACGCAGCTGTGGTCATGCATCGGGAAGATAGTTGATTCGAACCCCACTGTCAGCATCTCTGAAGATGGTTTTCCGTGGTTTCCTATTTTCACACCATATCTGTGTCTGTGCGACGTAAAGCAAATTGAAATAAAAACAGTCTGCCGAAACTAACTTTGAGTAATAAATGTATGAACTACCTGAAAGAGAAAACTTATGGTAACAGTATTACATCTGAAAAAGGAACGGTTTAATTCTATTCTAATTATATCTTCACTTAAGGTGACGATCAACCCTGAATACAGAACTGTGGTCGTTCTACTACATGCCACATCATGTGGCAGTACTGCCACAATCGTCGGATATCAGTCTCAATGGGACTTCGTGGAATTTTCTGGGAGAAAGAATACGAAAAGTCGTCAGTTTGAAAAATTGTCTCAAGCAAGCTGCTTATGAACAGCACTGTAAACATTAGCTACCACCACCTTACGTGGATCTGTACACATTCTGAGATCTCGTTTGTTTGGACCTCCATAATTAAAAAGCCATATTACCGCTATATTTCTATAAGATAAAAGTGTCTGTATCCTGATACGTTATACTTTGTCCATTGTGGCAATCCGCAATTGCGAGAAGTCGTTCAGTCAGTCACTACTGACCTGCATTTAGGGCAGTCGCCCAGGTGGTAGATTCCCTCTCTGTTGTTTCCCTAGCCTTTTCTTAAGCGATTGCCAATAAATTGGAAATTTATTGAACATCTCCCTTGGTAAGTTATTCCAATCACTAACTCCTCTTCTTATAAACGAATATTTGCTCCAATTTGTCCTCTTGAGTTCCAACTTTATCATCATATTGTGATCTTTCCTACTTTTAAAGACACCACTCAAACTTATTCGTCTAGTAATGTCAATCCCCTCGATGTGTCCACTGACAGCTCGAAGCATACCACTTAGTCGAGCAGCTCGTCTCTTTTCTTCGAAGTCTTGCCAGCCCAGACTTTGCAACATTTTTCAACTGTATTCTTTTGTCGGAAATCACCCAGATTTATTCGTTCAATAAACATATAATGTAGAAAGATAACACCAGAAACAACGGAAAACCTACCCGAATAGATCCTTTGAAAGTAAGAAGAAATAAAGACCTGCGGGGTGTTAAAGCTGTAAAATATGACCTTCAGAAATGTTTTTATTTACTGATGACTTATATGAGATGAAATGTATGATTTTTCATTTATATGTATTTTTGTTCCTACTGAGAAAATATACGGATCTGTTACGTATGTTTGAACCTGTGGGATATACAGAGTGTTCGGAAACAACGTGAACCAGGTATATGAGCGTTAGAAGGTTGGTCATACTGATAAAAAAATTGAAAATATATTACGAAATCTCGCGCCGTTTTCATTTTATCAGCTGCTGAAGTTAGCCAATCAGATCGCTACGCGGGCGAATTCAAATGGGCTTTGCGAGGCGGTGTTGATAATTCGCAACGTGGCTTAAGGCAGGCTTGAAAGCCATGCCGAGAAATCAGCATCACACACTGTGGATTTCAGACGGTATCATCGTAGCGTGCGTGCTATGGGACGATCCTCTCAACTCAGGGGCCCGTGTTCAAAACCATCCCCTGACAGATTTCTTTTTCTTCGATTGATACTCTCGAACCGATCTCAAGCCACGTGCAGATTTAGCAGAGCCCATTTGAGTTCGCCCACAAAGTGATCTGATTGGTTAACTTTAGCAGCTGATAAAATGACATCAGCACGAGATATCGAATTATCTTTTTCAAATTATTTATCAGTATGACCAACCCTGTAACGCCCATTTACCCCGTGCACGTTGTTTCTGATCACCCTGTATATTTATATTCTTTCTGTCTGGTACATGTTCTTAAACTTTAAGTCTGTAGAAAGACGATTGCAGAGACGGCCGGTGGACTCTCAGCTCGGTGGGGCGGCCACAGTACTTTTTCCCACAACTCTTACTTTGCTACTGACCAATACCACCGCACTCATTCAAGTCTTCCGCGATAAAATAAACTAATTCACTGCTGCCAACCCTCACAAAAGGCGGGATGAAATCCAGAGGCCCAGTTTGAACAAAAATTACTGGTCTCAAACATTACATACCAGTATAATTATTTATTATTTTTCTTCTTGTCCGGCTCCATGGCTAAATGGTTATCCTGCTGGCCTTTGGTCAGAGGGGTCCCGGGTTCGATTCCCGGCATGGTCGGGAATTTTAACTATCATTGGTAAATTTCGCTGGCACAGGGACTGGATCTATTTATCGTCTTCATCTTTGCATCCTCATCACGACGCGCAGGTCGACTGAACCTGGGGAGCCGAACATGTCCTCGGACACTCCCTGCACTAAAAGCCATAAGCCATTTAATTTCATTTTTCTTTTTAAAATATAAATAATAAGGCAAACAATGTCATACATTATTATTTAATTTTATTGCATGCAACCGTGGATATTTGGCTAGCGCATGCTCGTATAGGGGTTTGTGAGGACATCTTTACTGCTACATTGATACGGACTCTGCCCAAGCGAAAGCCTCTTCCCGCACACTTCCTCCCCCCGAAACCGTCCACCTGCGCGCTTCCCATTACATCTCAACCCCCTCCCCCTCACTATATCCTCTGACGGAAGCTCGAGAGTCCGTGCCTTATCTTCAACTTGAAAACATTTACCAGTGAACTGCGCGCTGAAAGTCAGTCAGTCACATAAGTTTGATATTGCCGAACACTCTTCCTTATTGATGAGAATTTACAGTTTTACAATGAAATGTAATTTTTGTAGCATTTTTCGAGTCCAGTATTTGACTTGAAAAGTCGAGAGAAAATAAAAGAATCTCTTCGTTCTCTAGGGACACCGTATGGGAGTCCTTAAGGGCCGGCCGCTACTGAACGATTGTATTTTTGAGCACCTGTAGTTCTCCAAGCCAATTGAAGATGTCTGTCTTCATTTACTAAAACATTTTGTAGACACAAATCTCGGGCATTGTTTTGTATAACACAGGATTGTTATAGTGCTGAGAAGAGACTCAGCACACTATTGTAACATGCAAACGTCATCCACCTGCGGCGTACCGTGTAACTGTAGATTGAATACAAGTGAGAATGTGGGCATTTCTCTGTTCACACAACTGGATAATATTAGTGAACAAAGGCAGCCAACAAGAGAGACAGGCAACTCCAGGGACTTGTCATGCATGATCCCTTTGTCAACAAGTTGTCTGTGTTCTTACAAGTTGGCTACGCTCTGGCTGACGCCTCGGAACGTTCGTATTGTGTCGCATGTCGTCTGTGCCTAGGTATATCCACTGTGAAGTTCGCTTACTTGCGCACTGACCTTCTTCAACTCCTGGTATTGTTTGTTGAAATAAAAAGTCCATGTCATTGTCAGTGGATTTTCTTTGCCCCCATAAAACAAAGCAAAGAAAAGCTATTTACAGGCCATGAAGACCATGGGAAGAATGGAATGTAAAGAATTCTGCTGTCTGCAACCTCGGCACTAAGTAAGATAGAGTGGTAAAATCTGTGCCCAGCTGCATTTTACCCCAGGAATTAACCTGGCACTCAGTTGTGATGTTGAAAGCATATCTTATCAGACAAAATAAGAGTCCCCGTACTACCAAAGACGTAAAGTTAAGCAATTTCCTCAATTGTGCCGAAGGTTGAAGGGCTAAAGAGCTTTGAAAGGGTTCAAATTATGAGTCTAGGATAGCTCTATCAAACTAAATAAAAAAAATTCGAAAATCGCTTCCGACCTAAATGCAGTTCCGAAAAAAGCCTAAAATCGCGTGTTTCTTTACTCGTTTCCTTTTTTATTCAAATCCTAGCCAAATTAACGAATTTACATAATTATTTATGTAATGTATTCGTTGGTTTAATACCTCAGACGTTTTCTTATTTATTAGAAAATGTCCACACCGAATATAGTTATAAGGGCTTAAGTGAAACTCTGCATTGGCTCGCATTAGCGCTCGTAGTGGGGCTTAAGTGAAACAATGCATTGACTCACATCAGCGCTCGTAGTGGTGCTTAAGTGAAACAATGCATTGACTCTCATTAGCGCTTGTAGTGAAACAATGCATTGACTCACATTAGCGCTCGTAGTGGTGCTTAAGTGAAACTCGGCATTGGCTCGCATTAGCACTCGTAGTGGTGCTTAAGTGAAACAATGCATTGACTCACATTAGCGCTCGTAGTGTCCGACTCGTTGGCTGAATGGTCAGCGTATTGGCTTTCGGTTCAGAGGGTCACGGGTTCGATTCCCGGCCGGGTCGGGGATTTTAACCTTCATTGGTTAATTCCAATGGCCCGGGGGCTGGGTGTTTGTGCTGTCCCCAACATCCCTGCAACTCACACACCACACATAACACTATCCTCCACCACAATAACACGCAGTTACCTACACATGGCCGATGCCGCCCACCCTCATCGGAGGGTCTCCCTTACAAGGGCTGCACTCGGCTAGAAATAGCCACACGAAATTATTATAGCGCTCGTAGTGGTAGATAAAGAGAAACTGTTAATCTAATCGACTGGATAACGACGATTAATTAAAGGATTGTAATTTTAGGAATAAATAAATGATATATTCTCATACTTTAAGTTATATTTTATTTACCTAAACTTCGTAGCTTATATCCCTAGGATGTTTTCAACATTGAGTTGCTTGCTCGAAGGGCTAGAACTGTAGATTTTTGGTCTGAGCTGAGTGAACCTCATGTCCATATGTCCCGTTTCTTAAATTTGTCAACTTCCTGGCAAGGAATCGAACCCACGTCTTTCTGAGACGAACCAAGGACGCCTTTATCACCTCGGTTTGGCAGATGCTCTGTGAATTTAAGTCTTGATTTATTGTTAGGATTTCCGACACCAAAGTTAGCGGAGAAGACGCTTAAGAGGACTGAATGTCAGGTCAGGAATACAAAACTAGAACAGGTGGATAATTTCAAGTATTTATGATGTGCATTCTCTCAGGATACATACATACATCTTCATTATAGACTGTTATGCCTTTCAGCGTTCAGTCTGCAAGCCTCTGCGAATTTACTAATCGCCGTCACAATCTTCTCTTTGTAACTAGTTCTGAGGCCTCATTTAGTTCTATACCTCTTTATCTTTAAATCGTCAGAAATTGAGTTTAACCATCGTCTACTTGGTCTCCCTCTACTTCTCTTACCATCCATAAGAGTCAATTATTCTCCTAGGTAACCTATCCTCCTCTATTCACCTTACATGACCCCACTATCGAAGCCGGTTAATGCGTACAGCTTCATCGATCGTTTTCATTCCTATCATAACCTTTATCTCCTCAGTGCGAGTACCCTCCTGCCATTGTTCCCACCTGTTTGTACCAGCAAACATTCTCGCTACTTTCATGTCTATTACTTCTAACTTATGAATAAGATATCCCGAGTCCACCCAGATTTCACTCCCGTAAAGATAGGTCTGAAAACAGACCGATGTATAGTTTCGTCCGG
Organism: Anabrus simplex; assembly: GCF_040414725.1. NCBI lineage: Eukaryota > Metazoa > Arthropoda > Insecta > Orthoptera > Tettigoniidae > Anabrus > Anabrus simplex. The sequence goes on from NC_090271.1 coordinate 287,599,189, forward strand.
GAGCTGAGTTCCTTCTTACAGAATTCTGTAAGCTCATTGCATTAGCTTTACTGCACCTTCATTCAATATCAGTTACTTTATTACCATCCTGGGAATATACACGTCGTAAATACTTGAAATTATCTACCTGTTCCAGGTTTGTATCACCAATCTGGCGTTAAATTTTCTTGGCTTTCTTACCTACAGTCATCAGTTTAGTCTTGGAAAGGCTAATTTTCATACCATACTCATTGCACCGATTTTCAAGTTCCAAGACTACAAGCTTTTTTCACAGTGTTCCATTAAGACCAAGTCGTCAGCGTAGACCAGACTGCTTACTACATTTCCACCTAACTGAATGTAGTACACTAACTGAATGAAGGTGTGGCCAAGTTAATGCAGTGAGCTTGGAGTTGCGATCGCCGATATTCTGTAAGATGGTGGTGATTGTTGTTTCAAGAGGAGGTAAAGCTAGGCAACCATCCCCTATTAACATTAACCAGACGGGAAAAAAAAATGGAAGGGGTCATACACTTCGCAATCATTGATCGTGATCATTTAAGAAAAGACTAGGCAAATTTAAATATACAGGGCAATTCAAAATGTTGGACCCGATTTCATAAATTTATTCTATGAAATATAATGAACATATCATACTGTGAAATATGCGCAAAGAAAGGCAAACTCTCAAGTTTAGTTGAGTTTAGATTTCATCCCACGTGGTTTCATTTTCAGCTGTTACGAGCGCGCAGGAAGACAAGAGCCACGAAAGGCTTGAACATGAAAGACTCCCTAAACCTCGATACCTAATACTGTCAGCGTCGGAAAAGAACAAGAGTTGACCAGGAGAGGTTGGATAGGATAAATGAAAGTGAGGAGGCTGTCGCAAGTAAGTGGGAGCAATTCCAGGATTCAGCTGAGGGGGTCTTCTGTAAGAAAGGAGCTGCTCCCGTATGAAGCTATCTTCACGGCAATGGTATGATGGTAACGGGATGAAAGGTCCTTTCAGTTTTAAATACTGTGTTTATGGAGCGATAGTGTCTCATGGGTCTTTAGTCGGGTAGTCACATCAACGAGGTTGTAAACAAAGGCTGCAGATCTCTTCACATGGTTGTGATCAGTGGCATGCGGTGAACATATTCATTACCCCAGCTGCAAAAAGTTTTTTAAAATGTAAACAATCGCAGCCCCACTACACTCTCTAAACTCAACATCACCATTTTATAAGGCTGCGTTTTTCGTGGAAAGGTCTACCCGAGAAAGATCTTTCAAGAATATTTTCAACCTCACGCTCGCACATACTTCCAAACTGATATTCACGGCAGTGACGACACCATCATAACTTAATCTATAGCAGATTTTAAACAATGTACTTACAGTTTCATCCGGTGACGCTTCGTGATAGTATAGTCATGGTTTTCACAAAAATACACTGGGACTAACTATTTGTTTTTTTTACTTAAAACGCCTAATCTAAACTAATCAGCAAAATTTAACTGGTATTTTTCCGTCGTTGAAGTTTTATAGTTTAACTCGCATACTGAGTGTAGGCTACGTGCATCAACGCCAAACGAGGGAAAATATTTGTCACGACGTATAACACACGTTATAATAATGAGGAATGCCACAGAAATCGCGAAACCTTCACCTATAATCCAAGAGGAACACTACAAAACTTCGCGTTTATCTCTGTGTTCAGGCTGGGCAAGATAAATATTTTTCTGCGGCTATCGGAACACACACTCTACACATTCCATCAATGAATTGCTCGAAGAAACTGTGTACATGCCGAAACACAAGACTAAAATATATTCTTCTATTTTACAATTGATTTCATATACTGGCTCTCTTTTTATTAGCAAGACGATGTGCAAGTGGCTATACTGTTAACATGTTGATATTTTTTCTTCCAGTCTCTGAAGACTTCGAGTGTCAAGTATTAAAACTAACATTACCTTACCTAAGCTAGCTGGCCTGTCGCCGTAAATTACTGTCGGGGGAGGGCCGACAGCTCCGCCCATCTCCCAGGACAAGGAAGCTTCAAGTGCATGCGTCACCAAAGCGACCTTAAATTTCGCTGGGGTAGCTCTCTTTTGTGGTGGCAAGGAAACCCAGCTCGCTGGAGAAGCTGAACTGCGGTAGTGCGAGCGGATTGTCGAGACAGCTGTACTTGGCTTGGATTATATGTTCGAATTTTTTTAAACATTACAAAAAGCATTTAAAGGAATAATTAGAAAATGTGAATACAAAGTTCTTTACCCCAGCAGCGCTGGGGTGGACGGCGTTGAGTGCACGCCACTAGTTGTGAGGGTATTTAGAGGTTGTATAAAGATCTAAAGGAGAGGGTATGTATGTTTCTGGTAAGACCACAGTTAGGTTATGTTTCCAGTATATAGGGTGTTCACTAGCATTACTTGATTCCAGAATTGGAAAAAATACAAAGAAAAGCAGCGCGATTGGTTTTTGGTTTCTGACAAAAGAGTAGTGTTGCAAAAATGTTGCAAACTTTGTGCTGGGAAGACTTGGGAGTAAGGAGATGAGCTGCTACTAGGCGGTATGTTCTGAGTTGTCAGTGGAGAGATGGCGTGGAATAACATCTTTAGACGAATAAGCTTGAGCAGAGCTTTTAAAAAGAGGAAAAAACATAATATGAAAATGAAGTTTTGGGATAGGAATAATTTATAAAGGGAAAAGGTTGATAAATTTCCAAGTATTTTGTGATAATTTAAGAAAAGACTAGGCAACTTTAAATATACAGGGCAATTCAAAATGTTGGACCCGATTTCATAAATTTATTCTATGAAATCTAATGAACATATCATACTGCGAGATATGCGCAAAGAAAGGCAAACTCTTCAAGTTTAGTTGAGTTTAGATTTCATCCCATGTGGTTTCATTTTCAGCTGTTAGGAACGCGCAGGAAGCGAGTAAAGAAAATGGCTGCGGCTGGAGAGCAGAAGTCGTTCTGTGTGCTTGATTACTATGCAAACATGTCTGTGATTAGTGTTCAACGTCATTTCCGTACCAGGTATGAAAGAGACCCACCTACTGTTTTTGCCGTTAAAATAGTGTCTTCAGAAGCAATCCTTTAAATAATAGGTTGTATTAACGTACACACATATTTATTAATTTCTTGTATAGTGAGTTTTCACCTATCTTCATACTTATTTCTAAAATAAAATACTGTTCGATATATGACTCCAGTTTTATAATATCGAAAGGACCTTCGATAAATGAGGTTCATTTAATACAAAAACAACCCTTAGTATCGGACACCACTGAAAATGTATGGGCTGTTTATGATTTTAATGTGTAGTATTGTTTTATTTGGCGCCGAAGTCCGGATTTCTGTGGTCGTGTCTGCTGAGGCGTCTATCTGTAACTTGAGAGGGCCTGAATTTGAACCTCATCGGGTATAGTCAGATTTCTTTTACAATGTCTTGTGCCTGTCTGATGCTATGCGTTGTTCTAATCACTTTATTTAACAATCCCGTCTCTGTCTAAGGTTTCTCGACGTCGACAAATAAAATGGCGTCGACAAGAAAGGGTTTAGGTGGGGGCAGTTACCCGCACTCTTTAAAAAAAAAAACTATTTTATTACACTTTAGCCATTTAAAACTAGAAAGCAGAAAATAATCCCTTTCGCAGTTTTTGCTTATTTCCTTAACTAGTGCTCAGAGCTTGACAATGGTCAAAATTAAGACGCCCAACGGGGGAATTGTCCCAAAAGCCAAAGTTAAACCTGTTGAAAAATGAAACGGTGTCGGTATTCATTATCTGCCGTGACTGAAGCTGTTTAACAGGGTAAGTCCGGTATGATGTCGCAAAGGCAGGCATCCAAAACATTCGAGAAGACAAAGAAGAAGAGAGCAATCAACATGGCTAAGAGAAGATTTCCGTTGAAGAAAAGAATTTAGAATTTACTTGACATTGTTCATCAAATTGTGCAGTCATCAAGAAGGAGCCACACCGTTTAATCATGGAAGACCTGGTAAAACCTGGTTCAAATGTTTTATGGTACGGCATCCTTCCCTGTCTCAGAAGAAGGCTGAAACCATTAGCAAGGGTAAGGCTGCTGTCTCCGAAGAGAGAATACCTGGTTGGTTTGCTGGACTGCCGCGCTACCTGGAATCTGAGGATGTAAGATCAGTTATGGAAGACCCAAGCAGGATATTCAATGCAGACGAGACAAATGTTCTGTTCCATAAGGTTTCATGAAAGTACCTTGGAGTCAGATTGGAACAGCTTCAAATTACGGCAACATCTAAAGAGAAAGAAGGCATAACAGTGCTTGGAAATTTCTGTGCCGACGGGCGTTGTACCCCAACAACGATCGTCTACAGCAGCATACGGCTTCAGCAACTTATCAAAGTAGTGTACGTAAGCCTTGGATCTACGAGAAAACTGAAAGTGGTTGGATGAAGGCCTTAACGTTTCTGAACTACCTTCAAAACTTTAGGTCATGGCTAGAGGTAGAGATAATTACACTTCCTGTTATTCTGTTTCTTGACAGACACAGGAGTCACTTATCCCTTCAAGTCAGTCAATATTGTCATGACCGTGGAGTAATATTGTACTGCCTTTTCCCTAACGCCACCCATCTTCTGCAACCAGCAACTGTGGGGGTATTTGGGCCTCTAAAGAGAGCATGAGAAAATGCTCTCCAATACGAGAAAATACGAAGTCTCGGTGCATCAGTTCCAAGGTAAACTTTGCAGCCATGTTAAAGGAAGTTAGGGATGATGCTGTTAGGCCAGGTATTGTTAAAAGCACCTTTCGTAAGTGTGGTCACTATCCACTAGATCCCAACGCTGTGGACTACACAAAATGTGTTGCAGATATTTTGAAAATCCCAGTGGGAAGGCAACAGCAAGAGAGTGACGAGGGAACCCCTTCATCCCTTTACACATTCAATCAGAAGTTAAAGTTTGTGCTTGATGACCTGAAAGAATTCTTGCCTCCTCGCATTCTCGATAAGTTCAATGTCAAACTAAGACGTGATGGGGAAAAGTAGAATGATGGTGAACCAGATATGTACGCTAATTGGAAAAGTGTTACAACTCGTGAAACATTATCGGCTAATCAGAATGAAACGATGACAGACAGTTCATCAGAAGATGATGGTGATCAGGGCAGAGATGATTTCACGTGGAATGATGAACGTTTAGAAGCGTATATTCTTTCTCCCAAAAAGGATATTCCTGGTGCCGTCATTTTGAAGAGTGGAGTAATAGTTCACAAACCGAAAATGTTGAATGAGTATGAAATTGCTTCGGAACTTGCTTGCTCACCCACCTCAACTTGTAGCGAGGATTCTTTCAAAGATTTTCTCAAAGTTCCTCAAGTTCTAGAAAAACCTCATCAGTTTAGATTAAGGAAAACAGACGCGATATCTTCAAAGGAGTACCGGGAAGAATTGAAGGGAAAGAAAAGAAAGGGTAGAGATAAGAAACTGATCGTTGTGTTTCTCTGGATATTTCATGTGTATGAATATTGCCTCCTCTACTTTTGTGATTTATATTTAATCATCATTCTATTTTGCTCATGTCATTACAATCATATCATGCATAGAGTACAGTGATTTATAATAAATATTTCTCTTCGGGATTTAAAACCTTGCCGTTCAATATATAAAAATCATAAATCATAAATACCTCACTGATCGATATATAACGCAGACCGTTCGATATATGAAGGAATACAGCTGTTGAATTTAAGGGCGCTTCGAGGCTACAAATTATACATTTTAAAAGTCTGAACAAGCTAGTTGCAACCAGGGGATGCTCCGTTAAGGTTTTATAACTATTTCAGAGGCCTGTTCTTCACTGGAAGAAAATACTGGTCAATAATTCATAGAGATAACCTTAAGTTTCCGATATATAGTGCCACAAGTACTAGTTTTTCAAATAAATGATAGGGAAGCTGCCGCCTGGGCGACTGCCCTATATACAGATCAGTGAAGATTAATTGATAACGTCAATCTGTTTTCAGATGGGTGCGCTGACGATAGCTTATGAATAAGTTAGAAGTAACAGAAATAACAGTAGCGAGAATGATTACTGCTACAAACAGATAGGAGCAATGGCAGGGACGTTGTCGAAATGAAGAAATAACGGCTAAATGATATAGATGTTGATTCCCATAAGGAATCTGAATGTTTGTCCCGAATGAGTAAATGAGGAATTAACTCGATGAATGAAGCTGCTTCCCTGTGTGGTGCCGGGGGTCATGTGAGGAATGGACTCTGCTATAGAGGGTAAGAGAAATCGGGGAGAGTAAGACGTCAGGCCACCGAGCTAGTTGCAGATAGAGAATCGAGTCAGTAGTGGCGATTAGAGGGGCGAGGGGGGCGGTCCCCCCCACTTTGTGGAGAAAAATTACTCCAATTCAGCCGCCTGAAACTAGAAATTATAAAAAAGATGTGCAAGCGGTTGTCTTTTCAGCTAAAATTTTCCTTTAGTTTCTTTAATTATTAAGAAAAATGCTTTGCGGAAAGAAGTATAAAATGTTCGTCGCGGCTAACTGGGTTGTACAGCGCCATAGCAAGTAGTGGAGAACCGCGGAGCAATGTGTAGCACTTAAGTTGGTAGACTGTCATCCTTTATGTCTCTATCGAAATTCTCTCACAGAGCATAAAAATCTTACCATTTTATCGCTATTTTTTTCAATTTTGATGTCCCCGCTATATCCCCCCCCCCCCAGATCCGGGTACTTTTTGTTTTCTGTAAATGTTTGTGCCCCCTCCCCAGTTCTTATTACCAATCGTCACTACCGAATTGAAGAGAGGCTTATTTACTTTACAGGAGTTTTCAGACTGAACGTTGAAAGGAAGGCATAGTAGTTCATAATGAAGTTGTAAGTTTCCCTTTCAAACCACCAATCACCACTATCTCAGTAGTCAGGAGGCAGTGTCGTCAGTTGCTCTCGTATGAGCATCCAGGTCGGGTTTGTGGTATGGTAGATCAGAAATATGAGCGTGCCCCAAGCTCGTTTCCTATTTCAATCAGCAGCTAGCAGAGGTTCCCTTGGGAGAGAGCCTGGATCCCCGGGGCTGGAGGGTCCTGAAGGATCAGCATAGCACGAGCTCCCGTCGCGGCCCTAATCTCTGTTTTCTAAGGGTTGTCCATACTCTCCTGCTTCTTTTACCTGGTCCTCGGCTCAACCACATCTGAATACGCTGGACAAGTTTACTTGGTTATTCTTGAGAAGTGGTCACAAGCTCTGCCCGCCACTCCCCTACCCCTTCTTTCCCTCGTTCTGAAATAAAATATCTCTTTCTGTCTTGTCCGGTTGCAGTACCCCGTAAGACAGGACCATTCATAAGATCTGTTCAGTGCATCTTATCTGTTGCTTTTCTTTTCTATTTGTTTTATGTCGCACCAGTGTTGTCAAATCTGCAAATAATATTTCGGAAGACAGAGCTCTAAAATTTCGAATGATTTTTAAACATTTCTGAAGGTTAAGGAATATGTCATTTTTTATTATTTTACCGAAAATTAAATGATCATTGAGCGATAGAACTGAATGATTTTGAGCCATTAATATGAGGATCTCCCTCTTTCTGACGATTGTTATTTAAAGGAGCTTAACATCTAGGTCTTAACCTCGCACCCCTCCTCTCCTGCTTCCCTGTAGATGTGGGTTTTTTTTCAGACGGAAAAAGACCGTACCAAGTTCGAAGTTCTAGCTGGATTTTACACTTCGATTGCTCCTGGGAGTTATGTGAGAGGTCAAGTATTGATATCCCACGTCAGTCGGCTGTCATTTAAGAATGCTTAACGAGAGATCCGTGGCCGACTGCTTGGCTGAATGGCCAGCGTTGAGGCCGGGTCGGAGATTTAAATAGCGTTTGATCAATTTTTCAGGCCCGGGAACTGGGATTTGTGTTTGTCCCAACACTTTCCTCTTCATATTCTTACAACAAAGTACACTACCAACTACCACAGAAATACGCAATACTGATTTCATCCCTCCATATAGGGTTGGAGTCAGGAAGGGCATCGGGCCATAAAACAGGGCCAAATACACATGTGGGACACTGTTCGCACCCGCGATCCAACAGAAGTGGAAAATGACGAAGAAAAAGATATGCGAGAGACCCGTACCACTGTCTCGTTTATGAACTCATTCTCAAGGTGACATATGAACAGGGCCAGGATTTTGATGACCTAGAATATTTAAAAAAATGATCTAAAATGACGGCAAAAATCCAGTAAAATGATCCGAAAACTTTACAAAATGACAAGTTTTAAACGAAATTTTACAATCAATTTACTAATCGAGTTGGGACAGTCTGAATTTATGTTATAGACTTTATAATAGTATAAGCTCTTGGGCTTTTGCCATTTCGAGAAAACAAGTTTTACGTTTCCCACGGAAATTTGCTCCGCGCCTTCAGAAGAAAATCTCGACTGTTCACGAGGAAGACTTCCCCAATTGGAGGTTTCTCTCCTGAAATGTGGACATTTCCAAGAAGTAAGTGGTGAGCAAAGTTTCTCTAGTCCCCACATTGACATAGCATTGTGAAGATTCTCAAATCTCCGTATTCATCCCGACTTAAAGTTGCGATAATATCCAATATCACACGCGTAAATGCTTCAGAATCCTAAAACATGTAATAAAATGACTCAAAAAGTATAAAATAGCCTAATAAATTCCATAAAATGACCAGATAATGATGTATAATTTTAGAAAATGATCTAAAAATACAAAATAGCAAAGAAATGCTAAAGAAATGCTAACTTTTCTGTACACTTTAGCAATGTCTGTTGTAAACCAATTAAAAAATCACATTTAATCAAAAACCTAGCCCTGTGTATTAGCATCGCACCAGAAATTCCCTTGAAACTTGAAGGGAAGTTAAATACACACAATATTTTATTGATGTGAGACGTGCAGATAGCTTGTCTATACAGTGTTATGACAGAAAAAGTCACACTATTTTCCTGTTTTCTGAAGCGTTTTTAAAAATCGCGAGATTTTCGAAATGTTTGGAGGATCTGGTGCAGGCAGGTCCTACAGTGACGATGGGAAAGGACAAGGAATGAAGCGACCATGGCCTCAATTAAAGAACAGCCCCGACATTTGCTGCGTGTGAAAATGGGAGACCACGTAAAGTCATATTCAAGTATGCAGACAGTGGGGTTCGAAACCATTGTCTACCGAATGCAAGCTCACGGCTACGCGATCCAAACCGCGTGGCCAACTCATTCGGTACAGTGTATCTGTCTTCTTCACCTTCTTGTTGTTTCTCCCAATATTTTGCGATCGGCACTTTGTGTGGATTTGACCCCGTTTTACGGCCAGATAGCCTTCCTAACGCCAACCCTACGTAGAGGGATGTAATCACTATTGCGCGTTTCTGTGTTGATTGGTAATACGATGTGTTGTATGTAGATGAATGAAACGTACGTGGTTAAAATCCCCAGTCCCGCCGGGAATCGAACCCGGGACCATCTGAAGTGAAGATTACAACACAGACTACTTACCCAGAGGTGCCATCTACCACGGATTTTCCTTAGTTTCTGTGGTTTTCTCATAAATATTATGCCCCTACATAAAATAAATAAATTTCTTGTAGCTATTTCTAATAATAATAATGTTATTTGTTTTACGTCCCACTAACTACTCTTTAAGGTCTTTGGAGACGTCGAGGTGCCGGAATTTAGTCCCGCAGGAGTTCTTTTACGTGCCAGTAAATCTACCGACACGGGGCTGTCGTTTTTGAGCACCTTCAAATACCACCGGACTGAGCCAGGATTGAAGCTGCCTAGTTGGGGTTAGAAGGCCAGCGCCTTAACCGTCTGAGCCACTCAGCCCGGCTGTAGCTATTTCTAGCGGTGCAGCCCTTGTAAGGCAGACCCTCCGATGAGGGTGGGCGGCAACTGCCATGTGTAGGTAAAACTGCGTGTTACTGTGGTGGAGGATAGTGTTATGTGTGGTGTGTGAGTTGCAGGGTTGTTGGGGACAGCACAAACACCCAGCCCCCGAGCCATTGGAATTGACCAATGACGGTTAAAATCCGCGACACGGCCGGGAATCGAACCCGGGACCTTCTGAACCGAAGGCCAGTACGCTGACCATTCAGCCAGCGGGTCGGACATGCCACTACGTAAGTGGTACTGATTATAAAGTCGGCATTTTTCCCACGGAAAGGAAAAAAAAAATGTAGTTTCGTACTTTGGAGACTCGCCGTTAGAGAAGATTTCTTTAAAAAATGACGACATAGCGACATTTGTCTGTAACCTTTAACAGCGATCGTAACGTTCCTTAATGAATAGAAATTCCCAGCGTATGAACTCAGTTTCTGTTCCCTTACCTGTGATTTAGTAATGAATTGCTTGCACTGATTATTACTTCCGTTGCTCGCTTTGTTGCAAATTGAGTCGTGTAGTGCAAGCATTTATTTCCGTCAAGTGAAGAAGAAGAACAACAACAACAAACAGAATCACAAGAAATGTGTCAACGTACAAACAATGTAAAGTCGAGTGATCGTGAACAAAAACGATCTGCAACGAATCAGTATTACCGAAAGCAGTATACGGAAGAATTCTCATTCCTAAGACCATCGAACTTTCACCGAAGCACTTGTTTTGTGAAAATGCAAGTGAAATTTTTCAATTAAGCATGGAGGACGTGAGAATAGGGGCCGGATATTTATGCAGTAATAGGTTAGAATGCGAACTTACTGAAGCGAGTAACAAGTAGAGTCTACCCGCACGACAGTAGTGCTATGAGGTTTGCATAAGCATTAGGGGTTCAGCCCATTAGAACCCCTAGAATTTATGTTACTCCCACTACATTACGTTAGAGCGGGCTAGTCGACATTTCCTACTAAATAATTTTGTTACTAAATAATGTTCTTAGTAGGAAATGTCGACTAGCCCGCTCTAACGTAATGCAGTGGGAGTAACATAAATTCTAGGGGTTCTAATGGGCTTAACCCCTAATGTTTATGCAAACCTCATAGCACTACTGTCGTGCGGGTAGACTCTACTTGTTACTCGCTTCAGTAATTTCGCATTCTAACCTATTACTGCATAAACATCCGGGCCCTAGTGATGAATGCCTTCGCCATATGAAATCTAGAAGTCATAGGGAGGGATGCATCGAAGGAAAATGCAAGTCGGTTTCGTCTATTTTTTTAACCATTGAAAGTGACAGTAATTGTGTTTTGGGGCTAAATGTTGTTTCACATGATTTTTGGTTCTCTTGTCTACAGCAGACCATGTCTCTACCGATAACCACCTTGGAAGGTTGGTATCTCTGATTATTTCTGGTTGCAGGTGTCGCTTTTATGTGACAAACTAAAAAGGAGATTCCGTTAATATTTAGTAGATATGTCAATTAAAAAGGGAGAAATTCATTGGACTTTTAACACGTTAACACCCCCCCCCCACACACACACACACATTCATTTTCACTGGTAGGAGGATACTTTAAGAGACTGAATGCTGTCTACCCCTGATGTTGTCCCTTTATTGCTCTTCTCTTGAGGAGAGGAGTGGGGCAGAGAAGCCACATCTACTGTACACAAGACTCAGTTTTGGTTGACTTAAACCGCGTGCTTTGCATCTTATTACTAGACAAGGCACAGACTCTAAACTTTCTATTCGTAGTACACCGTGTGTCCTGTATCACAGCATGCTTCTGTCTTCGTCGTAAGGTGTTCAGATATCTCGTCCTTAAGGACCCTCGGCGTGAAAACGGATCAAATGTTCACGTTTCCACTTGTTTGATTAGAGTAACCTTTACTGAATCTAACAGGGACCAAACCTGAAGCTATTTATGCTTCAGCAACGCTCAATCTGTTGTTGTTTGAGTCATCGGTCCATAGACTGGTTTAATACAGCCCTCCATAACACCCTGCCTTGTGCTAACCTCTTCACTTCTACATAACTACTACATCCTACATCTGCTCTAATCTGCTTATCATATTCGTACCTTGGTCTACCCCTACCGTTATTACCACCTACACTTCCCTCAAAATCCAACTGTACAAGACCTGAGTGTCTTAAAATGTGTCCTATCGTTCTGTCTCTTATTCTGGCCAAATTTAGCCACATCGATCCCCTCTCTCCGATTAGATGCGTTATCTCTTCATTCGTGATTCTATCTACCCATCTCACCTTCAGCATTCTTCTGTTACACCACATTTCAAAAGCTTCTATTCTCTTTCTTTCTGAGCTAGTTGTCGTCCACGTTTCACTTTCATACAATGACACACTCCAGACGAAAGTTTTTTAAAACACCTTTCTAATTCCTATATCAGTGTTGGAGATGAACTAATTTCTTTTCTTAATAAAGGCTTTTCTTGCTTGTGCTAGTCTGCATTTTCTGTCCTCCTTGCTTCTACCATCATTAGTTATTTTACTACCCAAGTAACAATACTCGTCTACTTCTTTTAACACGTCATATCCTAATCTAATAATATTTCTTGCATCACCTGACTTTTTTTCGTCCGCACTCTATTACTTTTGTTTTAGACTTATATTAATCTTGTACTCTTTCCCCAAGAGTCTGTCCATACCATTCAGCAGTTACTGGAGATCTTTTGCAGAGTCAGATTTAAAAAAATTGCTTGTGGCTTTACGTCGCACCGAAACAGATAGGTCTTATGGCGACGATCAGATAAAATATCATCGGTAAATCTCAGGGTTTTGATTTCCTTTCATTGGACTTCGATTCCCTTTCCGAATTCCTCTTTGATATCCCTTATCGCCTGTTATATGTAAACATTGAAAAGGAGAGGGGACAAACTGCAGCCTTGTCTCACTCCTTTCTGGATTGCTGCCTCTTTTTAGAAGTGTTCGATTCGTATCACTGCAGACGCTCAGTTTACATCATACACATTTAAAGGAATAAATACAGTTTAAGGAAAGGAAAATCGTGAGAAAAGTCTTAGGGCCAAGAATTAAAAATGGAATACATTCCCCCAAACCCAATTCAAAAAGTATATATTTAAAAATGTCTTACCTTACTGATACAGTGAAACAAAATGGTATAAGCAAGTGGAGAATGACCTCACTGAATTGGGATCACAAAATTTTCAGAATAGAAATGTAATCAGGAAAATTGTTCCGACAAGGGGATTTGAGGAAGATGAGAAGGAACTACTACGACGTACTTGGTCGGAGGAACAGAAATCACATCAGTAGATGAAAATGAAGAACTAATGGGCAAAGAGGAAAGCTCAACAAATGTTGATTCCGCGTGGTCCTAAGTGATCCATTCACGGAGAAGAAGAAGAAGAAGTATATGATGATGATGATGATGATGATGATGATGATGATGATATAATAATTTCGTGGCTATTTCTAGCCGAGTGCAGCCCTTGTAAGGCCGACCCTCCGATGGGGGTGGGCGGCATCTGCCATGTGTAGGTAACTGCGTGTTATTGTGGTGGAAGATAGTGTTATGTGTGGTGTGTGAGTTGCAGGGATGTTGGGGACAGCACAAACACCCAGCCCCCGGGCCATTGGAATTAACCAATGAAGGTTAAAATCCCCGACCCGGCCGCGAATCGAACCCGATACCCTCTGAACTGAAGGGCAGTACGCTGACGCTATGATGATGATCATGATGATGATGATGATGATAATACGGTCCTGCAGCAGAGATGAATTTTAAGAAAACCGCTATCACTCACTTTCAGCTGCCAGCTAACATTACACTTCTGAAAGTGATATTTTAATATTCAGGTATACTTTTTCCAGGAACCAGAGCAGTCAAACTCAGTATATTTGATAATTACCTGAAAGCTAAAATATAAGCAGTATTGTTATAACCATCCCTAACTTGTTGAGTTAAAATATTTTGTTTTTATTTGCGAGATAGTGGATTTGAATCCCACTGTCGACAGCCCTGAAGACGGTTTTGCATGGTTTTCCATTTTCACACCTGGTAAATGCTGGGGTTGTACCTTAATTAAATCCACGGCCGCTGCATTTTTAATCCTAGCCCTTTCCCATCCTTGCGTCGCCAACAACCTTTGATGTGTTAGTGCGACGTTAACCCATTAGCAAGATAAATAAATAAATAAATAAATAAATAAATAAATAAATAAATAAATAAATAAATAAATAAATAAATAAATAAATAAATAAATGAGAGCTCAACTTAACATGCATGCATGCATATATTCATTACGGACTGTTATGTCTTTGAGCGTATAGTCTCAACGCCTCCTCAGTTGTCATTTTGTAATTAGCTCTATGGCCTCGGATACCAGTAGGATTCGAACGCACAACCTTCTGATTTCGCGTCGTTTGCTCTGTTCAATTCAATGGCTAGTTTTATTCTGTTACTTAACATCACTTCGATATGTACCATAAGTACTGAACACGATCATTTGAAAGTGTATTTCGAAAATAAATGCACATACGTATATTTTAAATTAAAATAGGCTAAAGCATAATATATAACAAATAATACAATTGTATTGGTGCAAAATCAGAATAATACAAAGGAAATATACAAATATAACTAAGTTCACGTCCATGAATAAGTCGCACTTTTGAAGGAAATCATACAACATACCGAACATTGTATTGTCCTTTATGCTCCCCAATCATTTACCAAATTGCCAATGTGCTGATGGATGGAGAGAAAATAGATCAAGTAAACGAATTCAGATATCTAGGAAGTCTGATAAAATCTGACGGAAAATGTACAGGAGAAGTAAACGCGTGGATTGCACAAGCGAAGAGAGCTTTGTCAATAAAGAATTCTCTACTAACATCTCAGACAATCTGCATGGAGGTGAGAAAACACTTCGTGAAATGTTTTGTATGGTGTGTTGTAAGCTATGGATCAGAAATATGGACCCTGCGAAAAGCGGAAGAGCTGAAACTCAATGCCTTTGAGATGTAGTACTGGTGTCCAATAGAGTCACAAATGAAAACATTCTCAAAAGAGCAAATGAGACACGTACTTTTGGTTGAAACCTTGAACAAAAGAATAAATAGTTTAGTTTGCCACTTGCTTCGTCATTCTGACTGGTGCGCCACCTTGTTTGAAGGAAAAATGGAAAGTAGAAGGTCCAAAGTTAGACCTAGAGTGCAATTTATAGACAACATTAAAGGCAAGCCTACCTATTACCACTTGAAGCTGCTGGCCAACGAACGGAAACGCTTGGAAGACATGAATGTTACCCACCAACCTTAGGATTGAGGGGATTAAGAAGATCATTTACTCTTAAATTGTATTTATTGAACTATCTCTCAGCATCTACTGTGCACTGTTGTTAGAACTACCAAATATATCGCAGAGCCACTTCGGCAAATTCTAAATGATATTCCAGGGTGAAAGTAATTAGCCACAAGGAAGACAAACATTTAAATCACCGTAGTTTTAGTTCCTGCCGTCACTTGCCTTTGTAAATTTGTTCCATAGAACTTCCTATCCTTCAGATAAATATTCATCCGACTTACTAAACTTTGTGAAATGCTGTATTGTTTGCATTTTTTAAAATGTTACGTTGAGATTAAATATTTCTGTTTGGTCTATGGCTAACCTTACAACATCAGTTCCCAAGAATTTGGACAGTAAATAGTACAATGCACAGAGAATTACACCAGTGCTCAAATAAGGAAAATCTCACAGAATGCTTCATGTAATTTCATGTTATCTAATTACACTCAAAAGAGAAAGTAAACATATTCAACATTGGAATTTATTATTGATAGAGGATTCTATTGACTGATGTAATTGAAGGAAAATATAATTTGTGTTCTATAATGTACTTTAAACCTACAACAAGTAACACATACAATAGGCTCTACTGCAGCACAACATTTTTATGGGCAGGTAAGCAATATGTAATGCGACAACTGAAATGTTAAAAAAAAATTATTGTTGAGTCTAATAATTTTCAAACCTCTGTAATTCTCCGACGAAGTAAATAAAAGAAAACATAAATATTTTATTTAAAAAATTAATGTGACATTTTATCTCGTACTGAAGATACATTAAAAAGTGGTTTACATGTCATGACGAACGAAAATACGAAAGTACTAGTCTATAGCGAAAAATCTTCTCCCCTAACAACGGAGATGTTTAACTATAGTTCTGTATTTCGCACGGCCCCAGTCTACTGAAGGTACCTCCTCACATAACGCCACATTGTGTATTACATTGGCCACACAAAGCGCGTATACGTCTCTAGTCGAGTAATTGGCTCCCTACTCCTCGTCTCCCCTTATTTTTGCATACAAAGAAAGCCAAGCCAGCCAACCCCCGCTTACGATCACCAGCAAAACAAAGACTTCGCCAGCCCATTATACAGCACGTGTGTCTCACTTGTCCATTGTATCCTCCTCCCGGATCATCACGGGAAGTGGAGAATTTGATTCACCGTTCTCTTGTCCCTCACATGCGTAGTTACTCTCTCCGAGACACGGTGATATGTTCATTCGAACTTTGTGGCTTTATCATATTTGGAATTCTAGTTAATTAAATACGTACTGAGCGAGCCGAATACATGGTTCGGGTCGTGTAGCTGATACCTTTCAGTCGCGGGATGGTTGGTTCGAACCCCAATGTTGGCAGCCCTGAAGATGGTTCTCCATTTTCACACCAGACAAATACTGGGGCTGCACCTTAATTAAAGCCATGGTCGTTTGTCTTCCAGTCTTAGACGTAGCCCATTCCATCGTCGCCATGAGAACTGTCTGCATCAGTGCGACATAAAATCTGTAGCGAAAGAAAGATCTATACATAAATCGAGCGAGTTTGCCGAGTGCAGCTATAAGCTTAAATTCGGGAGATGTTGGGACCGAATCCCATTTTCACACCAGGCGAATTCTGGGGTGGTAGTGATTATTGTTTTTAAGAGAAAGTACAACTAGGCGTCCATCCTCTATATAGCACCAGCAGAGAGAAAAAATGGAAGGGATCCGACACTTGGAAAAATGAAGGTATCGGCCAAGGAAGACAAAAGCCACGGAGGGCGTGAAAATGAAAGACCCCCCAGGCTTCGAGTGCTCTAATACCTTCGGGGTCGGAAAAGAACAAGAGTTGGCCAAGGGAGGTCGAATAGGATAGATGAAAGTGAGGAGCCTGGCACGAGTAAGTGGAAGCAGTGTCAGGACTCAGCTAAGGGCCATCATGCCAACCATCTAGCCATGGAGCCAGACACTTGGAACACAACCAGCCACACACATATGCACTTTCCTTAATTAAATCAAAACCCACAGATCACACCTACAACAACACATCGGTATTGAAGGTTAACTGCTGCACTAATACAATAAAATAAGCTTATTATATTTTAAGCCAGTTAAAATATGGGTCTCGCAGGTCAGAAGTTCAGGAAGTACGCCTTCTATAAAAATATATTTGTAACTGGAAGAATATATATGCAAACACAGTATTTACTTACATTTTCTTGTCACGAGGGAAACGGAAGAAAGACCGCGAATCCTTCTGCACTTCATAGTTATTGCAGCCAAACGCAGCACATATCTCTCCACTCATATTGACGGAAGATTTAAAGGAATGATACACGCTACTATTTACTTATATTAACTTAATGCAAACGCATAAATAACCCCAAAACTTCACAAACAAATACACGTGCTCTCTCAGTAACTCTCAGGTCACTCCGCTAGACAGAGCTATAATCGCTGTCCCTCGATATCTCGCAAAGTGTCGCGTATTGTCTCTACTGCGTCCTGGTCTAGGGCTCATAACAGCTGTTTCTCATGCACGCAAAGCTGTCAGTCAGCTCGTGACCTTGACATGATGTTTGTTCGATGACCCTGTCATTTTACTTTCTTCTAAGTCAGTGCTGTATTTTCGGGACATTCTGAATGCTCTCTGTAAGAATATATATGTAAACGAGACGAGCTGCTCGACTAAGCATTATGTTCCGATCGCGTGAGATGACGTTAGTAGACGAATAAGATTGAGTGGAGCTTTTTATGGTTGGGGAGATCATAATATGATTTTTTTTAAATGCTATTTGTTCGGGGTGTCGACCTATGAAGATCTTTTTCCCCCTACTTGCACCATTTGTGAGGAACATGCGTGTATTATGTAAATGACGGAAGTGTAAAGTGTTGAATGTGAGGAAAAGAACGTTAAGGACGACACAAACACCCAGTCCCCAGGCCATGGATATTAATCATTTACGATCAAAAACCCCTGACCCGGCCAGTAAATATAAAGATAACGTTGGAATTCAAGAGGGCAATTGGGGCAAATATTCATTTATAAGAAGAGGAATTAAGAATTGGAATGATCAAGGGAAATGTTCGATAAACAATTAACAGGGAATCTGCCACCTCGATACAGCCCTAAATGCAGATCAATGGAGATTTATTTATTTATTTATTTATTTATTTATTTATTTATTTATTTATTTATTTATTTATTTATTTATTTATTTATTTTCTACTCCCGCAGAGTGTAAATTTACTTATTCTCTTTGTAATTGTGATGAACTAACTTTCCCTTGTTACCCACATCATTTCGTTCGGCTTTAGTATATAGATATCCTGGTAAGCACCCCTTCACCTTAAATGTTTTAAACATGTCTAGAGTAAATAAGTTTCTCAGATTTGATTAAATATGTTTGGAAGTGGTGTCTAGCATCCGGTCACGTGGTACCTTTGATCTTATATTCTATTGGGAGTTGCTTTGCATGGATGACACGACTCACTTTCATGCCAAATTACTCGTTCATGTGGTGGGGGGAGAAAGTTATTCTCTTGCTGGGAGACTGCTGTTGCCCAAACATCTGGCGCCACACATCCCATCACTGCCAGGCGGGGAACATTTTCTTCAACGGTTCGAAATTCGTATGAAAAAATATGGGGAATAAAATCCTCTCGGGCATGTGTCTATAGCATATAAGAGTCTCCTTCCCTCTCGGCGCATAGACTCAGTGGCGAAGCTTGGACATTTTATTTGTAAACTGAAGTTAATAATGATAATAATAATAATAATAATAATAATAATAATAATAATAATAATCATCCTTTTCCCCAGTGTAATGGGATCAGCACTCCACGTCGATATGGTCATGCCTTATGGTGGCATACCCCTCCTGGTGCCAACCCTGTGTGGAGGAACTTTTTCACTGTTGCCTCTTTTTCTGATGGTTGGTAGTGTAGTGTGTATAGACGAAGAGAAGTGTAAACCGAGCGAGTTGGCCGTGCGGTTAAGGGCGCGCTGCTGTGAGCTTGCAGTCGGGAGAAAAAATTAATAAAACGAACACAAACACCTAGTTTCCAAGCCAGAGGAATTTAAATTCCCGGCCCAGTCGGGATTCGAACCCGCAACCGTATGGATCGAAGTTTTGTACACGAATCATTCCGACAAGGAACTAGCCATTATTATTAAAAGCCACTTTTAAGTATTTCGTGACTGTTATGTGGAATCCGAACCACAGAGGTATAACTTTAATTTCCTAAATCCTATTTGAAAAGGCTGGGATTCGATCTACGGTCTTTCGTTATGTGGAGGGATGTATTCGCTATTGCGTGTTTGTTTGCAGTGTGGTGTGTTGTATATAAATGTGTATTAAGATGAATACAAAATACCCAGCCCCCGAGCTAAAGGAATTAACCAAAGTTAAATTAACCGATCTGCCCCGGAATCGAATCCGGTACCCCCTGAGCCTAAGGCCAGTACGCTGACGATTCAGCTGAGGCCATCCAACAACTTATAAACCATATGCCTGAGCGTTTACAGGCCGTCATAGACGCTAGGTGTGGCAGCACCCGTTTGAGTGCCCCGTGTCCTCATGAAGTGCACACCACAAACATTAACTTAAAAACAAGTTGCTTTACGTCTCACCGACACAGATTCAATTAAGTTACAACCCCTGCATTTGCCTGGTGTGAAAATAGAAAACCACGGTAAACCATGTTCAGGCCTGCCGACAGTGGAGTTCGAACCCACTATCTCCCAAATTTAAGCTCACACCTGCGCGCCCCTAAACGCACGCCCAACTCGCTCGTTGCTTTTTTTTTTGCCGTAAATTTAATAACGGTTGACAAAAGCCAACTAAATGGAAAATTGCAAGAATTTCAAAATGTAAGGAAAATTGTTCTTAATGCGTTTTGTAAAGCATGTTTTGGTATTTTTATGGCCAAATATCTACATTTTGTAAAATGTAAATGAATATTGGAAAATCTGTACAAGTTAGTGGAATAAATTAAGATTTTACATAAAATGTGTAGCTCATTCTTTTGCCGGCCAGTTCATTTACACCTGTCTCCTTTTCCTGATAATTGTACAAGCTGGAAAAGCAGCTGGTGCGATATAAAATTGTAAGATACTGTAGGAGGGTTCCGACCCTTTTATAAAGCTACTCTGTTAATTGGATGCGAGAATTCCCTTGTTCGCTGTTACCGTCATTCTGTTAGCTCCTTTGTTTTCGTATTTTCCGCGAGCCTCTGTCTTATTGGTCTGCATTCCAGAATCCCAGCCCGCCCGGTATAATACGATATTTGTGTGCCTGTGCAAAGCTCTCTCGTCCTTCCTTCATCTTGCGCTTGACGAGCCTTTGTGAGGGAGGAGCGAACTCTCTCTCTCTCTCTCTCACACACACACATTCTCTCTCTCACCCCCAGAGAGAGAGAGAGAGAGAGTGAGCGAGAGAAAGAAAGAGAGAGAGAGCATTCTACTCTCACCCCCATAGAGTGGTCCTCCAATGGTAATGATCTGTACAACACTTGATTACTGGTTTTGGAGAAGTTTGAAATATTCACGTATACTTTTGTATGCCACGGTTTTCACGGACAATCTGCGAGTTTTGTAGAGAAAGAAGAACGTCCGGGCCAAAAAAGAAAAAAAATCGCAAAATTTCCTTGTTTAAAAACTAGAATATGCAATTTGATAGCATTCTCTTTGACCATCTTGTAAAATTTAAATGGTTTTTGGTAGATATAAAAGGTTGAAAATGTTGAGAATATGAAATCTAACAATGAATGGGTAGCTATTTTTCATTATTGTGTTCTTGGGAGAACAGTATTTTGAACTACTCAAAATTGTACGGTTTTATTTATCTTGTCCTTGGCATAATGGGAATGTAGAGAGGGTGTTATTCTTATGTCTCCCTACAGAACAGAAGAGAAGAATAGTGCTTTAACGGTTTTGCTATTTACTTTATGTCGCATCGACACAGATAGGTCTTACTGCGACGACGGGACAGGAAAGGCCTAGGAATTGGAAGGAAGCGGCCGTGGCCTTAATTAAGGTACAGCTCCGGCATTTGCCTGGTGTGAAAATGGGAAACCACGGTAAACCATCTTCAGCGCTGCCGACAGTGGGGCTCGAACCCACTAACTCTCGATTACTGAATACTGGCCGTACTTAAACGACTGCAGCTATTGAGCTCGGCGAGGAATAGTGCTGAAACTACAATACAGCACGAAAACATGTTTTTGTAGCGAGTTTCATACTGATTGAAAATCAAATCCACTTCCTTTTTTCTGCTCTTGGACCTGGGAAGTACAAGTGTATGCAAATGCTTAATGCATTATAAGAACACAAATTTGTAGAACCCATCATTAAATGAAGTTGCTAACGGTATCTTCTTAAATTGTAGTAATGACCTAGTTTTGGCCTGTTGGGTTATGGCAATCGTACTTGGTATACATATATTCTAAACACATGCACAGAAATGTGTTCTAACATAAATAATTAACACTGCCCTACTCCAGTATTGAAAAGGAGGAGAAGGGAGTGAACGTGTAGTACTAAAGGCACAGTGTGTGTATTGCTACACATCCACCACTGTGTCCATTTCAATTACAACTAAGTCTTGTAGCGGGCTGTCTACCTGCAGCAATGCGTTAAGCGAGGAGGTGGAGGGACGCCATGCTTTGTTTATATCGGGACACCATTTCTATGCATGCGTGTTCTAGCTGTTATACCCGTCGTGGACGGAACTATCACTTAGCATGTGCATGATTACATTTCTGTTGTTGCTGACATGTTCTGAGGGATGTCAAGTTGACATCTTCTCCCTTTCAGCGGCTTGTAAGTGATGTACGTTTTCCTGGCCCCCTCCGTTCCTATGCAATTTCATCTATTTTAAAATGGTCTATATTTTTGAGCTGGGGGTCTGTCTGGAATTAGCACCATCAATTTCCCGTCACCATTGTAACCATGGCAACCAGTGTTCGTCTACGTATACTAGGACAGTAACGTCATCTTCTCACTGTGCGCTTTCTTCCTGTAACTAAGAGATTGAGACAATCTCGTATCAAGGGAACCCGGTTCTACTACTCAGACCAGAATTAAAATCCTTGAACGGGTCAGGTAATGATCCCAGGGCCTTGGAATAAGAGACAGGGGCACTACCTGTGCACCACAGGGCTGATTAATAATATTATTATTAATAATAATAATAATAATAATAATAATAATAATAATAATAATAATAATAATAATAATAGTATTATATTTACGAGGTCTACAATGTCTTTCATTTTCTCACAATTCATCAGCCTTACCATTCTTTTGTGGAAATACTAATTTTCCTTTCGATTTATCTGAACTTTCTCTCTCCCTTGTGGGTGGACTCAAAGAGTGCATTATCTGTATCACCTAAATGTAGTAACTGGCTACTAAGAGAGGAACAACCGAAGAAGCTGTACTTGCTCTCTCGTTGGTATAGCTGCTGGAAGCACCGCTGAAAGGAAACACCATGTTTCGTCTCCAGTTATTATCCGGCACTATTGATGAGGTCACCACAAATCGTCATGCGATCATCACCGTTGGCCTTGCGATAGGATTCGTGGCACACTGTGTTGGGTAACACGAGACATGCTGAGGTCATCCGTCAGAATTTTGTGGCAAGTACCATGGCTGACCCCTATTGCTGCTGCGAGATCGTTTACCGACTGGGAGCGGTTAGCATGCACCAACGTTGCAACTTCTTGGATCTTGCGTTCCGTTCGAACTGTTTGTGGCCGACCCAGTACGCACATCATCTTCCAAACTGCCCCGTCCTTGCACAAAATCTCGGTGCCACCTAAACACAACAGTGCGTCCTCAACGTCAACCTGCTGCATCATTTCAAACGTTTCGGCAGCGATTTTGCCTAATTTCTGGCAGAACTTGATGTTTTCCCGTTGCTCAAACTGTGACATGTCAAGGTCCGACTGACGCATTCAAACCACCGTCACAACAACGACCGTACGTCTGCTTCCAGTGGATGCACTCAAATGTCTCCTGCAGGGAGGAGAGATTAACTGACATGGTACCATACCAAGGCGCTACCTATGCGCTATAGTGCACCACAGCGCCATCATGCGGTCAGTCTCAGAACTTAATGACTGTACTTCGTATGTATGTATGTATGTATGTATGTATGTATGTATGTATGTATGTATGTATGTATGTATGTATGTATGTATGTATGTATGTATTGCACCCGCTCACCTCCTGAGTCCCAGACTAGCATTTATCTCAGGGGTGATCAGTTCGAAAACGATAAAAAATTTATATAAAGAAAATCAAAAAAATATATATCGGCGCATCAAATGAACACAGGGATGAACGGGGCATGTAAATTAAGGTTACGGGGGACGACTCATTCATGGATACAAATTTTTGACTCCACAATAGGACTGGGAAGTGACAACTTAAATTCCATGGGCATACTGGACTAACTACAATGAAAAGATATGGAAACTGTTTCCTATTGAAATTGCAATGAGGAGCAATTTATTCACTTATTTTGCATACTACACATGATGACAATTTTACATTGGGACACTTTAATCCTGAAAAATAAATGGCATAATACTTGGATTTTACCTCACTACTCTGGTAGTGTAAAACATCTTGTGAATTCGCCCCAATTGGTTACTGGGGATCGAATTCACATCCGTATGATTGGACGTTTCACCGCTGGAGATCTTCTTTCGGAGACGAAGGCACGACAGTAACCTTTTACTGTCGTCTCCTCGTTCCGTTTGGACATGAGACACTTCCGGTATGTACATTCTGGTGAGCCGGACACCCACCGTGGAAAATGTTATCGCCTCGAAAAAACGGGAATTTATAATACGGACAAACTCTAGCCTATTATTTCCAGATTCACAAACACACCAGGTAGAGTTCATTAACTCAAAGCCTATTTCAATATTTACACTTGTCAATACGACAAGACGTACGGAAAGGTTCATTACTATGCTCTGACCCTGAAGACATGTGCCGTCCGTGGGTTATTTACGTATCTACCGCTAACAATCTCCCCGTGAAAACCCAACATGTGGTTCTGAGCAGTTCGACACAGGACGACTGTCCCTATCATATCCTCCTATGATTATTAAATAATATCATTACCATTCTTTATCTGATCATTATCATATTCTTTGACTACCATCAATTAATTTTATTATTATCATTAATTTCAATTATAATCCTGTATTTGATTATTATCATTTGTCATCCAGGATGATTATATGCCAACCCTTGCCGACGTTTCAAACGAAGGGTCGTTCTTCCTCCTAATTTATCCGCACAATATAATGATCAGCTTCCTCATAAATATTTTTATTATTATTATTATTATTATTATTATTATTATTATTATTATTATTATTAGAAATCGTGATTATCGTAACCCGTAATCATCCTTGCTATAATACTTCAACTTCTCGCTCTTATTATTCTCATCAAAAAAATAAAATTAAAAAAAGTAGCTTCATTGGTTATTCTTCTTCTCCTTATTCAAATATTTTATTTATTATTATTATTATTAGTTACAAATCTCAAATTTTTCATTTCAACTCCCAACATCATTATTATGTCCAAAATATAAAAAAAGTAAATTCTTCAAAAAAAAAGTATTTTTTAAAAATATTTATTATTATTATTAATTAAAAAAAATTAATTTCGCCTGTTACACGGTAGTTCACTCTTAATATGTTGAACGCATACCCCTTTTACAATTCCGATTTATCTTGGCACTAAGCACTTGATTTAAGACAAGATTCACTTGGAGTATGATTATTGTTATTATTATTATTAAAAATGGAAAGATGATATTTTAATTTCCACTCTTTAGAATTTAGTCACATATGTTAAATCCCGTTATGAACCACTAAGATCTGCTTTATATTGGTCGGGACAACACGGTATTCGGGACCGTACCTTCAATTTCGTACTGCCGTTAATTTTATATGGGGACACCTGTCCTCCCAAGACACATCTCACAACCTATGGCACATCGCGGCTGGGCAAATACCTCCAATGCCGGCGATTGCTAAACTATTCCTTCCAATTTGAAGTCCATTTCCTTTCATCGGAACTCTTCAAACATTTAATTCATAAATTAATCCTCGGTACGTGGATTCTACCACTAATAACACCGGCATCTGTATTTTATATCATCTTAGGCCTTGAGATTCATCTATTTCATCATTACAAACAATACGGCTCAATTTATTTCACGCCGGATATTCGTCCCTCATGACTTCCAACTCTAAATATGGGCTCAAATCATTCTGGGCTTTTAACATATCGTGACCATTCTAATTCACGTGCCTTTATCGCTTTTAAACAAATTTTTAATGATTAAAATAAAGTCCAAAAACGTAAAATCAAAAATTTACGTAAAATCAAACTGATTACGCGAATGAAAGTCTTTAACGCTACATGTCATCTCCACATTGATTATTATATTTGCACTGGCTAACTCACGAGGCACTGTCATCATTATTATACTTTAACTCGCAAACGCACAAATATTATTATTATTAGTATTTTAATGACCTTCCGTACGCAACACAAATCTTACATACTCTGGCTCTTTCATAATCTGGCTGTCTAATAGAAATTATTCGTAATTAACATATAAATGATCACCGCAGTGAATGAAATTCAAATAAATGGGTTAGCACAAAAAAAGAATTTAACACTTGAAATGAACTTAAGTCAAAGTATTACGAACAGCATGCATTAATTGAAAGAAATATATCCCATATTTACATTATATACAACAAACATATACTCAAATTAATTAATCTAACCATTATTACGTTAATATAAATTTGTCCGTCTAACAAAAAAATAAAATCATGGACTCGGGAGGCGGACCATGTTAAGTAACCATAATTAATTTACACTGAACCCCGTTTAGTCGCGATAACATCCCCCAAATATCAAAATTGTGTACTCATTCCTATGTAGAATTCCATTGTCTCGTAGCGGATGAGATATAGGCCTTACGGCCCCATGGTGATCTACTCGTCCATCATGTCGCACAATACAAATTTAACACAATAAAACACTTCTGGGTGACTACCCATGATTAATACCTTATTACACTATTTTACACAAGAATACTAATAACAAAAAACACTTATAGGTGCTCCTAGACCCCTGACACTCGCACAATATACTCTTCATATACGCCCGAAACACACGTCGTGACACATTACGACGAAATGTCGTTCATTTGAACCGGCGCGTATCGCATCTTCAACCGGCACATCCTGGTTTATTTCTAAGCCGTCTTGATAACCGCCTAGCTCCTATGGTTCCCTGCTCGGATAGTTATTCACCGTCTATCATGAGGTGTTTACTTCAGGCTCCGCACACTGCCTTCCAAAGGTACTATCGGCGTTCCGTTAGTTATTTATTATTTAATCACATGACATTTATTAAATTCAACATACAGTTGTACTGATTATTTACTCTCGGTACTATGGATAATTTCACTGTTCGTATTCATTCTCCTAATAACTCACGCACTTTCAGCTTTAACTGACTTCGAATGCGTCCCGAGGTACTGACTTACAGAGTCAACGTGTCAGAGTCTCAACTCCTTCATACGACCGGTCACAACTGGTGACTTCAAACGACTGGGTGATGTGAGGTTCGACCGGTCACAACTGGTGACTTCAAACGACTGGGTGATGTGAGGTTCGACCGGTCACAACTGGTGACTTCAAACGACTGGGTGATGTGAGGTTCACTACTGGACTTTTATGGACGATATGGTTTCCCGCCGGGGTCATCCGCGGTCATTTCCTGGAGAGGGGGGTTGGTTATCCTAAATCGGCATATGCAGGTGGATTTGGATCTCTTGCTTTATCCTACTTAATACACTGGCGATACACATTCATGTGTCGTATTCTGAACTCATATCGTTCGGTGATCATGGAAATATCACTTAATTTCTGTCCTCCACCTTTCGCGCGCTAACTCGGCGTCCCTGATGGCGTGCTCATCTCGACCAATGGCGAGATAGCGTGGGTCATTTCCACGAATTCATTACTTTAATTTATTACGATTACATTTAATCAACATGGGAATGATATCACAAAAATCCCCTCTATTCAATTATGTGGTTGGAATAATTTAATTATTCTTATCGGAGAAGCTAACTGGAGTTCACTCTGAGTTTTTCTTATGTTGGTTTATCTGCGGGCCTATGATAAATTTTCTCATTGGTCAACACCGCTTCGGTTAGTTTGAAATCTCTTCCTTGTAACGTTGACAACACCAAATGCCTCGGGCGTGGAAAAACTGGTACGTCATATTCCCGGTATTGGTGATACATCTGCTCGCCCTTGGTCCGAAATATATACTCTTTCACTTCCTCGAAGT
Organism: Anabrus simplex; assembly: GCF_040414725.1. NCBI lineage: Eukaryota > Metazoa > Arthropoda > Insecta > Orthoptera > Tettigoniidae > Anabrus > Anabrus simplex. The sequence continues at coordinate 287,626,744 of NC_090271.1, forward strand.
CATTACTTCGTTGTTGTGAGCTCTAGCTTTAATCCTCTTATCTTCTGGCCAAGAAACATTTTCCCCCTAATGACAAACTTACTGTGGCGACGGACAGTCGCGATATGTCTAGCTATGTTGAAATTCTCCCGTCCACACAAAACTGACCCTGTATTTAATTTAATATTCCTATATATCTGTATTTCTCATATCAAAATCAAATCATGAAACTAGGGCCTATCTCATCAGGGTACAGTATGTATGTATGTATGTATGTTCAGTTCTCAGCCCGAAGGATGTTTGAATCCTCAATAGCTCTGCCATTAGCTGTCATAGATGGACTAGATATCACTGAAGAGGCGTACTAGGAAAATGTGGAGTGAGGTAGTTTACCGTTACTTTTCTCGCCGAGCCAGAAGTTGCTGTTACATACCAGTCTGCCAAGCCCACTGAAATGCATGCACCAACTGACCCTATAAGCAACACTTTCACACCATTCATAGCAGGACTGGATATATAAGGAACTGCATTACTAGCACCGCCCATAGGCCTACCTCAGTCACTTTCATATTGTCAAAGTCAAGGATCAGACTGAGACAGATTTATGAAAGTAACAAAATTGCTCTAGCCCATACCAGAAGACACTAGGTCTTGCCAGCAAAGTATGAGGGCAATATTCAAAACGCACAGACTGGTACATACAGTACAATGGTTGTTGCTGTGGTAGTTTGTGGTGTGCTGTGTTGTGTATATACGAAGAGAAGAGAGTAGATACAAACCCAATACAGTCCCCGAGTCAGAGAAATTAATCAGATGCAGCTAAATTCCTCGATGCGACCGGCAATCGAAACTGGGATCCTCTGAACTGAATATTTCAACACTCGCCATTCGGCCAAGGTCAAGGAGCGGTGTCTGTCTGTCTGGCTGTATCTCTCTCTTTCTCTCTCTCTCTCTCTCTCTCTCTCACACACACACACACACACACACACCGCTCCGCAATTTTAATTTTTTTAAATAAACACAATTACATTGAAGTATAATACTTTCATTGCCCGTCACGTCATACACTACCTCAATAATAATGCTATTTGCTTTACGTCCCACTAACTACTCTTTTACGGTTTTCGGAGACGCCGAAGTGCCGGAATTTTGTCCCGCAGGAGTTCTTTTACGTGCCAGTAAATCTACCGACACGAGGCTGACGTATTTGAGCACCTTCAAATATCACCGGACTGAGCTAGGATCGAACCTGCCAAGTTGGGGCCAGAAGGCCAGCGCCTCAACCGACTGAGCCACTCAGCCCGGCATACACTACCTCAATTAACAATTTCCCACCTGTAGTTAATTAATAAAACATATTTGTTTTGGGCTCTTCTTCTTCCGCTTGATCTGTTTACCCTCCAGGGTTGGTTTTTCCTTCGCACTCAGTGAGGGATGCCACCTCTACCGCCTCAAGGGCAGTGTCTTGGAACTTCAGACTTTGGGTCGGGGGATACAACTGGGGAGAATGACCAGTACCTCGCCCAGGCGACCTCAGCTGCTATGCTGTACAGGGGCCTTGGTGGGGGAGGGGAATATTAGAAGGGATAGACAAGGAAGAGGGAGGGAAGCGGCCGTGGCCTTATGTTAGGTACCATCGCGGCATTTACCTGTAGGAGAAGTGGAAAACCACGGAAAACCACTTCCAGGATGTCTGAGGTGGGAATCGAACCCACCTCTACTCAGTTGACCTCCCGAGGCTGAGTGAACCCCGTACTAGCCCTCGTACTACCTTTTAAATTTCGTGGCAGAGCCAGGAATCGAACCCGGGCCTCCGGGGGCGGCAGCTAATCACACTAACCACTACACCACAGAGGCGGACTTTGGTTTCTTCTATCGTCCTTTATAGAAGGCTTTTTTGTTATATTGCTTTACGTCGGACCGACACAGATAGGTCTTATGGAGACGATGAGATAGGAAAGGGCTACATGTGCGAAGGAAGCGATTCTGGCCTTAATTTACAGCCTGGTGTGAAGATGGGAAACCACGTAAAACCATCTTCAGGGCTGCCGACAGTGGGGTTCGAACCCACTATCTGCCGAATGCAAGCTGATAGCTACATGACCCAAACCGTGCAGCCACTTGCTCGAAATAGAGGTAGTTATTATCGTTCGCAACCCCGAAAACGATTTTCACACATGTACGAATTAATTCCCAGGACCTCACAACTGTGTGAGATTGAGTATTCTTTTATTGTTCTCCAGTATCCAGTAATTGGGAGATAGTGGGTTCGAGCCCCACTGTCGGCAGCCTTGAAGATAGTTTTCTGTGGTTTCCCATTTTGACATCAGGCAAATGCCGGGGCTGTACATTAATTAAGGCCACGGCCGCTTCCTTCCACTTCCTAGGCCTTTCCTATCCCATCGTCGCATAAGACATATCTGTGTCGGTGCGACGTAAAGCAAATTAAAAAAAAAATATTTTAAAAAAAGGAAAAAAAAATGTTGTCCTCTTGGTAGGAGTAGAACGGGGTTCATCTGATACGAGATTTTCGAGAGTTTACAGTGAGAAGATGGCGCTACTGTGGTACTTCCTGAATCTGTTGTTGTTTGCATTTACTTGTAGCTGTCTCCTGTGTTTCATCGTTCCTTCTCTTACCTTAGGTTATGTCCGTCTCAGTATTAGGTTTACGAAGCCTTGGAATTCTTGTACTTCTCTGCCATTCATCACCATTTCTTTTCTTTTGCAGATTCTGACATTCTTCGAAGACCTTCCTCTATTTCCCGTGATTAATGTTAAAAGGAAATGATAACTTCATTGTTTTGCGCTTGAAAATGGCAATCTCCGCCACCTGCATTCTTTGTAAATAACGTGAACGTCCTTGCCCCTGCCGTGCGTTTTTGGCCAAAGATCCATAGCCACTCCGCCTCTGTGGTGTAGTGGTTAGTGTGATTAGCTGCCACCTCCGGAGGCCCGGGTTCGATTTCCGGCTCTGCCGCGAAATTTGAAAAGCGGTACGAGGGCTGGAACGGGATCCACTCAGCCTCGGGAGGTTAAACGAGTAGAGGTGTGTCTCATTCACACCTCAGCCATCCTGGAAGTGGTTTTCCGTGGTTTCTCCACTTCTCCTCCAGGCAAATGCCGAGATGGTAGCTAACTTAAGGCCACGGCCACTTCCTTCTCTCTTTCGTATCTATCCCTTCCAGTCTTCCCATCGCCCCACAGCCCCTGTTCAGCATAGCAGATGGGGCCGTCTGGGTGAGGTACTGGTCATTCTCCCTAGTTGTATCCCCCGACACAGTGTCTCACGCTCCAGGGCACTGCCCTTGAGGCGGTAGAGGTGCAGGGTAAACAGATTAAGAAGAAGATCCGTAGCCGTGACACCTATGAGATATCAGCCATTATTAATTTCATACCTATAGACGGGCTGAGCGGTGGGTTCGACCCCGGTTCATCTCGGTGGTATTTGAGCGTGCTGTTATTTCAAACTACATTTTTATTTTATGTTAATTGTAGTTTAGCTTTTATGCGAGCTCACCCTCACCGGAGGGTCTGCCTTACAAGGGCTAGAAATAGCCACACGAAATTATTAATTATTACCATTAAGTATCATACAGTTACCTAAAGTTAATCATTTTGTGAACACGATTGTCATGTTTTCACAATAGTCTGCATCACCCTGATTATCATGCTAATAATAATAATAATAATAATAATAATAATAATAATCGAAATCTACTTTCAACTTATTAAGTCGTATTACGTACATGTAGTACGTGCTGAAGAAATGTGAAGCACAGAGCCACCATAGCTCAGTTGGTACAGCAACCGACATGAAATGGGGAGGTTATGGGTTCGAATCCCGCTGGCGCCCAGTTGGCAATTTTTGTTCTGTACTTACTATCTCTTCAACAGTCCGACTCGTTGGCTGAACGGTCAGCGTACTGGCCTTCGGTTCAGAGGGTCCCGGGTTCGATTCCCGTTCGGGGACTGGGTGTATGTGTTGTCTCCATCATCATTTCATCCTCATCACGGCGCGCAGGTCGCCTACGGGAGTCAAATAGAAAGACCTGCACCTGGCGAACCGAACCCGTTCTGGGATAACCCCGACACTAAAAAAAGCCATACGACATTTCATTTCATCTCTTCAACACGTACTAAATGTACGTAACACGACCTAATACGCTGAAAGTCGATTTCGATTACAGTTTGGTCGTGAAAATTCAATATTCAATAATAATAATAATAATAATAATAATAATAATAATAATAATAATAATAATAATAATAATAATAATAATAATACAGTAATAATAATGTATTGTTTAGTGGCTGCAAGATGATATTATTATTCTTAATCTGTTTACCCTCCAGGGTTGGTTTTTTTCCTCGGACTCAGCGAGGGATCCCACCTCTACCGCCTCAAAGGCATTGTCCTGGAGCGTGAGACATTGGATTGGGGGATACAACTGGGAAGAATTATCAGTACCTCGCCCAGTAGCCACACCTGCTATCCTGAACAGGATCCTTTTGAGGGGGGGGGGCGGGAGATTGGAAGGGATAGACAAGGAAGGGGAAAGGAAGCGGCCGTGACCTTCGGTTAGGTACCATCCCGGCATTTGCCTGGGGGGAGAAGTGGAAAACCACAGACAACCACTTCCAGGACGGCTGAGGTGGGAATCGAACCCACCTCTACTCATTTGACCTCCGAGGCTGAGTGGACCCCGTTCCGGGCCTCGTACCATTCTTTTCAAATTTCGTGGTAGAGCCGGGAATCGAACGCGGGCCTCCAGGGGTGGCAGCTAATCACACTAATCACTACAGCACAGAGGCGGACTGGAAGCCTTCTTTGCAGCCCAAAATCGTTGCATTCTTTCTCTGTCAGAAGTCTTCTTTCGTCTGTCCATTCCCTATTCATTTTCTGTTCGTCACGGAAGCCTCTGAAACTGTCGATCACTGATCTATACTTTGTTCGGTTTAGGATGTTTTCCCGATTTAATCCAGACTGCTCAAGATCTTTTCTTACCTCAGAAACTGTAGGTCTACTGCTAAGTGTTAAAATCTGTTTTATCAGTCCCTTCTCATCTATTCTAATGTCCCTAAAAATGTGAGTCTTCTTTCCTTCAGACTCCATCAGTCTTTTTCTTGGTATATTTTTCCCTTTCCTCGTAACCTATTCTGGCCATCCACGATTTTTGGACTCGCTGTCTTTAGAAGGATCTTCCTCTCTAATTTCTCGGCTTCTTCTTCTTCTTCTTCTTCTTCTTCTTCTTCTTCTTCTTCTTCTTAACAAAAGCATCGCAGTTGGAAAATATCCCGGTGGCAATGGTATTCACAGTTGTGTGATAATAAAGTCAAGTTAAAACATAGTTACCCAAGAACAACAACAACTACTACAACAACAATAGTACAGCAAGCAATTGCATCGAAAGAAAATATTACGAGAAATACTACTAGTTTGTGTTGTATGTTGGGTATTCATCTCGAAGGCTGATTTGATCCTCAACAGCTTTGCCATCAGCTGTCATAGATAGCCTACGCGTCACTGAAGAGGCGTACAAGAGAAATGAGGAGTGAGATAGTTTCCCGTTGCTTTCTTCAACTACTATTTTAACATTCTAAATCGTGCATCATCATATACAAATTCACACGTACAAGTGTTTCAAAATTTTAAACTATGACTTACAGTAGCGGAGCCTCCGTGGCTTAGGCTGGCAGCGCACCAGCCACTCACCGCTGGGTTCCGTGGTTCAAATCCCGGTCACTCCATGTGAGATTTGTGCTGGACAAAGCGGAGGCGGGGCTGGTTTTTCTCCGGGTACTCCGGTTTACCTTGTCATCTTTCTTTCCAGCAACACTTTCCAATATAATTTCATTTCATCTATGAGTTATTAATCATTGCCCCAGAGGAGTGCGACAGGCTTCGACATCCGGCATAATCCCTACCCTCGCCGCTAGATGGGGCTTCGTTCATCCCATTCCTGCGGAAACAGGCTGTGGATTTTCATACAGTAGATTGAGTGGTCCAATCGCTATTATCTTAGCTTTGTAAATACAGCACGTTCATATACAAATTTACACATACAGTAAATAATTCGCCGGCCCCGCGGTGTAGGGTTACTGTGTCTGCCTCTTAGTCGGAGGCCCCGGGTTCGATTTCCGGCTAGTCAGCGTTTTCCCCTGGATCTGAGGGCTGGTTCGAGGTGCACTCGGCCTACGTGGTTACAATTTGAGGAGCTATCTGACTGTGAGATAGCGGCCCCAGTCTAGAAAGCCAAGAATAACGGCCGAGAGGATCCGTCGTGCTGAGTACACGATACCACTTAATCTGTAGGCCTTCGGGCTGACCAGCGGTCGCTTGGTAGGCTATGACCCTTTGAGGATCTTGCGCCATGGGGGTGGGGGTAAATAATTCAGATATCTTAATACTACAATTTACAGTGGGTTGAGCGTTGCATTAAAGTATGACACTATCACGTAGAAATTTACACACAATTTTGCAGAATGCTGGAGTCAATTCTTGAAGCATCTTACATTTTTAGAAAAGGCTCTAAGGCAGCTGAAGGTAATGCATTGCAGTTATTAATTACCCGATTTACCGGGCGAGTTGGCCGTGCAGTTAGGGGCGCGCAGCTGGGAGCTTGCATCCGGGAGATAGTGGGCTCGAAACCCACTGTCCGTAGCCCTGAAGATCGTTTTCCGTGGCTTCCCATTTTCACACCAGGCAAATGCTGGGGCTGTACCTTAATTAAGGCCACGGCCACTTCCTTCCCACTCCTAGGCCTATCCTATCCCATCGTCGCTATAAGACCTATCTGTGTCGGCGCGACGTAAAGCCACTAGCAAAACAAATCCCCGATTTACAAACGAATATTTACCATGGTTAGTTTTCTGCGATCTACCTTTTACTTAATGTGGATGATCTGTCCTACTTATGTAACATGGCTTTTCTAATCGACTATTCACCTCTCCCCATGCTGGCTTATTCGTATATGCATTATACATGTCACATAACCGTGTTTGTTTCCTTCTAGTCCCCGGTGTCTCCCACCCAAGATTTTCTATCATATTTGTTACACTACTTCCAGGATTGAAATCGTTAAGCACGAATCTTGCAGCATTTCGGTGTACCATCTCAAGTTCCTTAATGAGTCCTGTTTAGCGTAGATCCCGTTCGGCTGCTCCATATTGCAGGACTGGCCTATTGAGTGATATATAACCCCGCGCTTTCGCCTGGGAACTGCTGCTTTTTAGCACCCTCATCACGAAGTGTAAGGACTCGTACGCTATAGAAATTATATATTACATTTGTATTTCTTCAGATTTTGTACCTCTGAATTTTGAGTGTCTCATCCTATATTTTCTAATTAGATGGAAGAGAGGGTCTAATTGACTTAATCTTGGAAGTCAAAATAAATCTAATTTAAATGTGTTCCATGTGATTCAGTGCCTGCTTTGATTTCTCAGCACACCATCTCGAATATGAATACTACGCATCTCTTCCGCGAAACGTAGTTGCAGGGATTATAAGAGCTTCTGTACTATGTTCTCCCTTGCTAATACCCTGAGTGTTCATTATTACTGAGTTTTCAACTTTTAAACTCATACCAGAGGAGCCATACAGAAGCTAGATAGTTATGTAAATTATTATTTTGTTATCAAAAAGTAAGCCAGTTCTCTCTTCGTCCAAAAACATAAAACACTTAAAAGTTGGTTCCCTTGCTCAGTAAGTTCGTAATATTCTCACCATTTTGGAGGTCGGTGGCACTCCTCATTTCCCATGTACCCCTCCTCTGCCTAAACAACTCGTTCTCTTTTCACAGTTTGACGTCCAACGACTCCCATGAGAGATCTTGTGAAAACATTTCACTTTACAACCTTCAGAATTACAATGGTCTTCAGTCTTATGTGGTAAGAACGTTCTCTTCCTCCCTTTGCGTATGTGAGGTAAAGAAAGAATAGGAGAAATGAAGTTAATACAATACTCTTAACTCATCTTGTAGTTGGGGCTTAATAACACCACAGCATCCACCACGTGTAGAAGAATCGACTACTTTTGAAGTATACACTCGTGTGCAGACCTGAAGGATTCTCCTGCTTTCCTGGCTATATATCAATCTTGTTTCGTTCATTTACCAGTGATCTGCATTTAGGGCTATCACCCAGGTGGCGATTCCCTATCAGCTGTTTACCTAGTATTTTCTTAAATGATTTCGAAGAAGTTTGAAATTTATCGAACAACTCCCGTGCCTTGATGAATTATTCGAATCTCTAATATTACTCTTCCTATAAACGAATATTTGGACAAATTTGTCCTCCTGTTTTCCAACTTTATCTTCATATTATAATATTTCCTGCTGTTAAAGCAACATTCAAGCTTATTCGTCTACTAATGTAATTCCACATCATTTCTTCACCGGCAATTCGGAACATACCGCTTAGTCGAGCAGCTCGTTTCCTTTCTGCCAAGGTCTTCCAGCGCAAGTGTTGTAATATTTGCCGGAAATCACCCAGAACGAATCATGCTGCTTTCCTTCGGATCTTTCCCAGTTCTCGAATCAAATAATCCCTGTGATGGTCCTCATGTACTGGAACCAAACTATAATAATTAGTGTCTTACAGTGACTTTTACGCCCTCTGGGACGTCCTTACTACAATCTAGTTAATGTGATTACTCCGATGAAGATCTGTCCTTATATTAACACCCAGGTACTTAACAGTGATCCCCTTGAGCTAATTTCACCATATAAACATAGTAATTTAAAAGTGAGAAAACTTTTCCTCTCGGGGAAACTCACAACCTGAGGAGGTCGGACGTGTTGCTGTGTATGATCAAAAGCTGTCTGCACCCATAACATCCTTTTAATTTATATCTTACAGACATTATAAACGAAATATAACGATATGTTATCTGGACTACCTACTCCTACATTGTCACCATAATAGTGTTGAGTAACGAATAAGCCTCCTCGATCGCCAGATCTGAACCCAGTTGATATTCTATGGAACATATTGAACCTTAACACCTAGGCACTTACAGTGATCCCCTTGAGGTACTTTCACCTTATCACCACACTCATTTAAAACTGAAAATATTGATGAGTTCTTAAAAGCTGGATGATTTTTCTTTTCTAGAGAAATGGACGAACTTGCGTACCGAATATACTAAGAAACAACCCACTTGAATAACTTCGTCTTCTTCCTCTTCTTCTTTTTCTGCATTATTGGATGTTGGTGACCATGTTGCATTTCTGTCCGATTAGCTGCATTGTGTAGCGGACTGCCGACAGTAAATAGCCCTGTCCATCGCTTTATGTTGTATAGCCACGGCATTTCTTCTTCTCAGTTTTCCTCTTTCGCTTTCGACCTTCTCTGCGACTTTAGAAATTTATATTGGGAATTGCGCATGATGTCCCAGATATGCAGCCTTTCTGCTTTTAACTGTAACTAACAGATCACAGTCTTGACAATTTTTGGTAATCGGAAAAGGACCATCATAGCAAGTACATAGGCTACTTGTATATGTGATTTGTCTACTTGTTATCTGAAAATTATGACATATCATTGAATTTTCATAACCTCACTATCTGATATTTTCCTGAGAATATACGGTACTATGTTAGCCTATGTATTAGAACCCCCGTGGCACACGCGGCAGCGCGTCATTCTCTCACCACTAGGTTCTGTGGTTCAAATCCCGGTCACTCCATGTGCGATTTGTGCTTTTCGCCGGGTACTCCGGTTTTCCCTGTCATCTTTCATTTCAGTAACACTCTCCACTATCATTTTGTTTCATCTGTCAGTCATTAATCATTGCTCCAGAGGAGTGCGAGAGGCTTCGGCAGCCGACACAATTCCTATCCTCGCCGCTAGTTGAGGACTTCATTAGTAGTATAATTGGACAGTTCGGCCGCCACCTCCACCTCAGGCTCCCAGAGGCCACCTCCACCTCCACCTCAGCCAGAGGCCTCCCAGTGGCCACCTCCACCTCCACCTCAGCCAGAGGCCACCCAGATGCCTCCTCCACCTCCACCTCAGCCAGAGGCCTCCCAGAGGTCTCCTGCACCTCCCGCGGGAAATTTGAATTTGTAAACAAAGCCACGTGCTTTTTGACAGCTGTCATCGACAACAACGCATCGCTAACCTCAGTACTGCCATCTTGACGGGCCTAAACCTCAGTAGTGCCAACTTAACCTCACTAGCGCGTGGTAAACAAAGCCACGTGCTTTTTGACAGCCACGTGCTTTTTTGACAGCTGTCATCCGCCATCTTTAAACCACAAAGCACTGTGCCGCCCTCTATATCGCAGTAGCTGCAAAATTCGTCACCTGTCATCGGCAGTGCTGCCATCTTGACGGGTCTAAACCTTAGTGCTACCAACTTAACCTAACTAGCGCGAGGTAAACAAAGCCACGTGTTTTTTGACAGCTGTCATCCGCCATCTTTAATCCATAGAGCACAGTGCTGCCCTCTTTAGCTACTTACCTTTGAAATGTGGTGGCGGATAATTTGAAAAATGCTCTTTGACAGCAGCCATCTTGCATCGCAAACCTCAGTGCTGCCCTCTTTAGCTAGATACCTGTGGTGGCAGACAATTCCACGTGACAGCAGCCATCTTTAATCAAGAGAGCACCGTGCTGCCCTCTATGTGGTGGCGGCAAATTGAAAAATTCCACGTGCTCTTGTTTGGAAACAAACTCACGTGCTTTTTTTGACAGCTACCATCCACCATCTTTAATCAACAGAGCACAGTGCTGTACTCTTTAGCTAGATACCTTTGAAATGTGGTGGCGGCAATTTGAAAAATTCTATGTGCTCTTGTTGGGAAACAAAGCCACGTGCTTTTTTGACAGCTGTCATCCGCCATCTTTAATCAATAGAGCACTGTGCTGCTATCATGCGGGCAATTTCGTTAGCTGTCATCCGCCATCTTTAATCCAGAGAGAACAGTGCTGCACTCTATGTGGTGGCGGTAAATTCCATGTGCTTTACAAACCTATGTGCTTTTCTGACAGCTGTCATCCGCCATCTTTAATCCAGAGAGAACAGTGCTGCCCTCTATGTGGTGACGGCAAATTCCACGTAGAAACAAAGCCATGTGCTTTTTTGACAGCTGTCATCCGCTATCTTTAATCACCGTGCTGCCCGGTGGCGGCAAATTCCACGTGCTCTTGTTTGGAAACAAAGCCAAACCTAACTAGCGCGAGATAAACAAAGCCACGTGCTTTTTGACAGCCACGTGCTTTTTTGACAGCTGTCATCCGCCATCTTTGAGCACCGTGCTGCCCTCTTTCGTCACCTGTCATCGGCAGTGCTGCCATCTTGACGGGCCTAAACCTTAGTGCTACCAACTTAACCTCACTAGCTCGAGATAAACAAATCCACGTGCTTTTTGACAGCTACGTGCTTTTTTGATAGCTGTCATCCGCCATCTTTAATCTATAGAGCACAGTGCTGCCCTCTTTAGCTACTTACCTTTGAAATGTGGTGGCGGATAATTTGAAAAATGCTTTTCGACAAGCAGCCATCTTTAATCCAGAGAGAACAGTGCTGCCCTCTATGTGGTGGCGGCAAATTGAAAAATTCCACATGCTCTTGTTTGAAAACAAACTCACGTGCTTTTTTGACAGCTGTCATCTGCCATCTTTAATCTATAGAGCACAGTGCTGCCCTCTTTAGTTTGAAATGTGGTGGTGGTAAATTCCACGTGCTCTTGTTTGGAAACAAAGCCACGTGCAGCTGTCATCCGCCATCTTTAATCAACAGAGCACTGTGCTACTATCATGCGGGCAATTTCATCACCTGTCATCCGCCATCTTTAATCCACAGAACACCGTGCTGCCCTCTTTATGGCTACTACCTTAAGCACGTAGTAGCGGACAATTTGAAAAGTTCTGTTAGCTATCATCCGCCATCTTTAATCAAGAGAGCACCGTGCTGCCATCTTTAGCTAGATACCTTTGAAATGTGGTGGCGGCAAATTGAAAAATTCCACGTGCTCTTGTTTGGAAACAAACTCACGTGCTTTTTCGACAGCTACCATCCGCCATCTTTAATCAACAGAGCATAGTGCTGCCCTCTTTAGTTTGAAATGTGATGGCGGCAAATTCCACGTGCTCTTGTTTGGTAAACATAGCCATGTGCTCTTTGACAGCTGTCATCCGCCATCTTTAATACAGAGAGCACCGTGCTGCCCTCTTTATCGTAGTAGATGTAAATTCGTCACCTGTCATCCGCGGTGCTGCCATCTTTAGCTAGATACCTTTGAAAAGTGGTGGCGGATAATTTAAAAAGAAAAATTCTACAGCAGCCCTCTCTCGACGCTAATTGCATAAGATGGTGGCTATACATGACTCCTTAAGGGTGCTTACGCAAGATGGCTGCTATACACAGGTTCTTATGAGACGCCCTTGGGATGCTTGCGCAAGATGACAGTTATACATGGCTCCTTATGAGATACCCTAGGGATGCTTGCGCAAGATAGCGGCTGATCTTATGGGACGGCTTAAGGGTCCTTGGACAAGATGGCTTGAGACGCCCTAAGGATGCTTGCGCAAGATGGCGGACACAAGATGGCAGCTATACATAACTCCGTATGAGACGCTTTAAGGGTGCTTGCGCAAGATAGTTGCTACTCTTAGCTTAGAGGCTAACGTGTCGTGATAGTTCGATTCATTAAATTTAGGGCTTAAATGCAAAATGTTAAATATATCGAAAACGGTGCACCGTAGAGCAAAACGGACAAAATTTTTCTGCCTAATACCTAGGTTCGCAGTATGAGGAACAAGAAAATCATAGTCTAATGATGGGATCAACGGTTCGGTTCCTACTTAGGCCCTTTGGCATTTGCTCTGTTTTAGCTGGTATTGAAGCGAGTCTTCGTAACATGATCAGGTCTAGCTATGGTAGAGAGTATAACGTACCGTGCAGGTTCGATTCATTAAATTTGGAGGCTTAAATGCAAAATGTTAAATATCTCGAAAACGATGCATCGTAGAGCAAAACGGACAAACTTTTTCCGCCTAATACGTAGGTTCGTAGTATCAGGAACAAGAAAAAACATAGTCTAATGATGAGATCAACGGTTCGATTCCTACTTAAGCCCTTTGGCATTCGCAGCTATCTATTTCTACAAGATGGTGGCTGCTCTTATGAGAAACAAGATGCCTTGAGACGTCCTAGGGATGCTTACGCAAGATGGCAGACACACAATGGTGACTATACATAGCTCCTTATGAGACGGCCTAGGGGTGCTCGCACAAGATGGCGGCTACTCTTATGAAGAAAGCTAGCTTAGAGGCTACTGCGCAAGATAACAGCTGCTGTTATGCATGTGGTGGAGGGCAATTTGAAATTCTATGTGCTTAATCAACAGAGCACCCTGCTGCCCTCTTTAGCTGAAATGTGGTGGTGGATAATTTGAAAAATTCTTTTGACAGCTATCATCTTTAAAAACAATGGCGACTATACATAGGCTGTTAAGGTCTTATCATTCTCCTCCTCCTCCTCCTCCTCCTCCCCCTCCTCCTTCTCTACCTCCTCCTCCGCCTCTTATGTCAAGGCATAGCTTTATATCGAACAAGTTTAAACCTGCATCGCGAAGGCAAGCGTGTGCAGCGATAACATTATTGTGCATGTTTAGACTTTCGAAACATAAGAAGAGTAGAATCAAACGCTGTACTCGATACGACATGTGATCAGAACATTGATTGATGCGTTCAGAAAAACAAAATAAGTGATCAAGACTAGAATCGAACAATGTACTCAATACATCATGTGTTTAGAATATGTCAGGGGATACGCTTGTTCTAAGAAGATCAGATTGAAACATAACAAGACTAGAATAGAACACTGTAATCGATGTTGTTAACTTCAACATGTGATCAGAACATTGATTGATGTGTTCAGAACACAAAATAAGTGATCATGACTAGAATCGAACACTGTACTCGATACAACATGTGATCAGAACATTGATCGATGTGTTCAGAACACGAAATAAGTGATCAAGACTAGAATCGAACACTGTACTCAATACAACATGTGTTTAGAACATGTTAGGGGGTACCCTTGTTCTAAGAAGATCAGAATGAAACATAACAAGACTAGAATCGAACACTGTAATCGATGTTGTTAACCTCAACATATGATCAGAACATTGTTTGATGTGTTCAGAGCAAAAGTACAATTTTGATGATTTGCTTAGTGTAAAATCAAAAACTATGGAAACACACTGTGCACATATCGCGTAGCTAACTCGCTCAGTAAGCAATATTGCAAAACTACAACTTCAATGATTTGCATAGTGTAAAAATCAAAAACACACTGTACCCATACTGCGCAGCTAACTCGCTCGGTAAACGATATAGCCAAAGTATAACTTCAAATTATTTACCTTCCATCATTCGTCTTGTGTGTAAAAATCAGTCGAACAAGTTATCGCATAAACATGGCTGAAAAAAAATCGTGATAGGGTATGGAACCCAGGGGTTACATCTTATCAGAAGGGCAAAAAGGATGAAAGGACTCTTCCTCCTCCTTACCGCACATTCCTTGGCTAAAGGGCTAATGGGCTGAAGGGCTAATGGGCTAAAGGGCTAAAGGGCTAATGGGCTAATGGGCTAAAGGGCTAAAGGAGCAACAACCTCGTCGATCGCTATCAGCAAGAACGCTTGTACTTTGTTAAGTGTAGAAAATTAATCTTTATTTGTAAATGGTTTCATGTTCAGAACAAGGAATGGAAAATCCCCGAGGTGCGATGAGTTACGTTTTTCGAACTAGTGTTTGGAACACTGAACTTTTCAAGATGATAGCAGAGAGTTTAGCAATGTTCTGTTGTTGGATTTTAAATTCCGCGCTACAACATGCATAAGGTGGTAGCCTTGAGGTTTACCGCCGTAAAGATGGCAAGAGTGAGGTTAACAATGTTCTGTTGTTGGATTTTAAATTCCGCGCTACAACATGCATAAGGTGGCAGCCTTGAGGTTTACCGCCGTAAAGATGGCAAGAGTGAGGTTAACAATGTTCTGCTGTTGGATTTTAAATTCCGCGCTATAACATGCATAAGGTGGCAGCCTTGAGGTTTACCGCCGTAAAGATGGCAGCAGTGAGGTTAGCGACGCTCTATTGTCCTTCAAAGTGAGGTTAGGGTTCGTCAAGAAGACAGCTGTCAAAGAAGCACGTGGCTATGTTTACCAAACAAGAGCACGTGGTCGTGACGTCACGGTCACGTAGTATGTTGCCTCAGCATGTAAAGTTCAATGTCTACACCTACGTAGTTAACACTCTGCTATGTTCACAAGATTTTTTACACATAACTATTCTTTATGCTTTAAGTTCATGCACATAGGCTATGCTAAGATAGCAGTACAAACACATGCGAACTTTGTACATTCTAATGGAATAAGTTTAGTACTGTGTGCATCATGGATACATGATGTGTGCACGCATTTAATCTTGACTATACGTAATGCTGCTGCTTTGTTTACAAGATTTTTATACATTGCTATTCTTTATGCTTTAAGTTCGTGCACGCACAAGCGATACTCGTACGCTCTAGCAGGAGAAGTTTAGTACGATATTCGATACATACATTATCGATAGGTGATGTGTACACGCTTTAGAACATAGCTCATCTTTATGCTTTAAGTTCGTGCACAGGGGTTTGGGATACACAAAAGCGATTGCTACATGCTCTAGCGGAAGAAGTCTAGTACGATAGTCGATGCATGTAAAATCGATAGGTTATGCTAAGATAGCAGCACACTTACATGATTTTAGCACAACCTAGTGGAAAAAGTTTAGTATGATAGTCGTTTCGTGCAAAATCATTAGGTAATGTGTAAACGCTTTGAAACAAGGCTATTCTTTGTACTTTAAGTTCATGTGTATGAGTTAGGCTAAGATAGCAGCACAACCTAGCGGAAGAAGTTTTGTACGAGAGTCGATACATGCAAAGTCGATAGGTAATGTGTACACGCTTTGAAACATGGCTATTCTTTGTACCTTAAAGTCATACGTATAGGTTATGCTAAGATAGCAGCACAATCTGGCGGAAGAAGTTCAGGGTGATCTGTACACGCTTTGAAACAAGGCTATTCTTTGTACTTTAAGTTCATGCGTCTTAGTTATGCTTGCGATAGTTGATGCATGTAAAATCGATAGGTTATGCTAAGATAGCAGCACACTTACACGATTTTAGCACAATCTAGTGGAAGAAGTTTAGTACGAGAGTCGATGCTTGCAAAATCATTAGGTAATGTGTACACGCTTTGAAACAAGGCTATTCTTTGTACTTTAAGTTCATGCGTCTTAGTTATGCTAAGATAGCAGCACAATCTACCTGAAGAAGTTTTGCACGAGAGTCGATACATGCAAAATCGATAGTTGATGCGTACACGCTTTAAAACATGACTATTCATTGTACTTTAAGTTCATGGGTATAGGTTATGCTAAGATAGCAGCACAATCTAGCGGAAGAAATTTAGTACGAGATTCGATGAATGCTAAATCAATAAGTAATGTGTACACGCTTTGAAACATGGCTATTCTTCGTACTTTAAGTTCATGTGTATAAGTTATGCTAAGATAGCAGCACAACCTAGCGGAAGAAGTTTAGTACGATATTTGTTGCATGCAAAGTCGATAGGTAATGTGTACACGCTTTGAAACATGGCTATTCTTTGTACCTTAAGGTCATGCGTATAGGTTACGCTAAGATAGCAGCACAATCTAGCGGAAGAAGTTTAGTACGAGAGTCGATGCTTGCAAAATCGATAGGTAATGTGTACACGTTTTGAGACATAGCTCTTCTTTGTTCTTTAAGTTCATGCGTCTTAGTTATGCTGAGATAGCAGCACAATCTACCTGCAGAAGTTTAGTACGAGAGTCTATACATGCAAATTCGATAGTTGATGTGTACACGCTTTGAAACATGACTATTCATTATACTTTAAGTTCATGGGTATAGGTTATGCTAAGATAGCAGCACAATCTAGCGGAAGAAATTTAGTACGATATTTGATGCATGCAAAATCAATAAGTAATGTGTACACGCTTTGAAACATGGCTATTCTTTGTACTTTAAGTTCATATGTATAAGTTATGCTAGGATAGCAGCACAACCTAGCGGAAGAAGTTTAGTACGATATTTGTTGCATGCAAAGTCGATAGGTAATGTGTACACGCTTTTGAAACATGGCTATTCTTTGTACCTTAAGGTCACGCGCATAGGTTATGCTAAGATAGCAGCACAATCTAGCGGAAGAAGTTTAGTACGAGAGTCGATGTGTGCAAAATCGATAGGTGATGTGTACACGCTTTGAAACATGGCTATTCATTGTACTTTAATTTTATGGGTATAGGTTATGCTAAGATAGCAGCACGATCTAGCGGATGAAGTTTAGTTCGATGGTCGATGCATGTAAAATCGATAGGTCATGTGTACACGCTTTGAAACATAGCAATTCATACTGCTGCTCTGTTCCCAAGACTTTTAAGCATAGCTAACCCTAATACTGCTCTTAACGACGTCGAGCTAAGGATTGATTACGTGACCGTGACGTCACGACCACGTGCTCTTGTTTGGTAAACATAGCCACGTGCTTTTTTGACAGCTGTCTTCTTGACGAACCCTAACCTCACTTTGAAGGACAATAGAGCGTCGCTAACCTCACTGCTGCCATCTTTACGGCGGTAAACCTCAAGGCTGCCACCTTATGCATGTTATAGCGCGGAATTTAAAATCCAACAGCAGAACATTGTTAACCTCACTCTTGCCATCTTTACGGCGGTAAACCTCAAGGCTGCAACCTTATGCATGTTGTAGCGCGGAATTTAAAATCCAACAACAGAACATTGTTAACCTCACTCTTGCCATCTTTACGGCGGTAAACCTCAAGGCTACCACCTTATGCATGTTGTAGCGCGGAATTTAAAATCCAACAACAAAACATTGCTAAACTCTCTGCTATCATCTTGAAAAGTTCAGTGTTCCAAACACTAGTTCGAAAAACGTAACTCATCGCACCTCGGGGATTTTCCATTCCTTATTCTGAACATGAAACCATTTACAAATAAAGATTAATTTTCTACACTTAACAAAGTACAAGCGTTCTTGCTGATAGCGATCGACGAGGTTGTTGCTCCTTTAGCCCTTTAGCCCATTAGCCCATTAGCCCTTTAGCCCTTTAGCCCATTAGCCCTTCAGCCCATTAGCCCTTTAGCCAAGGAATGTGCGGTAAGGAGGAGGAAGAGTCCTTTAATCCTTTTTGCCCTTCTGATAAGATGTAACCCTGGGTTCCATACCCTATCACGATTTTTTTTCAGCCATGTTTATGCGATAACTTGTTCGACTGATTTTTACACACAAGACGAATGATGGAAGGTAAATAATTTGAAGTTATACTTTGGCTATATCGTTTACCGAGCGAGTTAGCTGCGCAGTATGGGTACAGTGTGTTTTTGATTTTTACACTATGCAAATCATTGAAGTTGTAGTTTTGCAATATTGCTTACTGAGCGAGTTAGCTACGCGATATGTGCACAGTGTGTTTCCATAGTTTTTGATTTTACACTAAGCAAATCATCAAAATTGTACTTTTGCTCTGAACACATCAAACAATGTTCTGATCATATGTTGAGGTTAACAACATCGATTACAGTGTTCGATTCTAGTCTTGTTATGTTTCATTCTGATCTTCTTAGAACAAGGGTACCCCCTAACATGTTCTAAACACATGTTGTATTGAGTACAGTGTTCGATTCTAGTCTTGATCACTTATTTCGTGTTCTGAACACATCGATCAATGTTCTGATCACATGTTGTATCGAGTACAGTGTTCGATTCTAGTCATGATCACTTATTTTGTGTTCTGAACACATCAATCAATGTTCTGATCACATGTTGAAGTTAACAACATCGATTACAGTGTTCTATTCTAGTCTTGTTATGTTTCAATCTGATCTTCTTAGAACAAGCGTATCCCCTGACATATTCTAAACACATGATGTATTGAGTACATTGTTCGATTCTAGTCTTGATCACTTATTTTGTTTTTCTGAACGCATCAATCAATGTTCTGATCACATGTCGTATCGAGTACAGCGTTTGATTCTACTCTTCTTATGTTTCGAAAGTCTAAACATGCACAATAATGTTATCGCTGCACACGCTTGCCTTCGCGATGCAGGTTTAAACTTGTTCGATATAAAGCTATGCCTTGACATAAGAGGCGGAGGAGGAGGTAGAGAAGGAGGAGGGGGAGGAGGAGGAGGAGGAGGAGGAGAATGATGAGACCTTAACAGCCTATGTATAGTCGCCATTGTTTTTAAAGATGATAGCTGTCAAAAGAATTTTTCAAATTATCCACCACCACATTTCAGCTAAAGAGGGCAGCAGGGTGCTCTGTTGATTAAGCGCATAGAATTTCAAATTGCCCTCCACCACATGCATAACAGCAGCTGTTATCTTGCGCAGTAGCCTCTAAGCTAGCTTTCTTCATAAGAGTAGCCGCCATCTTGTGCGAGCACCCCTAGGCCGTCTCATAAGGAGCTATGTATAGTCACCATTGTGTGTCTGCCATCTTGCGTAAGCATCCCTAGGACGTCTCAAGGCATCTTGTTTCTCATAAGAGCAGCCACCATCTTGTAGAAATAGATAGCTGCGAATGCCAAAGGGCTTAAGTAGGAATCGAACCGTTGATCTCATCATTAGACTATGTTTTTTCTTGTTCCTGATACTACGAACCTACGTATTAGGCGGAAAAAGTTTGTCCGTTTTGCTCTACGATGCATCGTTTTCGAGATATTTAACATTTTGCATTTAAGCCTCCAAATTTAATGAATCGAACCTGCACGGTACGTTATACTCTCTACCATAGCTAGACCTGATCATGTTACGAAGACTCGCTTCAATACCAGCTAAAACAGAGCAAATGCCAAAGGGCCTAAGTAGGAACCGAACCGTTGATCCCATCATTAGACTATGATTTTCTTGTTCCTCATACTGCGAACCTAGGTATTAGGCAGAAAAATTTTGTCCGTTTTGCTCTACGGTGCACCGTTTTCGATATATTTAACATTTTGCATTTAAGCCCTAAATTTAATGAATCGAACTATCACGACACGTTAGCCTCTAAGCTAAGAGTAGCAACTATCTTGCGCAAGCACCCTTAAAGCGTCTCATACGGAGTTATGTATAGCTGCCATCTTGTGTCCGCCATCTTGCGCAAGCATCCTTAGGGCGTCTCAAGCCATCTTGTCCAAGGACCCTTAAGCCGTCCCATAAGATCAGCCGCTATCTTGCGCAAGCATCCCTAGGGTATCTCATAAGGAGCCATGTATAACTGTCATCTTGCGCAAGCATCCCAAGGGCGTCTCATAAGAACCTGTGTATAGCAGCCATCTTGCGTAAGCACCCTTAAGGAGTCATGTATAGCCACCATCTTATGCAATTAGCGTCGAGAGAGGGCTGCTGTAGAATTTTTCTTTTTAAATTATCCGCCACCACTTTTCAAAGGTATCTAGCTAAAGATGGCAGCACCGCGGATGACAGGTGACGAATTTACATCTACTACGATAAAGAGGGCAGCACGGTGCTCTCTGTATTAAAGATGGCGGATGACAGCTGTCAAAGAGCACATGGCTATGTTTACCAAACAAGAGCACGTGGAATTTGCCGCCATCACATTTCAAACTAAAGAGGGCAGCACTATGCTCTGTTGATTAAAGATGGCGGATGGTAGCTGTCGAAAAAGCACGTGAGTTTGTTTCCAAACAAGAGCACGTGGAATTTTTCAATTTGCCGCCACCACATTTCAAAGGTATCTAGCTAAAGATGGCAGCACGGTGCTCTCTTGATTAAAGATGGCGGATGATAGCTAACAGAACTTTTCAAATTGTCCGCTACTACGTGCTTAAGGTAGTAGCCATAAAGAGGGCAGCACGGTGTTCTGTGGATTAAAGATGGCGGATGACAGGTGATGAAATTGCCCGCATGATAGTAGCACAGTGCTCTGTTGATTAAAGATGGCGGATGACAGCTGCACGTGGCTTTGTTTCCAAACAAGAGCACGTGGAATTTACCACCACCACATTTCAAACTAAAGAGGGCAGCACTGTGCTCTATAGATTAAAGATGGCAGATGACAGCTGTCAAAAAAGCACGTGAGTTTGTTTTCAAACAAGAGCATGTGGAATTTTTCAATTTGCCGCCACCACATAGAGGGCAGCACTGTTCTCTCTGGATTAAAGATGGCTGCTTGTCGAAAAGCATTTTTCAAATTATCCGCCACCACATTTCAAAGGTAAGTAGCTAAAGAGGGCAGCACTGTGCTCTATAGATTAAAGATGGCGGATGACAGCTATCAAAAAAGCACGTAGCTGTCAAAAAGCACGTGGATTTGTTTATCTCGAGCTAGTGAGGTTAAGTTGGTAGCACTAAGGTTTAGGCCCGTCAAGATGGCAGCACTGCCGATGACAGGTGACGAAAGAGGGCAGCACGGTGCTCAAAGATGGCGGATGACAGCTGTCAAAAAAGCACGTGGCTGTCAAAAAGCACGTGGCTTTGTTTATCTCGCGCTAGTTAGGTTTGGCTTTGTTTCCAAACAAGAGCACGTGGAATTTGCCGCCACCGGGCAGCACGGTGATTAAAGATAGCGGATGACAGCTGTCAAAAAAGCACATGGCTTTGTTTCTACGTGGAATTTGCCGTCACCACATAGAGGGCAGCACTGTTCTCTCTGGATTAAAGATGGCGGATGACAGCTGTCAGAAAAGCACATAGGTTTGTAAAGCACATGGAATTTACCGCCACCACATAGAGTGCAGCACTGTTCTCTCTGGATTAAAGATGGCGGATGACAGCTAACGAAATTGCCCGCATGATAGCAGCACAGTGCTCTATTGATTAAAGATGGCGGATGACAGCTGTCAAAAAAGCACGTGGCTTTGTTTCCCAACAAGAGCACATAGAATTTTTCAAATTGCCGCCACCACATTTCAAAGGTATCTAGCTAAAGAGTACAGCACTGTGCTCTGTTGATTAAAGATGGTGGATGGTAGCTGTCAAAAAAAGCACGTGAGTTTGTTTCCAAACAAGAGCACGTGGAATTTTTCAATTTGCCGCCACCACATAGAGGGCAGCACGGTGCTCTCTTGATTAAAGATGGCTGCTGTCACGTGGAATTGTCTGCCACCACAGGTATCTAGCTAAAGAGGGCAGCACTGAGGTTTGCGATGCAAGATGGCTGCTGTCAAAGAGCATTTTTCAAATTATCCGCCACCACATTTCAAAGGTAAGTAGCTAAAGAGGGCAGCACTGTGCTCTATGGATTAAAGATGGCGGATGACAGCTGTCAAAAAACACGTGGCTTTGTTTACCTCGCGCTAGTTAGGTTAAGTTGGTAGCACTAAGGTTTAGACCCGTCAAGATGGCAGCACTGCCGATGACAGGTGACGAATTTTGCAGCTACTGCGATATAGAGGGCGGCACAGTGCTTTGTGGTTTAAAGATGGCGGATGACAGCTGTCAAAAAAGCACGTGGCTGTCAAAAAGCACGTGGCTTTGTTTACCACGCGCTAGTGAGGTTAAGTTGGCACTACTGAGGTTTAGGCCCGTCAAGATGGCAGTACTGAGGTTAGCGATGCGTTGTTGTCGATGACAGCTGTCAAAAAGCACGTGGCTTTGTTTACAAATTCAAATTTCCCGCGGGAGGTGGAGGAGACCTCTGGGAGGCCTCTGGCTGAGGTGGAGGTGGAGGAGGCATCTGGGAGGCCTCTGGCTGAGGTGGAGGTGGAGGTGGCCACTGGGAGGCCTCTGGCTGAGGTGGAGGTGGAGGTGGCCTCTGGGAGCCTGAGGTGGAGGTGGCGGCCGAACTGTCCAATTATACTACTTTCATTAATTCCATCCATGATCCGGTCGAATGACTGGAAGCAGGATGTGGATTTTTCTTGTTAGCTTATGCTTGTATGTTCACTTGCAAATGAAAAATTATAGCTGGGCTGAGTGGCTTAGACGGTTGCTGGCCTTCTGACCCCAACTTGGCAGGTTCGATCCTGGCTCAGTCCCGTGGTATTTGAAGGTGTTCAGTATGTCAGCTTCGTGTCGGTAAATTTACTGGCGCGTAAAAGAACTCATGCGGGACCAAATTTCGGCAACTCGGAGTCTCCGAAAACCGTAAAAGTAGTTAGTGGGGTGTACAGCAAATATTATTATTACTATTATTATTATTATTATTATTATTATTATTATTATTATTATTATTAAATTATAACTTTCGTCCCCATTATATAAACGGGGCTTTTTAAGTGGATATAACGTTACATGGCCGAATACTTCATGGAATATCAGCATGCCTCTATCACAACCAGACTTGAAATATTCGGATGGTGTAGTTGCCTCCTTTGGGTGTGTGCTCCTTGAGTCGTCTGCTGCCTGGTGTAGCAGGCAGGTGAGGTACTGTATCTGCTCGAATGGGACCTTAATTGGAGAACTCTGTCGTAATGTCAAGAGTTTCGCTATGGTTACGAGTCCCAGGAACGAGAACAGCAGGTTAACATTCTGGGGAACATTAGACGCAGCATTTTATTCCAAACTGCAGGAAGTTTGTTTCACACTGCAGCACAGATGTCGCTTTCGCTCCTTGTCTCGCAATCGATTGCTCTGGAAAAAGAAAGAAAAAAACAGACAGCTCTGGCCCACTCTCGGAGTGAAATGTAACACAGAAACAGTTTAAATATAACCGTAGTCAGATGTGTGGATTCTAAAAGAACTCGTACAGATCTAACAAATCGCCATGGCCTGATGATGGTTAGGGCTCTATAATGGCTGCTTTTATACTTGTTTCCTTTTACATACTGAAGTTATTAGAACACATTTCTAGCTTTTGCTAACACGGTGGTACGATCTTTTTGGTCTACGTAATTTAATGTTTTTTAAATCATTAAAGTCATATTTGATCAAATCAAAAAATACAGTGGAAACCATTACTTTCTTTTCATCTAGGCGACCACCGTTCGAACCCCAACCAAAACATTTGGGATTTTGTCATAAATATGTCTTGTATCTGGGGCTCATCTGAAAATTTGCTTCACGAAATTAGCCATACAAAATGTGTGACGCGATGTTTCCTAGCAACCGTGCAGGCTGTGATGTGAAGTATCGATGGATGGCCATGACTGTGAGAAATGCTATCAAAGAGGGGCCTTAAAGTACAGGTGGTCGATGTGACCTTGCAGGCTGTGATGTGAAGTATTGATGAATGGTCGTGACTGAGAGAAGGATCTATCATGAAAGAGGCCCCAACTCATCATACTCTAGAGAACTGATCATTTCATTCGTGGTAATTTCAGAGGCCTTCAGTCAGTTTCCTCCTTACGATGCACTGAATTCTACACTTGTCGACTCCAAATTCCATACAGTTGTCCCTCGAAAACGATTCGTTAGATGCAAATAAATTCGTCGTTATCGTTACCGACCAGAGTTGGTTTTCCCTCATACTCAGCGAGGAATTCCACCTCTACCGCCTCAAGGGCAGTGTCCACGAGCGTGAGACATTTGGTCTGAGATACAACTGGAGAGAAGGACCAGTACCTCGCCCAGGAGGCATCACCCGCTATGCTGAATCGGGGACTTATGGGGGATGGGAATATTGGAAGAGAAGGAAGCGGCCGTGGCCTTAAGTTAGGTACCATCCCGGCATTTACCTGTAGGAGAAGTGGGGAACCACAGAAAACCACTTTGAGAGGATGGCTGAGGAGGGAATCAAACCCCCTCTACTCAGTCGACCTTCCGAGGCTGAGTGGACCCGTTCCAGTCCTCGTGATACATTTTAAATTTCGTGGCAGAGCCGGGAATAGAACCTGGGCTCAGGGAGTGGCAACTAATCAGACTAACCACTGCACCACAGAGGCGGCCGGGAATTTTATACCATTTATATTTGCAAAAAAGAAGTCACTTCCATATGGTTCGAATTAAACATAAATCTGGAGACCTCATGAATATGATCACGATGTCACGTGAAGTATACAAGCATTCATGCGAATCCTCAGGAAACGTAACGGAGCACAGACCTATTGTTCCCGAGCAAAGTGTTGCGCAGGCTTCCTATACTTACAAATTGAATATTATACTCCACCTAGTGGATTTCTGGTGTGAAAACATTAATCCATGCGGAAGTAGCTACTTATATATTCAGTGTATGATTAATTGTTTTAGGAATAATATATGATGTAAGCAAGAGGTGAAGCATGATGGCATTTTAAGATCAGTGTGAACACTTACTCGTGCCATATCTATCTTCCAGAATGAACACTCATCTGCACAAAAGTGGCTGTCACAGGAAATGGCTTTCAGTCAAAATCGTCTTGTTTGAAAAACTGGATGAACATACTGAACTGGTGGTAGGAGTCCGAATATCATCTCTTTGGCCACCGGCTGACTACAGTTTACGAATATCCTCGCGATTCGAAAATGTGTAAAACTAAGTTAAAATTAGTTTTTGGTTCAAGATACTTAGATGAGTTAGTTGGATGTAATCTTTCACCTTTGTAGTTCAAAGTTTGTTCATAAATCCCGGGAGCTAGATCCCCGCGACACCTAAGTTTCTACCTGCGATTGCATACTTTTTTTTTCTGCAACGACGTCACTGAATAAGCTTAAAACCACGCCACGATATCGAAAATAAATAACTGTAAGACCAAAGAGAATATATATTTTTCTCGATTCATGATCATCGATGTATATTGATGAACGAAGAGACTTGATGATATCGAGGTGCATAACGCAAATGGCTCTCGTCTGTTACAACAGCAGAGACTTTGGAAGGAGAATTGAGAACGGCGGCGAGTCAAAAATACAATGAATCTGTGGTGGTACAAGTTCAAAGTGTTTGGAATAGGAGAAAGTTTGTTCAAACTGTTGGAGCTGGCATGAGGTGACAGATTTCCTATTATGCGACAATTACTATTGTGTTCTTCCAGTCTCCAGTCCGGCATCGTGTGAGCGAGAGTGTAGTCCGATGAACCTTACACAAGACAGATTCAGGTCGTCACTAGAAACACACATTTTGTGTAATATGTATGTACCTGCAGTAAAAGAATTTGATCCTGCAAGGACTGTAGACCAGTGGATTTTTAGTAACAAGACCACAAGGCACATGCATGGTCACAAACGACCATGCAAGAATTATATCATTATTCAGTAAGATTGTAAGTCTGTGATCAGTATCTTCTGAATTTTGTAAAACAAAGCTGACACTAGCGTTTAGTTCTGCTAGAGTTCTTTAATGTAGTATTTCTGGACGGTTTAAATTCTAAGAAAAGAAAAAGCTACTGTAATACCATGGTGAATACTATACAGCGCAACTCGATTATTTATTGGTATCAGGTTTAAGGGATTCGTGCTGGCTCCTAAAATTTTGGGTTGGCTCTTCATTGCGGAGAAAATTTCTGCACCCCTGGTTTATATGAATCGTCTCCTGAGAGGTAGAAAGTGGCAGGGAGGAAACCAGTTAATTATACTGTAAATGTAGTGAGAAGTTTGGTTTATGCCGATGATTTTATCTTTACGGCAGATTGTGTTGAAAGCATACAATCTAACATATTGTAACTTGAGACTATGTGCAATGAGTATAATATGCACATTAGTCTTTCCAAGAATAAAGTGATTTAAGTAGGTAAGAAACCAAGAGAATTTAATGTCAGGTTGGGAATACAAAGCTGGAACACATAGACAATTTCAAGTATTTAGGATGTGTATTCTCTTAGGGAAGCCTCCGTGGCTCAGGCGGCAGCACGCCGGCCTCTCACCGCTGGGTTCCGTGGTTCAAATCCCGGTCACTCCATGTGAGATTTGTGCTGGACAAAGCGGAGGGGGGACAGGTTTTTCTCCGGGCACTCCGGTTTTCTCCTGTCATCTTTCATTCCAGCAACACTTTCCAATCTCATTTCATTTCATTAATCATTCATTAATCATTGACCCAGAGGAGTGCGACAGGCCTCGGCAGCCGGCACAATTCCCATCCTCGCCGCTAGAAGGGGGCTTCATTCATTTCATTCCTGACCCTGTCAAATGACTGGAACAGGTTGTGAATTTTCATTATCTAAGGATGGTAGTATAGTAAGTGGGTTTGAATCAAGGCGCAGAAAAGCTAATGCTGTGAGCTCTCAGTTGCGATGAACAATATTCTGTAAGAAGGAAGTCAGCTCCCGTACGAGACCAACTTTGCTTTACTGGAGTGAAATCTTGGTGGACTCCAGGACATCTTATTCGTAAGTTAGAAGTGACAAGATATGAAAGTAGCGAGAATGATTGCTGGTACAAACAGGTGGGTACAATGGCAAGATGGTACTCGGAATGAGGTGATAAAGGCTAAGTATGGAATTAATACAAATAATAATGTTAATGTTTTTACGTCCTACTAACTACTTTGGACGGTTTTCGGAGACGCCATGGTGCCAGAATTTTGTCCCGAAGGAGTTCGTTTACGTTCCCTTAAATCTACCAACATGAGGCTGACGTATTCGAGCACCTTCAAATACCATCGGACTGAGCCAGGATCGAACCTGCCAAATTGGGGTCAGAAGGCCAACACCTTAACGGGCAAGTATGGAATTAATTAGATTGATAAAGCGGTTCGTACAGACCAGGGCATGAGTTAGTTAATTCACAGAGCAGTCTATAATAAAGGTGTACTGGCCAGTATTTGATAACCACTCACATCGTTTAAACGCTCGACCCGTCTGTAGCTGTAATTATGAAGTACAATCCTTGCTGTTGTGTTCTGCAGAACAAGTATCAACACTTTGCTATCCACTGATGTGGTTAATGTGGCCATCAACATTCCTGGCTATTTATGAGGTTTTGATAACTTTAATTTCATCTGCCTTGGGAGGAGACTGATTACCTCTGATAGAGTAGGGGGGGGGGGGACATCAGTCATCTTCATAAATAATACTGTTATGTATTCGAAGTTCTGTCAAGGTACATGAAACAACAACACGGCTCAGCCTTAAGAAAAGGAACTAAATAGTAACAAACCTATAAATTTATTCTCTTATTGAATTTTTTTTTTCGCTATTTGCTTTACGTCGCATCGACACAGGTAGGTCTACTGCCCCGGCATTTGCCTGGTTTGAAAATGGGAAACCACGAAAAACCATCTTCAGTGATTCCGACAGTGGGATTCGAACCCACTATCTCCCGGATGCGAGCTCACAGCTGCGCGTCCCTAACCGCACGGCCAACTCGCCCGGTTTGAAAATATCAAGTAGATAAATATTTGTAAGAGTTTTTTTCCTTCTTATACCGCTTTTCTCACATCATGTTGGGGTGGCGGGTGTGAATTGTGTCATACATGTGTACTTATCCTGTTTTACGGCCGGATGCCCTTTTCGACGCCCAACATTCACTGTTGCGTTTGTGGTGAGTTGTGTGAGGAGTGTGTTTGGACAAATACACACACCCAGTACCTCGAGATGGAGAAATTAACCAGGAGCGATTAAGATCCGCGTCCCGGCTGGAAATCGAAGCCAGGACACTCTGAACCAACGGGCTCGACATTGCCGATTTAGATGATAAGCAAAACATTTGTAGACGATCAGTCATGAAGAAAGTCAAGAAGGAGGCCAAATCGTTCGATAAACATGTTATTAAAGTTCGATAAGTGTCAGCAAGGCAGGTGCGGGTGGGGGTGTTGCTTCTGGGGAAAAACATAATACTCGATGTCTTCTGTACAGTACGCGAAACTTTTAGTGATACCTCGGCTCCCTAGTGCTGAATCGGTATACCTCTGTTATCTTCGAGATTCGTATTGGCAACCTTTGAAACACAAACTATGAATCGATTATGCATCGCCGTGAGACATCTGGCGTACACTTTATGTACTGGTACTGTTGTTGTTTACGCAGCAAAGCCAAAATATAGAATTCATGCTAGAAACAAGATTCACGTCGAGAAATGTTATATAATCTTATATATTGTGTGTGTGACACAGTTGTTGGCTTAAGATAATAAAGGTTTAGAAAATTCATATAGATCGATCATACTATCGATTCAATTTAGATTTCATTTCCGTTCAGTTGGCAGTATTACCTGAACTGGGAGAGCTCCCTCCGTACTCCTCACCCCCGTAAAACCTGGTATTACACTTATTGTATAGGTTCCTTTGTTCGATTTTCTCTCGTATTCTGGATGGTGAGAAGGTATTTACAGGTCTTATGGCTGTCGTTTTGGTTATTCATGTTTCTTTTTCCTTCTAAAATTGTTCTCTTCATGATACCTGACTGCTGTCTCCATGCTCGAACATCGTCTTCCTTGCCAGTCTATGACCATAACCGTGATCTTTCAGAATAAGCTGCTAAGTGTTTGCAGTTATATCACAAGATACAAGCAGAAGGTCTGGTGTAGTTTTGAATCCAGTATAGTGCGTTGGAGGATCATTAGCATTATATATCTAGAGTTGTCGAACTGGGATTGTTGACTTTCTCTTCCTGCAGCGATAGTGTCAGTACAGCCCCTTTTGATAGAATATGCACTGAAATCCCCTACCGGGATGGGATTGGTGACATGGAGACACGTAAAGTCAGGTTTGTTGTTAGGTGGACTGTAAACTGCACAGATTTTAAAACTATTTATCTTTCACTCTACACATTTCATTTTTATCTTCAATTGCCCGTTACTTTCACTACTTCAGATTCTGATATGAGGCTCTCTTACTCCAACCAGTATTTTGGTAAGATGAAAGTTCTTAAAACGAGAGCTTATGCCCTATTCCGAATGGTTTTCGAGATAAAACATATTTAATGTACATCTGTTTTTGGGCTAGTGTGGCGCACGTACAGTGGCTCACATAATTGAACGTACACCAAAAAAAAATTAGACTGTATAATGATATAATTTCAGCAGATGTCCACATATTCAGTACTTGATTACACGTCCTTTAGATCGTAGCACTGCTTCCAGTCTGTTTGGCACGAGTCCACGAGTTTCTTCGTAAACGACGGTGAAATCTTGCTCCATTCCTCCTGTAGGACATTCTTGAGTTGTTCCTTGCTGGTCACTTTATGCGCTTGCACGTTTTTCTCCAAGTGCCACCACAAATTCTCAATTGGATTGAGGTCCGGTGATTGTGGGAGTGTTTCCTGTCTTTTCGGTACGTTACATAACAACCACAACCACACATTGTGAGAGGTATGTTTGGGGTCGTTATCCTGCTGGAAATAATAGGGGGCACCTAGTCCCTGTTTGGCTACCCTTTGTTTGACGTTCTTGTTCGGTGTGGAAATGTACACAGTCTGGTCCATTTTCGTGTCAATAAGGTGAAGTTTACCCACTCCAGAGGCAGATATGCAGCCCCATACCATTACCGACCCGGTCTCAAAAGCCAAGAATAACGGCCGAGAGGATTCGTCGTGCTGACCACACGGCACCTCGTAATCTGCAGGCTGAGCAGCGGTCGCTTGGTAGGTCAAGGCCCTTCAAGAGCTGTAGTGCCATGGGGTTTGGTTTGGTTTTTTATACCATTACCGAACCACCACCATGTTTTACGGTCGGACTTAGGTACCTTGCCTTCTTTATAGGCAGTATTAGGTTGTCCCCACACGTACCGACGGCCACCTGGTCCGAACATATTAAATTTACTCTCATCGCTAGAAAGCACAGACTTCCAGAAGCAATTTCTGTATTCTTTAGCGAACCTTCGTTTCCATCGGTTCATCTCACTAATCCATGGCTTCTTCCTTGACACTCGTCCATGGAAGTTTGCCGATCTTAACGTCCTCCTAACGGTTTAACATGACACTGATCGATTAATCGTGGACACATCCTCAGACGCCTGTTTGGGAATACTTACCTGTGGGTCTTTGCGGAGTTGTCGGATGATCATACGTTTGTCTCTGTCGTGTACCACTGCTTTCCGTCCTCTTCCAACTTTATTGTGTACCCTTCCTTCGCGTTTATATCTGTCGACAATACCTTGGATTGTTGATCGTGGTCTTCCTATTGCATGTGCAGTTTCGGCTAAAGATCTACCCTCCTTCGTCCATTTCACTATTAGGTGCTGTTCTTGTACAGACGTTTCTTTTTTCCCCGACCTATTATCAATAATAATAATAATAATAATAATAATAATAATAATAATAATAATAATAATAATAATATAATTTCGTGTGGCTATTTCTAGCCGAGTGCAGCCCTTGTAAGGCAGATCCTCCGCATTTGCCATGTGTAGGTAACTGCGTGTTGTTGTGGTAGAGGACAGTGTTATGTGTGGTGTGTGAGTTGTAGGGATGTTGGGGACAGCAAAAACACCCAGCCCCCGGGCCATTGGAATTAACCAATGAAGGTTAAAATCCCCGACCCTGCCAGGAATCGAACCCGCGACCTTCTGAACCGAAGGCCAGTACGGTGTCCATTCAGCCAACGAGTCGGACTATTATCAACTGATGTTGACTAAACGAATACTGAGGACTATCTGTAGCCTCCAACACGTTCCTTGCTTCTGCATAACTGGATGTACTGGGAAAGCAATCTGTCGGGTACGTTCAATTTTGTGGCGTGTGGGGCAGCGATGTTCATATGCAGGACGGGTCATGGACAGAGGAACGGGATTTCTGTTGAGACAGATAGTACGGAAGAGCTTACTACTCAATTTCCTGGTACGTCAATAATACGCCACTTGTCAAGCTTGGTGGTTATCTTTGTTAGTACTGTTTACTTCCAGGTGTCCGGCTCCATGGCTAACTTATTAACGTGCTGGCCTTTGGTCACAGGGGTCCCGGGTTCGATTCCCGGCAGGGTCGGAAATTTTAACCATAATTGGTTAGTTTCGCTGGCACGGGGACTGGGTGTATGTGACGTCTTCATCATAATTTCACCCTCATCACGCACGCAGGTCGCCTACGGGAGTCAAATCAAAAGACCTGCAGCTGGCGAGCCGAACATGTCCTCGGACACTCCCGGCACTAAAAACCATACTTCATTTCATTTTTTTACTTCCAGGTGTACGCCCAATTCTGTGAGCCACTGTATGTGTCTTACCCACCCAGCCTCTTTGCTCGCGATGCCTTTCTGCCATTAAACTAGCCCGTTGAACGCTCAGTTATCCATGGTGTGTTGTCAGTGAAGTAGTCTGAGAAATTGTGAGTGTAGCCTATCAGAGAGCAGCATCGGTTATCAGTGTTTTTACACGCGCTGGCTAAAATACCACACATCTACACTAATGAAGAATATGCAGATGTGGTGTATGTTTACGGCTTCTGCGCTGGTAGTGCTCCTGCTGCTGTCGAGGAATACAGTCGGTGCTTTCCAACACGTCGAATTCCTGATCGTAGAGTGTTAACCAGAGTTTTCAGCACTTTGCGTGAAACAGGTATTCTTCCAAGTTGTAGTTCAACAACCCGTGCAGGAACAGCAACACACTGTTGAAATGGTGCAGCGTAGTCCTACTGCCAACACAAGGCAACTTTCTGCACGTGTCAATGTTCCACGAACACGTGTATGGCGAACATTACATGCGCCCCACTAGCCCAAAAACAAATGTACATTTAGGGTGGCGTGCACCAACCAAGAGTAACGTATACTTCCGTAGTACTCTTGAAGTCAGCATTCGGCGACTTCCGAAGTATTTTAGTCCTTTCAGATAATCCTGGACTAAATTAATACAAGAGTAGAATGTTGAAGAGCACCATCTTGTAGTATATCGTCGTTGCCGGGACAAAACCTCCTATGTGAAATAATTTTAGCTTAGAACTTTGGCTGGTAAGGTTCTGTCATCTAAGGTGCAATATCATGTGCATATTGTCAAGGCATTCTCGCTCTTCACAATGTGTGTGCTGCGGGTCAGTATGTCTCCAAAACATATTATCACATAGGAGGTTTTGTCCCGGCAACGGCGATATTAGTAAAGAAGTAAATAACGCACGAATATAGGTTAGAATTTACTCTCACGTCGTGCATGGAGTAAGCTGGGTTTAGACTTGTTGACTAATGATAATATCGTGCCGTATACGAGATCAAGGTCCGCCTCTGTGGTGTAGTGGTTAGCGTGATTAGCTGCCACCCCCGGAGGCCCGGGTTCGATTCCCGGCTCTGCCACGAAATTTGAAAAGTGGTATGAGGGCTGGAACGGGGTCCACTCAGCCTCGGGAGGTCAACTGAGTAGAGGTGGGTTCGATTCCCACCTCAGCCATCCTGGAAGTGGTTTTCCGTGGTTTCCCACTTCTCCTCCAGGCGAATGCCGGGATGGTACCTAACATAAGGCCACGGCCGCTTCCTTCCCTCTTCCTTGCCTATCCCTTCCAATCTTCCCATCCCTCCACAAGGCCCCTGTTCAGCATAGCAGGTGAGGCCGCCTGGGCGAGGTACTGGTCATTCTCCCCGACCAAGAGTCTGAAGCTCCAGGACACTGCCCTTGAGGCGGTAGAGGTGGGATCCCTCGCTGTGTCCGAGGGAAAAGCCGACCCTGGAGGGTAAACAGATGATGATGATGATGATACGAGATCAAGACGAGTCGAACGTGTTTATGGATTACTTACATTATATTGACGATCTCGACGCAGAAAACGACAGGAAATGCGAGAATCGTATAATGTGCACACGGAGAGAGTTTCAGGAACGTTTTTGGTCGTAGGAAGGAGTTCTTTACTTTCCTTCTAAATCTACTTGGAGAGCACTTACAGCTGAATTCCTGTCTTAATTTTGTTTTATCTCCCAAATTACTGTTGTTGTGTGCCCTACGAGTGTTTCGTACCGGAACATTTCAGTATAGTTGCCGGTGATCTAATTAACGTGTACCGGTACCGCACGACTGCTGGCCGTATCTTTCATCGCGTAGTTAAAGCACTAGTCAGGTTAAGAGGGAGGTACGCCTACAAATTATGATGATTGTTCGGAGAATAAAATAAAATAAAATTAAATAAATAAATAAATAAATAAATAAATAAATAAATAAATAAATGTTGGCAAGTTCCCACACATCGTGTGTGCAATTGTCTGTACGCATGTTCCTATTTTTTGGCCTCCCGGTGACAACGGTGAACTCTTCAGAAAACGGAAGGGGTATTTTTCTTCTTTCCCCCCTTTTTTTTACAATTTGCTTAACGTCGCATTGACAGAGATAGATTTTATGTCAACGACAGGGTAAGAAAGGCCTAGGAGTGGGAAGGAAGCGGCCGTGCCCTTAATTAAGGTACAGACCCAGCATTTGCCCGGTGTGAAAATAGGAAACAATTTCGCTGTGGATGTAGGTGTATGAAGAAACTACCATCAGTTTTAATTTTTCCCTGTGTCCATGACTTTCTGTGGGTTTTTTAAGCCTTTGCTTTTAAGTCCTTCTTCAGAATTTTAACCTGCTCTTCACTGCGTTTTGCGTCACTCGAAGCATTTAATTCTGCTGTCACGGCTTTCCATGCGTTTATTTTCTTATCCATCATCTTTATGTCGCGTTTCTTACACTCTATATCCTTTGCATAGATCTTCAGTAGCTCTGTTAACAAGCATTTATCTTTCTCGCTTACGTTTTTTCCCCCGTTTCCTATCACACATAACCTTACCTACTTACATTTCTTTAAAGAAAACACGCAAACGCAACTACTCTCCGCGAGTAACGAACGCTACTTCTATAGTAGTAACTAAAAGAGTACATTGTACTTCAACTCTCCGACGTTACTTCCGGAGTAATTTACTCCAAGATGGTGCACGCCACCCTAAATGTGTCCTCTCTCGGAAACCATTTGGAATAGGGCACATGTCCATACGAAGTTTTATGCTTCAAATTATCTTTTCTGTCATATGCCTGAATATTGACCATTTCTCCTGGGGCATCCATTATCTCTGTTTTCTGATTTTTACAGACAGCGTCGCGCCAAAAACGACAATGGTTAACTGAGATAAAGTGACAAAAGAAACAGGTATTGAAAAATGGGAAGTCTTTCTGCTAACAGCTCTAAAATTCAATCAACATACCCTCGCTATCGACACGTTTAAAGAATCAGCTGGCGTTGTACAGAGCCTCGTGACACGAGATGCTATCACATCAAGCACGAGCGCTATCGCACTGCCGTGCACACACACTGATTAGAACTTGTTTTATCTCGTTTCGATAGCGTCGGGAATAGATTAACTTTATCTGGAAGCATAACGAACATCCCAGAACATCTCTAGATACATTTAAATATTGAAATGAGATTTATTGATTCAAACAAACATTGGAAGACTGAGAACTCACCGGGCGAGTTGGCCGTGCGCGTAGCGGTGCGCGGCTGTGAGCTTGCATCCGGGAGATCGTGGGTTCGAGCCCCACGGTCGGCAGCCCTGAAGATGGTTTTCCGTAGTTTCCCATTTTCACACCAGGCAAATGCTGGGGCTGTACCTTAATTAAGGCCACGGCCGCTTCCTTCCAACTCCTAGGCCTTTCCTGTCCCATCGTCGCCATAAGACCTATCTGTGTCGGTGCGACGGAAAGCCACTAGCAAAAAAAAAAAAAAAAAAAAAAAAATTCCTGAAGTAAGATTAAGTTTCATGAAAATCCGTTTTCTCGTTTTGCTGTGACAAACAGACGACAAATGTGAAAACTGAAGCCGACATAGGCTATCATATCTTTGTCATGTGGATGAAACCTCTTAGACACATTTCTTCTTCTTCTTCTTAATCTGTTTACCCTCCAGGGTCGGTTTTCCCTCAGACTCAGCGAGGGATCCCACCTCCACCACCTGGAGCTTCAGACTTTGAGTCGGGGGATACACCTGGGGAGAATGACCAGTACCTCGCCCAGGCGGCCTCACCTGCTATGCTAAACAGGGACCTTGTGGAGGGATGGGAAGATTGGATGGGAGAGGCAAGGAAGAGGGAACGAAGTGGCCGTGGCCTTAAGTTAGGTACCATCCCGGCATTTGCTTGGAGGAGAAGTGGGAAACCACCAAAAACCACTTCTAGGATGGCTGAGGTGGGAATCGAACCTATCTTTACTCAGTTGACCTCCCGAGGCTGAGTGGACCTCGTTCCAGCCCTCGTACCGCTTTTCAAATTTCGTGGCAGAGCCGGGAATCGAACCCGGACCTCTGGGGGTGGCAGCTAATCACACTAACCACTACACCACAGAGGCGGACCGAGACACATTTCAGTATATCTATAATACCAAAAGGAAGAGAGAGAGAGAGACAGAGAGAGCGTTTATTTATTTATTTAATTAATTTTCGCGTTTATTGCTGAGTTATGAAAAAAAAGAACCGGCGGAAAACATATGTTGGGATATGACAAGCCAACGTGTCCGGCTCCATGGCTAAATGGATAGCGTGCTGTCCTTTGGTCACAGGGGTCACGGGTTCGATTCCCGGCAGGGTCAGGAATTTTAACCATAATTGGTTAATTTTCCTGGCACCGGGGCTGGGTGTATGTGTTGTCTTCATCATCATTTCATCCTCATCACGACGCGCAGGTCGCCTACGGGTGTCAAATCAAAATACGTGCACCTGGCGAGCCGAACCCGTCCTGGGATCTCCCGGCACTAAAAGCCATACGCCATTTCATTTTACAAGCCAACGTGCTAGGATTAAATGCATAGATTCACTGACGCTAGGTAACGCAGGGCCTACATAAGATAGGTAATACAAGCCATTTCCAGTCCCTGACACGAGTAGCAACATTCAGTCCGCAATATAAGGAACTATTTTTCTGTGTGTATGTAAGCGATGCCCAGCCAAATCTACGGCACGCAGAGAACTGAAAATTTTAATATTTTAATTCTTCATACAGGTAAAGACCTGCTTTCATTAATTATTTATATCAGTTTTATTTATTTATTTATTTATTTATTTATTTATGTATTTATTTATTTATTTATTTATTTATTTATTTATATATTTATTTATTTATTTATTTCGTATTTGGT
This sequence comes from Anabrus simplex, assembly GCF_040414725.1. Taxonomy (NCBI): domain Eukaryota; kingdom Metazoa; phylum Arthropoda; class Insecta; order Orthoptera; family Tettigoniidae; genus Anabrus; species Anabrus simplex. The sequence continues at coordinate 287,663,589 of NC_090271.1, forward strand.
AGCAGGTGAGATACTACAAATACACCTGGAATATCCTGAAGGGGTTAGGTATCCCCAGAAATATACTCAACAACATCATAATAGACAAAATCAAAGACTCGTTAAGCATTCTGCACCGCCACCTTTATGGTTCATAATTGTTAATCTAGGCCACTTTGTGTGATAATCCCCTATGAATGCGTTGCATTCCGTAAAGTCCAAGCTGTTTTTTATTGTGCATATGAATCGCGTATTTTTTTCATGTTATAATATTACGTCTGCCAGCGTTTTTGTAAAATTCAGCATCCTTGTGGTCACAAACAGTACATGTGTTTATGTTCTTGTGAGAAATGTATATTTTGCAGACTGATATATAATAGCAACTCCTGGCTTCAGTGAGAGAATCAACGGGAAACTGTCTCACTCCTCATTTCCCTAGTATGTCTCTTCAGTGACGCCTAGGCTATTTATGACAGCTGTTGGCAGAACTGTGAAGGATCAAACCAGCCTTCGGGCTGAATATCCAACATACATCCAGTACATTTAAGAATACAGTAATATGTTTCATGCAATTTATGTAAACACTAAAAAGACAAAGTCACCTCCGTACAGGCCACGAAGGCCCTTGGAGGAGTGGAAGGTAAAGGCTTCCACCATTGTTAACAGCGGCACGTGATGAGGTAGAGTGGTTAGCTCTACGCCCGGCCGCTTTTGCCCCCAGGAATTAACCTGGTACTTATTTTTGGTGTAGGCTGAGTGAACCTCAGGGCCATATGCACCTCCGGAAGTGGAAATCTCGTTTCTTAAATTTTACGACTTCCTGACGGGGATTCGAACCCACGTCCTTCCGGGCGAACCGAGCACGCCTTTACCGCCTCGGCCAGGCAGCCCCTTATGTAAACACTACATGTGTTAATAAATATTTTTTATTATACTTTTAAATACATGGTTTAGAAACATCTAACGGTTGAATTAATAAACGCGAGTGAAGCGCGGGTACATGCTAGTTATACTGCAATATAATTTTAAAGTACGAAATGGAACAGAACTTAGCATTAACTAGACAGCTGTTTTTTTATATGTTCAGATGTGTAATGGTTTTCAATCTCATACCGACAGGTTTATTTGTTGGATTTGAAAATAAGGGGTTTGGAGCAATAGCATATTCATCAGTTGTTGCACACGAGTCCGCCTCTGTGGTGTAATGGTTAGCGTGATTAGCTGCCACCCCCGGAGGCTCGGGTTCGATTCCCGGCTCTGCCACGAAATTTGAAAAGTGGTACGAGGGCTGGAACGGGGTCCACTCAGCCTCGGGAGGTCAACTGAGTAGAGGTGGGTTCGATTCCCACCTCAGCCATCCTGGAAGTGGTTTTCCGTGGTTTCCCACTTCTCCTCCAGGCGAATGCCGGAATGGTACCTAACTGAAGGCCACGGCCGCTTCCTTCCCTCTTCCTTGCCTATCCCTTCCAATCTTCCCATCCCTCCACAAGGCCCCTGTTCAGCATAGCAGGTGAGGCCTCCTGGGCGAGGTACTGGTCATACTCCCCAGTTGTATCCCCCGACCAAGAGTCTGAAGCTCCAGGACACTGCCCTTGAGGCGGTAGAGGTGGGATCCCTCGCTAAATCCGAGGAAAAAACCGAACCTGGAGGGTAAACAGATGATGATGATGATGATGTTGCACACGAAAAAAAAAATAGGCAGTGAAAAACCGTGACCGTCTTTTGTATATCACATTGGACAGTCGCATGCCTGTACTTAACGAGGCTTGCGGTCGTAGGTGTATGTATCGCAATAACGCGGTCATTTTTGATCTGTTTTTCATCGCTATACCATTTGAAACTCTTTTGTTTTCGGCAGTTGAAATATGTACCTGACGGATCAGCTGTAATCTCTATTGCCAGGCCATAAGTTTTCTCTCTACTAACGGATTTTTATAGCTCTGTCTGTATTTGTGTGCTCGTAGTAATGCAGGCGGATCGGCGAGAGGATTGATGGCGTGTTGGGAGACAGGAGTTACCAGAGAACGTATCGGTGGATTTTTCATTTCCCCGTTTTTAGAAAATAGGATTTTCCCTTTAATTTTTAGTCTGATCGTGTGGAAAAGTTGTTGTTGTTGTTGTTGGTGGTGGTGGTGGTGGTGGTGGTGATTACTGTTAGAGGAAGTAGAACTGGACAACCGTCCTCCGTTAACACTAATCAGAGGGACAATTGGAAGAGGTCTGAGGAAGAGAACAAGATTTGATCAAGGGAGGTCGGATAGGAAGGATGAAAGCGAGGAGCCTGACGCAAGTAAGTTGAAGCAGTGCCAGATTCAGCTAGGGGAACCGTGGTCGCTAAACCACGCTCCAGTGTTGAGACCCCCTGGTCTCCCTCTTAGTCGCCTCTTACGACAGGTAGGGGATACCTTGTGTGTTATTTTACTGCCCCCACCCATAGGATTTCGTGTGGGAAGGTCACTCACATTCATGGCCGAGTGCTCCAAAATCTTCTGTCCCTATTAGGACTAGGATCACCGGGCAAGTTGGCCGTGCGGTTAGTCATGCAGCTGTGAGCTTGCATCCGGGAGATAGTGGGTTCGAATCCCACTGTCGGCAGCCCTGAAGATGGTTTTCCGTGGTTTCCCATTTTTACACCAGGCAAATGCTGGGGCTGTACCTTAATTACGGTCACGGCCGCTTCTTTCCACTCCTAGGCCTTCTCTATCCCATCGTCGCCATAAGACCTATGAGTCGGTGCGGCATAAAGGAAATAGCAATCAAAAAAAAAAAAAAAAGACTAGGGTCCAAAGTTGAGTGGTTCGGGATCAGCCTCAGCGACTATCCCGAGATTATTCCTCGGCATTTTCTTCTCCCTGACTGAAAGCAAAGGCAACGGTATAATAACATTAAACTATCCTACTTCTTCTGACTGAGTGACTCAGAGGAAAGTCGGCATGTTGGACCACAGTTATATGCAGTGGGGCTGAAAGGCGTCCAAATACGCCAGGCTCGTTCGGTAGATTTACGGGTACATAAATGAACACCTGAGGTACAAAATTCCGGTAAAACTAGCTAGTGGGTCGTAAATCAAATCAAATTATTAATCCGTACTTCAAGTCTCAGTTACTCAACCAAGTATTTAGTATTTCAAACACCGAAATCACCAAATGCTAGGAATATGCCCGGAGATGTAAAGAATTAAATGACGGTGTGTACGGAGCGAGTGACAGAAAATAGGGAAACGCTAAAGGAGATCTTGAAATTCTACCGTACGAGCTTTCTTCTCACCAATCCCAGTTCTAGATTTCGTTTCTGTTTTCAGGTTTCATCAGAGGCCATATCGGGTTCCGTAGCTGAATTGTTCCTTTCAAAGGGCCCCGGGTTCGATTCCCGGCCGGATCTTATATTTTAACCTTAAATGCTTAGTTCCCTTTGCTCAGGGACAGGGTGTTTGTTCTGTCCCCAATATCCCTGCAAAGTATCCTCCGCTACAGTAACACGCAATATCCTATAAACGAGAGATGCCGCCCACCGTCGTCGGAGGATTTGCGGTACAGTGGCTGCACCAGGCTACAAATAGCCATACGAAATTATTTTTATCAGAGGTCGGGACTTCCATCCTCATTTAAGAGTCATTTTTGAGAGTTCTCCATTTCTGATATGCGAAGTGGAGTACAAGGAGAAAGTTGTAAGTTGTAAGAAATAGAACAAAAAATATATAGGTGGTAGGAGATTATTAATTATCGTAGAAAACGCCTATAGTTTCGAAAGCGTGTTTTGGGCGGTGAGGGTTTCGAAACTATGAAAGGAAACAGGGCTGTGCAGCTCAAGCGGTAGAGCGATGACCTTCTGAGCTCAAGTTGGCAGGTTCGATCCTGGCTCAGTCCGGTGGTATTTGAAGGTGCTCCAATGCGTAAGCTTTATGTCAGTAATTTACAGGCACGTTAAAGAACTTCTGCGGGACACAAATGCGTCACCTCCATGTCTCCGAAAACCGTAGACCTAAAGGTAGTTAGGAAGACGTAGAAACCAATAACATTATTATCATTATTATTATTATTATTATTATTATTATTAATAATATTATATTATTAAAACCATGAAAGTTTTATTCAACTATAGCACATTCATACTTTATGTAAAACCAGTAGGTCTATTATTTGTTTAATATTATAAAAACATACCGATAAGAAACGGAAAAAGAATTGTCTTTACTTCCTTGTAAGAGTACATCAGCTTAAAAGTATAAAACTCCTTTCCTCCTACACATGACTCATTCCGAGGATATTCTTGTATCAGTTTTTTAGAACACTTTATCCTTTTATATAATTCTGTTCAGATCTATTCCTGGTGAGAAATGGGTTCACAATACGGTATGTGATAATATTTTGATTATTATTCGTAACCTAGTTACACTTAGACAATTTTCTATACATTTAATGTAACTGATTTATTTAAATTAGCTACACAAAAATATGTGCAATATTGTACTTCTTTTATTTGTAAAATTTACATAGTCTATACATATCTTTTTTTCATGTAAATCAAATTATTTAAAAGATAATTTTATTTGAATTATCGCAAATCTAATAAGTAGGGTTCGGAAGTTCACAAGCAAATATACCCTTAAAACTAGCTAAATATGACTTAAATATGACTTAAGCATTTGAAGATTAGGTAGCAAGTATTAGCACGCTTTTTGGTATCTGTCGGCGTACGTTTGCCCAACATCTGTTTCTCGGAATCACATCTTCTAAACCTGTTACCAATCTGTTTCGGGAATACAAAGAAAAATGTATCTATAGTATTTTGAAATCCTGTATTTGAAACTCGACGCAGATTACCTGTACCTTGTTAAAAACAATGCCTCAATTTAAATAAAATGCTCAAAATATAACCAAATATGACTTACATTACTAAATCGATCAAAGTATTACCAAAACAATAAAAATTGCCAAAGTATGCATTTATACGCATTTTTAAAATTGCTTTAAACGGGACCAGGGACCCATCATTCACAGTTATTTTTCAGAGTTTGGGTAACATGAGCTCAGGAAAGAAATATGACTTTTCTTTAACATCCGAACCTTACTAATAAAAATTGAAGACTCGACACTTCTTAAGATGAGAGTGACAGTAAGTAAAGGAAAGGACCACGAAAGGCGTGAATATGAAAGAATCTTTAGGCTTCGGAAAACTAACAGCGTGCGGAAAGGGAACAAGGTCACTTAAGTTATAAGGCTGGCACGAGTAGGGCCTAAGTAGAAATAATGTTGGTCCCAGCTTAGAGCCCTGCGGTTGCCAACAGACGCTCACAAATCGAGAGCCGCTGGGAGAAGATTATTTACTTTGTGTCAGTGCTCTGTTCATTGTTTACCTCCAAAGTTACTTGGAGTGTTGTACGCCCCCGCACATCCTTGACATTTCGGCACGTAACGAAGTGCACTTGCATTGCGATAGTGAAGCCAACTGTGCATTCAGTTGTGACGTCATTAGCAGTGATCTCGTTTTTAAGGTTTGAGCACAAGGTCACTCCCATATTGAGAATCTCATGTAGCAGTTATGGACATGAATGGTCAAGAGAATTTACGAACCGTAGCATTTATTGTATCAGCAACTTGATGGATGGCGGAGCACTTCGCTGAATAGCATTTTTATGCAAGGATTACAACGGAATCTGCTGAGAGGAAATCCGTGGCTCGTTGAAATGATTTCATTGATTTTTATTAATATTTACCAGGATCGTCAGTCCAATTAATGAGGGAGTAACTGAGTTCGATTTGATCGGGTTAGTGATTGAAATTACGGTTGAATGAACCGAAGAACAGAATCACCAACCCATTTAATGAAGCCTCTAGATACAACACCCGCCAAGTCCAAATTTTTTATTCCAGGAAAGGAGAAAACGTCCCTATGCTTTCCAATTAGTATTTGTAATGTACAGTATGTGTTAAAGTAATATGTGAATGACTTGGGAATCGCATGACTGAAAACGGAGCGCGTTGGCCGTGCGGTTAGGGTCGCATAGGTGTGAGCTTGCATTCGGGAGATAGTGGGTTCGAACCCCACTGTCGGCAACCCCGAAGATGGTTTTCCGTGCTTTTCCATTTTCACACCAGCCAAATGTACGTTAATTAAGGCCACGGTCAGTTTCTTCCCACTTCTAGTCCTTTCCTATCCCATCGTTGACGTAAGAACTATCTCTGTCGGTGCAACTTTAAGCAAATTGAAAACAAAATAAAAATCATAACTGAAAATAAATATTTCCAGCTCCTTGGATGAATAGTCAGGATACTGCCCTTTGGTTATGAGAGCCTCACGGTTCGATTCCCGGCAGTGTCGGGGATTTTAACTTTATATACTTAATTCCTCTCTCTCTCAAGGACTGAGTATTTATGCCGTCTTAATACACACCTCCAATTACGTGCAAAACACCACACTACAAACAACCTCAGAAACACACAATAGTAACTACATCGCTGTACGTACAGTTGGCGTCAGGATAGGCATCCAGCCGTAAAACTGACCTAAATCCACACAAAGTGCCGGCCCCAGGAGGTTAGGAATAGGGCAGGAAGAAGATAAATTAAAATAATAGAAAACGTACACTTGTTATATACACAGTAAACAAGGATTTAATTTTGTCTTGGCAGGTTTTGGTTGCAATATAATGACAATTGTTAATTCAAGATTCTCTGATACAGATTAGAGAGTTCCTTAATCTCTTTAATCACGTACATTGTGTAAACAATACATTTTTGGAATAGTACAATGCTTAATTACAACTGAAAACTCAATAACGACGTTTAAGTGCATGATTTGTGGTTTACCAAAGAATGATTTAATTCCTATTTTAGACATCTTTCATCAGTTTTTAATACTCTCAGGTAAGGCACCCCACTCTCTCTCCCTTTCTCATCACAGGCAGACTTCTTCTCGACGTCAAGCGGTTTCATTGGGAGGTATCGATGAGCTCCTAGAAGAATGCGAGGTCACGTGAGGGGCATGATGAGATGTGATTGGCTCCTATGGACTTAGCGGTTCTCTTTTAAATGTATATATTTAGGATTAGCAACAGCAAAGTGCCGAATTACAAAAATCCGTAATATATATAATACTTAATAATTTAACATCAGAAACTTACTGTACAAACATTTTAAAAGGACACAAATATACACAAAATAAACTGCACAGCCGTTAATTTTATTTACTACGTCTACGAAAATAACGATGTAAACAAAGAAAAATAAGGCGACACTCCGGAGATAAAAATATGTTTTTACCTTATGCATGGATTTTCAAGAAACTTCGTGGGAATGTCACCTACATAAAAGTAGAGATATCACAAACATTTCTTTCATATACAATTAATAGTTTTTCCAAAATAAATTTTTGTTTTTGAAATTTTTAATTCCATTTTCTTCATGAAATTTAATTAACATGTTAATGTAAATTCGCTATTAGGTAGATAGTGCTTCTTTTAAAACCACACAAAAATCCATTTTCCATACATAAATATAAGAAGATATATCTTACTAAAGTTTGTGTAATTTTTACGTTCAAACATTTTGGACTTACAAAATCCCTACTACTTGAAAAAATTCTGCAATCAAAAATTCCATACGGAGGTTTCTTAATCTAGCTGTGATACATATACCATACAAATGTTGTTACATTTGGCAGAATATTATGGGAGAAAAACGGGATTTAATTGTAAAATTACAATTGGCAAACAACGCATTATTAGTGACAAATTGTTTGAATTCAGCGGAATAACTTCGTGACAAGAAAAAAAAAAAAAAGAAACAGAATCCTTTGAATTTCAGTCATAAAAAAATCACCAAAATGACCAAAATATCAATTTTTATCTCCGGAGTGTCGCGTTAAGTACAAGAAGAGTCAGAGAAGGAAAATTTAGCAAAGAACAGGAAGGAAGAGACGAAACTAAATGACGTGAGATATATGGCTACAGAAGGAAGGATATGATGGAAGATATCTAGATTCCTGTTGAGAGATAAGGTAGTATATATTTCTGGAGTAAGAGAAAGATGGGCCGGCCTTGCGGTGTAGGGGTAGTGTGTCTGCCACTTTTCCAGAGGTCCCGGGTTAAAGTCCCGGCCAGGTCAGGGATATTTACAGGGTTCTGAGGGCTGGCTCGAAGTCCTCTCAGCCTACGTGATTAGAATTGAGGAGTTATCTGACCGTGAGACAGCGGCCCTGGTCTGGAAAGCCAACAATAACGGCCGAGAGGATTCGTTTTGCTGATCACACGCGATACCTCGTAATCTGCTGGCCTTCGTGTCACTAAATCTACCGAAACGAGGATGAGGTATTTGACCACTTTCAAATACCACCGGACTGAGCCAGGTTGGAACCTGCCAAGTTGGGGGGTCAGAAGGCCAGCGCCTCAACCGTCTGAGCCACTCAGCCCTGCATAAAAGCATTCTTGCTCGTAAAATGTGAGGTGTAACAGCTCGGCATACCCCTGTGATCAGTTGCCGAAGGTGATCGGGATTTTCAGGCTCCTGTGCATACACTGTCTGCTGCTACTCCACAGGTATAAGTCGAGTGGTGTACGATGGGGCGATCTGGCGGGCCAGGGAACGGGTCCTCTCCTTCCTATCCATTTACTGTGTTGGGATATAAGGCAGGAAGTTGGTTCCAGACGACTACTAATCCGTGAAGTGAGGCCCCGTCAAGTTAGAACCACATTCTTTATCGTTAATCAGCCTCCAACTTCTTCTAGAACAGGGGTTTCCAAATGACGGCCCGCGGGCCGCATGTGGCCCGCGAAGGCATATAATGCGGCCCGCGAGAGCATTTAAATGAATAATGTGAAGAATAGGTACAAAATAATATTTTGTTGGTCGTTCAAAAATATATAAATTTTCATACCCGGTATAGACCCAAATCTGAACCAATTTAATTGTTTTCGTCGTTTTTAAATATTCACTTGATCTGAATAGGTTATTTTTATTTATAAAAATTTAAAATCCAAATTTCAAATAATGATTGGTTTTTAACTCCCAATAACTACTTTTGATGGTTTTCGGAGATGCCGAGGTCCCGGAATTTTGTCGCGCAGGTGTTCTTTTACGTGCCAGTAAATCTACCGACATGAGGCCGAAGTATTTGAGCACGTTCGGAACGATCTAACATCGAACCCGCCAAGCTGGCTTCAGAAGGCCAGCGCCTCAACCATCTGAGCCACTCAGTCCAGCTCCAAATTTCACTCTTTTATGCTATTGTAAAATAATGTTTTACCTAAGTAATTAAAATTATCAAACCTTTTTTTCAATTGAATTATGCATATTATTTCGTAATGGTACTTCTGTAGGCCTAGGGGCTGCCTGGCCGAGGCGGTACAGGCGTGCTCGGTTCGCCCGGAAGGACGTGGGTTCGAATCCCCGTCAGAAAGTCGTAAAATTTAAGAAACGAGATTTCCACTTACGGAGGTGCATATGGCCCTGAGGTTCACTCATCCTACACCAAAAATGAGTACCAGGTTAATTCCTGGGGGCAAAGGCGGCCGGGCGTAGAGCTAACCACTCCACCCCATCAAGTGCCGACGTTACGATTGGGGGAAGCCTTTACCTTCCACTCCTCCAAGGGCCTTCATGGCCTGTACGGAGGTGGCTATGCTTAGCTTTTTGCTTTACTTCTGTAGGCCTACAATACGCAGAAGTTTACGAAAATTGGCCAATTATTCAAGTGCGGCCCGCGAACATGACTAAGGTTTCCAATATGGCCCTCGAGCTCTTACAAATTGGAAATACTTGTTCTAGAAGCTTCCTTATCGCGAGCCGCTCCACCGAGATTGTCTGCCCTTGTCAGCATTGCAGCTTCCGCCGACCCCCCGCACTGTCGACCTTTACTGTCACAATGCAATATACCTCTAATATTTAAATAATGAATATGGGAAAGGATGTAATTCGTTAATGTTATAAATTTCGTGAGCAAGACCTTCATCAGAAAATTAAACTCGTGAACACTTAAAAACAATTCCATGTCGCTATTTACAACGCCCTAAAATTGATAAATTTATGTTCGCTTATCATCCTTTCATCTGATTCCAAGGAAACGCATACATTTGTCTGTGTGTCTCGTACACCCTTTCCCGTTTTCACCATTGGATTATATCATGAAACACGCTGCTTTTGTGTTGGCCATGGCGGTTGAAGTTGAAGTTGGTCGGGTGGCATTGGTCGCAGTTTGTATCATTACTAGGATTACAATTTGGAGAACAACACGTCACTTCACTGAGCTCAAGAAATGGGACATCCTCTCATAAGTGCAGTCCTATACTATGCACTTCATTCATCATTCTGTGAGTGAGTTTGTGAGAGTACGAAGGCGAGAAGTTCCTCCTTCTCGCTGTAACTTATGCAACACGGAGTAGAACGATAAATTGATAAATTGCAAGTGAAGTTCTGGTTTGAGCATGCAAGTTTCATTAAACACGATTGCTGTGATCTACTTTCCAATCTGCACTTTATAATTGAAATTCTAACGTTTCCTAAGCGCGTAGTCATCCACTTAGCGCAGAGGATCAGGTATATAAAACTACACAAAGCTCGGCGGATCTAATATAAATGAACAAAGTTTCAAGAAACCAAATCTTGCAGAGGGAGGTAAAGTTCGAACTTGAGCGAGATAACATGCAAAGTAGGCACATCCACCCCCGTGTTCTCGCAGAAGAGTCGGCAGCCGCGGAGCGGTACAGTGTTATAGGGACTGTGGACTGTTACTGTAGGTAGAGAGGGTCCATAAGTCACAGCCTGTTACTTTGTCACCGATATACGTATCAGATACGCTGTCACGGAAGTATCTGTGACAAAATATCGTTTAGGTTGTGTACTTGGATCACGTTCACAGGGCTATGCTATCTGCTGTAGCTCAAGGTCTATATCCAGTTTTCATTTACCAGTTACATACGGCGATATTAAAGTTGTTAAATCATGCATTTTATCATAGGCCTGGTGTATTTATGAGCACAGTAGAGAGAATGCCTCTCTAGCAACTCTGATATTTTTTCGGGAAGTACTAGTCCGATTATTAAAATATTTTTTTCCTTTCTTTCTTAATCTTCTTACCCTCCAGGGTTGCCTTTTCCCTCGGACTCAGCGAGGGATCCCACCTCTACCGCCTCAAGGGCAGTGTCCTAGAGCGTGAGACATTGGGTCAGGGGATACAACCGGGGAGGATGACCAGTACCTCGCCCAGGCAGCCTCACCTGCTGTGCTGTACAGGGGCCTTGGTGGGGGATGGGATGATTGGAAGGGATAGACAAGGAAGAGGGAAGGATGCGGCCGTGGCCTTAAGTTAGGTACCATCCCGGCATTAGCCTGGAGGAGAGTGGGAAACCACGAAAAAACACTTCCAGGATGGCTGAGGTGGGAATTGAACCCACTTCTACTCATTTGACCTCCCGAGGCTGAGGTACCACTTTTCAAATTTTGTGGCAGAGCTGGGAATCGAACCTGGGCCTTCGGGGGTGGCAGCTAATCACACTAACCACTACACCACAGAAGCGGGTTTCAAAATAATTACGGTGCTGAATTTGTAATATTTGTAGATTTAAGGCTACCCTATGTGTACAAAATGGTGTGGTACCGTTTAAAAAATTCTAAGTTAGTACGATGATCTCAGAAAATATTAACGTCATGACACAGTACTTTAAGTCCGATTATTAGCCCTTTGGTACCATTACTGAAGGTGAAAACAAAATGTCAATATCTTGATCCGTTCACGATTTGTTTGAGGTGGGCAACTTTGGTGAATAACCCTATATATGAGAAGAATCTTTGTATTAAGTTCATAAATGTGTTAATTTTAGTCATTTTGTTCTTAAACCTACATTAAGTACTGTAAATAATTAGTGTCCCGGAGACACGCTTGTTAACTTATTGCGCATCATGTTCAGGCCACGTAGAATGGGTACTTGTTAATCCTGTTAAAGTCAACTTCTATTATTCATTTTCTTTCGAGGTAAATCAGACAGTTAAGTTAGTTTTGGTGAAATGTAGATTGTGCCTTCAGAGGCCTGAACTTGTAAATTTTAGGGAATAGTCCCCTAGTGAGTAATTGTGTGGAGCAAGTCGCTCGTTCTGCTGATGTAAAATTTCGAGTTCCGTCTCCTTGGGTATGTATTGAAGGCAGCAATGATGTTCTTGTTAAATTTGTAACGAGGGAGCTTCATGCTCGTTGTTATCTGATTATTATGGATTTTCTTATACTGTTTATTGAGCTCACGAGCTCGATCTAGTACCTGATTATTTGTTATTTGCTTAGCAAAGTGTAAAGTTTGAAAAGAAAAGAACAAAATCCGGAAAGAAATATATTCCAAATTTTAAAGTTTTAAATTGCTATTTAAACCTTCTCTATCAATGCCCGCACCTTCTTTCACCTCTGTCCACCACGATATCTTCGTAATAATAATAATAATAATAATAATAATAATAATAATAATAATAATAATAATAATAATAATAATAATTATGAAATGAAAATTAAATGGCGTATCGCTTTTAGTGCCGGGTGTGTCCGAGGACATGTTCAGCTCGCCAGGAGCAGGTCTTTTGATTTGACTCCCGTAGGCGACCTCCGCGTCGTGATAAGGATGAAATGATGATGAAGACGACACATACACCCAGCCCAGACACTGCCGGGAATCGAACCCTGGACCCTTGTGACCAAAGGCCAGCACGCTAACCATTTAGCCATGGAGCCGGACAATAGTAATAATAATAATTTGTAATATGATCTTCTCTTCTTCGTGACTGTAATAGGATGTTATTGGGGGCCCATGTTTGATATGTATTGGGGCCAGATTTACGTCAGGATGCCGTATGCAGAGGCTTGTATTCACTATCACGTGTTTCTGTGGAGTGTTGTACTTATGAAGAGAAATGTATTACGACGAACACACACCGAGCGAGTTGGTCGTGCGGTTACGAGCGCGCGGCTGTGAACTTCCATTCGAGAGATAGTGGGTCCGAACCCCACTGTCCGCAACCCTGAAGGTGGATTTCCGTGGTTTCCCATTTTCACACTAGGAAAATGCTGGGGCTATTCCTTAATTAAGGACACGGCCGCTTCTTTCCCTGTCCTAGCCCTTTCTTGTCCCATCGTCGCCATAAGATCTATCTGTTCTGTGCGACGTGAGGCAACTTATAATTTTAAAAAATGACGAACACAGATACACAGTCCCCGAAACAGATGTATTAACGATACGCAGTTAAAAATCTTCGGTCCGGCCGGGAATCGAACTCGAGGCCCTCTGAATCGAAGATCAGTATGCTCACCTCTCAGCCATGGGGCCATGACCGTTAAGTTTATATGGTCTGACACCGTGCTTAGCCTGTTCGAGTCCCACTGGCCGAAAAAAGAATTTCGGCATCAAAATGTTGGCCAATACGGTAGGGGAGGTGGTGGTATACAATTTCTGATCACTAGGTTGGATGCCAAAAGCATTGATTCAGTATTCCAAACCTGTCTGCTATGTTCATTCGTAGTGAGGGCATATGAAGCTGTTGGTGGTAATTTGCCCTTCAGATGGAGAAGTTGAGCTTTCAGCAGATCCCTTGGTGCTATTCGATTTGAGTAGGATATGTGCTCGCACCGGGTTTCACCCGGATTCGATTCCCGGCCAGGTCAGTGATTTTTACCTGAACCTGAGGGTTGGTTCGAGTTGCACTCAGTCTCGTCCGTGGTCCGACAGCTCTGCACTCCGACCGACCGACCGACCGACCAACCGAGCAGAGGTTCTACCGTGGCTCCACTCCTCTACAATTGCAAAAACGCAAATTGTATTCGAGCGACGGAAAGGGGCTGGTCCCCGCCGTCGGCTGTCCTGAGAATGGTTTTCTGTGGTTTTCCATTCTCCTACACTATGGTTTTCCATTCTCCTGCACTAAGGCAAATGTCGGGAATGTTCCTAGTATAGGCCACGGCCGCCATCCCTCTCACCTTCTCCGCACATCTCCTCCTGGCCTCAGAGACGATGTCACCGTCTAGAAGACCCGCCTCCACCTTCCTTCAGGGGATGAATGCTAAAGCCACGGCCGCTTCCTTCCACTCCTAGACCTTTCCTATCCCATCGTCGCCATAAGACCTATCTGTGTCGGTGGAACGTAAAGCCAATTAAAACAAAAATAAAAAGGGGAGGAATGAAAATATTAAGTAGTAGTTACAGTAGTATATTGTCTCCTTGTCCGGTTCCATGGCTAAATGGTTAGCATGCTGGCCTTTGGTCACAGGGGTTCCGGGTTAGATTCCCGGCAGGGTCGGGAATTTTAACCATCATTGGTTAATTTTTGCTCGCACGAGGGCTGGGTGTATGTGTCGTCTTCATCACCATTTCATCATTATCATGACGCGCAGGTCGCCTACGGGCGTGAAATCAAAATACCTGCATCTGGCGAGCAGAACTTGTCCTTGGACACTCTCGGCACTAAAAGCCATACGCCATTTCATTGTCTCCTTTATGTCTGTGTATGTATGTCCTAATATAGTTTCTATATCATGCATTATAAGCAAGAACAGTGATTTGTATTGTATGCTGTTATTTGTCTCTTTTACATAGCTTTGCATCTTTTGCCCATTGTGTTTCTCTCCATGACAAGCGCAGACAGCTCACTTCAAAGTCCGTACCATTAATTTAAACGCACGTGAATGAGTTTTGTCTTACCACAAATGCTTATTGTTGAGGTAAATTACCTGCTTTGAAGATCTCGAGCTGTAAGCGTTCGTTTTCAAAATGCTTAAACATTTTGTGCCAGTTTAATGCACGTGCCTTTATCTATTGTGGTTTATCAATTTGTGTTTCTAATTCTTCGTCGTTCTCTTTATTTTACTGGCTATGATTTTCTCCCTGAATGTATCTTAAACAACTCATTTCCTTCAAAGAATCTAACCACTGAGAAGTAAATCTCGAGCTGTTATTTCGTCTAGGCCGTCAGTATCTGTAGAGATTAATTAATTAATTAATTAGTTTATTTATTTATGATCAGCAACAGCATAACGCCGAATTACAAAGATCCGAGATAAGTTATGTTCAATAGTTATAAATCTAAAATGAAAAATATAGTAACATAAACAAACGACACAAATATACTCAGTAAAACCGGTACAATCCTATATATATACATTTACATAAACAACGATGTAAACAAAGGAAAATACACGTAAATAGAAGAGAAGAGACGGGAAAGAGCAAAAAGGAAAATTAAGTTATGTTAGAAATATAATGCCTGAAGAAGGTTATGGTAGGAAGATATCTAGGTTCTTGTTAATAGATATTGTTAATAATAATTTCGTGTGACTGTTTCTAGCCGAGAGCAGCCCTTGTAAGGCAGAACCTCCTATGAGGGTGAGCGACATCTGCCATATGTAGGTAGGGACAGCACAAACGCCCAGCCCCCGGGCCATTGGAATTAACCAATGAACGTTAAAGT
Organism: Anabrus simplex; assembly: GCF_040414725.1. Lineage (NCBI taxonomy): Eukaryota > Metazoa > Arthropoda > Insecta > Orthoptera > Tettigoniidae > Anabrus > Anabrus simplex. Next base: position 287,679,002 of record NC_090271.1, read on the forward strand.
CCGCGACCCGGCCGGGAATCGAACCCGGGACCCTCTAAACCGAAGGCCAGTACGATGACCATTGAGCCAACGAGTCAGACAATAGATATTGTTGATATTGTTGGAACACATACAGAAGAGGACCTTTGTGTAAGAGAAAGCCGGGAGTAAGGAATATGGTAAGGGGGTCTTCATTCTGATACTACGGGATGGGACGTGGAGGGGGAATAAGAAAACTAAGAAGACCTAAATAAACCATTAGCTGCTTTGAACAGCAGTTTTAGGTCGACTACTTTTCTCCGAGCAGAAAGACTTTTGAGTTTTAGTTTCTCAAGCACTTGGTTGATATGGCGCATAGAGTATTATGTATCTGCTTGTATAGGCTAGAACAAGTGTGTTGCTTTCATATATGTATCTCATATTTTAATTTCCAATATGAAAGTGACAGAGATATATGCGATTTTAGTAAGCAGTTTCTTATACAGCCTGCCAGTGTCTTTTAGAATGATGTGTATGTTTCACTCATAGAGTCGATTTGTGTGTGCATTTCATTGCGCTTGGCTGACTGACGCGTAATAGAATATTCTGACTCTGCGAGGAAAACGACGGGAAACTACATGACTCCTTATTTCTGTATTACTCCTCTTCAGTGCGCCTAAGCTATGGCAGCTGATAATGGAACTGTTGAGGATCCAACCGGCCTTCGCGCTGAACAACTCACGATTTTTGGACTCCATACTCTACGACTGATCCTCCTGTCCATCGTAAGAGATGACTAAAAGGACACAAGGAGATCGCAATTTGTGAACGTGAGTTGGCGACCACGGCTCCTCTAGTTGCGTCTGAGATTGCTTCCACTTACTTGTGCCAGGCTCCTCTATTTCATCTATCCTATCCGACTTCCCTTGGTCAACTCTTGTTCCTTCCCGATCCCGACGGTATTAGGCGGCTTTCACACTGCACGTAGAGTGGAGCGTGTCCGAGCCGAACCGATTCCGCCACTAAAACAAACGCATGTAGCAGTGGCGGGCTGTTCAAAGTGTAGGCCGAGCGAGTCCGGACCGACAAATGCGTGGCCGAGCCTAGCGGGTCCCGACCGACATGAACGTGGTCTAGCTAAGCGAGTTGAAACAAACTTTTTTTTTTTCTTGAGGGCGTTTTCGGCGGCCGATTCCCCTTCCGAGCGCGCGGGTCGATTGCACAGTCTTCGGCTACTAGTCATCATACTCGTTTTTGTAATACTGCGCATCTCGCGTGCATTTCCTTGCTACATTTCGAAAGAACGTGTTCTGTTTGTCTATGGTAGCACGTATAGTCTGAAGTAGTATGTAGTCAAACGTCTTGGTGCTCATACAGAAGTATCTCCAGAAACGTACTTCAAATCAAATCAAAATCACTTTATTTGCAAATGAGGTGTCTACCTCGGTAGCAAATGATACATAAAAATACATTATTATCAAGCACTAAATTTTAAAAGGAAATATATTTTTCTAGAAAACAGTATTGCATGATTGACACTAACAATTTTTCTATTAAACACACAGCTCATCCTTCATATATATATATTACAAAATTCTTCTCATAATATCTTATGTACTTACCAGTGGCGGCTCGTGCTGAATAATGTTGATGGTTCTGCTCTGTGACGCTCAGTCCATAGCAGTAAGTGTAATAGACAAATCTAATTCGTATTGCATACGGAAAGTGTCAGCTGAGCTCGTGTGAATCCGTCCTCCAACTCTGCGGAAACGCCTTACTCCATGTCCTTTCAGTGTGAAGTTCTCTGAAATGTACCGAAAAAATACAGGTAGACATTCATCTCAATTTGTAAGACCCCGATTTCGAGGGACATCGACAATATAAATAACTGACTTGTACAAAAAACAACAATTAAAAAAATTAAAGCCCCTCTTCCGCTTATCGAAAAAATGTTGATCTATCGACACATTCATATTTACAAAGGCTCCGAGTCCTGCATACATCTTTGGGAGCCGGCTTTCTCAATGGAGGGGGGACATCATCTGATGGTACTAACGTTTCTATTTTCATTTCCATGACTACCTAACTCGGAAGAATTCACTACCATTACGGAGAAACATTGTCATGAATACTTGTAGGCCTAAGAACTCGCTCATTCGCTTCGTACGAGAGAGAATGTTTTCGGCCGTTGGATAGAATTATGCTGAAGTCCTGGTCATTTACACAAAAGATAAATATACATACCTCCAATCTTAAGGTACGTTGTTTGAAGACTTAACATGAACAGTAAATTGATTTTGTGTTACTTAATCACAACCATCCTCTTTTATAGCGCATTTATCCTGTATTTAACCTATTTGGGCTTTCTTTCTACTGAACAGAAGCATCACAACTATACTGTAGTATCTGAGAATGTTGACATGTAAGAATTTTAAACCATATCAATATCCATACAGTTTAAAAAAATCTCTATTTACACTGTTGAGTACAGTGGGGGGAGCTTTTCCCAAACAGCTGAGATTTCAACATGCTCGTCGCTGCAGCGATTCTCTCACGGGCAACGACGAGGCGAGCCGGATGTCAACAGCGGCGCCGCGTGGAGGAGCTGAGGATACTTCCAGGCGTAGGTCAGTGAGTCTAAAAGACTTTTTTCAGAAGAACGGGATGGGTTCAGGTAGTAGATTAAAACTCACAGAAGAACTATCTGAGAAGGACGTTATTTGCTTTCCGGAGGGAAGTATAATGGAAGTGGAAAGATCTAGAATAACTAGAAGTAAGTCAGGGAGTTTAGAACATAGAAGTAAAAAATAACTAGAGTTAAAGGTATCATGTGTTAACATTGAAGGAGTATGGAGCAAAATAGGTAACGAAGACTTTAAAGAGCTACTGGAAGAAATGGACATCCTTGGGCTTGTAGAAACTTGGGCTGATTACAAGAAAGACTTAAAGATAGAAGGGTGTATCGTATGGAGTCAATATGGATCAAGGAGATCCAATAGAGGAAGGATATCGGGCGGAATTTCAGTGGTTATCAAAAACAACTTAAAAGATAGAATACAGCGGTTAGAATCTGAGTTTAAGGAATTAATCTGGATAAGAATATTGGATAGGGTTAATTGGAGGAATGAAATATGTATAGCTTTTGTATATAATCCACCTTTGAGCTCCCCATTTGCGCAGAATTATTTTTTTGAGAATTTAGCGACAGAAATTAGACGATTCTCTCACGGACGTTGGCGCTGTGTAGTGTATTATTTACTAACTCTATGGTCACGGGAATAGGTCAGACGTACTGCAAGGCGTGCAGTTCATACAGAGCCTTATGGGCGACTCTTAGCCACCTATCGGAAGAAAGCTGTAGTTAAGTGTGCTCTTCCAGTCGGCCGTGGCTCTCCTAATGTTCTGTCGTTCACAGATCTAAACAGAGTTGCCAGATCACCAGCAGCTGTATGGGTATCGATCTTTGGCTCGATATAGACACTCAATATGAAGGATGGCATCGCTAATCGCTATATATTACTGTATATCTTTCATTGTGGTGGTTCTGCAGCTCTGCAGATCGTATTATGGAGCCGCGCCTGGTACTTACACACATAATCAGCTCGTATACAGCATGTGGAATCACTCAAATAATACGATACAACTGCTATAAGATTTAAATTTATATTGCTTTAAAATTTATTTTGCTATCTAACATGCATAACGACCTGCTGCGTCTTAACTAGAGCCCCTTTTGCCACCACTTTTCAGAGTTCCCAACTGTACTTCACCCCTACAGGCAGTCCCCTACTTCGGCTGTCCAATTTCCATTGGCTTCGTCATTCCGAATATCCTCGTATAACGTAAGAAATTCTTCGTATTTCTAACGACCAACATTCAAGTCCTCTACCCAATAACGTCTCCTTTTCCTACCTGTTTCCTGCCGTGGACTGTGTACGAGCAATAAAACAACAGCTGGTGGTAGAGACATACCAATGCCCCCGTTCAAATAATACTATACAACTGCTTTAAGAAAAACCCATTTTGCTACCTAACATGCATAAACCTGCTTCGTCTTAACTAGAGCCCCTTTTGCCACCGCTTTTTAGAGTTCTCAACTGTACTTCACCCCTACAGGCAGCACTTACGTGAATACGCACTCACTAGGCTCCGTCTCCCCCAGTTCGGACACGCTCCGTTCCGTCTGCAGGGTGAAAGTCGCCTTAGGTTTTCCAGGCCTAGCGAGTCTTTCATTGTTAACATTGATGGTTTTACGACCCGTACTTGTAGAGATGATATGGGCTTTTCGCAGAGAACATTGCTACGCGACTTCAGAAGAAAATCTCCACTGTTCCCGAGGAAGACTTACAATAATGAGGGTTAGAATTTAAGATTGTTTTACCGTTGGAGCTGTAGTGGTACGCTCGTTCGTCACCAGGTGGCTCGCTGTTTGCTGGCACAGCGCTCCAAGCGGGAGCTGACGGCAACATTAAGCTCTAATGAAGGTGTTCATCACATCGTGTATGCATGAGGAGTAACAGAGAGGACATAGACGAATCAGGGACGAGTGTGGCCCTTCTTGGCCTCTGTCTTTCTTTGCGTGATAACTTCATGTTTTGACGTGTCGGGCCTCTTCCATTTTTCCCCTCTGATTAATAGAGGATGGTTGCCGAGTTGTATTTCCTTTTAAAACAGTAACCACCACCACTCTACCACTGATAGAGAGAGGGATCATAGTTTGAATTGGAAGGAAAACAGAGTGACAGGAGAAATATCAGGTTAGAAAATAAAAATCTGACCAGAAGTAAACTCGTGTCTTCATCCCGAGGTGGTTCATTTTTTGTTACACCCGCAATAGATAATAATTTCGTGTGGCTATTTCTAGCCGAGTGCAGCCGTTGTGAGGCAGACCCTCCGATGAGGGTGCGTGGCATCTGCCATGTGCAGGTAACTGCGTGTTATTGTGGTCGAGGATAGTGTTATGTGTGGTGTGTGAGTTGCAAGGATGTTGGGGACAGCACAAACACCCAGCCCCCGGGCCACTGGAATTAAACAGTGAAGGTTAAAATTCCCGACCCGGCCGGGAATTAAACCCGGGACCCTCTGAACCGAAGGCCAGTACGCTGACCATTCAGCCAACGAGTCAGACACCAGAAGTAAAGTACAGTAATCTTGATATTTGAGTTATAATAGGCCTATAACTAGTTCTAGCAGAAGCACGGTTGGCGTAGCCCAAGCTGTTCTCAAGAAGAGCTATCTGAAACATAGATATGCACTTTAGAAAGATGTTTCTGTTCTGCGGAGTGCAGCACTGTATGGAAACGAATAGTCAATAACTGGTAGTGGAAGGAGCGGAATAAAGACTCGCGATGTCGTCATCGGGTGCTTCCGTCTTGTAACTGGTGTCTCTTCCACTCGAGTCGGTTCTGTGCCGTACGTCTGGCCTCTTCATAGCTCCAGAACCCTGCGTTCTTTAGACATGTGTTAGGGTATTTAGGGGTTGTAGTAAGGATGTAAAGGAGAGTACATATACATCTCTTATAAGACACTCAGCTAGCGTATGGATCCACTGTATGGGACACTCACAAAGATTACTTGATTCGAGAACTGGAAAAAGCCAAAAAGGAAAACAGTTCGATTTGTTCTGGGTGATTTCCGATAACAGAATACCGTTACGAAAATGTTCCAAAGTTTGGGCTGGGAAGACTTGGGAAAAAGGAGACGAGTTGCTCGACTAAGTGGTGTGTTCCGAGCTGTCAGTAGAGAGATGGCGTATAATAACATTAGTAGACGAATACGTTTGAGTGGTTTTCTTGAAAGTAGGAAGGATCACAATATGAATGTAAAGTTAGAACTCAAGAGGGTTAGAATTCAAGAGGGCAAATATTCGTTTATAGGAAGAGCAGTTAGGGATGGAAATAATTTACGAAGGGAGATGTTCAATAGATTTCTAAATTCTTTATGTTTATTTAAGAAAAGACTAGGTAAACAACCTATAGGGTATCTGCCACCTGGGCGACTGCCCTAAATTCAGATCAGTGGTGATTAATTGATTGATTGATTGATTGATTGATTGATTGATTGATTGATTGATTGATTGATTGATTGACCTTGCATACAATGCTGTCAAGAATTGCATCAACGGTGCAGAAATATGGTAAGAAAATTGTTTCTTCTTCTTCTTCTTCTTTTCTCTTCCCACACACTTGACAAATCGCGGATGCAAAATACCTCAAGGTCAAAATGCACGACGGTTCCGATATTCCCTAGTCCTCTCCACTTAAACAATGCTGTCTCAGACACAAAACAAGTAGAGTCTTTTGCTTAGGTAGGTCAGAAGATTACAGAAGATGGAAGGTGCACCAGTGAAGTTAAATGTCGTATTGTTTAGGTCAACGCGGCTTTTGTGGAAAATAGGAAATTACTGTGTATCAATCAACTATGTTTTTCTCTCCGACTGAGGATGCTGCATGTATTTGTATGCCTCGGAAACGTGGGTACTGAATAAAAACGAAAACAAAATGTCTTGAAGCCTTCGAGATGTGGTGCTATCTTAAGATGATAAATTTGATGTCAAATACCAGGGTTCTAGACAATCCAGAACAGACACTCAGTTGTTGGATTCACACAAATTGCCACCCAGTTTAACAAGTACTGTAGCAGAAGGCTTCCTAGCGTCAAAACAACCACGGGAAGTCTTAGCGCAGTCCCCGAGCTAGAGTACTTAACCAGACACGGATAAAATCCCCGACGTGGCCGGGAAGCGAACCTGGCACCTTCTGAAGCGAAGGCCGCGTCGCTAAGGAGCTGGACAGATACTGTATATTATTGAAAAGGCGTGTGACTTTTGCTTCTGACATTTATATACTGGTCAAAGCACTTATTCCTTTCTCTTCTGCTCTGTTCTTTTCATCTACTGAATGGTCCCTGTAGAGGAAGTGTCATGCTGTGAAAGAGGTAAAATTCCAACCTCTCAACTCGTCTCCCCTAGCGCTACACGTACCTCATGTGAACCCGGAGTTAACACGAGCTCTCAAGTGTCAGGGGACACAGCTCCTGTAGCCTCGGCCCAGCTGACGTCAAGTCACACTTTTATTGTTCGTGGCAGTTGTAAGGAACTAATAGCTGAACATTAAAACAGAGTAACACCAGGCGGCGCTGGTTCTACCCATTAAAGTAGTAAGCACGTGATAGGAAAATGAAGTAATTACATCGTAAGACTTCCTGTATTTTGTTTCTAGGCTTTCAGTGATCTCCTTGGCCACGTTATCATATACCTGGACGGTAAAGTGGCCTATAAAGTAATTACTGTCACCAAGTTCCTCTTACTTAAGAACTCTTAAGTTTATTATAGAAGTTAAGCACCTTAACTTCGCTCCGTAGCCTCTAGATAACAGACCCTGGAGCAGTGTTTCCAAACTTGCTATTTAGGGGTTGTAGTAAGGACGTTTAAGGAGAGGGCGTCTCTGTAAATATCCTACTTAGAGTATGGTTCCACTTTATGAGACTCACACCAGGACTACTTGATACGAGAACTGGCAAAGATTTAAAGGAAAGAAGTAGGATTTCTTCTGGGTAATTTCCGGCAAAGGAGTAGTGTAACAAAAATGTTGCATACTTTGGATTGTGAAGAGTTGGGAGAAAGGAGACGAGATGTTCGGCTAAGTGGTATGTTTCTAGCTGTCAGTGGAGAGATGGCGTGGAATGATATTAATATTATCGGCATACTTTTTCTGGATAGATTTGTATACGGGGTGAGGAGTAAGGAGGGAGCTCTCCCGGTTCCGGTAGTGATGCCAACTGAATGAAAATGAAATTTGAATTGAATCGAGAATATGATGGATCGATATGAAGTTTCTAAACCGTTATTATCTTAAGCCAACAACTGTGTCACACACACATTTTATAACATTATATAACATTTCTCGATGCGAATCTTGTTCCTAGCATGAATTCTATAGTTTGGCTTTGCTGTGTTAACAACAACAGTACTAGAACGTAAATTGTACGCCAGATGTCACACAGCGATGCATAAGCGATTCATAGTTTGTGTTTCAAAGATTGCCAGTACGAATCTCGAAGATTGCCGAGGTCGACCGATTCAGCACTAGGGTGTAAATCTATCCAGGAAAAGTGTGCCGATAATAGACGAATAAGCTCGAGCGGTGCTTTTAAATGTAGGAAACATCATAATATGAAGATGAAGTTGGAATTCAAAAAGACAAATTGGTTAAAATATTCATTTATAGGACGAGGAGAAAAGGATTGGAATAATTCACCAATGGAAATGTTCGATAAATTTCCAAGATCTTCGAAAACGGTTAAGAAAAGACTAAGTAAACATCTGATAGGGAATCCGCACTTGGCGGCAGATGATTGATTTTTAATTGTTTTTCTTACAAGTTGCTTTACATTGCACCGACACAGATATGTCTTATGGTGACGATGGGACAGGAAAAAGCTAGGAGTGGGAAGGAAGTGACCGTTGCCTTAATTAAGTACAGTTCCAGTATTTGCCTGGCGTGAAAATGGGAAACCACGGAAAACTATCTTCAGGGCTGCCAACAGTGGGGTTCGAACCCACTATCTCGCGAATACTGTGTACTGGCCTCACTTAATCGAGTGCAGGTATGGAGCTCTGTAATTGATTGATTGATTGATTGATTAAGCTGGGTGTCGCGACACCCAAGGGTGCCGTCTGAATGTTTATGGGTTGTCGCGAAGTCCCGAAACTGAAAGAGAGCAGCCACTAAGTGTTCCCTATTACAGTACACCTCGTTGTAATTTAAAGGAAATAATAATAAATAAAAAATACGCAATGATACGATAAGTTACTACTCGGAGATGAACTTCAAAGTTCTTCCTAGTTATGCACACAAATGCTTATTACTGGTTTACAAAATCCATTTATTTCATCTGAAATTAGTCGACTTTCGTTGGTAAAAAAAGAATAATAATAAGAAGAATCAGCAGGGCTTCAACAGTGGCATGAACTTGAAGATAAAGTATCAATGCGATTATTTACAAAAATTCTAATCTTCACTTGAAGAAGAGTTGGCGCATCTGGGGCTCTTGTGGTTTTTCTGCAATTGTCAGCCACATTTTACTTATAGACATGATACTGTATAGGCTTTTGGGCGTATGCCGTTCTTGACACGGCATAAGCCCAAACGACGTGAAAGCATCAATGGCAACACATTTTACTTGTTAAGGAGGATCAGAAAGGTCATACGTGACAATTATTATTATTATTATTATTATTATTATTATTATTATTATTTGCTAGTTGTTTTACGTCGCACCGACACAGATAGGTCTTATGGCGACGGTAACGTGACAATTAAAAACGTTATTTGAAGACTTGCGAGTGAATTTATCCCGTAATCATTCAAACATAAAAGAAATTTGTCAAAGGTGTACTGCTAAATGGCCTAAATTTAAGAACAGTACACAGTTCAAAATCCCCGACCTTGTCGGGAATCGAATCCGGTGCTCTCTGAATCGAAGACCAATACGCTGAAAATTTAGGCAGGAAGCTGGACAGTAGGAAAGCTGTTGCTGTTCCTTAAAAGAAGGAGGATATTTTCATCTGTCTCTTGGCACAGGGCAGAGCTATACGTAACTTCCACCGAGGTCTCAGTCTTTTATGACTGTGACATGATGAGACTGCTGAGCTAGGGAGGTTGCTGACATACAGAGCACGACTTACGTCTGGATGTTATGAAATGTGTTACTCTAGGGCCAGTCGTGCTGTAGTTGTATTTTCTGACTTAGTAAGGAAAGCAATGGTAAACTAAATCACTCTTCCTCTTGTCTGATCTGCTGCACCATCGGTGTTTGCTGTTTCCTTATCACCGCTTAGCCTTTCGTGCTGATATTTGAAGATCCAGCCAGCCCTCGAGTGGATGACATAGCCTTGTGAGAAGCCTAGACACTCACTGCGATGCTGAGAGAGCGCAGCGCTCCTTCCCTACAGGCATTTCCAGTTGGTAGTGTTTGATTTCTCGAAGGGGTTTGCATATGTAAATTTCTTGGTCTGAGTGCAGTCGTTACTCTGACAGTAGAATGGCGGGCGGTGACCATCTTATGTGTTGTCAGTGTCCTGTGTTTTGCATACAATCACACATCGTGATATTGCAGAATACACTTGTATCTCAATGTCCGATTACGTCTTCGTGATATTATCAGAGACTGATACTAGAAAGGGGTAAGCTTACACAAGTACTACTGTCGGGATAAATCATCCTGTTAAAGCATGACGCGAACCAGTGGATTCGGGAAGGACATGCATCGCCAGTAGTGGTAGGTCGATGTAAACAAATGCAGGGCGGGGTTACTAGCAGCTGCGCCTTCTCTCTTTCGGTCAGTGGTGTACACGTTGTGCCGGAACTAACATGGCAAGTCATCAGTAGTCGAATTGTTGGTGTGTGGGAGGGGCGCATGTCTCCAAAACAAACCGCACTTGACTGGGCGAGTTGGCTGCGCGCTGCGGATAACGTAACTGTCCGTTTGCATTCGGAATGTAATGGGTTCGAATCCAAGGCCAAGGTCCATTCATTCTCAGTCCTAGCCCTCTCCTATTCCCATCCCAACGTCGCTATATGACCTGTGTCCGACTCGTTGGCTGAATGGTCAGCGTACTGGCCTTCGGTTCAGAGGGTCCCGGGTTCGATTTCCGGCCGGGTCGGGGATTTTAAGCTTCATTGGCTAATTCCAATGGCCCGGGGGCTGGGTGTTTGTGTTGTCCCCAACATCCCTGCAACTCACACACCACACATAACACTATCCTCCACCACAATAACACGCGGTTACCTACACATGGCAGATGCCGCCCACCCTCATCAGAGGGTCTGCCTAACAAGGGCCGCACTCGGCTAGACATAGCCACTCGAAATTAAATTAATTTTATATGACCTGTCTGAGTCGGTGTGACGTAAAAACCAAATAATACTGAAACGAAAATCCATAGCCTATTTCCACTCATTCGACTGGGTCAGGAATGGAATGAATGAAGCCCCATCTAGCGGCGAGGATAGGAATTGTGCCGGCTGCCGAAGCCTGTCGCACTCCTCTGGGGCGATGATTAATGATTGACAGATGAAATGAAATGATATTGGAGAGTGTTGCTGGAATGAAATGTGACAGGGAAAACTGGAGTACCCGGAGAAAGACCTGTCCCGCTTCCGCTTTCCACCAGCACAAATCTCACATGGAGTGACCGGGATTTGAACCACGGAACCCACTGGTGATAGGCCATTGTGCTGCCGCCTGAGCCATGGAGGCTCCAACAAATAAAAATATTTTTATTATTATTATTATTGAACATACTTGAGGAATTTCAAGTCGACAGGAAAACAAGGGAATTGATCAAGCAAACTCTAACAGGCACAACAGCGAAAGTTAAATTTTTATGAAAAATTTCACAGTCATTCGAAATTACAACAGGGGTCCGACAAGGCGATGGATTATCACCACTACTATTCAATCTAGTTCTGGAAAAAGTGGTTCGAGAATGGAAAAATGAAACTAAAGGGATCAATATTGGTAGACTTCTCAAAAACAAAATTCACCTTGATTACCTCGCCTTCGCAGATGACTTGGCAGTCCCCTTCCAACAACAAACAAGATGCACTCCAGTCCGTAGAAAAACTTCATGAACTAGCGGCAGGAACAGGCCTGCAAATTTCATATGAAAATACGAAGTATATAGGAGGTAAAAAAAATCGGGATTTTACAACCATCCTCTAATCACTAGATATGGGAAACTCTCCCAAGTACATAAATTCAAATACCTAGGCGAAATTATACAACCAAACGGGATAAATCAGCAAGCAAATAAAGAATTACAAAACTACAAAAAGCATACACAGTTGTGTGGAGCAGATACAACAAAAAAGCTATATCCCAAAACTCAAAATTACGATACTACAACACAGTTGTAAAACCAGAAGGCTTGTGCATCAGAAACTCTGATAATTGGTAGCAGATCACAAATGAAAAACATCGAAAAACAAGAGAGGAAAATTCTCAGGAAAATTCTAGGACCTAAAAGCAAAAAATGGTATATGGATGAAAAGGAAATCACAGGAAATCTATCAAGTAACAGAAAAAAATCACGAACACCATTAGTGAAAGAATATTAAAATTCTATGGTCACCTGATCAGGATGGATAACAGTAGGCTAACAAAGCAAAGTCAAAGGCCCTCGGAGGAGTGGAAGGTAAAGCCTTCCACCATTGTTAACCTCGGCACGTGATGGGGTAGAGTGGTTAGCTGTACGCCCGGCCGCCTTTGCCCGCAGGAATTAACCTGTTACTAATTTTTGGTGTAGGCTGGGTGAACATCAGGGCCATATGCACCTCCGGAAGTGGAAATCTCGTTTCTTAAATTTTACGACTTCCTGACGGGGATTCGAACCCACGTTCTTCCGGGCGAACCGAGCACGCCTTTACCGTCTCGGCCAGGCAGCCCCTATAGGCTAACAAAGAAAATAATAAATCTCGCAGTATCTCTAAAAAAACAACTGGCTTACAGAAATAAACAAAGATTTTCAGGAAATTGGTATAAATGAAATCTTGCAAGACAGGACAAAATTCACAGATATCATAATCTCTGCATCATCAGAGAATTTGTGAGCCATCAGGTATCCAGGTGGAGATGGACACGCTCAAAATTGCGTTCAAGGGTAATGGTTACAGCAATTTGCAGATTCATAGAGCCCTGCATCCCAGAGAAACGACCAAGCAAAGATCACAGAAGGAAGAAGTGAAGGGAACTGTCTACTTGCCTTACATTCACAACACCACAGATCGAATTGCCAAGGTCCTCTGCAAACACAATATAAAAACCGTGTTTGGCACCGCCACTAAAATTGCTCACAGTCTGAGTAAAACCAAGAACAAATTGTCCCCACTTGTACATCCTGGGGTATACGAAATTTCCTGTACTTACGGTAAGGTATACACCGGCCAAACATGCCGGTCCATTGGTACCCGTATCAAGGAACATGAACGTAATATTCGTCTCAACCAACCTGACAAATCGGCAATAGCTGAGCACGCTCTATCGTCGGGTCATGATGTCATGTTCCAAGATGCTCGAGCTCTTACCCACACTAGAACACTACAGGTCCAGGATTATACGGGAAGCTGTGGAAATACGTAGAAATCCTAACCATTTCAACAGGGACACCGGCTATCAGTTAAGTAATACCTGGTTGCCAGCCATTAAGAATTTAGGTAGGTAGTTCCCTTCACTGTCCCTTCACTGTTGTTATTTTGTCTCGGTGTTTTCCAAATTCGTATGTTTCTCATCGCCAGATGTTTCATTCCAGGCTTGTGTCAATGCCATATGTTACATACACATGTTATGTGAACATTCTGATGGTTCGGTCAGCTTCCGCTTCGAACGCTAGCGCTGTGCCACGTCCTGGGAGCCATCTGGTGGCGAATGAATGTACCATTTCCACTTCTGTTATAACGTCTTAATTTAAAGAGTAATTGTTTAAGAAGCCTTTCTCATGGACAGTCGAGATTCCTTCTGATGACGCAGAGCACAGTTCTCTGCGAAACGTAAAGAATTTGATCTTATTTTCTTGACACGGCATAAGCCCAAAAGCCTATACAGTATCATGTCTGTAAGTACGGGCCGTGAAAGCATCAATGGCAACAAAACACAAATTTACTAATCAACCTAAATGACAAGCTACAGGATGTACGGAAGAACGCAAAAGGAAGCATAGCGAAAGGATGAAGAGATTTTGAGAAGACAAGAAGAAACGATGTTCTAAATAAGTTCTTACGCGCTCCTTAGTTGGGCATAACGAATCTAAAAGAAACATAATAATAATAATAATAATAATAATAATAATAATAATAATAATAATAATAATAATAATAATAATAATAATAATAATAATAATAATAATAAAATTTCATTTTGGGAAAATCAAATGATTATAAATATGACTTTCAATAAATGAAATTTAAATTTATTTTCATTTAACAACAGGTATAAAATTTGGAGTCGACAAGTGTAGGGTTCACTGCGTCGTAAGGGGGAAACTGACTCAGAGCCGTGGATTCGAGCCCCAACCGGGCCGGGGATTTCAACCTGGTTAAGTCGCTTGGCTCGGCAAGTGGGCGTTCGTAATATCCCCAGTTTTATTGTAACTCACATATTACAATCTTCCACCGTATGAACACGCAGTTTGCTACACTCGACAGACGCTGCCCACCCACATTGGAGGATCTGCCTTCCAAGGGCTGTACGAAGCTAGCAATAAACAAACGAACTCATTATTTACTCACTTGCAAGTTGCTATTTATTTACATAATGTTTTACTCTAGCATTAAATAATATTGTAGAGAGAAGATTTTTGGCATGCCCCTCCCATTTTGTTCTAAATTTCCATCGTGTTCTAAACTTACAGAGCGAAAAACTTTTCTTCTCTTTCTTCTTTTTCTTGTGAGAATTCGGCTACTGCGGTGTTGTCCTGATGGGGAATTTCTTATTGTCTGGAACCAGGGGTGAGAAGAGAGTGGCCAGAGTCTTGCAAAACTGTAGTATTGCAGCATTCTCCAGGAGATAAATAGCGAAAAATGAAGGAAAATCAGTTCAAGGATAGCTAACGCTGAGATTCGAACCTATGTACGGGTAGCATCAGCGGTGGTAGATCGATGTGTAATCCTAATATTCAAAGAAGCGTTCTGACAGCTAGCGCAGGGAGGGTCCGTTTACTGGCTGCCTGGCAGGACAGAAGGAGTAAGGTTATTGTTGTCGTGGAAACGTGGGCGGTTGCCAAGGAGACATGCCTGTTATCGGGCCTGGAGTTGCTTGGAGTTGCCAAACCTTTCGCTTCTCAGTTGGATCTTTTCGCTAATTGTTCATTGTGAGATTGAGAAGGCGAAAGGAATGGTTTTTTTGCTAGTTGCTTTACGTCGCACCGACACAGGTAGGTCTTATGGCGACGATGGGCTTTGAATGTCTCTATACATTTTATGGACTGTTAGTACCTGGATGAAAAGAAAGAAAAAAACAGGAGACTCGTGCATCTGCTACTACCTTTGTCGCTGATTTCGTAGCGTGTGTGAGAAGAAGAAAGAAGAGAAGCTGCGTGATTTTATCCCACTTACGGGAGATGTCTTTCTGGAACTGTTAAAGTTGTTTATTGATATTTCCGCGAACTTTGGCGAGAAAATAAGTAGACCCTAAGTCTCGTAATCTTGTGGCTTCACTGCTCACATTTCTTCTGGTGGGCAGCGCTATGCCTGATTGAACGTAAGTGCATTGACCCCACAAGAAAGGACTGACCAGCCTGTGTGCATTACCAGAATATGATGGTTATTATTATTATTATTATTATTATTATTATTATTATTATTATTATTATTATTATTATTATTATTATTATTCCCGATGTATTCGCAAGAAGCTACAAGAAAAGAAGTGGCTGTGGGCTGGATCTGTCTCGGAGTGATGGCCGCAGGTCTTTTGGACGTAGAATACATCCCGGGGTTGTTAGAAACAAGTGAATGCATGGAGTTTAGTTCTAGAATCATTTTCTGTCCGTGCTCCCCTTTTGCGAAAGTTGTGATATAGGCTAGTAGGCCTAATATTTCCAGTCTTCATCGATTCCATTACATCTTCTTGAGTTCCTTGGGGCCTATCTTTTCCGTAGGCTAGACGTAATCTATAGACTAGGATTTCCTACCTCGTACGTCGGCCCTTTCACGCCCCGCCTCGGATGTTTTGGACTTGTTAGTTTCCTTTTGAACCAGCCTTCTCTCTCTTCTTGTTTCTGTGTGCGGAAGCCTCGAACTTTCTTTAAATTATGTTGAGACATTTCGGAAATGTAATAATCTTTTTTTTTTAGATTTTATTTTATGAGTTGATCGTGTGAAGTGTATGGAGCACTAAGTACTTCTAACTGCTTTCCCCACCGAGCTCGATAGCTGCAGTTGCTTAAGTGCGGCCAGTATCCAATATTCGGGAGATAGTAGGTTCGAACCCCACTGTCGGCAGCCCTGTAAATGGTTTTCCGTGGTTTCCCATTTTCCCACCAGGCAAATGCTGGGGCTGTACCTTAATTAAGGCCACGGCCGCTTCCTTCCCACTCCTAGCCCTTTCGTGCCCCATCGTCGCCGTAAGAGCTATCTGTGTCGTGCGACGTAAAGGAACTGGCAAAAAAAAAAAAAAAAAAAAAAAAAAAAAAAAAAAAAAAAAAAAACAACTGCTTTCCCCTAAAAATTCGTGCGTTCAAATATACGAGATATAACTCGAGACAATCATCTTTATGTTTGTTTCCAGTCATTTGTTAGATTTAGTTAAATTCAATTTATGTTTTTGCATTGTAGGCATTTTTATTTTCTATTCATATTACATGCGTTTTGAAATTCTTAAATTGTAAGTAAATACAGCATTTGTGAAGTATTTGATTAATTAATCATTAAGCACTATATTTGAAAGTTTGAGTGTTATGTAAGGTGAGCACCTATAAAGGAACCTAACCTACACCGTTCTGCATAATTCGCATTTCCAGCCCCTCTTTAGTTGCAAAGTGACGTAAATCCAAGACCCTCCCACAATGTCGATGGTATTCTTTGCATAGGATTTTGGCCACCATCACAAGCAGATTTTGTGTGAAGTGATGTGGCAACGTAGAAACAATATTGTCTTTATCTTATTAGGAAATCCATTTATTAAAAACCGGCGTTTCCTGAAAAACCGTGTTTTTTATAGATGCGTCACATTGGTAATAAGCTCTTCATATAGCAGGTGGAGATATAATTCTTCCCGTATTACATCGGCACTGCATTTGTGCTTTATCATTTGATAGCTTTCACTGGTGTCGCTACCGCCGTGCTAGCCGACCAGTGTCTTGGAATGGTGCGGTATTCAACTGATGTGTAGAGCTGGGAATTTTGGGTGCTACAAGTTAATTCTTTTTCGCTATTAGAATGCCCAAATGGGCTTTTCTTGCAAAGAAAACATTAAATGAACACTCCTAACTGTGTTTTAATTCCACCTTTTTGCACCTTTTCT
The DNA here is from genome assembly GCF_040414725.1 of Anabrus simplex. Taxonomy (NCBI): domain Eukaryota; kingdom Metazoa; phylum Arthropoda; class Insecta; order Orthoptera; family Tettigoniidae; genus Anabrus; species Anabrus simplex. The sequence goes on from NC_090271.1 coordinate 287,695,982, forward strand.
CAATGCTAGCATCCTTTGGCACGTTTTCTTAATGTCAGCACCTTTTTCCACTTGTTTAATCCTGTTTTGGCCCGTTTACCGCATTTTATTCCTAAAGAAATTAAACAAGAAGAGCCGAACATTTCGTCAGTAAAGCTTGCGTCTATGTAGTTCCTCAAATCGTCGCTAGAATAGTACGTTCCCTATACTGTACTGATCGGGAGCTATGTACGATCCTGGTGATTGTTAAACTATTAGCTTGCCGCCTTTCATCAGCTGCTTATCTGACGTCCTTGTTATTATTACGCAGGTGACGGTTAAGAATAGGCCTGCGCTTTGACTGTGTGTGGTGTCTGCCATTGTCCTGCTAGTAAATAGCTTAATATTACGCTATTTGCTATTACTGTAGTATGAAACAGAAAATGAACGCCGAGAAAATACGCGATTGTACTAAACAGTTTAGTGCTGATGGTATTCAGAGCTATGGGTCGATTCTGGTGTGCAATGTTTGTGATATCTCAGTAACAACTGATAAAAAAATAACCACCAACGTAATCATGTTATGCAGTATATAGATAAGGCAAAGTATTTATTTATTTATTTATTTATTTATTTATTTATTTATTTATTTATTTATTTATGACACATGTCTGTAATAGAGTTGCACTCAAATTCCAACAGACACTACAAAATATAGTACAATAATACACATTGCAAAATCGAAGAATATCACGAAAAATTAACAACAAATTTTGAAAAATTATAATAAACAAATTTAGAGGGGAAAATGACAAAAACAACGATAGGTTATATACAGATCAGGATTAGATGTGAAGAATAAGGAGGCTATATGAAATTTCTGAAATGGGCTGTTGTGTTGGATGTGAAAGAAGCACTAGATGTATTGCGAAGCAGATACTAAAACAGAGTTTAGTTAAAAAAAACTGATGTTTTTTTCTTTTTTTGCTAGTTGCCTTACGTCGTACCGACACAGATAGGTCTTACGGCGACGATGGGACAGGGAAGGACTAGGAGTGGAAAGGAAGCGGCCGTGGCCTTAATTAAGGTACAGCTCCAGCATTTGCCTAGTGTGAAAATGGGAAACCACGGAAAACCATTTTCAGGGCTGCCGACAGTGGGGTTCGAACCTACTATCTCCCGAATACTGGATACTGGCCGCACTTAAGCGACTGCAGCTATCGAGTTCGGTAAACCTGATGTTAAGGATGTTGAAACAAACAGGCATTTGATATTGACTGCAAACAAAATATCCACCACTTGTGTGTGTTGACGTTCAACATTCCTTTTCTGTGCATAAGTATTTACTTAGTGCAACCTTCCTAAAAATCATATTGGAATGTTATCTGTTTTGACAATTTTCTGGACATGTGATTTTAATAACATAGTGTTCTGGGACTTGTTTTGGGCAGATTTTTAATACATGATAACATGATTGAATTTTGTCTCTTTGTATATGATGTAAAATTGGTTTTGTTGATGTTTGTATGAATATTTACATGTAAAATTTGCACTAAATTAAATTATGTTTTTAGCACCTTTTTAACCAAACCTTTGCACATAAAATTCCTAGCTCCACTGATGAGTCCATGCCGCACTGGGGTGAAACTCTGGTAATATTTGACGACTGAGTTCCCTGAATTTTATTTAGCTATCTCAATCGGAAGCCGTCTTCATAGTCCTGATTAGGATGTCTGACCAGTCACCACTGTCCTCGCTGAGGCAGTGACTAGATCGCCAGCATCCAGGTTTGGATAAGGCTCTTAGTTACTATTATCAGGAAGATTAGAATATGTTTACGGACAACTAGTGAAAAATGAAAATCCACAGCCTGTTTCCAGTCATTCGACCGGGTCAGGAATGGAATGAAGCCCCATCTAGCATCGAGGATTCGAATTGTGCCGGCTGCCGAAGCCTGTCGCACTCCTCGGGGGCCATGATTAATGACTGTCGGATGAATGAAATTATATTTGAGAGTATTTTTGGAATGAAAGATGACAGGGAAAACCGGAGTACCCGGAGAAAAACCTGCCCCGCCTCCGCTTTGTCCAGCACAAGTTTCACATGGAGTGACCGGGATTTGAACCAATGAACCCAACGGTGAGAAGCCGGCGCGCTGCTGCCTGAGCCATGGAGGCTCTGGTGCCTCTGTCGAAATATTCCGCTAGCCTCTGAAATAAACTAGGATGATAATCTGTTTTCCTCAGCAAAGTCATAATGTAGTCGCGGTTCTAAGAATTCTTGTTGTGGAATTAAACCCGCAGGCAGGTAGCCAGGTCATCAGGCCTGTAATGGTGTGCATTCCTCGGTAACGAGGAGAATGGGTGGGAAGTGAGGAAGTGATTCAACGTTTGAAGCACACCACAAACATGCTAGAGTGACTTCCCTTTGCCCCTTGCAAACAAGTCGTTTAGCGGTGATACACCGGCAGAGCAGACCATTCACTTGTTTGTTTCGCCATGTTTTCAGTCAACCACACGCGCTCTGCCTTGGAACATGAAAAATAAAATTCCCCCCTTTCTTCCCTGCCTCTTATGCCTTACTAACGTTTGTTCAGCGTAACCCGTCTGTATATTCTGTGTGAATTACGAGAATAGACTATTTGGGGAACAGAAGGAAACAAAGGATGCAGCACTAAATTCTTCTTGTCGTTTATATTAGGTACTGTGAAGAAGAAAATGAAGAAGAAGAAGAAGAAGAAGGATTATTCCCCACCAATTTCGACTTTGTGATTGTGCTACTCTCTTGCAGTGAAAACAGAACTTTTCTCGGCAGTTACTATGGATAACGGAAGTGGGGGGGGGGGGAATTAACATCTTCCAGGGCAAAAAAAAGAAAGAAATCTTAAGCCCGAAGGTTGATTGGATCTTCAAATAGCACCAACAAAGTTTATATGGTTAAAGGAAAACAGAAAAATCGATGACGTTGCTATAATTAGACGCATAAGATATGATGAGTGTGGCAGTTTACCGTTGCTTTCACCACTGTGCCCACCGAGCTCGATAGCTGCAGTCGCTTAAGTGAGGCCAGTATCCAGTAATCGGGAGATAGTGGGTTCACCCCATTGTCGGCGGCTCTGAAGATGGTTTTCCGTGGTTTCCCATTTTCACAGTAGGCAAATGCTGATTCTGTACCTTAATTAAGGCCTCGGCCGCTTCCCAATCCTAGACCTTTCCTATCCCATCGTCGCCATAAGACATATCTGTGTCGGTGCGAAAAACGCCACTGGGCCAGAAAGTACTATCGGAGCACAACCGACCCTATCGTAGCACCTTTCCAGGGGCGTACGCAGAGGGGAGTTATATCTTCACACTCCACCCGAAATTTTGATGTTTCGAACTTGTGATTAATTGTGGCAACCATGTAATTGAAGATTTTAGGTAGCTCGTTGTTTTGCTTTTGATTTGAACTACGTATTTCTCGACAGTGTGTTGATGCTTCAATTAATAAATATACACACGTTTTTCTTCTAAAAGCAATCAATCATCCTGAACCAATGAACTTCATTTCTGCTTTTAACATTTTGCGACAGTGATATTGTGTTATTTTGAAAGTTTTAATTTAGTGCTTCTAATTTCACAATGTGCACCCCACATTATTTTATAGAAGTCCGCAAATTTTAATATTTAATATCCCTCCAAAAATAATTTCTGCTTACGCTCCTGCACCTTTAATAATATCCGGGCACATTGGTTGTGGTCTGAATTTCGTTACTCAGCACCACCCGTACCTCAGCATGTTCCGTAAACCTCGTTTGTTCAGGTAGAGTTGACATGCTAATCCACAAACTTTTGTCACATAATATTTCTTGCGTCCCTTTTATGTTTTGCCTCCTTTGCACTTCTCGTACTTTAGTTGGCACAAAAACCCGGCTATTTGGACCTGTCTAATAAATAATAATAATAATAATAATAATAATAATAATAATAATAATAATAATAATAGTCCGCCTCTGTGGTGTAGTGGTTAGCGTGATTAGCTGCCACCCCCGGAGGCCCGGGTTCGATTCCCGGCTCTGCCACGAAATTTGAAAAGTGGTACGAGGGCTGGAACGGGGTCCACTCAGCCTCGGGAGGTCAAATGAGTAGAGGTGGGTTCGATTCCCACCTCAGCCATCCTGGAAGTGGTTTTCCGTGGTTTCCCACTTCTCCTCCAGGCGAATGCCGGGATGGTACCTAACTTAAGGCCACGGCCGCTTCCTTCCCTCTTCCTTGCCTATCCCTTCCAATCTTCCCCTCCCTCCACAAGGCCCCTGTTCAGCATAGCAGGTGAGGCCGCCTGGGCGAGGTACTGGTCATACTCCCCAATTGTATCCCCCGACCAAGAGTCTGAAGCTCCAGGACACTGCCCTTGAGGCGGTAGAGGTGGGATCCCTCGCTAAGTCCGAGGGAAAAACCGAACCTGGAGGGTAAACAGATGATGATGATGATGATGATAATAATAATAATAATAATAATAATAATAATAATAATAATGTATTTATGTTGGGTATTCAGCCCAAGGGCTGGTCTGATCCTCTACAGCTCCACCAACAGCTGTCATAGATAGCCTAGGTGTCACTGAAGAGGCATACTAGGGAAATGCGGAGCGAGATAGTTTCCCGTTGCTTTCCTCGCTGAGCCAGAAGTTGCTATTACATATCAGTCCGCCAAGCCCACTGAAATGCATGCACCAACCAACCCTATGAGCCATATTTTCACACCATTCATAACAGGGACTAGCTGCATAAGGAATGGTATCACTAGAATCGCTCATACCTCGGTCACTTTCATATTGTCAAAGCCAAGAATGAGACTGAGACAGATCAATGAAAGTAAAAAAAAATATTCTAGCCCATACCAGAAGATGCAGTGCACTGTAAACACTACATCCCGCCAACAAAGGCATATAATAATAATAATAATAATAATAATAATAATAATAATAATAATAATAATAATAATAATAATAATAATCCAAAGTATCTATAATAAAAATGTATTCCAAGCACACGAAACAAAGACATTTCAATACGGTCATGTAACCAGAATATTATTAGGGGTCAGAAACGCTAATATTAAACAAGAAAGCAGACACTGAAAACATTGAGAAATGGAACGCAAAATCATAAGACAAATTTTATGTCCGAGGAAACTCGCCGACGGCGAATAAGAAGCAGACAGGAAATAAAAAAATTACACAAATATTCACAGTGACATTAGAAAACGCTGGTTAAGATTCTGTCACATCCTGTATTAAAAGAATGCATCCAGACAGACTTACAAAACAAACAGTCCAATTCTATGAAAACCGGAGTAACCAAAATAGACACAATGAAATGGATTGGCGAAATCAAAACCGATTTGAAACAGGCAGGAATTACACCAGCAGATGTCCAAAACAGGATAATCTTCAGATCCAAAATTCACAAATGACAAGTTGACCAAGACGATAGACCAAAAAGAAGACTGGAAAAACTTGTTCTGAAGACAGAATGGAAGCCCACGGTAAAAGAATGAAGGAAACATGAACACAAAACCAGGCAAATGCATGCCTCTAAGTACTTTGCTTAGTCCTAATGGACTTATTCGCATATAATAATAATAATAATAATAATAATAATAATAATAATAATAATAATAATAATAATAATAATAATTTAACGAATGTGTATTTATGAATTATCATAAATAATGATGCACTCGATAAAGAAAAGAGAAAATTTAGAACTTTCACTTACACAAAAACAAAATAATATCCTTAAAATACACAAAATTTCAAAAGTTTTATGCAAGATAATTATTATGTACTTGTATTACTCAAGCGTACCGAAGAAGTTATATTACAGTTTACTTGGAAATGTTAATCTAATGGTTGCATTTGCAGTAATCTGGGGATGAACAAATTTATTCTTTTCACATTACATAGTAAGTGGCTGTTTGGTGTGGGTCACGTAGCTATCAGCTTGCATTCCGGAGATAGTGGGTTCGAACCCCACTGTCAGCAACCCTGAAGATGGTTTTCCGTGGTTTCCCATTTTTACACCAGGCAAATGCTGGGGATTTACCTTAATTAAGGTCACCGTCGCTTCCTTTCCCATCCCATCGTCTCCGTAAGATCTGCCTGTGTCGGTGCGACATAAAGCAGATTTTAAATTTTAAAATATATTTTCACATCAGAAACTTTGTCACTACTTAGTTTCACACCTGTTGACATCCATGTTGGTTAGTTCATTTAGAATGTTTTTGACTTATGAATGTCAATACTGTTGTTACCGCAACTGACAGTAGGGTAGCGAGAATCGGCCGATGGACAAGGAGGGGGGGGGGATTATAATTACAAGGAGCTGATAGAACATCGTGAAGGTGCGTGTGTGATGCGCGCATGCGTGATTTGTCATTATAAGGACACTGATACAAGTGAATTACAGTATGTTGATATTCAGACTACAGTACACTACAAAATGACCTTACATCAAAATACAGAACACGAACAACACGATCAAGATAAACAGTTGTACAGTGAATTGTATCTTTGGTTTTCAATCTAAAGTCCAATTTTCTAGGCTTCTTCTGTACATTTTCTTTTTGTAAAAATTCCATGGAGGGGTGGGGTTGGTTCTAACTCCCACTGGCTACGCCCTGGCAGCTGATCAATACTGTGGAGTGAATAAAGCAGCGTAATTCATTACGAAAGTATATTAGTTTGAATGGGAATAGAAGAACTCCTGCTTGGATTCGCTATATTGAAGATCTGACACTAACAATATTCACAAAAGAGATAAAATGTGTAGCAGTATATGAACTTTCGATCATAGCGGCGTCTCCTTGTACTTGACGTATTACTCTCTACGCCCCCACCCCGCCAGGAGGGGACACTCTCACTTTCCGGACCACTGTTCTAATCCACTGGGCCTAGTGCCTGTAACTAGCCTGCTTATGAAGATTTCGGTAGCGTGACACCGCGCGTTGGGAGAACGCTCACGACTAAATAAATCGTCTACTCAGTGAAACATCATGTCAGGAGTGTGCATGTTGAAAACCTTTGCAGCAGTTATTGTTGAGGAAAGAGAGTGAAGTGAAGAAGGCATCAGGCAGAGAAAGGATTGTATGTTAGGTTGTCCCAACAGGAGAAATTTTCATGGAGCTTTTGCTCTGATTTCGAGAGATCTTGCAATTGAGAATACACTGGAGTACACAATGTGTTTGAGAATGACTCCTGATAATGCTTTTTTTTTTTTTTTTTTTTGCTAGTTGCTTTACGTCGCCCTGACACAGATAGGTCTTATGGCGACGGTGGGACAGAAAAGGGGTAGGACTGGGAAGGAAGCGGCCGTGGCCTTAATTAAGGCACAGCCCCAGCATTTGCCTGGTGTGAAAATGGGAAACCACGGAAAGCCATCTTCAGGGCTGCCGACAGTGGGGTTCGAACCTACTATCTCCCGAATACTGGATACTGGCCGCACTTAAGCGACTACAGCTATCGAGCTCGGTCCTGATAATTATGAGTAATGAATCCTATACTCATTTCGAGAATCGAATCTCCCTCTACCACTCGTCTCATATTAGTGACTGCTCTTTGTATGCTCACGATAGAGTTCAACAACCTTACAGCTTTCTTCCTCAGAACAATTCACTGTCGAGAAGTGCTTTACGTTTTCCAGTTCCCAGGTCTAATAAAGTCCATAATCTGAACCTCAATATTTAGCCCAGATTTAACAGAAAGTTTGTAATTAAATACTTTCTGGTTAAAAAATACGTCATAAGTTTAAGGAGTTGTTTTCACTTACAGTCAAGATATCTTAACCATTGAGGTTCGGTTTGTTAACCTGACCAGTGATTTTTTTTTTTTTTTTTTTTTTTGCAAGTTGCTTTACGTCGCACCGACACAGATAGGTCTTATGGCGACGACGGGACAGAAAAGGGCTGCCGAATGTGGGGTTCGAACCCACTCTCTCCCGAATACTGACCAGTGAATTTAGAACAAAGAAGAAATAACTTCGACATGTTAAAAGAATCTTGCAAAGTTATTTTCATAATGATTGTTTAGTGGAAATTTTACAATGCAAATTTGGAAAATCTAGCTATCGAACTGTTAAAAAAATAATTTTCTGTAGATCAAAGAACAAGTTTCAAAAGTTTCGGTAAGGTAAACCGAATTTCATTGCCAGAGGTCTTATAAAATTGGATGGTATTTTTATATAAAATGCTATGATTTTCAGTGGTGGAAGATTTATGTACCCACTTAAACTAATTTTGCGTGCTGAAGCTGATTGAGCTACAAGGGGTCTTCAACATACCAACAATACTGACTTAGGAATGTCAAGATTTTTGCCCACCCTTCACGAATCCACCGGGGTCAATTCACGAACTTGGGATCATAATTCCGATCCACCGAGGCTGCTAATTTATAATAATTTGGTGGTGGTGGTTATTCTTCTAAGAGAAAGTACAATGTTAACGCTAATCAGAGCTAAGATGGAAAATGGAAGATAAGTGACGCTTCGAAGAAGGACGATGTTGGTAACACGAAGGGAAGGGCCACGATCGGCGTCAAATTAAATACTTCCTACTTGCAAACGTTAATACTGCCGGGGTTGGAAGTGAAAAACAAGTATTCACCAAGGGAGGTAGGATAGAAAAGATAAAAGCGAAGACCTATCACAAGGGACTCAGCTAAGGGAACCGTGGTCGACAACCCACTCTCCTCAGTCCAGAACCTTTGGTCTCCCTTTTTGTTGCATTTTACGGCGGGAAGGGAATACCGTGGATATATTCCACCGCCCTCATTCACAGGGGGAAATCATTTGGTCTTCATCTCAACCTGGAGTTCAGTGAATCCGTGTTTTTTTTTGTTGCCATTTGCTTTAGATAGCACCGACACAGACAGGTCTTATGGCGACGATGGGATAGGAAGGGCCTAGGAATGGGAAGGAAGCGGCCGTGGCCTTAATTAAGGTGCATCCCCAGCATTTTCCAGGTGTGAAGATGGGAAACAACGGAAAACCATCTTCTGGGCTGCCGGCAGTGGAGTTCGAACACAGCTATCTCCCGGATGCGAGCTCACAGCTGCGCGCTCCTAACCACACGACCAACTCGCTCGGTGAATCCATGTTAAAGATAGATTACCGTACATATTGTGGTGACCATAGTGGTGTTAATTGTTTTAAGGGGAAGTATAAACATGTATAATATTATTATTTAAGTTACTTCTGCAAAATGTACTTATACACTGTTGCGATCCCAAACCCGGTCATTTGCTGATGTACTTCAGTAGCTTCCTTCCCCACTGTCGGCAGCCCTGAAGGTGGTGTTCCTTGGTTCCCTGTATTAACACCAGGAAATGCTGAGACTGTACCTTATTAAGGACACAGTCTCTTCCTTCTCACTCCTAGCCCTTTCGTATCCCATCGTCCCCATATGACCTAGCTGTGGGGCCGATGGCCTAGATGTTTGGCCCTTTAAGCAAAAAGCACCATCATCATCATCATCATCATCATCATCATCATCATCATCTTTACCACCACCTATCTATGTGGATGCGACGTAAAGCAAATTTTATCTTTCTTCACGTTAGTCTTAGTGTGTAAGAGGACGTTTAACGAGGCGCCAACCATTCCTTTTTAATACTAATTAGAGAACAAGTGGAAGATTTCTGAACTTCGAAGAAAGTGGAAGAGCCACGAAGGGCGTGAAAATGAAGGACACTCTAAGGTTCGCAAGTCTATGAGAAGAAGAGTTGAACCGAGCTCGATAGCTGCAGTCGCTTAAGTGCGGCCAGTATCCAGTAATCGGGAGATAGTGGGTTCGAACCCCACTGTCGGCAGTCCTGAAGATGGTTTTCCGTGGTTTCCCATTTTCACACCAGGCAAATGCCGGGGCTGTACCTTAATTAAGGCCACGGCCGCTTCCTTCCACTTCCTAGGCCTTTCCTATCCCATCGTTGCCATAAGATCTATCTGTGTCGGTGCGACGTAAAAAAAAAGAAAAAGAAGAAGAAGAAGAGTTGATCATGGAAGGTTGAATTGGAACAAGTAACAGACTTAGCTAGGGGCCCCATATTAATAGCTCATGGGGGTTACTCACAGAGACCTTATCAGGGATAAAGTGTATTTACATTAACTGGGTGTTGTGTACAAAAAAAGAGCTTTACTATGCAGTGATACGGAAACAAGCATAGAAAATAACGATTTGTAATAAATATCTCGCCAACTAACTGTGATATTGGATTGGAACGGGAGAGTTACCTGTTTGTTGTTATTATGGTTTAGCCTAAAATACAGTTAAAACTTCGCATATAATTGAGTATTTACGATGTTAATCTGGAATACTAAGGGACTTAAATGACTGGCTATGCTTATTTTGAGCTCATTTTCAAATGAAATGCAACGCTCTGCATAAAACTACGTTATTTTGTTTAATATAGTTATTATATAACCAAGAGGGCCTAATGGCCTTAATCTTGCCAGACAGAATAAATCCGTTGTATTGAATTGTATATTATTCAAGACTGACATCTTCACAGAAAGCCGGAATTTATTGCATTTATCGTGCTTTGTACGTTTTTGAATGGAAAAAGCCTACATAAAGCTACTATTCAAGCATTATAGACAAAAGACCATTTCACAAACAAAATATCCGAATATTAAACATGTTACCGGACGGGAACTTCTAAAAGATAATGTGGATTTGTATACATTTAAATATTTTACGTCATTCTGCTTTGCAGTTAATGACGATGATTAAGGAGGGGACATGTAAACTCGTCCGAAAACAGGCGCACGCTTGGCATTTCAAAGGTCAGGTGCTTGAAAACAACATGTAAAATCGTTCGCCAAGCAAATGCCATTAAATAACTAACCTTCCTGGAGACGGGATGAGTGGTAACAGCGTTGTGTGTAAGCAATCGCGGTGAAGGAAAAAATGGAATTGTATAGGGTCAATTCTAAATATCCGGCTAGTTTATAGAGAATTGGAGATGATTTTATAAAATGTCAGAAGAATTTTGCACATACTCAGCCATCCCCTGACCCAATAAAATTAAACCGAGATGTATTATAGGCAATATTAAAATGGAAACCTGTGAGAACTCTTCAGTAGGCCGATGAAAGTATTGCGAAGGGAACTGACAACACAAGATCCGATGAGTACAGTGCTAGGAGGCCGAAACACAAGAAGTAGTTCATATTAAAATTCAAGAACTGTAATCCCTACTGACGAACCGAAGAGAAGAATTTCGATTACTGGTAGGGAAATGGGCCGGCCCCGTGGTGTAGGGGTAGCGTGCCTGCCTCTTACCCGGAGGCTCCGGGATCGATTCCCGGCCAGGTTAGGGATTTTTACCTAGACCTGAGGGCTGGTTCGAGGTCCACTCATCCTACGTGATTAGAATTGAGGAGCTATCTGACGGTGAGATGGCGGCCCCGGTCTAGAAAGCCAAGAATAACGGCCGAGAGGATTCGTCGTGCTGACCACACGACACCTCGTAATCTGCAGGCCTTCGGGCTGAGCAGCGGTCTCTTGGTAGGCCAAGAGCCTTCAAGGGCTCTAGTGCCATGGAGTTTGGTTTAGTTTGGTAGGGAAATGAGCAGGCCCCGCGGTAGGGGGTAGTGTACCTGCCTCATACCCGTGTTCGATTCCCGGTCATGTCAGAAATATTTACCTGAATCCGAGGGCTTGTTCGAGATCCACTCGGCCTACGTGATTACAGTTGAGGAACTATCTCACGGTGAGATAGCGTTCCCGGTCTAGAAAGCCAAGAATAACGACCGAGATTCCTCGTGCCAATTCTGACCACACGACACCTCGAAACTTCAGGCCTTTAAGCTGAGCAGCGGTCGCTTGATTGGCTGTGAGCCGTTGGGCCACGGGGTTCGATTTTTGTGAGTGAATTGACCTAGCCCTGTAAATTTGCAACATAAAGGCCCAGACGAGCTAACATTTTTAACCATGTCACCTGCCAGTTCTCAGGCTAGATGAAACAGAATGAAAAATGTTCAGGTCTCTCTTTTGCATATGGACGAGTTTACATCATCGTTACACGTCTTTATTTAAGAACTCGAACGAATTTACATGTTAGATTCTAATTATCGGTTCCATCGTTCGAGCTTACATTCCTCCACGACGCAGGTTCTCGGAATGGAAAAGAATGTCGATTGCCTACCAGTACACTAAATGCCGCGCTGAGTGGCTCAGGCGGTTAAGGCGCTGGTCTTCTGACTCCAACTTGGCAGGTTCGATCCTGGCTCAGTACGGTGGAATTTGAAGGTGCTCAAATACGTCAGCCTCGTGTTAGTAGATTTACTGGCACGTAAAAGAACTCCTGCGGGACTAAATTGCGGCACCTCGGCGTCTCCGAAAACCGTAAAAGAGTAGTTAGCGGGACGTGAAGCAAATAACATTATTATTAGTACACTAAATTCTCGTTCACTGAAAAACTCCGAACGGACTATAGGAACTTCCGATTACCGAGTGACTTAGCCGTGCGAATAAAGGCACGCAGCTGTGCGCTTGCATTAGGGAGATAGTGTGTTCGAATCCCTCTGTCGGCAGTCCTGAAGATGGTTTTCCGTGGGAACCCGTTTTGACACCAGGCAAATGCTGGGGTTGTACCTTGATTAAGGCCATGGCCGCTTCCTTTCCGCTGCTAGCCTTTTGTTATCGCATCATCGCCATAAGACCTATCTGTGTCGGTTTCACAAAAAACAAATTGTAAAAAAAAAAAGAAAGAAAGAAAGAAAGAAAATTATATGATGTTTGAGTATTCACACGTATTCAAAGCTCCGATGTTATTGAGATAAATTAATTGCTCATTGTAAATTCATGAAAATGACCACGTAATAACGCACAACAAATAAGAATGACTTTAAAAAATAAGACACTGAATAAAATGAGCTGACGGAATTGACAAAATATTGACACAAAATTGAAAAGATGATCTAAATATTTTGTAAAAAAGAATGTCAGGAAATTACTTAATATATGCTTCGGGGACCCTGTGCATTAATCGAAAAGGACAAGGCAATCAACTACTTAAAAGAGAACGCAGGGTACTACGGAAGATATTGGGCAACAAATGGATTGACGGGTGGGTTCGGCTGAAATCCAGTAAAGAATTATACAGAAAGGAAGAACCAATACCAACAACAATTAGAAAAAGAAGATTGCAGTTTTAAGGGCACATCTGCCGTGTGAATAATGACCGGCCCACAAAGAAAGTCTGGAATTTTCTAAAACCAAAGGCATCTAAGTTGAGATGGTTCCAAAAATGTGAGAAAGAACCGAGAGAGGTGGGCATTACGGAGGATAGGATCAATGACAGAGTTGGTTAGTTTCAGAAGTTATCAGGGTTTTATGGTGGTGACAGAACCCAGAAGACGGAGTGGAGCGGAACAAAGCGCTCAAGAGATACTGGCAGGATGTCAAAGCCGGCAGACGAACAAGACACAGACACTGAAAATTAGATTTGTTGTTGTTAACACGCAGTCCATAGAGGCTCAATTAGAAAAACGTGTATGTAGTCTGGGACCATTAAAGTTAGCTATATCTTTGTCGTACCACTTAAAAGATAGTACAGTTAAATTTCTATAAATCCGTCTGCGGAAGATCTGGAAAGATAATAACATCACCATAAAAAAAAGAAGCTCGTTGAATCTCTAGTCTTCTCAGTCTACTTGTATGGCGCAGAGACGTGGACCATCCTCAAACGTGATCGTGAACGGATAGAAAGCTTTGAAATGTGGTGCTGGAGGAAAATGTTCAGGATTCCTTGGACAGCTCATCGCACGAACACATCAATCCTCAACCAACTTCAGATAAAAGTTCATCTATCGTGTAAGGTCTCTCAGCGGCTTGTACGCTGCTTTGGGCATATAATGCGCCGAGATGGTAATCTTCAAAAGCTGATTGTTGAGGGCAAAGTCCAGGGAACCAGACAACGAGGACGAGTACCAACGCGATGGATTGACATGGTGAACGGCCCCCTACAGAGTTCTCTCAGAGCAACCACATTGAAAGCTTTAGATAGGGAAGAATGGCGGAGTATGGTTCATCGGCTAGAGGGCTGAGAATTATGATAGTCACGACGCCTCAGTCATGAGGCAAAACGAAGAAGAAAAGAACAACAACTCGGATTTTCCCCAATAATAATAATTTCGTGTGGCTATTTCTAGCCGTGTGCAGCCCTTGTAAGGCAGACCCTCCGATGAGGGTGGGCGGCATCAGCCATGTCTAGGTAACTGCGTGTTATTGTGGTGGAGGATAGTGTTATGTGTGGTGTGTGAGTTGCAGGGACGTTGGGGACAGCACAAACACCCACCCCCGGGCCATTGGAATTAACCAATGAAGGTTAAAATCCCCGACCCGGCCGGGAATCGAACGCGGGACCCTCTGAACCGAAGGCCAGTACGCTGATCATTCAGCCAACGAGTCGGACATTTTCCCCAATGTTTTACGTGCTATATGTTTTCAAATCAAATCAAATCAAATCAAATCAAATCAAATCAAATCAAATCAAATCAAATCAAATCAAATCAAATCAAATCAAATCAAATCAAATCAAATCAAATCAAATCAAATCAAATCAAATCAAATCAAATCAAATCAAAATCTCTTTATTTGCAAATGAGGTGTCTACCTCGGTGGCAAATGGTACACTAAAATACATTATTGTCAAGCACTAAATTTTAAATTAACAAGATACAAAGAAAATTTTCCTAGAATACAATATTATACAATTTACGCTAATAATTTGTTCTATTAAACACATACATCATCCTTAATAAATTTATATTGTTTTCAAAATTCTACTTATAATATCTTACAAACATAGTCAACTCATATACAGTATGTGAAATTACTTCTAATAATAATATACAACTGGTATAAGATTAAAATTAACATTGAATTTATTTACATATTTATATTTTACCCATTTTGGAACATAAGTAGCATAACGACCTGCTGCGTCTTAACCAGAGCCCCTTTTGCTACCACTTTTCAGAGTTCCTGAAGGGCCTTCACAGCTATCGTAGCGGTCCCAGGGCCCTCGAAGTCCCCACTGTACTTCACCCCTACAGGCAGTCCCCTACTTGGGCTGTCCAAACTCCATAGACCAGGGGATGGAATTAATTTAATCACACACATTTTTTATTTACAATATCCTGCACTGGTCGAATGCCCTCTAACATTTCATTTATTTTCTCTGTTGTTGTTTATTCTCTTCTTGAATATCTGTACAGATTTTGGAAAAGGATCAAACACTACCCCTGGTAAACTGTTCCACTCCTTCACGCCCTTCCCAATGACTGAAAATTTACCCCAATCGCTTCTGCTAAAATTCCTTCTAATTTTGTACTTGTGGTCAGTTCTACCAATATAATTATTTTCCAACTGAAGCCTCTCACGGATATCTCTCCATGCTTCCTCTCCTGTATAGGCTCTATATAATCCTATAAGTCTAGTTTTCTCCCTTCTCTTGCTTAAAGGTTCCCAACCAAGTTCCTTTAACATTTCTGATACACTACTCTTTCTCCTGAAATCCCCTGTTACAAACCTTGCTGCTTTCCTCTGCACACCATCTAGTTCTTTTATTAGGTATTCTTGGTGAGGATCCCAAACACTGTTTGCATATTCCAATAATGGACGAACCATACTTAAGTAACTTTTTTCTTTTAATTCCTTGTTGCATCCTTTAAGTAGCCTCATTATGACATATAACGATCTGTATGCTTTCCCAACAATGTCATCAACATGACCCTTCCAGTGCAAATTACTTTCAAATCTCACACCTAAGTATTTGCACTTGCCATCTTTAGGGATAACTACCTCATCCAAAGTATATTCAAATTCAGTTTTAAAGCTCCTGTTTGTAAATGTTGTAACAGTTGATTTGCCTCCATTAACCTTCATATTATTTTCTTCAACCCATTGTTGGATACTTTCAAGGTCCCTTTGTAATTCTGAACAATCCTCAATGTTGTTTATTTCTCTATAAACAATTATGTCATCTGCATACAATCTTATTTTTGATGTTATATTGTTCCCTAAATCATTTGCGTATATTAAGAAAAGTAACGGACCGATTATACTACCCTGTGCAATTCCCTTCCAAACTTTCTCTTCCTGAGATACATTATTTCCTACTTTGACTTTCTGAACCCTTGAATTTAGAAATGCTTTTATCCAACGTGTAACCCTTACGTCCAATCCTATTCCCGCCAATTTCTTTAATAATATTCCATGTTCCACTCTATCAAAGGCTTTGGAAAGATCTATGGCTATGCAATCTAACTGGCCTCCTGAATCCAACTGATCTGATATGTCCTGCTGAAATCCCACCAGTTGTGCCTCACAAGAAAATTTATTTCTAAATCCATTCTGGCTCCTCATGAACCAATTTTTATCATCACATACCCCTCTGATGTACTTTGCTATTAAACTCTCCGGTATTTTACAAACTATACTGGTCAGGCTGATTGGTCTGTAGTTCTCTGGTTTCCTTTTATCACCCTTTCCTTTATAAATGGGTATTATTATAGATTCCTTCCATTTATTTGGTATTACACTATTATTTATGACATAGTCAAAGAGAAATTTTAAATAAGGCACTATATACCACCCCATCGTCTTTAATACCTCCCCAGTAATTTGATCACTTCCTGCTGCTTTTCCTTGCCGAAGCAGTTGGATTTCTCTGAAATTATCTTCATTTGTGAATGAGAAGCTTCTTGTCTCCCTATGTGTCTCTCCCTCTCTATCTTCTGTTATGGTTTCCAAGTCCTGACAATCTTCTACTGAATTTCTGAATTCCCTACTGAAGAGGTTTGCTTTCTCAGTATCTGTTAAATAGTGTTCACCCCCTTCTCCCACCATTGTAGGAATTTGGATTCCTTTTCCTTTTTGATTCCTAATATATGAATACAGCTTTTTCCATTTCCCTTTGTGGTCATTACCCTCTTGAAGAATGCCATTCATATAATTCTCTTTTGCTTCCTTTTTTACTCTATTCAGTTCCCTCATTAGCTGTTTTCTAGTTTCTCTATTCTCCCTACCCTCTTTGATTTTCCTGTTTACTATTCTACATTTTCTTTTTAATTTTCTTATTTCCCTTGTATAATAAACAGGGTCTGAGGTCATTTTACCCTTCTTAACAGGTACAATTCTCTTCTCTCCTTCCCAAATAATTCCTTTAAATTTAGCCCAAAGTGTATCCACATTACTCCCTTCACTTATCCAACAACTGAATTGTGATTTAAGGTAAGTCCCAAATTCATCAACTTTAGTTTTTCTGTATAATTTCTTGTCTTGTGTGACCCTCTTATTAAGCCTTTTTGGTACCAGTCCTACATCCATTATTACAGCCTTATGGTCACCTATTCCTTCAATCACCTCAGTTTTATCAACAATTTCCCATGGTTTAACCAAGAATACATCTAGTAAGTTATTGAGACGAGTCGGTTCTTGTACTACTTGTGTAAATCCTCCCTCCCAAATTAACTTATTTGCCAGTTTCTGTTCATGGGCTTCACTTGCAGCTCCATTCCATTCAACTTCAGGCAAGTTTAGATCTCCCCCAATTATTACCATATCATTATTATTGTTTTTATGAGTATAATCTATTATTTTCTCAAATATTTCCATGTCTCTTTCCTCTCTTCCAGGCCTGTATGTTCCTATAATTCCCACCTCCTTCATATTATGACAAACTAATTTTATCCCTAATATTTCATCCCTTTCATCGGTAAACCATTCATGTGAACAATAAGTTTCCTTCACCAGAACAAACACCCCCCCTCCCTTTTTATCTCCTTGGTCTCTACGATAGACTGTGTACCCTTCTGGAAATACTTCTCTATTACCCACCCCTTCTCTCAACCATGATTCTACTCCTATCACCACATCAGTCTCATAAGATTCCATCAATGTACCGAATTTTAATTGTTTATTTACTACACTCTGACAGTTTACCAAGAGCAATCTCAGACCTCCTTCCTCCCTAAAACTTGACTGTTGCAATTGGGTAACGTTTGACTCATGAGTTGAGAACGTCCCTGGAACCCAGATCCTTGTACATAGATCTTGATTTAAGGGTCTGGGTTTTCTGGCAAGTTTCCCTGTATGTGCCAGTTTAGTTGTATGGGTTTTCTTAAGTACAGATTAGTTTGCAAATCTCTGTTGATAATTGTAGCAATTTGTCTACAGAGATTTGCTTTTCCATTACCATTCAGATGTAACCCATGCCTAGTAAACATTTGCCTGCCAAGACCTAAAGTATCTACTACATAGACATTTCTAAAACTCTTACATAATCTCTTGATTTTTATATTTACATCATGTACAGCTTTGTTCACACATGAGTCCTCTAAAAGGTCATACCTAGGTGGCACATTAACTACAATTACTTTTGAGTCAGGTAGTTTGGAAATCTTACCTCTGAGAGTCATAATTAGTTCCTCACCTTCATTTGCAGCAATGTCATTTGTACCACTCACAATTACCACATAATTGTCCTTCTCTAACAAAGGATCACAACTTGAAAGGACGTCTTCACTTTTGGCACCTGGTTTTATTAGTCCTAAAACCTCAGTTTCTGGATTCTGCAGCTCATCCTTGATGCCTTCTGCCATACCCCGCCCTTGACTGTCTGCGTAGAGATGAATCTTTGGCGATCTTGACTTTCGGTTGGTTTTCTTCTTCTGTAGGTTACCTCCACTGGATTTAAAATTATTTGGAAAACTTGGTATGTCTTCTTCTGGAACTTGCTGAAGTAACTGAAATCTATTTTGGCACTGCAAAGAGTTTTTTCCCGGTTTTAAGTTGTACGTAGTTTCTCCCATATGTTTAACATTAGGCCTAAAATGGCTACGCGTCACTTCCGTCCACGGCGATCTTTCTTCTCCAATGTCTTCTTTATCTTCCAGTTTCTTTATTCTGTCCTTTAAGCTTTCATTTTCATGTTTCAGAGCGCATAAATCTTCTTGTAGCACTCCTAAAATCTTAATTATAGTTTCATATGTCTCTCTTTCTTGTTGTTCTGCCTCACTATCGGTTTGTTTACACTCGGGACACAGCCACTCACTTTCTTCAATATCAGTCCTATTTACAATATTTGCACAACGAAAATGGTACCATTCATCACACTTACAACATAGAATCCCATTTTTAACTACTCTTCTGCATTTG
The DNA here is from genome assembly GCF_040414725.1 of Anabrus simplex. Taxonomy (NCBI): domain Eukaryota; kingdom Metazoa; phylum Arthropoda; class Insecta; order Orthoptera; family Tettigoniidae; genus Anabrus; species Anabrus simplex. Next base: position 287,715,139 of record NC_090271.1, read on the forward strand.
CCACATTTTTCACTGCATCTTACACCATTATCTACTACGGATATCACAGACTCACACACAGTAGTCGCCATCTTACAGCCGGAGCCTGTCTATAACTGTCTATAACTGGGGTTCTATAACTCGATTTTGTCGATACCTCGAAGGATATTTGAAGCCTAGATGTAAAATGTTTTAAGAAATATACTTTCTTTAAAACTGCCCTAAATGGTAAATTAATCCCTCAGATATCTTTCTCCTCTTACGCACAACATAGGCCTACTACAAGGTAAATTAATCCGTCAGATATCTTTCTCCTCTTACGCACAACATAGGCCTACTACAAGGTAAATTAATCCCTCAGATATCTTTCTCCTCTTACGCACAACATAGGCCTACTACAAGGTAAATTAATCCGTCAGATATTTTTCTCCTCTTACGCACAACATAGGCCTACTACAAGGTACATTTATTCCAGCGGCATTGTTGAAATCGTAGTCCGAAAGAACTTTGAAGCTTATGTTGTCTGACAGCGTGAGAGATAGGGACGTGGGCCCAGTGTTGCCAGGTCTAGCAATAAAAAATCCGTAGATTGTACGTAAACATTTCGGGAGTTTTAATGAAAATTTCGGTAGTTTCTCGAGCACCGAAAGGTTATAACTAAATTAAGGAATGCGATAGTCATGTGAAGTTATTATGAGAAAAATATACAATTTCACTCACCCGTACTCTCAGGCCACTGTATTCTTCTTCTTCTTCTTCTTCTTCTTCTTCTTCTTCTTCTTCTTGTTCTTGTTCTGTTTCTCCCTATCTTCCTCTAGATGTAGTTATTCAGCAGGTGTATAAATTGTGTACCAGTTTTGAAGTTATAGCAGGATGCTGATTTTGTATTCTATATGCTGGTCGGGGATTTCCCTTCGAATGATGCAGTCAAGCCTGAATTTTGATTTCAATAAGAGGGGAGAGATTACGTAATTCGAGGCTGAAATGAATGCGGGAAAATACCTAACGAGTGATGTTATCGATAAAACGTCACGCAGTGAGACGAGCAAAAAGTTTTTCGGCTTAAATATATTATGCAGCATTAATCATTATTATTGTCCGGCTCCATGGCTAAATGGTTAGCGTGCTGGTCTTTGGTCACAGGGGTTCATTTCGCTGGCACGGGGGCTGGGTGTATGTTTCGTCTTCATCATCATTTCATCCTCATCACGACACGCAGGTCGCTGACAGGCGTTAAAACAAAAGACCTGTACTTGGCGAGCCGATCATGTTCTCGGACACTCCTGGCACTAAAAGCCATACGCCATTTCATTTATTTTCCTTATTATTGATTTTCCTAAAATTTGGATTAGAATAATTTTTTTGGTTTCCTTTCGTGTTTTCTGGTGTGTTGCAAAAAATATCGGGAGATCTCCTGAAATTTCGGGAGACCTGGCAACACTGCGTTGGGCGCTCCATATACACCGGACCGGTACCCTTAAAACCTGACATTCAGATCTTTAAAAGTGCGTTCGGAAAAAACAGAGAGCGAGGTTTGAAAGAGTAAGAATTGGGGGATTTTTAAGGTAAAAATTGAAATTTTGATTTTTTTTGGGGGGGGTTCAAAATCGCATCATTTGTCATGACTCCCCTTAATCCAAATCGAAGTTTAGTCTACGTGTAGAAGTCGTTTAATGTGTGGATTCAGAATTGATCTCCCATAATTAGAAAACGGAAATCTCCATAACTACTCGTATAGTAATTAGTTGAAACAGGCGGGAGAAAAGCTCAAAGTGAAAGTCCCAGCTGTTGACCTTGCACGGATCGTGCTACATTACGAGAGTAAGAAGTGTTTATAACTACACTTAATTAGACGCTTCGCTCGCTAGTAATTTGCGCTATGCGGGTCGGTCGGTCCCCTCTAACGGTGCATGTCATTGGACCCCTCGGTGTGAGTCATTACCTCACAGCAATTAGTTTTTAACAAATATGCGGAAATATGTCTTCAAAAACTAAACAAGTTGAATGATGATGGGGCCTCGTTAACGTCGAGAATCTCATTAAGCTCTCAAAAGTTTCGAATTTTTTAGAATATCTTTTGTTTCGGTCACAATGTTAGAGTTCACGCACGTTTGTATGACCTTTATTCATATTCATCTTAAAGCGCAGGCTTTGTCACGTGATCGTTTGTTCCAGAAGACACAGCCAGTATGTTGTAGAAGCGCTGAGCCACCTCGCTGAAGCCTGAAGCGGGCCATATGTATAGACTGCCTTACTGCCTTGTTAGGTTCTTCTTAATCGTGTCTTATGCGTGAACCGACACCACTGTGTTATTCGTTCTGGGCGTGATTTTTTTTAAAGTGCGGCATGTCGTAAGTTATAAAAGGAAATGTGAAATAAAGGTGATGTTTTCATCTTTCATATCTATACACTGTGTTCAAAAAAATTGTTCCATATTTCTATTTGGTCAAAACTGGAATATACGTTCCTACAGTTATATGTCGGGAAACTTGTTGAGACATGGGCGATTTGAGTTTTGTTGAGTATGTGTTGTATTCGGTGACGTAGGCTGTCTTCCTGTTGAAGTTCATCGTTGATTTCTGATTGGTAGTGGTAGCGCTGGTAGGAGTTCACACTGCACGGAATCACTCATCTTTTCTTGCACCTTACTGCACTGGCAGCACAACTTCAACTGACCTATGTACAGGGAGTATAATGTAAGATTTCCCACTTGTGCTCACTTGCCGCGCGAATCCCCGAGAGAGCGCCACATGACTGGTCTCAAGCTTCGGGTAATAAAAAGTCTTTTTATAGCTGGCGCAGCAATGCGCTAGTAATTATTATACTTTTAAGGTGAGCTGTGAAGTTATTATCGCGATGATTAAGTACTCTACAGCACATAGAATATTTTTGGTCGAGTGTTATTTTCTCTAGAAAAAGAAACCAGTTAATGGTGCCTTTGAAAATTCCGCAGACAGTTTCCCTGTTCCACAGTACCATCAAAACCTTACGTGCAACAACTCATTCACAAGTGGTTCCGTAAATAATAAGAAAAACAGCGAAGGAGAACAAATCTCATACAGGAGAGGTTAGAATTATACAGGCAAGACTGCAGGTCAGTCCACGTAAGTCGCTTCGGAGAGTAGATCAGGAAACTGGCATTTCACATTCGTCAGTATGTAATGCAAAAACCAAAAAGAAACAAAACCGAGCTCGATAGCTGCAGTCGCTTAAGTGCGGCCAGTATCCAGTAATCGGGAGATAGTGGGTTCGAGCCCCACTGTCGGCAGCCCTGAGGATGGTTTTCCGTGGTTTCCCATTTTCACACCAGGCAAATGCCGGGGCTGTACTTTAATTAAGGCACGGCCGCTTCCTTCCATTTCCTAGGCCTTTCCTATCCCATCGTCGCCGTAAGACATATCTGTGTCGGTGCGACGTAAAGCAAATAGCAAAAAAAAAAAAAAAAAAAAAATCGTTTACGATCTTGCCGGACTCGTTCAGTGATGAGTTCAATTTCATTTGCTAATTTAGTTGTAACTTTATTTTATTTCAAACTCTTAAGTCTTTAGGCTTTTTCAATCGTTAAATTACCAGCGTTTCGCCCCAGTGCAGCAGCGCGCTCATCAGTTGGAATGCTGCACCATTCCAAGACGCTGAGCATGTACATAGCTGCTGACTTCAGTTTCGTTTACTTTCTATAGGCGGATTCATGCCGCTTCTTTGAGACGATTACGTCCGCTTCTGTGCGCTCCTGTGCCTCGGTATTCCGCTACGAATTCTTAAATTATACTGTCTGTAAAAGACCGCTGTACTGCTATGACTGACACATGCCGGCAGAACTAGTTTTGAACGCAAAATTGTGGCATTCTGTCGTCTATTTAGACTGATCGTAGTAGAAAGAACATTAGTAGACCTCGGAAATTGTATTTACTACTACTAACTAAGCTTTCATTCCTCCCCTGACGGGAACACCTACTCTCTGGCCAAGAGTTGTATTTAAACGTTTCACGTATTCATAAGATTGAAAACGGTGATCGTATAGTGCATAAAATGCCTAAAATGACATTAGAACCTATATTTGCCTGTTCCTGTAAATCCTACTTTAAATCCCTAAATAAATTAAAAATGCTTTTAATTTATTCCGAGAAACTAAAATATTTGCCGACTCGTTTTTAGTGTCTTGAACAGTAAATTCTTGAAATAATTTTGAAACAGAATCTAAACATCGGAAAGCTGTAAACCACACTCCCCGGAAGTCGTTAAGAACCTCCCGTACTACACACCTATAGTTAGAGCTCTGTGCAGATCCTCATACACACTTTCTTCATCCTCATCTGTGAATGGTTATCCGCGGATATTGCAGCTATTTGAGTATATTACACCCAGGGTATTGAAACGGATAGATCTGTTAACATAATACAAAAGGCCTGATACCTGGCAACAGCTTCCAAAAAGTGACACGTTTATGGGGGATTTCCTCTTGCAATAACTACCAACATATTAAGTGGTTCTCTTTTAGAACTTTTATTCCTTCCTTTCACTACATGCGAGGTTCGACTCATTGGCTGAACGGTCAGCGTACTGGCCTTCGGTTCAGATGGTCCCGGGTTCGATTCCTGGCGGGTCGGGGATTTTAACCTTAATTTGTTAATTCCAATGGCATGGGGGCTGGGTGTGTGTGTTGTCTTCATCATAATTTCATCCTCATCACGACCCGCAGGTCGCCTACGGGAGTCAAATAGAAAGACCTGCACCTGGCAAGCCGAACCCGTCCTGGGATATCCTGGCACTAAAAGCCATACGACATTTCATTTACTACTTGCGGGCAGGAGCCAGTTAGGTTTAGGGTAGATTTACTTACGCCTTTTACTTTACTTACTTTACTTAGGCTCTTTATATATCACCATTTTCCCATACCAATGTCAAGGGTCGCCACACCACAAGCAAAATTAACTGCGTGAAATATATGACAGACTCACTTGTCGAGATTTCTAGGGTATACCTGAGAGAAAATCAATAAACATAATTCTTTAGAAATCGTTCGCCTCCGTAGCGTAACGGTTAGTGTTATTAGCTGCCGTCCTCGGGGGCCCGGGTTCGAATCCGGGCACTGGCAGAAGTTTAAGAATGGCAGGAGGGCTGGTATGTGGTTGGAATGGTACATGCAGCTCACCTCCATTGGGGGTGTGCCTGAAAAGAGCTGCGCACCTCAGGATGAGGACACGAGTTTACTTTTTTTTCTTTTGAAATTATCAGTAATATTATCCGCACTGCCATACAGTTTGCATCCGCCAAGACACTAACTTCGTGGATATTCGCTGTGTCAGGAGTGAAAACAAGAAAGTGTCAGCTTCAAACTCATCTTTAATTAAAAGTTTACAGAGATTTCCCCACTTCACATCAGATGATAAAATTATACTTTGTAACGTTTGTAGCAAAGAGGTGAGTGATATTTGTTTTATATTTCCCCTTTGGCAGTTTTTATGAATTTAACAAAATAAAGACCAGTATTTTAATTGACGAATCCGTATTAAAATACGTAAAACTGAAGCTGTCTGAAATATATTTGTAGAAGCCATTTCGTTCACATTTGACAGCCTATTATAGGCATTCGCAACTACATTTTTAGCACCTGAAAATCCGAGGTTTAGCTTATCCCATAATACAGCAGTACTAGCTGTTATACCTCTCTGATTGTTGGTGTAACTGTGGTTACCAGAGTAGTGTGTGTCCTTCAAAAGTGTAGCCTACATTTTAGGGCTAGGATTTATGTCGTTGTCCCGCGACTTGACATACTGTAGACTACTATCACAACATTTTCCTTCAGAATGTGAAATACTACGGGAAAAATACTACTCACTATAACCGCATTATTAAAAATATTGTCCGCCTCTGTGGTGTAGTGGTTAGCGTGATTAGCTGCCACCCCCGGAGGTCCGGGTTCGATTCCCGGCTCTGCCACGAAAATTTGAAAAGTGGTACGAGGGCTGGAACGGGGTCCACTCAGCCTCGGGAGGTCAACTGAGTAGAGGTGGGTTCGATTCCACCTCAGCTATCCTCGAAGTGGTTTTCCGTGGTTTCCCACTTCTCCTCCAGGCGAATGCCGGGATGGTACCTAACTTAAGGCCACGGCCGCTTCCTTCCCTCTTCCTTGTCTATCCCTTCCAATCTTCCCACCCCTCCACAAGGCCCCTTTCAGCATAGCAGGTGAGGCCGCCTGGGCGAGGTACTGGTCATTCTCCCCAGTTGTATACCACGACCAAGAGTCTGAAGCTCCAGGACACTGCCCTTGAGGCGGTAAAGGTGGGATCCCTCGCAGAGTCCGAGGGAAAAGCCGAGCCTGGAGGGTAAACAGATGATGATGATGATGATGATGATGATGATTAACAATATTATTTGCAAATTTCAGTGAAGAAAATATCAGATTTCCGTGGCTTCCCATTTTCACACTGGGCTGTACCTTAATTTGTTTTGCTACTTGTTTAACACATCGAAGGATTTTGGCAACGGAGTGATGGCATTGGGCTAGGATTAGGAAGGCACTTACCATCGGCTTTATTAAGGTACAGCCCCAGCATTTTCCTTATCTGAAAATGAGGAACCACGGAAATCCATCTTCAGGGATTCCGATTGCAAGCTCACAGCTGCGCGACGTACCTTATTTAACGTCACGGCCACTTCTTTCTCACTGCTAGTCCTTTCCTATCCTATCGTCGCCTAATCCTGTCTGTGTCGGCGCAACGTAAATCAAATTAACGTAAGTCAGTTCTCTTCCGCTTCTTTTTCCTGTCCTTTTTAATGTCGATTTAGATTCCTCGACAACGGGAACAGAGAAAGAAACATTTTAGGATGCTCTAAGTAAAATAAAATAAAATAAAAAAAATAAAATTAAATCGTGTATGGCTTTTAGTGCCGGGAGTGTCCGAGGACAAGTTCGGCTCGCCAGGTGCAGGTCTTTCGATTTGACTCCCGTAGGCGACCTGCGCGTCGTGATGAGGATGAAATGATGATGAAGACAACACATACAGCCAGCCCCCGTGCCAGCGAAATTAACCAATGATGGTTACAATTCCCGGCCCTGCCGGGAACCGAACCCGGGACCCATGTGACCAAAGGCCAGCACGCTAACCATTTGATGCTTTTAGTGTTTGGATAGGACGCATATATCGCCGAGAGTATTTAACTTAGGATTATGTTTAATGTCTCAATTGACAGATGAAAGAGGATGCTACCTGTTGAAAAAAAAAAAAAAAAGGTAACGTAATTTTAATGAAACAGCACTTCAAAGTAAAGCGAAATTCATGCTAAATATGTGACGTTAAACGCGTACTCTGTTATAAGATGGCGCTGTGTTGGAGGTTAGCTGTTGTTGTGAATACATCACGGTCAGTTGTATAGAATAACAAATTTATTACTCACATAATATTTGTCTTTTATTTCTAATAAGTGAGTCTAAGAAACCCTGAAAACCCTGAGGCTGTTACAATAGTGAGAGCCTACCGCCAATTTTTTCAATTACCTGGGATTGGCACTTTGTATGTATTGAGCCCGTTTTTACAGCCGGATATCCTTCCTCACCCCAACCCTATGTGGAGGAATGTATCCACTAAAGACCCAACAACAGCAGTTTCTATTTATTTCAAAAGCCAATTGACAAGTTATTTTAGTGCAAGTCAATGTATATGTTCTTGTTCTATAAACTGGTGTTCTGTAATATTTAACATAAGTAAATTTTGTTGCATACGCAGGCTTTTTCGTGTAGTTTTCTGTAGTTCGATGTAATCTCGGTCCTGTCCACCTCAGTTACCGAGACTCCACTGTATACACTTCTTTCGAAAAACTGTTATGCAAGCAGAATGCCCCTTAAATTCCCTCTCCGTTCAGAAATATTTCGAGTAAGACCTCTACTAAAATACCTGCTGTAGTAGATTAGTTCCACAAACAGACCTGAAGGTAGAATTGAACATCAGGCACTTAATCTGAGAAGATTACAAAATATCGGTAGAAAAGTCGAAATGCATAGGCAGAAAAACATTTGATAAAAATAAACTGTAAAATTTCTGAAACCACAGGGTTACTCTCCGGATTTCTGGCCCAGTGTAGAACACAATACTGTGTTGGATGGTTGCAATATAATTTCATGGAAATTATGATCTCGTAAATTGGCTTCCAAATGCAACTTTCACTCGGATGGAGTGAAATCTATGTAAGTCTCTATTCAGGTAATCGCTCTGCTTGTTTCGCAGGAAACATTGTGAACAATGGTTTACGGTCACGGGTTTTAAACCTGGTTCCTCTGCCACCGTTTCGCCTCACAGTTCAAGAGAAATTAGCACATATGTTTCTTTAGCATTTTTCGACTGTAAAATAATGACCAGCTTCTGAGAGATTGTATACCTCAACTCGCGTCTTTTCTTCAACAACCTAATTGGAAGAGGAATCTATATCCCTACAGCTTTTGTGAGCAGTGTTGCCAACTTATATTTTCAAGATCCGCTAAATACTACTAATAATCCGCTAAAATTCCGCCAAGAAATCCGATCTCAAGTAATGAGCAATAAAATGAGCAATAATAATAATAATAATAATAATAATAATAAATGGACAAAAGAACGTCGTGCTAAACACAGTGAGCTAATGAAGACGATGTGGATCAAGCGAAAGATGAACAAATGCCAGAATGTAAAGTGAGGCTTATCGTGGTCCCTAGTTGGGCGATTAGCGAAGTTGAATAATAATAATAATAATAATAATAATAATAATAATAATAATAATAATAAATTGCGTCCCGCTGAAATGTCAACATTTTGTTTCTCGGGAGTTGCTTGCCTGGTTTGATTTCCGTAGAAGTAGTCGTGCTTTATATGAATGTCCTTTCAAGAGCTGAGAAATATGGGAGACACTTTTTCTAGATTTTAGTGAGGCAGTTGATGACGATACAGAGGCTGGGCTTCGTTGTTGATTGGATTAAGATGCTCTTGGTCAGCAGCAACTTCTCGACAAATGCTTGGAGGTGCAGTGTCAGTCGGACAGTACGTCCTTCACAGGATTTGTGATCATACTACACGTCCCCTTCAGAGCAGATTCTAGCGTGAGATGGTTTATGCCATACGGAGCAGCTATATTGTGCGCGCCCTGATTTCCGTACGATGTTATTTCTGGCATTAACCTTCAGGTTGGTGTTTTACAAGTGTATTGTACGATAGTGAACCGACGTTACTCCTGGATATTTTTTCAGTGAAGCAGTGTTCCAAGTGGGTCCAATTCAAGAAACTCTTTCCCCGTTCAACAACGCTATGTTTTCCATGGGTTAATTAAATAATAATAATAATAATAATAATCGTATGGCCTCAGCTACCGTTTGCAGACATTTCGATTTGACGCCATCTGGCTGTCTGCTCGTCAATTTCGACGTTCCGTTTTACTCTAGGTCCGCTAGATGGCAGACAGAGTAAACCGGATCTCTCTTGAACGTCTATGGCTGAGATTTAATTAATTTTGTCGGGTAAATATCAAATGTATCACCAAAGATCTTTTACATGCCGACATCGTACGACATGGAGTGTCGAATGGACTTTTAACCGCCCTTCAAAAATCCGACTACCTCTGCCGGGTTAGAATCCGCTATCTTGGGACCCGGAGGCCGACACTCTACCACGGATCCACAGAGGCAGCTCATGGGTTAATTAATTAGGCCTGTATGTTCCAAGCTCTTCTAAAGAGCTATCAAGGTCTGTTTCCTACTAATCCAATTAATAGTTGAAACATCATCTCACGAAGAAATTGGTCGTTGTTTGAAATCGAATTTTAAAGATTTTAACTTATTCGTGGGGTATTATCAACTTTGTATTAGAATTACACTGGAATGAAGATTTATTAGCGGTTATATTTCTTTACTCCTCGCCCATGGGAATTATCAACTTAATATTCCTCCTCCAGTCTCTAATGGAGATCCGAGCTGCGCAGTGGAGCAAATTACCAGGGCGCACAGCCACACGGAACATGGTTTCTGTCCCACCCTTTTGTTCGGCGTTATTCTTTGTAGAAGAGTATTTACTCTAATCTTATTTTAAAACATTGGAGCGGATAATTCACCCTACCCCATGATGTGGGGGTAGTATTTTCGTTTTAGCCCATACCGCTCCTCGCTCGATTCCCGGAACGTCCAAAGATATAAACCCTCGTCTGAGCTGTGAAATAGAGGTTAGTGGTTCAGAGAGGGGTGGATGAAACAGGGTCACTCCAACTGGGCAGGAGGCATTTCTGCAGGTTAGTCTCTATATCGCTTAACCATGAGGTGCGGTCTGTGTGATCATTGCAGAAAAATACTCTTGTACTTTTCCTCGCGTACTCCTCTCAGAGTTTGCTTGTTTAGAATACACTTCCTTTCTGCCTTACTCCAGTTTACAGCATTGCCCACGTTAATTTTGCTGCTGTTACTAATAAATACTCTGATGAAGACGTACCACAACAGTTTGTAGGCGTTTATACTCGGAAAGTTTATTAATCCTTGAAAGTCACTGAAGTTTTGAATCATATTCGTTTTATCGTTGTAATGGATATCGATAATGAATTGCTAGTTGGCGTCCCCTATTTCTTCTGCGAATGTGAGTAGAATAGAATGCTCCCATCCCGTAGTTCCGGATCCCCTCAAACTGCGGAGAGAACATTCGTTTATTGCAATTCGTAAAATTCGATACACGCATTACATTCTCCTCTTACAATTATTTGACTATTACTTCACTAAATATTATTTATTTTGTTCTAGACGTTAACAGCGTTATATAGTCTACGACAGTGGTATTCAAATTTTTGGTTGGCCGACCCTCAAAATCCAATTGTTTTATTACCCCCACCCCCACCCCAAGTACGAGTATCTTATGATTATACCAGAAATAATAATATTAACTGTTGCCATTCATACTTTTACGGCCCGTACTTATAGATACGATACTGTAGACCCCTATGGGCATATGGGGGTACGCCATGTCAAGAAAATAAGGAGAAATTCTTTATGTTTCGCAGAGAACTGTGCTCTGCGTCATCAGAAAAAATTCTCGACTGTCCACGAGAAAGGCTTCTTAAACAATCATCATGGTGTACTCTGAAGTTTGGTGTGCCGCAAGGCTTTGTGCTGGGTCCCCTCCTATTCTGTCTGTACATGTATTTGAGCCTTCTTTAAGAACACGAAAATTTGCTCAGATAGAAAACGAGACAATTGCGGGGAAATGATGCGGGATATTTAGATAGTACCTTAAAATGCGGTACGGTTGGTCGGTTGTCATATCAGACAGTTCTCAGATGGCCTGATGAGGTTGACTGAATCCAGTTCCAACCTGGCGTCCACTTTTAAATTCGTTGGACTTGCCGGGAATCAAAACGGAGGCGTCTGGTGAAAAGTCATGACACTGTTGGTTTGATTTTACAAAACCCTAGAGGTCCTATGGCTATTACCACGATATGGGCCGTGATCTAAAACTACAAACCTCCCTTTACAAGGGGGACAGAGAAATATATCAATTTCTGTTGCAGGCTGATTCAATCAAAGGAGTTGTATCAAATCCATGACCTTCTTGTGCCTTTCGGTTTGCTGCTGACGAATCAAAGCGTGATGAGTTGCAACACAGGGCGATGCTGACAATGGCGGTATTAAAATGTACATTGCTAATACATTTTAAGGAAATGCGATTGATATGTCGTCGGTCATTAAAAAAAAAAATACGAGTGGCCGATTATGACTATAATGAGGGACGAATGGTATCGTAGTGGACAATTGTCATGTTAATAAATAAATAGTCGCCTCTGTGGTGTAGTGGTTAGTGTGATTAGCTGCCACCCCCGGAAGGCCGGGTTCGATTCTCGGCTCTGCCACGAAATTTGAAAAGTGATACGAGCGCGGGGTTCACTCAGCCTCGGGAGGTCAGCTGAGTAGAGGCGGGTCCGATTCCCACCTCAGCCATCCTCGAAGTGGTTTTCTGTGGTTTCCGGGATGGTACCTAACTTAAGGCCACGGCTGCTTCCTTGTCTATCCCTTGCAATACTCCCATCCCCCACCAAGGCCCCTGTTCAGCATAGCAGGTGAGGCCGCCTGGGCGAGGTACTGGTCATCCTCCCCAGTTGTATACCCAGACCCAGAGTCTGAAGCTCCAGGACACTGCCCTTGAGGTGGCAGAGGTGGGATCCCTCGCTGAGTCCGAGGCAAAAACCAACCCTGGAGGGTAAGCATATTAAGAAAGAATAAATAAATAAATAAATAAATAAATAAATAAATAAATAAATAAATAAATAAATAAATAAATAAATAATACAACTTTTACTATACTCGATAGTATTATTAACACATATATCTTATTAAGTGGTTCAGGGAGGTCAGAAAGGATCTAAAAAAATGGACTAAACCGTGAAGACTTTGTTAATAGAACCAAGTACCGATACCACATCAATAACTTCAAGGGCTTTCGTGAAGAAGAACAGCAGAACAGCGGGTGGACAGCAGAAAGGAGATACGCCACCAGGGAGAATGCAGCAATACTGGGCTGCAAAGAAAGCTTCTAAAAATGTGCAAATGTTGATTATTGTGGTCTCTATTGGCCGTAACGTCTAAAGAGTTTAAAACTGATTAACTAATTTTAGTTTTACGGCTATTAGGTCTATTGATGTTGTTTCTTTCGAACTGAATTCTCTGGCTGACTGCCTAGTAACAGCGATGGCTAATTGTATAGTTTGAACACATGTTTCAAAACATTTTGGTAATTTTTAACATTTCGAACGCCTTAATGATCATAAGCCTACCGCAGACGTACCTTTATAATGTCGGGTGTAAAATTATCTATTCAGAAATACACACATCATGGGTCGGACTTTATATTCAGAAGGTGATATGAAGAAAATTAAGAAATTCTCACATTTTCGACCCCGAATTTGTATCTAAGCCTCGTATGGGGACCGTTGTGGTGCCACCATCTCGGGCTCAGAAAGAGCTTTCCAACGGTGCCCCACATCAGAGGTCAAAATGAACTCCAATGTGAATGTGTTTTGACATGGATATGTTTTTGGGCTGGATTATATCTGGAATAAGTGTCATCATTTTCCAGACACTATTGTAACCATGGCAACCAGTGTTCGTCAGTAGCGTCATCTTCCCACTGTGCGCTTTCTTCCTGTAACCATGGCAACCAGTGTTCGTCAGTAGCGTCATCTTCCCGCTGTGCGCTTTCTTCCTGTAACTGAGAGCATGAGAAAATGTCGTACCAAGTGAACGCCATTCTAATCCCCACTCCAGAATTAAAATTCTTGAACTGGCCGGAAAAGGAACCCAGGGCCTGGGCCTTGGAATAAGAGACAGACACGCTGCCCCTACGTCACAAGGCTGACTAATAAATTTAGATTAGTATTGTATTTACGAGTTCTGTTATAGGATGTCTTTCAATATCTCACAATTCACCATTCTTTGGTGAATACATTAATTTTTCTTTCGATTTATCGAAACCCCTCTTTGAGGGGAGTCAAAGGGTGCATCATATGTACCTCCTGCATGTCGTAAGTAAGGAACAACCGCTCTCTTGTCTTCTAAGTCTATTAAGATATCCATGATCCATGATCCATGATCCATGTACGAGTGCTAATATTTTTCTTTTGCGGTTCGGATCCTTTTGTTACCCTAATATAAGGCGTCAAATACTGTATGCTTCTTAAGGCGACACTCCGGAGATACAAAGATATTTTTACCTAATGCATGGATTTTCACGAAACTTTGTGGGGATGTCCCCTACATAAAGTGGAGATATCAAGAACATTTCTTTCATATACAATTAATAGTTTTTCCAATTTTTTTCATGAAATGTAATTAATGTAAATTCGTAATTAGGTATATAATACTTCTTTTAAAAGCACAACGTATCGATTTTTTTGTACATAATTTATATAAGGAGATATATCGTACTAAAGTTTGTGTAATTTTTACGTTCTAAAATTTCAGACTAAAAACCCCTACTACTTGAAAAAATTCTGCAATCAAAAATTCCATTTCTCAATATAGCTGTGATACATATACTATACAAATTTTGTTACATTCGGTAGAATGTAATGGGAGGAAAATAGGATTTAAATGTAAAATTACAGTTGGCAGACAAAGCATTATTAGTGATAAATTGTTTGAATTCAGCGGAATAACTTCGTGACAAGGAAAAAAGAAATCCAATCCTTTCAATTTCAGTCATAAAAATCACCATAATGGCTAAAATATCAATTTTTATCTCAAGAGTGTCGCCTTAAGCACCTTCGTATGTGTTTTGGTTTCGAAATCATTAAATGAAAACTAAAACCTTGACTTCAAAATGGTCAGTGAGATACAACGGATATAACATTTTCCCCTCATCTCCCATATTTGTAAATATAGAGAAACAGCGATAAACAATGGTAAGTGTTCATACAACGGATCGGATCTTTAGCTCCAAAATTATAAGCCCTGATGTAAACACATGACTCCGTTTGAATATATGTAACCTGATTTTATAGACCGGTATATAGCTGCTAGATGTATTTAGACATTGATACATATCTCCTGACAGATTATTGCACTGTTGAACTTGACTGGAAATTGTCCTGGGGTGTAATAATAGCAGTATACTGCGGCTAGTTGTTCAGGCATACGGTAAGTGACGGTAATTGGAGTGACATCCGCTAAGATGAACTGTATTATTCAGTTTGTGGTTTAAAATGATTACCGCGGCAATTCTGTTAATCTTCACTAACATGACATTAACTGAATCAAATCACAGTCTCATCCCTTAATGAGTTGGTCCCTTATGCACGTCTTAGAAGGTTAAACAATTTCCAACATTTCCTGCATATTATTCCAGTATAACCCCTTCGCTGCATGTAATTCTTACTCATACGGTGAGAAATCCGTAAATGTGTGCCTTTCATTACCCGTTATCGATGTCGAGAGAATGGAATGGCTCAATAGCGCCGCTTCGAGTCGAGAGGAAGAGTCCATAAAATTCCCCAAGCAGTTCCCGGTGAATGGGAAGATGCCAAACGTGACGGTTCATTGTGTCGTCTTTCTACAGAGTCTAGTAAAATTCTACTTGGTTCTGCTTTAAGGCAGGTCGAATCGACAGTTCTGAACATGGTAAACTATCGTAAGAACCAATATGATTAGAAATGCGACGGATGGCATAAATTGAACTGTTGTATGATCACTTACCATTGTTTATCGCTGTTTCTTCTTGCACATACGATAGTATGGCATAGGCCTAGCTTATATTCATTCCTGCTAAACATACAATACCGGACGAGTTGACCGTGCAGCTGTGAGTTTGAATTTGGGAGATAGAGGGTTCAATTCCCGGCTCTGCCACGAAATTTGAAAAGTGGTACGAGGTCAGCTGAGTAGATGTGGATTCGATTCCCACTTCAGCCATCGTGGAAGTGGTTTTCCGTGCTTTCCCACTTCTCCTCCAGGCAAATGCCGGGATGGAACCTAACTTAAGGCCACGGCCGCTTCCTTCTCTCTTCCTTGTCAATTCCTTTCAATGGTTCCACCCCCTCCCCCCCAAGGCCCCTGTTCAGATTAGCACATGAAGCCGCCTGGGCGAGGTACTAGTCATTCTCCCCAGTTGTATCCCACGACCCAAAGTATGAAGCTCCAGGACACTGCCCTTGAGGCAGTAGAGGTGTAATCCCTCGCCGAGTCCAAGGGAAAAACCGACCCTGGAGGGTAAACAGATGGAGAAGAATAATAATATTTTTTCCGTAAGACCCTACCAAGCCTGTGTCAATTATCCGTAGCCTATTATATACCCACCGTGCCAGTAATTGGAATTGTATAGTCCCTATAAACCCCTGTTTCGACGTTAAGACCTATTTTTGCCTTGCTGAGCCTAAAATAACCATTTTTCGCGTTAAATCGTATAAATTTTATAAGATAAACTATCATATTATTATATTATCATTTAGACTTTCACGGCCCGTGTAACTATTCATGAGCTATATTTTTGGGCTTATGCCGTGTAATTAATTATAAAAACACACTCAACGTGTTTCGAAAGGAAACCTTGCCTTTCTTCATCAGGAGACGCAGAGAAAATGAAACGACGCATAACAGGTTGCTAGGAGAAAGCAACAAGGAAATTGAAATGGTGCCCTAAGATGTAAACGGGACGCCATTGTACCCCAGGTAGAGACAACAAATGGCAACAGTAAAGCATTACTCTCTAATGGTTCTGATAATAGGTAGTCATGATTCACTGAGGTTGTAGCCTGTATCGCGGTTGAAATTATCTGGGTGTTTACGTATTTCAACCGCCTCCCTGATAATTCTTGGGCGATATTGCTTTATACGGGCAAGAACATCCACTTCTTGGAACAAAACATCATGACCAGGTGTTAAGGCATGATCAGCAACAGCTGATTTATCAGGTTGGTTGAGTCTGATACATCTGGTATGTTCTTTGATACGAGTACATACCGTTCTTGAAGTCTGCCCAATATAAACCTTGCCACAAGTACAGGGAACTCTGTAGATACCAGGTTGTTGCAATTTAGGCAAACTATCCTTAGTTGGTCGCAGGAGTTACCTAATCTTAATTGATGTTCCATAAACAGTTCGTACATGGTACCTACGTAAGATTTTAGCAATACGATCCGTCGTGTTATGTATGTAAGGTAGGTAAGCAGTTCCTTTTACATCTTTTTTCTTAACAGACGTCCGATTATGTGTCGATTTAAGAGCCGTTGAGATCAAAGTTCTGCTGTAACCGTTGCTCTCAAGGTGGTTCTCAAGGTGTTAATTTCCTCTTTTAGAGCTGACACTTCACAAATCCTCCTGGCCCTGGTAGTCAGAGTTTTAAGGATACCATGTTTCTGGGCAGGGTGATGGTGAGAACCTGCGTGGAGATATCTACTGGTGTGTGTAGGCTTACGATAAACGTTGTGTCCTAACGATCCATCCTTTTTCTTGGTGATGAGAACATCTAAAAATGGTATTTTGCCGTCAGATTCCATTTCCATGGTGAAACAAATGGAAGGCTGCTGGCGATTAAGGTGATCCAGAAAGTGACTGTCTTCACCTTCCGTTCATACGACGAACGTATCATCCACATAACGCCACCAGATCTTCGGTTTGCAAGGTGCCGACGGCAAAGCTTTCTCTCCGAAGTTTTCCGTATAAAGCATTATCGCCCAAGAATTATCAGGGAGGCGGTTGAAATACGTAAACACCCAGATAATTTCAACCGCGATACAGGCTACAACCTCAGTGAATCATGGTTACCTATTATCAGAACCATTAGAGAGTAATGCTTTACTGTTGCCATTCGTTGTCTCTATCTGGGGCTAAAATGGCGTCCGTTTATATCTTAGGGCACCATTTCAAGTTCCTTGTTGCTTTCTCCTAGCAACCTGTTATGCGTCGTTTCATTTTCTCTGTGTCTCCTGATGAAGAAAGGCAAGGTTCCTTTCGAAACGCTTTGAGTGTGTTTTTATAATTAATTACACGGCATAAGCCCAAAAATATACCTCATGACTAGTTATCATATTATTAATTTATTATAAAGCAAAGTTTTCACAGAAGACATCTAATACAAAAATGCAAGCCAACTAGTCGAGAGGGTGGATGTGGGGATTGTGGTACAAGCTTGGGACCAGGAATTTGTGGATTTGACCGTTATCCCCGTTACTTGTCTCGCATACGCACTACACCGTAGTGCGTAGCAGGATAAATAAAGTTTCTAAATCTGAATGATTTAATTTCTTCAGCAAAGGAAGTATTTTCTAAATCAAGTACGCCCTACTAGAGTTGAGGAAAAGTGCCCAAATCTGCCCGTACCTCCATCACCTATTTTAACGAGATGAGGTCCGTGGTTACAGGCTTACAGCGAGAACATCAATTATGCAGGAAACGTCAGCAGTTTCTGGGAAGATGACTCGCAGTGTATTAAGGTCCGGCTCCATGGCTACATGGTTAGGGTGCTGGCCTTTGTCCACAGGGATCCCGGGTTCGATTCCCGGCAGGGTTGGGATTTTCAACCATAATTGGTTAATTTCGCTGGCACGGGGGCTGGGTGTATGTGTCGTCTTCGTCAGTACTTCATCCTCATCACGACGTGCAGGTCTCCTACGGCCGTCAAATCAAAAGACCTGCATTTGGCGAGCCGAACTTTTCCTCGGACACTCCCGGCACTAAAAGCCATACACCATTTCATTTCATTGTATTGAGATGACCCACAGTGTATAACAAGAGAAGTAAGTAAGGGATATGACATATATTCGTGTTAATTTCACAATTTTAACAGACACTATAAAACAGTTAGTCGTCAAAATTCAGTCTCACAGAATCATCGTCTGTGTTTACAAAAGCAGAGTGTCGGGTGAAAACATTCGAACTAATCCTTTCCAGACATACACTTACATCACAACGTTTGGGAATGTTGTTAATGATTTACAGAGCACAAAATTATGGCGGAAACGCACCGAGAATGACAATTATGTATAAGTAAATTTGTTGTTGTGTTGTAAGCTATTTGCCACTTCCCGTGATTTTGATCTCATCCGGATTTAAACTGTTGTGCACAAGTGCGAACATTATAATGTCTTTCATGCTATATTTTAAATTATTATTATTATTATGTCCGGCTCCATGGATAAATGGTTAGCGTGCTGGCCTTTGGCCGCTGGGGTCCCGGGTTCGATTCCCGGCAGGGTCGGGAATTTTAACCATAATTGGTTAATTTCGCGGACACGGGAGCTGGGTGTGTGTGTCGTCTTCATCATCATTTCATCCTCATCACGACGCGCAGGTCGCCTACCGGTGTCAAATCAAAGGACCTGCATCTGGCGAGCCGAACTTGTCTTCGGACACTCCCGGCACTAAAACCATACGCCATTTCATTATTATTATTATTATTATTACGGAGATATCCGTGGTAGTCAGAGGTGAAAGAAGGGTGCGGGCTGGAATAGGTCTCAACTACAAGATTAAAGTTAATTTAAAACTTTAACAAAGGTTATATTTTCTTTTCAAAATCAACAAATAACAGATAACAACATTTAACAATTTCCACTAGGTGAAATAACAACGAAAGGCAGGTACAAAATAATTTTACCCGTTCAGGGGTTTTTTACAAGGTTTTCGGCTTCGAGCCCCACAGTCACAATCCTTGAGCTATTAGCCCAACTTTACCAAGGTACAAAATTGAACAAAGGGGCAGAAAACCCCATCATGCCAAGGAGGACTTGCTCCTAATTACAATGTTAAGCCTCCTAGAGGCACACAGGGATCAAATTTAGGAAAGAGCAGACCTGCTCTCAATAGTTCAAGCCTATCAGGAGGCCATAAGCAGACCTTACACTCAACTGCCCTTAAGGCATACTTATAAATAAACAGGGGCAACTTGTACCCATTCTACTGGGTCTCAAATGAAAAAATAATAGATTAATTTAAACGCCCCTAAATACAAGGGGATTGGGGGCGAGAACTTGCACTCCTAAATACACATATTAAAACCTAAGAGGCACTAGGCCGATAATACAGGGGCTAATCCCAATCTATGGAGGTGACTCGTATGAGGAAACTTAACACAATAAGGAAGCGTAGAAACGGTTATGAAAACGTAGTCACCTCAATTTCAAAATGAAGGGGAGCTCGAGAGGGTAAATCACTCTCTATCCCCGCTTTACAGTAAAAGAGATTAGTAGTTTTACATAGACTGAAAAGGAATTTACATTTTAAAGTGGTAGGTTACATATTAAAGGTTTCGAACCTTCCCCGAGAGTTAAACTGCTGAGCTAGCAAGAGATAAAGATGTTAAGAGGCCATTACCTTGATGAAGAACTGCTGCCTGAAGAACGGGGCGCTTCCCGCCACCTGCATCCACACACTAAGCTAGATGTTACTGAAGTGGCCCGGAGACAGGAAAATCAGCAGTTTTTATACCCTCGTGGAAAATTCGAGACCTTTCAGGAATGAGTAGACACACCCCTTCAATTTTATTGGTTCACTAATAATTCCACATGGAAATTCGAAGTAGAAAACAATGATTGGAGGAAAATTAATTACAGAAATTACGGATTGGCTGAATTCAAAACAGGCGGGAAGGAAGGATTAATGTTGCCAACCCACAAACCACAGAACAAAATTTAGTAAGGAGAAAACTTATGAATACAACATTTCTTCAAGAGAGTTCATTCCATTGCACCAGTGTATTACCATAGTTTTTGGTAGAGACATCTGTTAGAGAATGTCCACACTTCTTGATCACTGAAAAACAAAATTAAATCAAAAATACTCAGTGACATCTTCTGGTAAACCATAGAGTTAGTTCGGTTTTTAAAGCTCAGGGTTTCTCCTGTAGAGTAGATTAAATTAGCGCAAGATTTGAACTTGCGTCGTAGAGGTGTACCGCCCGGTACAATTATTATTATTATTATTATTATTATTATTATTATTATTATTATTATTATTATTATTATTATTATTATTATTATTATTTTGCCAGCACAGAACTCCATCATATGTATTTCGTTAATTTCATTGTGCCTATTTTAAAATAATAAGAACCTATTTTATACGTCTTTTCCACCCATACAGGCGCGCAAAACTGATCTCTTTGGGACTCTTAAGATCCGATGTCTAGTAATAACATACAGAACACCACCATTGCATCTGAATGTTATGAAAGGTGCTGCTCATAGGGTCAGTTGTGCTGCAATAGCACTTTCTGGTCCAGTGAGGAAACCAGTGACAAACTACCTCACTCCTCATCTTGCCAAGTACGTCTCATTGAGAAAAATCGGTTTCCGTATAACCGCATTTCCTTTGTTGGTGCCGTTTGAGGATCCAACCAGCCTCTAGGCTGTTGATCGAAGAGATCGACGTCTGATTCATCTTAAAATATTGTATGTTATTTCGCCAAACCCCGGTAGGCAATCGTTGTGTTAGCCAATAGCCGATTTAGTGCGCCCCATATTTGCTGTTTGCTCTGGCTCAACAAGTGAGTGATTACCCGATTACAGAGCCTACCCTGCTTGACGGGATGTTGTAGGCCGTACTGATTGTTATCCCTTAGTCAACTAGATATATACATTCTAAACTTGGTGAATGGAGAGATAACGTGCTATCCACCATTTGTAGGAGGAAAGTGATGCTTAGAGGCCAGGATCGAACGCTATCATATTGCTCAGTTCGTAGAGCGCAAGGTCTTTTTCTCTTTACCCCTTTCGCTAGAACAACACCATACTAGTACGGGTTCTACAGTCGCTCTGCTCGACTCTAAAATAACCTTCCTCGTGTTATTGAAGACCTTCCTCTACAACAGTTTTGTCGCAATGTGAAGTTTCTAAAGGATCTTCAGCTAAGTTCACCTCTGATATCTTATCATAAAGGCATTCTGTTTCCAAATTCATGAATTGTATTAAGGAGCTCAAAAATATTGTCCAATTCGTCCCCATCACATCCGTATTTACTGAGAAATCTGTAGCAACTTTGTCTTTTTAATATGGGACCAGACTAATTTCACCCAATAAAATAACAAAGAATCGAGCGGCAATTCCAGTGAGGTACTTATTTTGGATATATGACGAGTAATTTTTGGAGGTATTAAATTGTTTCTTCTATGTAAGCATTAGACCAGGGTATCTCAAACGCCCAACATCTCACGCGTGTAAATCGAGGCTCAAGAGCCCCGTGCACTGTGCATCGGTTCCACTCGGCTCAGCTCGGAGCAACGCTTCGTCTCTGGGCTACTCGGCTAAGCTTGGGTCGACTCGGCTCGGATTTGGAGCGCTACGGAGCAAGTGAGGAAGAGGGAGACAGGGGTAGCGAGCGAGACAGACGTGGGGAGAGAAACAGCGCTATTGTTCCAAATCGAGGAGTGGGGGTCTGCACTCTGGGCAACCAAGCGAAGTCGTCTTTTGCACCGTGCATAGTGCACGCACCAGATGCATGCAGCCTGAGAAGCCCTGCATTAGACAGAAAGCGATGCGCCACTCACTGTGATGTCGGGCGCATAGTTCTCCTGCGTGATTCATGCCTAGATGATGAACACACATAGCTCGCCCTTATCTGGAGAGGATGGTTATCAATGGTAGTTTTAATTCCTCTTAAAGCAGCAATCACTACCATCACCACCACAACCAAAACCACTGCCATCACCACACAGCGAGTGTATGTCTCATGCCTACACATATGAAACCCTATAATATCTCCAAAAGTACTTATCGGATTTACAAAATAAGCACATCACTGAACTTTTTGGTTGATTCTCAGTTGTTCCCTTGGGTGAAATTGTAGTCCCAATTAAAAACTTAAGTTACTACCGGTTTCTCGGTGGTTACGTACATGATGGAGACGAATTAGACAGTGTTATTAATAAAATATATGTATACTGTGCATCTTTAAAGGATCAGAAGATATTTGAGATGGAAAACTTAGCTGAATAACACTGTACAAAATAACTGCGTATGTAGGTGTTCAAATGAGTTAGTGATTATATCCTGTTTATTTATAAACTACTACCGGGCGAGTTGGCCTTGCGGTTAGGGGCGCGCAGATGTGACCTTGCATCCGGGAGATAGTGGGTTCGAATTCCATTGTCGGCAGCCCTGAAGATCGTTTTCCGTAGTTTCCCATTTTCACAGAAGGCGAATGCTGGGGATGTACCTTAATTAAGGCCACGACCGCTTTCTTCCCACTCCCAAGCCTTTCCGATCCCATCGTCGCCATGAACCTATCTGTGTCGTTGCGACGTAAAGCAAATTGTAATACTGTAATAATAATACGTAGGTCCGCCTCTGTGGTGTAGTGGTTAGTGTGATTAGCTGCCGCTCCCGGAGGCCCGGTTTCGATTCTCGGCTCTGCCACGAAATTTGAAAAGTGGTACGAGGGCTGGAACGGGGTCCACGCAGCCTCGGGAGGTCAACTGAGTAGAGGTGGGCTCGATTCCCACTTCAGCCATCCTGGAAGTGGTTTTCCGTGGTTTCCCACTTCTCCAGGCAAATGCCGGGATGGTACCTAACTTAAGGCCATGGTCGCTTCCTTTCCGCTTCCTCGTCTAATCTTACGAATCTTTCCATCCCCCACAAAGCCCCTGTTCAGCATAGCAGGTGATTCCGCCTGGGCGAGGTACTGGTCATTCTCCCCGGTTGTATCCCCGATCCAGAGTCTGAAGCTCCAGGACACTGCCCTTGTGGCGGTAGAGGTGGGATTCCTCGCAGAGTCCGAGAGAAAAACCTACCCTGGATTGTAAACAGATAAAGAAGAAGAAATAATAATAATAATAATAATAATAATAATAGTAATAATAATAATGATAATAATAATATAAACTATGTATGTACTAATGGGTTCATGCGCAGGAGTTACGGGAATATGTTACAATACGAATGTACAGATAGATACTACGTTCTTAATTGTAACTTGGTTGAGTTATTACTTCGCACACAAAAATATGTCCTCCCGTTTCAATTAATTAGGGTAGGGAGCGTAAATAGCTGTTTACTCGTTCCACTCACGTTTCTGCCTCTTCGGTCTCTTCAGTTTCATAATTTCTACTTTCCTTATTGTTCATCCTCATGGATCATCTTTCTGCCTAGTTCGCAAGATATCGAATGCAGAATAAAGCCCGGACTTCGAGTTCGTGCCGGATGGCGGATTGTGTGTTTAGCGCGTATCAACAGACGCATCTCCGTCGGGCGTCGGGACAGCGAGGCGCCATGGCGCTTTGAGATGTACTCAATACTCTTTAGCAACTTCACGTCATGCTTTTAAATGCCAACTTAAATTCACTCAACCTACATTTTAACAACTGGTGTCTAGCTCTCAGAGCAGAAGCATGTAAGGAAATACACAACTCTAAGAACAATCCACAACTTTCAAAAAGCAATTTCATTTGCTGAGTGGCTCAGACGGTTGAGACGCTGGCTTTCTGATCCCAACTTGGCAGGTTCGGTGGTTTTGAAGATGCTCAAATACGTCAGGCTCGTGTTGATAGATTTACCAGCACGTAAAAGATCTCCCGAGAGACAAAAGTCCGGCACCTCGGCGTCTCCGAAAACCGTCAAGAAATAGTTACTGGGGCGTAAAAACAATAACATTATTATTATCATTTGCAGTGAAACTTTGCTAATAGCACCTCCTGTGGGTGGGGGAGACAGACGAAGAATACACCCACGGTATCCCCTAGCTGTCGTAAGAAGCGACTAAAAGGGGCGACCAAGGGATGATTGATTTAGAACCATGAAACTGCTTGTGATTAGTACCACCACGCGGGGAAGAGTATGGGTCGCTTTTACTTGCGAGTACTACCACTAAGTTAGGTACACAGTAGGTTTGTGATTAATAACTGCAGAGAGTGGTTCACTCTGGATATACAGTACCTGTGATTTGTACCACTACAGTAGCCTATATGAGCGACACCTGTGATTTTTTAAAACATTTCAATTTTAGCTTTCGACCTTAACGACCATTTAGCCAGCTACAATGTTGTATATTTCTGATTATAAATTATACTTAGCTTTCTTATTTTAATGCCTATTGATTCACTCTGCCTCTTTCTGTGTCCTGATGGCTACAATATTTTCGCATCTGTCTCTTGGTAAAGTTGAAAGAAAATGTAGCTACCTCTGAAGCCCCCGTCTCATTTATGGCTGTGGTGATAGGGAAGCTCCTAAGGGGTGGTGCTCCGTGATGATACCCGGAGCGAACAGTGGATCTGGGTGTTATGATAGGTGCTACTCATAGGGACGATCGTTCTGCCGTAGCAATTTCAGGCCCTGGGGGTTGAAACAACGACAGCGATGCAACGATAAGATTCCGTCTCTGGCCACATCACGAATATTCTGGTGCACATCGCCCGAGCTACAAAAAAGGGAGGCTAGCTGCGGACATTCAGATTGTGCTGGACTCGGAGTCAGTATTGGACCGAGTGTGTTGGGTTCGGTGGCTGAGCAGATGTTGGTTCTCGTTTGTGTCCTACCGAGGTTTGAACGAGGAGCTGTTGTTATCCAGAGTGTCCGGAGAGTGGCTGGACTGTAGACGTCGTACTGAACGGAAGACTGTGAACTACCGGAGAGTACTGTGTGTTTGTGTATTTCTGTGGACTTTTTTTGCTATTTGTTTTACGTCGCACCGACACAGATAGGTCTTATGGCGACAATGGGACGGGAGAGGGCTGGAAGTAGGAAGGAAGCGGCCGTGGCCTTAATTAAGGTACATCCCCAGCATTTGCCTGGTGTGGAAATGGGAAACCACGGAAAACCATCCTCCAGGCTGCCGTCAGTGGGGTTCGAACCTACCATCTCCCGAATACTGGATACTGGCCGCACTTCAGCGACTGCAGCTATTGAGCTCGGTTTTCTGTGGACTGAAGATTGCTGTGAGACAGCGAGAGGAGCCGCTATCGTGAGTGTAAAGGTAAATGGGCCGATGTTAATATTCGCTGTTGTGAAAGTAAGGATTAAGCCGTCCCCAGGTAATATCTACGGGCCGGACCGCCTGCTGTGCCATATGGAAGAGAGACTTGTAAGTAGACAGTAATGAGTAAGGGTGACCCATTCATGGTTGATTAGAATTGTGTGTGTGTGTGTGAGTGTGTGTGTGTGTGTGTGTGCGTGCGTTTTATTCTTAACAGTACTATCATTATAACACCGCCATCGGTTTTTGCAGTTCCCATACAATAGCATTATCTTTGGTGGAGCTGTTTGAGGATCCAACCAGCCTCTGGGTTGAAGATTTAACAGACATTGATTCTCTGAATTAAGTGGTTGAATACGTCTGAATTATACTTCATTGTTCGACAGCGTGTCCCAGAAGACGAGTTGTATGGACAGGACAGCGGCCGAATTAATGGAAAGTGAATTTCTCGCTGGACGTGGTTCTTAATTTGGAGGAGAAGTAAGACTGGTCCCGGGAGACTACGGTCAGCGGTAATTGCTGATCGAACGAACTGCTGTCCCAAGAGAGTCTCTAAACTCTCCCTTTAGTTGGGCGTCAAGTTAGCAAACAACTTCCTGCATTATGAACGAAGTCGGCTTCAGTCGATTTTACACAACAGGCGACCATCTTCCGCTAACACCCACAGTTGCATAATATTATCATTGTTCAAGGGCAGCAGTAGTAGTAGTAGTAGTAGTAGTAGTAGTAGTAGTTGTTGTTGTTGTTGTTGTTGTTGTTTACTGTGAACGCTCTCTTAACTGGCCTGCTCGGAACCGGACCCCTGGTAAGACAACGAAATGACTGCGTAAACTGAAAAAAATTAAATAAGAGTCTATCCATCAATGCATGGTACTCAAATTTAAAATGTTTGAAACTTTATTTCGAAACCTGCCGCATCAGCGCATGCGGAATGCTAGTGGAGGGCATTTTGATAATTTCGTGTAAAAAAACTGTTTCATGTGTTATGCTGGTACAATCTGTTTCTGTGTGTTTACCATGATTATTGTACTATATGCAGTTGTAAAAGATGATTTCTAACATGGAAATAAAACTCTTCCGGACCCATGGCCATTTCTTCCTTTTCTTTTCTTTTCTTTTCTTTTCTTTTCTTTTCTTTTCTTTTCTTTTCTGTTCTTTTCTTTCTTTCTTAATCCGTGTACCGTCCAGGTTCGGTTTTCCCCTCGGACTCAGCGAGGGATCCCACCGCTACCACCTCAAGCGCAGTGTTCTGCAACGTGAGAATGTGGGTCGGGAATAAAAATGGATAGGAAGACCAGTACCTCGCCCAGGAGGCCTCACCTGCTATGCTGAACAGGAGCTTTGTGGGGGATGGGAAGATTCGTAAGGTTAGACGAGGAAGCGGGAAGGAAGTGGCTGTGACCTTAAGTTAGGTTACATCCCGGCATTTTGCCTGGATGATAAGTGGGAAACCACTTAGAGGATGGCCGAGGTCGGAATTGACCCCCCTCTACTCAGTTGACCTGCCGAGACTGAATAGACCCCGTTCCAGTCCTCATACCACATTTCAAATTTCGAATGGAAATCGGGCCTTCTGGGATGGCAGCTAATCACACTAACCACTACACTACAGAGGTGGCCCATGTCCATTCAACATATTTTATTCTTCTCCATGTGAGGAATGTGTCCTGAAAGTTTGGCTGTACCTTGTCGTTACAAGAGGGGATTGTATCCTAGTAGTTCTATACCATAAAAACATCCATCACGACCATCGACACCACCACCACCACCACCACCAACCCCACCACCACCACCACAAGTTTTACTCCTGAGGATAATCAGGAGCTGATAGCTCATTCATTGTCTAGTATAA